>NC_090849.1:24464386-25064386 GCF_024217435.2 Syngnathus scovelli
CTCTTACTGTTCCATGCAAGTCAAAGTGACAACCAAATGAGAATGGCAGCAAAATGTGGTTGGAACTGACGACGAGGGGTGGGGTGGGGTGGGGGGGGGGCGGAAAACAGAAGCATTTAAGAGCCAGTATGATACCAGTTTTTATTGCAACAGGGACAGCGGATGTGTCATGTCGATACATTTATGACAGCAAGCGAGTCTTTCACACACCAAAAATAGATGACCAACTTGATACACAAAGATTTTCTCTCATACAAAACAAACACCGCTAAGTGAAGGGCCTTTTTTTTTGTTTGTTTGTTTTTTTGACCTGACTTTTTGAAATGTGTCAGCAGTACAAATTGTATTGTACTGCTTCGTCTGTCCCCGGATGCTGTCGTGGTCATCAGAGCTGCCCCTCTCACACAAGCATCCTCGCTCAGCGCGGCCGTCGCCCTTTGGCACTTCGAGACATACCGGCCGTCTGGTTGGTGATGTGGGCCAAGCCTGGTAAACCGCTGGCAAGCTTGGCCAGTCCGCCATTCGTGAGCAGTTGGTGGATGGCGTTGCTTTTGGCCACGGGCACCGCACGGAGCAGAGTGCCACTATTGGTGGCGGCGGCGGCGGAGACGGCGCTCAGGACCTGACCCTGCGGCTTGCCGCAGAATGCCTGGAGAAAAAGCAGACACTAATTGTTGTTTTTTTTATATTGTGTACTTTGTACATTTGCTTTCGTACCTGCGCGCTACCGGCGCAGGCTTCGGCAGACGGCAAGCTAGGTGCTTTGGTGACGATCTCCTGAAGACTGAAACTTAGGCCTTGCAGCAAACTGCTGGCGGAAGATGCTGCACACACACACGCACACACACACACGCACACACACACACATGCACGCAAAGATCTTGATGTATCTTGAAAAAGTAGCCCCGTCCCAACCCATAAGGGCCCTGCGGCAGTAAGCCTCCGACTGGGTGGACGCACGCACCACATGTCCAAAGCGGTAAATTCAGGACAAGTGACAAACAGCGACGGGCAGGGTGATCGATGAGATTTACTCTCACGCGGAGATTGATGTCGCTCCAAAATTAAGCGTGGGTGGGTAGGGGGGCTGGTGGGGCACAAAGGCAAAGATACCTTGGGCAGTTGCCGGAGCCTGCACCTGGATCGGTACGGACGACCCTGACACCATGCAAGGCTGCACGCTGTTGAAGGGGCTGGAGCCTAGCGACAGGGCACCAGACACCTCTGAGCGACTAGCGGACCTGTAGTGACACACAGAACCACCAGTCCACTCAAGAGCCACCTCACAAAGTGCTCTGTGGTCAGAACCCTCGGCTTGCAACAGCCCCTTTGCACCAGGCAAGCTTTTTTGTGCGCGTGTATGACCAAGTGGGAACGGGGCACGGGTGTCGGGAGGGCTTTAGAACTCTACGGATTCTTATGGCCCATGTGCAGCCAGGTAGACTAGCTTACCGCTGGCCGGTGAGAAGTCCAGAGAGCTCCACTGCTCCGGCCACAGTCTGGCCCATTGTCACCGCTAGAGGCTTCCCCGAACTGCCCACTGCGCAAAGACAACAGCCAAGAATGAAATTCTAGAGCCGAGCTACCCTGGGCTCAAAAAAGGTTGGGAAACAGCGATTTGTCCATTTCTACCTTCCTGTACGGCTGCGCTGAGGGTGGACCCGGCCGACTCGCTTTGGGAAACAAGCGTGACCTTGATCTTGGCCCGCTTGGAGGCTTTGTTCGGGGTGGGGCTCGGGGTTAGCCGCCTCTTGCCGCGAGCTCTCAGTTCATCTCGGTCCAACGCCTCCATCTGATCACTGGTCACTGTAGAACGAGACACGGCGGGATGGCATTGTATGCGTTTGAAAATGAAGTCACCGGAATGTACGCCAAGGAGTCAAAACGGAACCAAACCAAATTTACAAAAGGAATGGAGATCTTTATTCATTTGTTTTAAATCTGTCTGTCTGTCTGTCTGTCTGTCTGTCTGTCTGTCTGTCTGTTTGTCTTCGTGAGGTTGTTGGGAAGGCAGGCAGCACCGATGTAGAAAAATCACAAGTGGCCTTTTAAGGATCACACTTATTATACATAATGATTCGAAACGTGAAAGGATTATACACTGTGCACGATTATAATTTTAACTTAATATCTTACTGAAGTTAGCAATATCAGATAGTCATGACACTGCATCTTACGAGTTGATTTTCCCTGACATGTTCTCGTCTTTGTGGGAAACAAGAGGCCCATACGAGGGCAGCGGAAGAAGCCGAGGAGAAAAAGGGGGGGAGAAAAACAGAGAAGACAGAGAAAGGAGGAGGGCTAGCCACTTACCAAAAATACAAGGAGGAGTACCAGAAGGAAGGTTTTTCCTCACAAGCATGTTTTGTTTCATAAAAGCAGCAAACTGAGCTGTGAATGAATTGGGAGAAGGAAGCCAGAGAGGAAGGTTGAAGAAAAGGAGACAAGAGTATTTCAGTCACGTTCCATCTTGCCCCATCAAGATGTTGTGACGTGAACAATAGTTATCTGCAAATCGCGTTTTCCGTCGCTCTTTGCTTCGACAAAGCCTGTTCCCGCAGCTCTGTCGTGCATTTTTTTTTTTTCTTTTCCCCCTTTTCAGATGGCTACCCTAAGTTGTACGCTTATATGAGGAACTTGATTTAAAGTGAGAGCAGATGTGTGAGAATGCTCCTTCTCACTGCGCTCTCTCTGCTCACCTTGAGCCTGCTTGTGTGACAGCACTGTGCCGGAGCGTTGCATGTGAGTCTTGAGGAGCTGCGTGGCTGTGATCAGACTGGACTTCTGCGCCGGGGACAGACTGGTCTTGGGTTTGGGGCTTGAGGTGGGACTGCTGCAGACGCTGGACAGATCCTGTAGAACGCAAGCGGAACAACTTCCACGATGAGCTTTCTGAAAATCCTCACCGCTCGGGGTGACCGTCATCGACTGACCTCTGAACCTGACGGAGAGATAGGGAGTCTAAGCGCGGGGGAGGAAGGCCGTCCTCTCTCCATGTCAAAAGCGAACTCTCGCCGAGTCCTCTTTTTCTTCTCGGTGTCGAGGTCCCTCGTTTCGCCCGAGCCGTGGCCGTGGCTCTCTGCCCGCGTGAGGACACCGGACAGGAAGTCGGCAATCTCATCCTGCCGACCAGTCAAGCGACAACAAAACCATTGGCGCTGTGGCTTCGCGTGGCCGCGGAAAGCACAAAATGATTTCGAGGGCCGACCTGAATGCAGCGGTCGACCATCGTCTGCGTCAGTCCCTCTGATTTCATTTTTGTAGAACTGATCCTGTCAAGAGAAAAGCCACTGTCAACATATTTGGAAGACGTGATGATGTCAGACACGACTCACCTGACGTTGTCATCGGCCCCTCCCACCACCACCATGCTGTTATCAGTCCTCAGTTTCTCTCGAAATTCCTCCATCCCTTCGACGGTGCACTGCAGTGCGTTCTGACCCACCACGAACAAGACGGGGGTCTTCATGTCCAGCAGTGGGTCATCCACATCCTGCGAGTCACACACACACACACACGTCAGTGACTATAAGCAATGAACAGGGAAGAAGAAAAAAAAAATTGGAATCAATTCCGTGAATGCGCACCCCTCTTGGACCGTTGACTGTAAGCAGGGGGAAGCCCAGACAAATGACAGCTGTCAGGTACTCCATGAGCGAAACCTGTCGAGAAGTCGCCATTAAAACAAGCCCAAAAAACAAACAAGCCACTCCAACTTTGGAAACCTGCAAACGCTTACATGACAAGCTATGAGAGCGCCAGCATTCCAACCAACCAAGATGATGGGTTTGTGAGGGAAGTGCCTGCGAACCTGAAAGCGGGGAAGGCACAATGGACATCAGAAAATGACACTACTTTTCCGACTCTTCTTCAGCGCAAATAGAAAAATGCACCAAAAAACAAAATAATAATAAAAGGGGAAAAGACGATGCCCTCTACCTCAATGACCTTTGCTCGAACAGTTCCCATCATGTGCTCCAGACACTGAGTGATGCCGATATTGGCGCCACTGCTGACATGCGTGTGTATGGGGATGACCTAGCAAGACAGAAAAGAGCTGCTATCAGCACCGTTTGGAAAGACAACAAAGATGTACTCGGCACCTTGCCAAAACAGGAGAGCTGCGACTGCCAGAATCTCATTCGTCGTGATGTCGGCACGGCCGGATTGGTCGGGCTTGACGGTGCCAGTAGGATGAGGGGCGATCCGGGGAGTTTGCTCTGAAACATTAACCGAGCAGTGTACTTTGTTTGCCATATTACACTATGCAATATTTTTAAAGGGCGTTGAATTGTACCGGTTTATTCTGCGACAGAACCCCAACGGCTGGGTCCCACGGACGCTTCAGCAGCAGCGATAGGGCCTCGGCACTGGGAGAACCCGTCTTGGCCGCCGGAAGCAACATTCTGTCAATCAGCGACGGCAGCTGCCCGGACAAAAATCAAAAAATGACACGTCGGCACAAACCCCGTAGCGGAGAGCCGCGTGATCCATATCGTTCGACGCGAAGCAACCTTGCTTTTGAGAGTCTGCAAAACATCCAAGTAGGCAGCCAGCAAGGTGAGACTCAGCGATTCAATCAGAGTGGTGTGCAACCACTGCGTCAGCTTGGTCTCCCAGTTGACACTGGCCAAGGCGTGCCGCACCTTTCTGGCACATTTGTCCACAGCTATCCTGCGTAGGATTGGCTCATTGGATGCCTTTTGAGGGATGAGAGTAGCATGTGAAAATGTGCCAAACTGTCCCATGATTGAAAAAAAAAAAAAAAAACCTTGAATAAACCTTTCAGTTTGATGCAACGCAAGTGTCCCTAATGTAGTGTTTACGTCTCAAGTACATTGCGGCTCGATCTGATCATAAACGATAGGAACAAACTAAACAAGCACAACTTACATTTTCGTTGGCCAAGCGGGCTAATCTTTCAGCCTGAAGTGCTTTTAAGACTTTATTAAACAATTTGGTCTGAGTGATGGACCACATAGTCCTGAAAGAACAATGACAAGATCATAAAAACACACATTGCAATGGAGAAACTCCCCCTTAAGCGCTTGGTTGTCTTACTTGTTTATATGTTCCTCCCAGTCATCTGGAGGAGGAGGACTTTCCGCAACGGTGCGAGCAAACAAGACGTGTCGCTCGCACTCCTTCATCACGCTCTGAGCTTTGTGGTTATCATACAGGGGGACCGGCGTGGGTGTGACCGTCTCAACGTCGATTACGGCTTCTGAATCTCTGCAATAGAAGAAGAAATCGATCGCGGTGGAGGTTCTCCGCAGCCTTTGTGAATAATCATCAGCCAGTTAAAAACAACTCACGGTGAGACTTCTGGCTGGCGCCGAGGGGTGACAAACAGCGTCCTTGTGGGCCGTGCGCTGCTAGCGTCTGGGTGAGCATTCCACGGTTTGGCGTAGCTGTGATCGAGGCAGACCAAGTCCACCTCTCGATCGTGAGCCGACAGCTGAAAGAGCAAGGATGTCCCCATTTTCCGTGCCGAGATCTGGTAGTCCTTATCCCCGCCCCGGTGCATTTTCCTCCAGGGCCCAGACGGACCCTGGGAAGGCCTCCACAACCTCTTGGACTTGACGCACAGCTAAAGGAGAGTGACAAAGCAGAAAGCACTTTAGAGGGGAGTCTTTGGTTTGCTAGGTTCCCCACACATGATGTTTTGAGGTGACAAACACTGCCTTAATCAATGCATTTTATGCAGCCCGGCATGGATGTCACAATGCATCACAAAACGAGATGCTCAGATACTAGGGCTGTTGATTAATCGATGATTGATTCTTTGTCTGAAAGGTTGCAAAGTGGTATAAAATTTCCCCCAAATTCAGGCAATTTTCCATTGGCGAAAATCAAGAGAAATTTTGCAAATATTTTATACAGCCAAAGATCCTTTACTTACAAAGCAAAGCCCAATTATCCTTATTTATTACATTAACATGGGAAAGGAAGGTAAATCATTTTCACAATAATTTACAATATTTACAATAATTACCGTACTTACCATCAGTTATCTGTGAACGCGCTGACGTTGTCTGTATATACATAAATACCTCAATATTATAAAGGCAATAAAGTACTGAAACAGTAGCTGTGTATCAGAGTACGCCACACAAATATATTTAAATATAATTCTTCTTCTTCTTTCTGTAATACAATTGGTTGTCTACAATAGAGGAGCAGAGTCGCTGGGGAACAATTTGACGTTTGGAGGCAACAATCATTAAAAATCCATCCTCAGAAGCTTTGCAGGTGCTTTGTCTTCTTGTCTGAGGACTATCCACGACCCGCATTGAGACACAATTCCAATGGGAGGTTTAGCGGACACTTTTAAGGTTACGTTCATCGTTAGGCGGCTACTATTTGTTACTCAACAGTCAAAAACGGCCATAAAGACGTGAGTGAGTGACTTGTGGGTGGGCTACACTAGCATGCTAAAGTTAGCATAGCGAACTAAAGGCTAAAAGAAGCGGTTAACGTCGCTCACCTTTGCCTCTAACGATCCATTTATGGTCGCAATCGTTCAAAGTCTTCTTGCGTGCCCAACTAATACGAACATGTACATATTTAGGCGTAACTAATATGCGTTACAAAAGGAACACAGGCAGTACGCGTTAGCTTGCTTTCTTTTTTGTTGTGTGGGCTGTTGCCAGATTCATGCGCCACAGTCCTCCTGGAGGCTCCGTTGACTATGGCGGCTGGTTTGTGACAGAACTGGCAACCCGGGTTATGGCGCGTAAGGTCTTCCGCAAAACTAGGACTGGAGTATCGTCCAGTGGAGTGGAGTTCGTTCATCCGTTCAATCTGGGCAGCACTTGGTTAAGCGTTGCGGTTGTAAATAAAATGGAGTAGATTTGAAATCTTATTTGCATCTTTTAACGTGACGAATGAATACAAAATGTCTATACATTTTACACCCATCCCATCCCATTGTTTGTAGCACTCACTTGAATAATGGATGAGCTGTAGCCGATCCCATCTGACTGAGCAAGGAGGTTACAGGCGGTGGCAGTCAAGCTGCGTTGACCAGTAGAGGGAGAGAAGAAGTTTTGCTTCTGCAACAACATTATGAGAAGACAACCAAAAAGGCAAAGCCACAAAAGCAAGGATGGGGAACCTTTTCAGTCACGTCCGAAGCCAATATTAAATTATTTTCAGCACTGTAGGCTCCACACCCTTCCTCCAAAGCGTGTGTGACAAAAGCAAATGGACAAAACAAACCATGAGAATAAAAATAAAAATGTGATTTTAATCCAATTTCAACATGCTAAGTGTATCAAAATAAATAGATGGCATAAAGGATACAACTCAAATAGCGGGATGAAAATAAAAGGAGACCAGTGTAACACAAACGGTGATCCCATGCCCATACAATCCATTTTGATAACACGCTAACGACAAACACTTGCAGTAGTACGAGACCTTTTGGCCTCTCGAGTGTTTCATACAAAAGTAAAGTGCTGGTGATGGTTTGCCGTTGAGTGAAGAAGCACTTTTAGAGACAGACGAGACCACGTGGCAGTGTGCGTCAACCCTTGGAGGAATGTTCTTTAATGGCGGCGCTCGGCGGTTTACATTGCGTGACGCGTTCCTATGATTGTGTTTGTGTCTGCGTGTGCACCTTTTTGTCTTTGTGTGGCCCGGTGGAGAGCCGACACAACTACGCTCTACACATCAGAGATCTGTTGTGATGAAAACACGCACATCAGCTCAAACTTGACAGCACGCCACTTGGAGGAAAAGAATACAACCAAAATAACCCCCTCCTTAAAAAAAAAAACCAAAACAGCATTATGTCTGCACCAAGGATCGGTTATTTCCCTTATTAGACTTCCCTTACTAAAAAAAAGGGATGCTTGGATAAATACAAGTCATTAAAATTCCCGCTGTTGATGTCTTTCTTTTGCTATACACACACGTACACCACCAGCGGGCATTTTAAAAGGCGGTTTGATCGCTTGACAAGAAGTGCCACGACGTGTTCAAGGCCAAACAAATCCTGTTAACAAAACTAACGAGCAGTTTTGCTTGGAGTACTTTCTGCTGGGATGGGAAGTACCATCATAATTCCACGAGACAGGAAGATCTCGTCCAATTAAATTCTCTTCAGTGTGGTGGCAAAGCTGATAAATATGGAGTAGTGTAAACCACGCATGCGCCTGAACGCATCACACGAGAAGCCAACCCGGGAAATGTCCGTCTTGTTCGGCAAGCAACTTGTCCTGCGGGCTCTTCTCAGTAAAACCTTGCACGCCGGCAAGCATTGAATGTGGGAAACAAAGCAAGATGGCGCTAGATGATTTGGGGTGTGGTACGGGGGGGGGCCGGGATGCTCATTGGACCTCCTGCTGCTATTTGCCGCTTTTCTTGGACGCCGCGCTCCTCTTGGCCTGCCACAGGTGGTTGTGGATGGTCAGAGCGTCCACGCTGACCGACACGGTCTTGGCGGGGATGACGGTGAACTGCTTGCGGTCCGAGTTGTACTTGTACAGCTTGTCGATCATCTTCTTACTGATGCTCTTGGGCCCCGTGCCCGTAAGCTTGTGGATTTCCTCCGTGTCCGGGAAGTAGGAATAAAGCGCCCGGAACTGGCAGCCGCCGTCGCGGAACAGGATCATCATGTGATTGGACTCGCACTTCTCCAGCTCCTGCGGGAGAGCTCGGTTATAAAGAACGCAACACAACAGCAGGCGCTGACGTCGCGTGTGTAAGTCCTCCTCAGCAGTAGTAGGCGCTATACTGTGGCAATTTGACACATTGTATTTGCTCACATTTTTTTTTGCCTTTGTTACATCAAATTCAGTGCATACATCTTGACTTGTAGTCGTCTAAAAATGAAAAAGAAATGAACTGACCTCAAGTATCTGATTCTTCTGCGGCTCGTTGACTTTTCCGGCCAGACAGCAGTGCGAGATGGCGTTGTGAATGATTGGCTTGTTGGATTTGGCGCTCGGCTCCTTGAAAAGTTTCGGGCCTGAGCGAAGACGTTTGAGAAGAATGATCAACATATGAGAAAGAGCGGCTAGAGAATGGTATCGACTCACCGGTGTACTCAGCCAAGGATGCGATGGAAGACGCGGTGGAGCCGTTGTCCCAGTCCCTTTCGGCAGCCCGACTGTGGTTGCGACTTCCCGGGAACGACTCCACGGAGTCACAGCTAAAACATACGACGACTGTAGCGTGACGACGCCGGCGGAGGCGGAAATGTAACTAAGGTGGAGCCGTCCGTCTTACCGTTGGGAGCCCGCACCCCCGGAGTTGACGCTGTCAGCCTCGTTGGTGGCAGCGGAGGCCAGCGACAGACTGGATCCGGACTGGGCTGTGCTCAGGTTGTCGGCTGTGAGAGAAAACACAAATTTCAGCTTCGGGGCAGACTTTGACCATGTGACCCCAAATGAATAAAAATGAGATCAAGACGAGTACTTTTTGCATGCTTGTCTAAAAGCCTCATTGTGGATTCAACTCAAATGTTGACACTCGGATATAAGCGGGTTTAAAAAGTCTTCTTGTAAAGAAAAAGAAAAGAGGCAGTGGAAACAATTCGGTTCTGAGCTCAGATGGAAATAATCCAGTTAAGTCAGTTTGGATGGCATGCCTACTAATAAGGTACAATGTGATCGATAAATAAATAACGATGTAATACACAGGACACGCCGCCAGAGGTCAGTGTGGCGTTTGGTGAAACGCCAAGAGGACGAAAAACGGAATGTGGTGAAACATGAGCCGGCCTTACGTGTGGAAGAAGAGCACTTGGAGACGTTGTCGCTGGACGACTCCTCCCTGAGGATGGTCTTGGGTCTGTGTTTCTGTTTGGGTTTGGGAGTCTTGGGCTTGACCAGACCTTGCTCCTCAATGATCTCCTGCTGCTTCCTCCGCAGGTATTCCTGCTTGATCAGCTCCCGTCGCGTCTTCTCGTCCTCCTTCCGCAGGCGATCCTCCTCAGCCTTCCGCCTGGTGTTGATTAAGCACATATCGTTTGTTGGGCCGAGGCCAATAGCGATGCCGGGGAATTTTACCTGGCCTCGTCGCGCTTCAGCTCCGACTCGGCTTCCAGCTGCTGCTTGCGGAGACGGGCCTCCTCCGCTTTCTTTTGCTGCTTCAGCAAGAACGCCGCTCGCTTCTTGGCGAGCTCGTCCTCTGCTTTCTGCTCATCCTGGAACGTTGCAAAAGAATGAGGCCATTAAATCACAGATGCACTGCATGAACTGCAGTGAATAAAATGAAGAAAAATAAATAGTTCACTTTTGGTAGTTCTCGACACGTATTTTTGTTTAATCCAGACGGTCCTGGTGTATTTCACTTTTTGCATTCACTCAGGCAGGCAAATACCTTGAAGAAGAAGCCCATAACAGACTTCTGCTCTCCATCCCCATCGTCGGTCGTTCCGTCAGCAGCAGCCTCTTCACCCTCGAGGTCCTTCAGCCCCGACATATCCACCTCGATCAGGTGAGCTTTGCCGCGCTGGGCTTCGTCCGATGTCACGTTCTCTTTGCCCGAGCTGTCTGAGGAGTTGAGTTGCGCGTCTCTCAAGGTGCTGGACATGCAGTCGTCGAAGGACACTTCGGGAGGAGACAAAGCATTCAGGTCCACCCTGGTGGGCAGTCGCACGTTGGCGTCGTCGTGAAGCTTGAACGCGGCGGCGCTCCGAGCGTGGCTCGAGGTCGTTTTGTGGGTGGGCTCTCCCGCCGGAGGGTTCCTGGGGCTGTGTGGCTCGGGATGCTCGTTCCTGGGGGACCTGCCCCCGGCCGATTGCCTCGGGTGCGTGTGTGTCTCTGGCCCGCCGTGGGAGGGGGTGGCGGTCTTGGCGGCGTGCCGGCTTTGCTCTTTGCTGACCTTCAGCTCCGTCGGCTTGGATCTGGAGCTCCGGCCTGAGCTCAGCTTGGGGGGTTTCCTCGTGGGGGCGGTGCCGGCGCCGGAGAGGTGTTCCACAAAGTGCAAAGCGTCTCCGGCTCTCGCGTCGCTGTTTTTGTCGGCGGCGTGCGGCGGCTGAGGAGGAGCCCCTGGCGGGGACAGTACATTCTGCTTCATCATCATTTCCTGCTGAAGCGACAGTTGCATCATCTGCTGCTGGATGCTGCCGATGGCTTCGTGCAGCAGCTCGATGGAGCGGTTGCACTCGTTGAGGTCCAACTCTTCTTCTTGGTAAAAGCTGCCATTGTTTCCCTTCTTGTCTGCTTCTAAGGCACCCGAGGGGCTGCCGGGTCCCTCCGGCTCTTTGTCCCCTCGCAGGGCATCGACGCACATATCGTCTTTAGCCGACGACGTCACTTTTGCGGCAACCAGCTCGTCTTTGGAGGGGTCGGCTTTGAGCGGATTGGGCAACGTGGCGCCCTTGCCACCGCCGCCCTTCTTCACGATATGCAGGAACGCAGCCTTACCCAGCTTCTGCCTCTGGCGGGCTGACAGAACTTCCATCTTCTTCTTTTGATGCTCGATGGCGCGGCGCTTCTCCTCCAGCTGCATGCGGAGCTGGATCATTTCCGACGCCAGGACGGTGGCGCCGCCGCCGCTCCCATCGCGATTGCAACCTCCCAGGGGTGACGAGGGACTCTGGTCTCTTTTGAATCTCCAAGAAGACGACAGGGGCCCGCTGCACTCGGAGCCGTCCGGCGTGGTCCTTTGCGAGCTGGAGGCACTGGAGCGGAGGTCGTGGTTGCTGCCGAAGCGCTGCTGTTGGGCTTTACGCTCGGCGAAAGAGGTCATGCGCACGCTTCCGCTGGCCACGCTGCTGGCCTGCGAGTAAACGCTAAGGCAGGGGCTGGAGCGACCGCTGCAGCCATTCATGTCTTTGTCCTCGTGCTCCTTGACATTCATGTCCTCCTGGAGTTTGGCGGATTCTTCTTCATCGTCCCCATTAAAGCTTTTCCTCGGCCAAGCTAGCTCTTTGGCCGTAACAGCCTCATCCAAATCCTCATCCTCTTCGTCCAGGTCTTCCAGGTCGGCGTCAAGGCTCGGGCAAGGCTTGGGCTCATCGGAATCTGAATGCAGGTAGAACCCTGCATCGGGCTCTTTTGCCGAGGGCTCCGCACTGCTGGTGGCGGTGTGTCTGAAACCCGCCTGAGCCTGTTGAGGCTCGTCTGAGAAGTCGGGCTCGTCAGCCGAGGCGTTAAACGTGTTGTTGAGGTTGAGGGCGGCTTTCTTATGAACTGCGGGAGAAGATCCATCCCCCCTGCGTGAAAAGCCCCTTCCCGAGGACCGGGGCACCTCTCCACTCTCCTCCTCCTTGTTCAGGCATACAGACTTCTCTTTGGCCGGTTTCAGCGCAGCAGGCATCAGCGGTTCGAGGTAAAACCCATCGGCGGCATGTTTGGACTTTGACTCCGGTTCCGCTGCGGCCGACGCTTGGCTTCCTTCAGGTTGTCTGGAGACGGCCGCAACCTCGGTCCTGGCCACTGGCGCCGGAGATTCTTCTTGGTAATCCAGGTTGACTTTCCCCAAGAGGCCGTGACCGTTGACCCTGCGCATCTGGGCTAGCGTGGCTTGATGCGCCGAAGTCTGGTGTTTGGGCGTGACGTTGAGGACGTTGGACGCGAGGCTGTCTTTACTTATGGAGCGGGCGAGGCTGACGCTGTCGCCAGAAGCAACATCCGCATCGCTGTCGGCGGCCGAATGGCACACAAATGAGCTCAGCGTGGACACTGGCCTGCGGAGGGAAAAGAAGACTTTTCATGAACACAATAACAAAGATATGTCCATTCCAAACAAGTGATACTGAGAAACTCGATTATTTTTCTTTACCGCTGCCTCTTGTCGGGCCAAGCGGCAACAGAGCCTCGGGCCTGTCTATCCATCTGGCTCAAGGAGTTGGAGCGGTTCCTCAGACCTTAAAAGGAAAATAACATTGATTTGAAATGTTACAAAGTGTATTCGGGACGGAGCTCAGCAGTTGCTGTAAGGCCATGCTTTTACCAGCACCGTCGTCTCCTTGAGGCTTCTGTTGCCTCTGGCGCAAAGGCAAGAGTGGATGGGAAGGACTAAAGGATGGCCCACGACTGAAAAAAAATCAAAGTATAATCAAGGATGACGAGCCCAAAGTGCTGAATCGAAACAAAAAGAAATCGGATTATTTCAGACGAATGGGGGGGAAAAAGCACACAGTGAACAATCTTGACTGAAAAGTGATTCAGGGAGGTTGGTACGCAAACTTCACCAGCCATGGGAACCTCACTCAAATCCTGATGCGGTTTACCTGCTACCGAGTTCAGGGCCGCTCTGGTTTTCCGACATGCCGGGACTGGCCAGGAAGCTGCGCTTGGTGGCGTTGGAGATGGGCACTGACGGACGAGAACTCTTTGGCTGAGCAATGGCTCGAGCTACAGGAACGGACAAGAACATAAGTCAGTTGTTGACGCTCTGAACGTAAAGTTCAAAGTCAAGGTTTCTTTTGATTATCATTGATCATATCCAAAATCACTTACCATCTTTCAACTCTTGCAGATCCCTGGGCAGGACAAATTCCGGCTTGACAGTCTCAAACCACCAGAAGAGTTCAGCAATGAAAACCATCACGTTGTGCTGCGTAGAGAAGCGGTGATTACCCACGGCGGCCATTTTCAATCTTTTCATCGCGAGCCGTTCTACCTTGAGCACAGGAGGCGAGTAGAGGATGTCTTCGGTCGTCAGATAGAAACTTTTATTCAGATACTCATTGGCAAACTCTCTGAGCAGTTGGATGTTGTACAGGCTATCGGCCATGGAGGGAACTTCCTTCAGGCAAATGTCTGATCAGGCGGGAAAAGAGGAAAATTAAAAAAAGAAAAAAAAAAAGACACAAATTGTTAATGTCGCCAAATACCTTCCAGTTTCATGAGGTCCGGGCAGTAGAAGTGGACAATGGTGAGCAACGCAGCTCCGTCACAGACATCTCTCATCAAATCTTCCAGCAGCGGGAAGAAGGGAAGATGGCGGCCAGACGCGTGCTCCCGACGATAGCGTACCTGAACGTAAGACGGCCAAAAAACAATCAGAGACAAATAGCGCCACAATCGCGGAGATATGGTTGCGCTGAGCTGCACAGCTGACCCGGCCGGTTAAAGCACGTTTGACTCAAGGATGTTTGATGCCTTTCAAACATCCAACCAAGGTCCTCCCTTGCAGAGCACAACTTGTGTATTGATAGAAACGGAAATACCACGATGCGGTTAAATGCATCAAGTTTAGGGAGAACCCCGAGGAAAGCAATTTGCTGATGGTGGGATGGAGGTGTTAAAGCAGCCAATAACAAAGAGCCGGAAGGAAGCCTTTAGTCAGTGATGGAGCCCAGTCAAAGGAGGCCAAGGAAAACCAGAGGAACGGACGGGGGCAGATCAAGAGTCTATTGATGGAAAACGAGTGACCCAATTTGCATATGTATACATGTTTGGCTCAGCATGCAAGCGAGACTGCACTTTTTGGATACAGAGAGCAGAAACCAGGAATTTCGAGCCGACTGGTTATTGTTTTAAATAGGCACGTTGACATGCTGGGTGGAAAGACGAAAGCGCCGACGTTAGCTTTGCTTCAATATTGGAATCAAAGCAGTTGGGTGATTTGTAGCGGGCAGTTTTTCAATCGCATAGATGTGTCAGAGTAGAGGAATTATGATCAGAAAAAAAGAAGAAGGGGGAAAAAAAAAAAAAAAAGTGTGAGCAGAAAAGTGAGAGCAAGTCAATGTGGCGGCCAGGGTGCACTGCAAAGAAAAGGAGATGTGCCAGCAATGACTTTCATCTGACTTCACTGAAGCAAATACAAGACGACAAACATCAACAGGGTTTGGATAATACATGTTGAATTTTTTTTTTTTTTAAGGGAAGAATAAGGTGGTTTTATTGGCTTGGGACCACCTTGGCTAAAAAGCAGCATAGAGTGAGCTTGAACAAGCCTCGGTGAGGTGTGCGCGCACACATCAACACAAAACTATGCGTGCATGGGGGAGGGAGCGAGGGAGGGGAGGGGAGGGGGGGAACTTCCAACTTACAGGGACAAGCTTCCAATACCATTTGGAGGGAGACTATCCAGTTTGCAAGGATAAGAGAAGGAGAGGAAGGCATAGATGGGGAACAGGAGCAGAGATATTAATAGGTCAGAGGTATTAGACACAAGACTGGATGGTGCTGGCTGCATCCAATTTGAACAGAGAAACACAGGAAAGGGTCAGAGGTCACACAAGCAAAGTTGAGGAGCCACAAAACGAGACCCCCCCCCCCAATTCAGGAGACCTCGTTTACCTTTTGGTGACTGGGAGACTCCAGAAGGTGGTGCTTGACTTTGTGCTCCTTTTCGCTAATTTCCCTCATTTTCGTGTTTACCTGCACACATTGGAAATTGTTGGGATTGTTTTGTCCGGGCATTTTTTTGGAACAGCCGATATCTGCCCATTATGCTCATGACACATCACAAAAACAGTTTCATCGAACTGATTTAACAAGTGGCTCATAAATGAAGCTATGGTACAGTTCCCTGACAGATTTTTTGGGTTTTTTTTTCATACTCAGATTTCCAAATAGGTGATGTGTATTATTTATTCTACGCCTATTTAGAACCTCCGCTTGGATCCAGGAACAACCCCGCTGGCGTGTGCTTACGCAGACGTGTTTCTACCTTATTGATCCAGAAGACCATGGCATCCTCCAAGTCAAAGGGAAGCTCCTTGGAGGGATGGAAGGTGGAGAAGCGCTCCACGGAAGCTACGACTTTCTCAATGCTGATCATCTCCACCGTGTAGGCCATCATCAGGGCATCAATCATGGGGATGTGGGCGCTCTGAAAGAGGACGAGAAGAGACCATCAGAAATTGCAGAAGGTTTACAAGTATCGAAAAAAGCTGACAGAAGGGACTGTATGCGGGAGAAGCTCAGGGTGTCTTTTAGGTTCCTATTAAACTGTTTGGTGGAGTCAGCAAAGTGGGAGCGCTGATTTTCCATCCCCTCGCTGGGCTTTGTGTCTGGCCGTGTGGAGTGTTACATCATGCCGCGAGCAGGAAAAGCAGACCGACATCGGTTTCCATGGTAACAAACGGGAAGGAAGAGCACTGAAAGCTGGCGGTCAACGTGGAACCACCGCAGACTAACTTGATCTTGTTCCGACACACAAACTACTTTCAAGTTAAGGTACATACGTAACACACCAGTGGAAATGTCCCTCCTTCACACGAGCACTTTGTCACCAAGTCTTTTCCCACTCACCATTTTAATGGGCAAACCAGCCAGGTCCTCCTCCGTAACTGCCGTGTCATCGCTCTCCACGACATAAATGCCCTTCCTTTCCAGAGACTGGATGACGGAGCGGTGCGACTGGAGGGACGCGGCCTGCTCCGTCTTGAGGATGAGGGCGCAGACGCGACAGTAAAGCTCGCAGGACAGCAGCAGGCGGATGACGGGGGGCTTGATGTGTTCCTGGTCGTACTGGTCCGTGTAGAAGGGATCCCGCAAATCCTCTGGTATATGATCTATAATTAGCAGACAAAAGTTACTCAGCGCAAACATTTGCTTGTGAAAGTTGAAACATAGAGCTACACGAATTTTTAAAAAAAAATCCTCGACACGAGAATCCATTCTGTGGATGTGAAGTCACACAAAATCCAGACATGGCAACCTTATAAGGAGCTGGAACAAAGCGCTGGACTTGGCTATGCCAAAACCAAACGGTTCAATTGAACAGGGAAGCTCAAAATAGATTTGGGGAAAAGCCTTTAGAAAATCGTGTGTGTGTGTGTGCGTGTGTCAGCAGAACGACAAGAGTGTTCCGTTCTGACGGGGAAAGCGGCTATCAGCCGGCTCACATTCAACTAAATGAAATGCCGATTTAGCATCCAGCTAAAAATCTAACTAGGAACCCAAAGAGCTGTGCATCTTTTTAAATGAAACAAATGCGGACTGCTGTATCGAAGCATCACTTTGGCTAATGAAACCCGGCAATCGATATTTTTTTTTCATGTAAATTAACAGTCAGGAGCTTTTTGGGAGATTTGTTCCCTATCCACTAAACAGTTTGACTTGATTCCACAGACAAAGACAACGTGTACTCTCCCCTTTCTAATCCCACTAGGACGACGCTGGGCTGCGGCCGCTAAGTGGGATGGGGCGGAGTGTGATCTCAGCTACATTAGCGTTAGCCAACTGTATTAAATAGCACAAGCAGGGCGGAAGGCTTTGAGTGCGACAGGTGCACGCCGCCGCGCTTGACACCATGTCGGGCTGTCCGCCACTCAGGCTTGGGAGCAGCTGTGCGGCCACACAACACGAGTACACAAACACCGCCGACATACTGTTTGTCCTCGAACGCCGCACGACCTCCAGCATCGTCGTCGGCACTAAATTGCGCGGAAAGCATTTTTTGCTGTGGCAAGAAAACGACCGGCATGTCATGGTAACTGCTAACTAATGACATTAACAAACGCCACATGAGCCACCGCGTCAAAGTAAACGGAGCCTTGTGCATTCGGTTCCCAAAGGAGACCAGGCTCCTTGTTGGAGCACTAAAGCGCCGAAGGGGTCCCGTAGGCTTTTGTGCTCTATCTGAACACAATCAGCGTCTGCATCATTAGCCACGGGCCGCAGTTTGCACACTCAAAAGAGACTCTAATTGATGGCGAGATGAACAGATGCCTACCTTCGAGAGGGAAATGAAAAAAAATCATCTATAGGGTGCCTTCTATAATCCGACTTGGTACACTTACAGTGTAACTCTGAGTGCCATTAAGAATCGAAAGTATTCTTGGAGTGGAACAATGTCGATCCAGTGAGATGTTAATCCTGCAACTTTGCTCCCTGCTGTTGATTGAAAAAATCTGTCAAGCACTCAAGTTGGTTAATGTGTTATGTCAGTAACGGCTCAGGAAAAGTATGCCAAGTCATTCTCACAAAAGGCCTCTTTTCCATTATTACTG
Source organism: Syngnathus scovelli (assembly GCF_024217435.2). Lineage (NCBI taxonomy): Eukaryota > Metazoa > Chordata > Actinopteri > Syngnathiformes > Syngnathidae > Syngnathus > Syngnathus scovelli. Next base: position 24,482,253 of record NC_090849.1, read on the forward strand.
GAATGTAGGTGACGATAAGCTAATAGGCAGGCTGGAAGAGAAAATTGTGTTGAGGCGGCAACTGCGATCTATTGATGTTTTGTGTTCAAGGGACAAACAGGATGGTGGAGCAGCTCCATTTGCACAAAGATAGACACCCCCCCCCCCCCCCCAATTTAATTACCTCGTATTAAAGTCCAACTGTTATGTAATCCTTAACCCGATTTAGATGAAATTCCACTGGCCATAACACAAGTCTGAAAACGGCACTGCCAACCAGGCAGTGTATGTTCAAGAAGGTTGACTCTTGATGTCAATGTTTCACCCGAGAACATATTCTGCAGTGAAAATGAGCTTTTAACCCATGAGGACAGACTGACATGTCACTGGTGAAAAATAAAAGTGACAACACAATCCACATGCCAATAACATTTTGTTATACGGCTGGAAAATGAATTACTCACCGATGCCGTAGGATTTAGCAAATAGCCAGCGTAGGTTGGCCGCTATTTTGGCTCTGGCAGAGTCATACATTTCCATGGGGACGACATCCATGGAGCCTTCTGCAGACCCAGTCAAGTCCACTTTCCTCCTGGTACCGTCCCCCGTACACAAATCAACAGCCATCCTTTGGGAGGACAACAAACATACTGGTTATTTTAAACATAATCATAATGTGTTTTACTTGTCATATACTTCAGTGCAGTTTCAATGATCTAACCGTGAGTAATGTTACAGTATTATTTAATAAACCCTCAGGGTTACTATAGGTTAATAATTGGTCATGATGCTGGTCCAAGAGAGCTTTTTTTTAGATGAGGCCAGTATACTTTCAGGAAAATGAAACATTGCTGCAAAGTTTCAAGTTTATGAATCTACTTGTAAATAGTATAGGACGGAAAAGGCTGTGATGCAGTGCAGTGTTTTTTTAGGCACACTGTTCCTAATTGAGGACATATTGGGAAATGTCTTCCCAAGTTGCATTACCTGTAGCGTAAAGCCACGCCAGCCTATGTTACCACGAACGGCCCAACGCTAGCGTGGACCAGCAGACTGTCATTGCTACAGAATTCATTCAAATATACTTGTCGTCATTTGTGGTTACGTAAATTCTGAAACATGGATGTGGATTTTTGAGCGACGATACAGCAATTAGCTAGCAGCCTTCTTGGGAAAAGCAAGCGTGCATCATATGCTAATGCTAACTACAACGCTGGCTTGTTAGCGTGTATTCTATTTTTTTTTTTTTTTTTTTGAAGATGTTCGCCCGTTTTACCTTCAATGTAGGGATCCAAGTCACCCTTCGGTCCGACCGGGGTTAATAATCAATCGAGAACCCGCCTTGCTTTCCAGTGGGCCGCTGCGTAGAAAAGTCTCCGCCGCCTGCAGCACATCGTAGCCGCCAGCTAATGCTGCTAACAGGGGAGGCGAGTCAGGATGGTCTCCCAGCAACAACACCCCATTCGCGGTGAAAATGAACCCGTAAAGCAGGGGAAATAAAGGGGCGATTAACAATGCGTGTTCGAAATCTAGCTTTGTGGTAAACGACAAAGCATGCTAGGCAATTTGTATTCACACAACTTGAAGCACGAGCAGTAAGCAGGAGGGCGTTCCATACTTGGAGTAAGAAAAGATTTTTTTTTTATCATAATAGCTATTGCGCATGCGTGATTACAACACCGACTGGACACGATAATTACGGTTAGGTTAATTTATGCGCTTGTATTCACGTGAAATGAAAACGCATAACTTCATTTTGTCATTGAGGAGTGTTTTGTTGATCACGTAAAAATAAATTAATTTTTAATACGGACGATCTTTGTCAGAACTAGATCATATTGCTGTCACACCAGAGAGGAAAAGAAAATCTCAACATCACGTTATAACATTATGCAGAATTAAAGTCATCATCTTTCAACATACATTTTACAGAGAGCAATACTGACACCTAGTGGATTTTAATAGACTAGATACAGATCAAGTCAAAATATCTCTTATTAACCCAGCACCAGCTCTTACACTAAGTAGTGTGTTTATATTTAAGGGGGGGGTGGGGAGGGGCTTAACCTTGGATTTAGTTTTTTTCCCTAAACTTCCAGTCAATAACACTGGGTTCGGAGCAAACAAACAAAAAATAATCAAGGTTACCTGAAGACCACCATGTAGATAGTTCCTTTTGCACAAAATTAATTCTGCACAAGACTTCTGTCAATACAGGTACAAGGTTTGTCACAAAAGGTCCAGGGACTACAAACCGCAATTCCAAATTAGGCAAAATATACAAATAGACAAACCCACAAAATGTGCTGCATTTTTATTCATTTCCATGACCTTGCGAAAATACTTCACATCTGCTTCTTCCATGCAAAATTATTGTATTACATGTATGAGCCATTTTTTTGATCGTTTATCATGGGTCATCTCTCCTATGAACGCTGTATTTGCATGTCGCTTTGTCGAACACAGATACGCAGTCATCAGGGAACCCTCTGGGAAGGGTAAACCTGCTAATCAACATACAACACGTGCTCAACAACATCAAGCTCTGCACACATAAAAACACTCGAGTTTACCGAGTCTGTTACTTTCTTCTCTTCAAATAATCCTGGTCCAAGGTGCACTTGGGTCACAGTAGTCCCTGCAAAGAAGCGGTCCACACAAAATCAACAACTTTGTTTTTTACAGAGATAAAAACATTTGGAGGAAAATAAAAGCCATCCTTCAACTTACGCAGTGCAACAACCGTCGCAGGTACAGTCCATGCACTGACCGTTTCTCCAAGACGAACCTACCGCGTGCCACTCATTGTCAGCCGGATCCTGGCACTGTGTTGCACCTGCATGGATAGAAACAATTTCAGCCTGTTTTTTTTTCACGCTCACAAGACATCGGAAAACCATAAACATGACTTTACAGTGTTCTCTTTACCCGCTGCCACTTGAATTGGATAGCATTCGCCATTTGCCAGTGGCAGCAGCGCACACAGCAGAAAAGCCAGACACAGATATGTTCTCTGAAGAAAACAAGATTTTTTTTTAAATCGTTGCATTCACAATTAGAGTTTAAGGTTCATTAAATGGGTTAAAAACAATCAATCAACTCATTTTAAAAACACACAAGTTAAACTTACCATTGTGACAATAGATGTCCAACTGAGCCTCGAGTGCCAACGTGAAGATTTATAAGGCCAAATTGGGGGTGTTTCTGCTCACCTGCTTCTTTATGTCAACATCGACTGAGTCACGTGTTTGGCAGACTCCAAAAGATTCCATATCAGACCAGCCCTCATTGATTCACCAAATAAAATGTGGATTTTGTGCGTTCAATAAAAGCAGGCTGACTGGAACTGGCTGCATGCAGCTTTTATTTGTTTATGACCTTCAACCTTGACCTTCCCATCATAAGAAAAATAGTCCAAAATGCTTTTTTTCTTTTTAGCGTAGGATATCGTTTACGTGTCACTTCCCTACTACACCAAAAACTGGACATTCAATAGATGGGTCATCTCTCCTATGAACGCTGTATTTGCATGTCGCTGTGTCGAGCACAGATACGCAGTCCTCAGGGAAGTTTCTGGGAATGGCAACCCTGCAAATCAACATACAACACGCGCTCAACAACATCACGCTCTGCACACATAAAAACACTTGAAAAACGTGTGACCCTTCAACTTACGCAGAGCAACACCCGCTGCAGGAACAATCCATGCAATCACTGTTTCTCCAAGAAGAGCCAACCGGGTGCCATTTATTGTCGACTTCATCCAGGCAATGGGTTGCACCTGCAGTACGTGGGTACAAGCAACGTTTGCCAAACTAGACATGCTCAATTGTTTCCGTTCACCAAATGGCGCGTGAAAATAAATAAATAAATAAATAAATAAATAAATAAATAAATAAATAAATAAATAAATAAATAAATAAATAATACCTGGTTCGATCGTCGAGACAGTGCAAAAACCGTTTGAATGTGGCAGCAGGACACATAGCAGCAAAGCCAGAGACAGGTATGACGTCTAAAAAAAAATTTGAAACGGCATAAGCAAAGCAATTCAGTGTGCTCCACACAACAAAAAGCACATCTTTAAGAGATTAAAAAACAACAACAACTGAAGGCATTTGCAACCCAAATATATTCAAAACAAAGAGCGTAAACAAAAAGAAGGTTTTTTTTAAATGACTGAATCACTACAGAATTGAATTCATTTTAAAATTAAAATTTAGAAGTGTATACCCCTCAATTTTTAAAAAGGAAAACAAGCCCCCCCAATTTCTTTTGGTTTACCATTGTTGCAGTATGTAGGTCTCATCTAAGAGAGACTCCGGTCGCAAAGGACTTTTATAGTGAAGGTCACAGGAAGGACCTTTGGAATTTGGGTAGTGGACCTCTTTCCGTAAATACAGTCAACAGAAGAAAAAAATAATAATTATACACACCGTACAAAGTTTTCGGAAATAATACTTTATTTCCAGACAACAACAAAACACTTGTCAAAGTTTCAAGTGACGGTTGTTGACTTGAGGTTGTGGTATAATTTAACTTTGTTAGAAGTTCACTTTTAACTTCTTAAAGTCATTGCATACCAACGACAGAACTTGAATGAAGCTATCTGAAGATTTTTGAGTTACAGTACATTTCTTGTCGTAGAAAATACAAAGACTTCAACTGGCTGATGTGTTTTATTCATTGATATCACGACCTTTTTCTTTCATTATTATTAAGTTGTTAAGTGCCTTTGTTGTTTCGCGAGGAGTCAGCGAGTCTGCTCCGTCAATTTCCCACTGTCCCCAAAACTTCACATGGAATGGATGGGTCGTCTTTCTTGTGCACTTTGTATTGACTTTGTGGCGGACAGTGGAATTGCGAAGCAACTCAGCACGAGGTTAAAAAAAAACCTTGAAATTGGTGCCACTAAAAAAGTCATGAAATAGCAGAATATATATATGTGTGTGTGTGTGTGTGTGTGTGTGTGTGTGTGTGTGTGTGTGTGTGTGTGTGTGTATTATCATCCAGTGAACTAGTTCTCGGAATTCTGCTCCACCTTGTGGATTTTAATAGACTAGATACAGATCAAGTCAAAATATCTCTTATTAACCCAGCACCAGCTCTTACACTAAGTAGTGCGTTTATATTTGGAGGGGGGGGGGGGGCATTAACCTTGGATTTAGTTTTTTTCCCTAAACTTCCAGTCAATGACACTGGGTTCGGAGCAAACAAACAAAAAATAATCAAGGTTACCTGAAGACCACCATTTAAATAGTCTCTTTTGCACAAAATTAATTCTGCACAAGACTTCTGTCAAAACAGGTACAAGGTTTGTCACAAAAGGTCCAGGGACTACAAACCGCAATTCCAAATTAGGCAAAATATACAAATAGACAAACCCACAAAATGTGCTGCATTTTTATTCATTTCCATGACCTTGCGAAAATACTTCACATCTGCTTCTTCCATGCAAAATTATTGTATTACATGTATGAGCCATTTTTTTGATCGTTTATCATGGGTCATCTCTCCTATGAACGCTGTATTTGCATGTCGCTTTGTCGAACACAGATACGCAGTCATCAGGGAACTCTCTGGGAAGGGTAAACCTGCAAATCAACATACAACACGCGCTCAACAACATCAAGCTCTGCACACATAAAAACACTCGAGTTTACCGAGTCTGTTACTTTGTTCTCTTCAAATAATCCTGGTCCAAGGTGCACTTGGGTCACAGTTGTCCCTGCAAAGAAGCGGTCCACACAAAATCAACAACTTTGTTTTTTACAGAGATAAAAACATTTGGAGGAAAATAAAAGCCATCTTTCAACTTACGCAGGGCAACAACCGTTGCAGGTACAGTCCATGCACTGACTGTTTCTCCAAGACGAACCTACCGCGTGCCAGTCACTGTCAACCGGATCCTGGCACCGTGTTCCATCTGCATGGATAGAAAAAATTCCAGCATGTTTTTTTCACGCTCACAAGACATCAGAAAACCATAAACATGACTTTACAGTATTCTCTTTACCCGGTGACATTTGAACTGGTTGGCAGCGGCCATTTGCCAGTGGCAGCAGCGCACACAGCAGAAAAGCCAGACACACATATGTTCTCTGAAGAAAACAAGATTTTTTTTTAACCATTGCATTCACAATTAGAGTTTAAGGTTCATTAAATGGGTTGAAAACAATCAATCAACTCATTTTAAAAACACACAAGTTAAACTTACCATTGTGACAATAGATGTCGAACTGAGCCTCGAGTACCAACGTGAAGATTTATAAGGCCAAATTGGGGGTGTTTCTGCTCACCTGCTTCTTTATGTCAACATCGACTGAGTCACGTATTTGGCCATAACATACATACTTCTGGACTTTAAAAAGCTGAATCAAAGTTCCTTGGCAAAAAAAAAGTCATTACACCACTCATGTAGTTAGACATTACCATATCGAGTCAAGTCATGTGATTTACAACTACTGAGTGATAATCAGGTATCATGCCAAAAATGAATTATAATGTATTTCTGCAAAGATTCATTTTTTAAAAATTCAAATAACACTCACCTACTTCTGACAACAACATATGGCATGATGTAGAGTAAATAAATGCTCTTCCGTAAAAATACCAGCATCTAGTGGCGGACAGTGGAATTGCGAATCAACTCAGCACTAGGTTAAAAAAAAACTTGAAATTGGTGCCACTAAAAAGTCATGAAATAGCAGAATATATATATATACACACACGTGTGTGTGTGTGTGTGTGTGTGTGTATTATCATCCAGTGAACTAGTTCTCGGAATTTTGCTCTCCAAATGATCGGAATCAGACTCCCAAAAATTCCATATCAGACCAGCCCTCATTGATTCACCAAATAAAATGTGGATTTTGTGCGTTCAATAAAAGCAGGCTGACTGGAACTGGCTGCATGCAGCTTTTATTTGTTCATGACCTTCAACCTTGACCTTCCCATCATAAGAAAAACAGTACAAAATGCATGGCGTCGAACACTGAGGTGGCAAACATGACACGCAGGCTGCTGACACGTAAACGACATGCATGTTCCGTTCATATAAGAAAGACGGCGTATCAAACGGCGGCTCCGACATTGGCTAACGGGTACACATTTTTGTTCTTGGCAAGCTCGCATATAAAAATAAACAAAAATCATGCTGTTTGTTTAAAATCCCTTGAACATGCCCTTAGACTGGAGAGAAGCACACACACTGTGGAATGTTGGAAGCCTTTCAACTCCTCGGGTCCCGAAACTTCTTTTAAAATGGACCAACGGATAAAGTTAGGCCTTAAAAAAAAAAAATAATAAATTGAACATGCACGCTCGAATGTGTTTGTTGTTGTTTACATTTGCCTGCGAGGAAAACAAAATGTGATATGTTTAACGATGGACAAGAGTAGTGATGAGTTAGGGAATTAAAGGGTCATGCCATAAATATTCCGTTAGTGCAAAAATAGTCATCTTTCACATCTCATTGCAGGATAAACGTTCGGGAGAGTTTGCGTACAAAGTCACACAAAAAGAAAGCAATTAACGCTGCAACCCAGAGTGGAGCATCACAATAAACAAACAAACAAACAAACCTTAAATCCTCAGTCTGAATTCATGTTGAATCAAGAAATTAAGCGCCTGACCGAGACTAACATTTGGCATACACAATTAATTATGTTGTACAAATGTGCGTTTTTTTTTCTTGAATGGAACCCCAAAAGTGACGAGTTGGTCTATCCCCAACTGCAGTCACATTTAGAGTTGGACATCATTTGATTCTGGTTCAAACCAATTCTTGATTCTGAATCTTTTTAGGTTAACAACAACAACAAAAAAACGTTCGTAGAGTTCAAATTTGGGGTGTCCAACACCCAAACTACGGCACATTAATTTTTCCACACAAAGAAATTTCGTTTTAAAATGACAACAATCTGGAACACAATTTTAGGGGTTCCACTGAATTGATTTTGGCCAATTCATTTTGAAATATATATTTTTTTAGGTCTAAAATGACGTGTACGATCACAAAGAAACAATTGACGGAAGCCGGCCAGGCTCTGTTATTCCCAAAAAGGGATGAGAAATGGCACATTGTGTACAAAAACGTATTTACAAATAAATAATGGCACAAACAGCAGATCATTTGAGGACACTTAAAACATTGAAATCAATGAATAACACTTGTTTTTTTTTTTTTTCTCTGCACTGCAAAAATTTGATTTAGAAACACAAAATGGCTGATAAGCGCCACTAAGTTGAAAGTCTTTCTCTCAAACGTGTGCATTCAGATAACCAGCGGGGGGCGCTGAGAGAATTCCGTAAACATTTCCAGTGTTTCGACACCGCTCGCCGAGAGTCCGAGACAGCGGCTTGTTGCCGAGGCAACCGGCCCGTCATCATTGAATCGAGTCGTGGCCGCAGCCCACCGACCTGTTATGACAACCTTGGCAGCTATGTTCGCATCTTTGACAGTCAATGGCGCCCCCTACAGGGAGGTGGTATAAGACGCTTGTGCTCCTAAATGAAGTGCTTACTACAAAGCAAAGTAATAGTTTAAATTAGTAGGAAATGCTTGCGTGTTAAGATGGAGTGACTGCGCTGATGCTTTTGCCCCACCAACGCAAGGCACGAGGGCACAAAGTGTGCATGTGCACGCTAAATAAATTCATCTGACACTACTTACAGAAAGGTAGTGATATCGGGCTAGAGGGAGCAATTGCAGATTGAGGTCAATGAAAGATTTGAACTCGTACACAGAAAATTTAACAGTACTCACAGTCATATATTCTTTATCCTCTGCAAAGAACAGCTACTGGTGAGCTGAAAGGAATTGTCGTAGGAATGTCCAGCTGTCTGTTTTATACTGCCCCCAGGTGGCCAAAGGTGGGCAATGAGATTTTTTTTTCAATATTCTATTTCATGATATCACTTACATGTGTTTTATTAATCAAGTAAAAACATTTTTTTGGGGCAGGTGGTGCCATGAAGAGCCCAATATCTCTAACTTCTTGTGAGTAGTGTATCTTGAGGAGCATTTTGGGGGGGCTTTTCATGACAGTTCCTCTGAGGTTTTACTTGTTTTTCAAATAGCACGGTGGGCCCGATGAATTGCCCCCGAGTCCTAAGTTGCCCACCCCTGGCGTCCTCCAGTGTCAATTGGCTATACGAGGTGTGTGATCGACACGTGAAGACGATGAGGCACTCTTCATGCATCCTTCGGCTCAGTGGAAACAAGTAGCAAAGGTCACGCTGCCTAGTGTGCGAGTGTGTGTGTGTGTGTGTGTGTGGCTCATAGATGCGTTTCGTCTCTGGTTTCAGAGACAAAGTGCGTCTGGTTGCGAGCGTTCCGATTCTGGCCTACTTGGGACTCCTCGGGCATGTGCGCCAGCGGGTCGGAGCGGATGATGTACCTGAAAGACACAAAGTCACCAACTCAGTTTGGCACAGATCTTCGAATTTCGGCCGCCTTGAAAATACGTATGTCGCTGCTTTCTTACACAATGTCGTTGAGCTCCAGCATGGTGTCCGGAGGCGGGTTGATGAGCACGTAGGACAGCGTGTTCTGGTGGTCGTTCATCTCATCTACGGAGAGAAACATGTTTCAGGGGGGCTTCGGTGACAACAGTACTGCTTGCTCGCAAGCAATCACGCCACGCAAGGAAACAACAAGTCAACAAGACAACATAGAAAATTGATACGCTGCCATTAATGAGACATGAATAAGGAGTATTTGACATTCGGGAATGGCAATAGCACAAAGTATTTATGGTTATATATTTATTCGGGCAAGAAAAAGAATATATTTACAAAAAGAAGAAAATCATTAACATCACCTAATGAAATCCAATAACTAGTTCATTTGATTCTTTTTTCCAACAGGTTTAATGCATCGCGTTGATTTTATTGATCGCTTTTTTTCGGGGAGTGGACGGTGCACATTTAAATGTCTTCAAGTGTGTTTTGCCATTTTGACGTGAGTCAAGTAGGTTCCGCGTGTCTCCGCGGCAACCCACCTGCTTGCGGCTCTTTACAAAGACAAAGGGGTGCAAAAGGGGGCGTGGGGGGGGAAGAGAGAAGGGCCAAGCGTTAGCGTCACTGACGGCCACTGTGACGAGGACAGGGGGGGGGGGATCCAGAGGCGCATGCGCAGCTTCAAACATGCACACAGCGTCCATCATCATCGTCATCATCATCATCTCCATGGCATTCCGACCCCAGCTGGCAAGGCGAGACGTTGCCATGCCGACACACATGCTCCAGCATCCGTCAAGACTGAACCAAACGTAGCGAGCGACTCAAAAACACAAGCTAGCGGAGCAGAACGCATCTGCGTGCCAGTGACCTCACCGACGGCCTCCGCCAGCCGCAACGCTGAATTGGTTTCATCTAGAACTTTTCACTATGACGTCACACGTAGGAATTTTGGAGTTTATGTCATCCCCTGTATGTGCGTGGCTAAAATGGAGGCCTCCATCTACAGACAATCATGCGTTCTGCTCCAGTCGAGAAGCCAAATGGATGCCCTGCGGGACTCTAGCGTTTTATTTTTTTGGGGGGCGTCACCTCACTCACGTGAGCACGATGCAGAGAAGGCCAGAGATAGAAAACAAGAGAGTGACAGGAGAGCGAGAGACTGGCTGCTGAGCTAACAATGGCAAGGACGTCATTCAGGATTAGCTCTCAAACACACTCGTGAAATACGTCTTAGGAGAGCAATTCAAGGAATGTGTGGGAGAGCGTTTTAGTAGTTTGTCTGTGGATAATTTGGTGTGAGAGTATTTCCGTTTTGCGTGAGCGCATTTATTTGTGCGTCGAGAATGTCCCAGTCTTATTTCAGTAGCGAGCGAGAGCAGCGTTACTGAATCGTCCAATAATGTGTGAGAGCGAGTTCAGTTAATGTGCGCGACAGCATTTCAGTAACGATGCGATTGTGTTTTAGCAGCGGAAAAACAATCAGCAGTGAGAACGTTTAAAAAAAAAATATGAGTGTTAAAAAAATAATAATCTAAGCATTTCAGACGAATATGTGAGATTGATCATGTGATGTAAGAGCATTTCATTAAAAGAGTGAGAAAGATTCAGTAGGTTGTTCAAGTGCGTGAGAGGTAATCCTGAACGACGTCCCCGACGGCCTCTCATAGTATCTAACACACATCGGACACACTCTCACAAACGCACGCACGCACGCACGCACGCACGCACGCACGCACGCACGCACGCTCTCACACATGCAATAGAACAAAGCGGATGGACCGGCTAACCTGACGGCCGGCTCCCGTCTGTATACGGCTGCTCTGATATGTCCTGCAACTCTAAGCAACGGCAGTCACGGTTAACTCGAGCGCACACTCGCTGTCAACGGCAAGCGCACACATCGAATCCAAAGAAGGATGCTGGTGAAAGGACGAGCTCCTTTCGCCCACAACCACGCACGTACGCACCCATTGGGAACACAGCACGCACGCACGCACGCACGCACGCACGCACGCACGCAGGCAGGCGCACGGGTTACCTTGCAAATATCCTAGATTTACTCGATTCATCACATCGCTCGCAGTGAGATTAGAAACATCCTCTACGGGTCAAAAGGGGGGAAAGAGAAGAGTCAGAGAGAGAGAGAGAGAGGGAATAGAAAGAAAAATCAGGCAGGCAGCGAATGCATTTGCGTTTTGACCAAAAGAAAAGTTTCAAAGGTGAGACGATGCAAGAAGTTCAAATGAGAAAAAAAATGAGAAGAAGCCATGCTTGAGTATGCAGAGAGTCACTTCCAAATGATTCATCTGTGGTGGGTGCTCACTCAGAAGGTCAGGAGCATTTGGGCTTCTCCCTGGAAGCAGCGTGAGCGACACAGTACACAAGATTCAGCCAGCGCAACACATCGGGAGGACGACTTTTTTTTGCTCGAACCTTCTCTGTTGTTTTGGAAGCGTGACGTGATGAGCGGAAATGTGAGCGGATGCAAAAGCAAACGGAGGCGTGATGCATTCACATGTTGCAGGGTTTCGACAGGTAAGTGCTTTAAATCAAATCGTTTTTCCACCTACACCCTTATGAGACATCTTTTATTAATAGTTAACGCTAAAAATGGTTATTAATTAAGTTAATAATGAAGATTTCTTTTTTTTTTTTTGCTTTTGACACTTTTGGATAATCAGACATGTCTTTATTTTGTTAAATAACACACAAAAGTCCTTTCATACCAAATGAGTTCAAAGCGACTGGTGGAATATTTTTTTTAAAAATGGAACAAAATTCACAATAATCCATCCAAAATTAATTTAGCATTGTCAATGGGCCAGAACCTCCTATGCATTTTGTAAATTATTCTCTCCCAAATATCTTTATCAATTTTATTATATATATATTATATATATAAAAAATGTATTATGTATGATTTAATATTTTCAGCAGTCTAAATTAGCCGAGTAAGTTTCTATTGGCTTCAGTTTTAAACGATAGTATTGATCGCTTTGCATTTTGATTGCAGCGTATCATCCGATTAGTCGGAGATGGTTTTTGAGGCAGAACTCTCAGATTGACTTGATGGACCCATGGAAACCCAAAGTGGTCATGACTGCATTCATACTTTGAATTTTGCAGTGAAAGGTGGTCGAAGACATCCATGCATGTTGGCTTCATGATGATGGACTTGGACCGCGTGTCACTAAAGACACGCAGCGGAAATGCCATGACATGATGAAACAAGCACAAACACAGATTGGAGTTCCATGAGAAAACACACAAATAAGAAAATTGCGGGTGGAGGCTATATTTCATCTTAACTTCATTAAAAAAACTGGATTTTTCCATAGAGTTTGTCCTATCGTTTTTTGAATCCTAAATTATTTTGGAGCAAAATTTAAAAAACAACAATCTCATGTTTATATTTACATTATTTCCTTTCATCTTAATACAGACTTGAACTTTTCAAGGATCAGTGCATCTCCATTCACCGCCTAAAATGATACATGACAAAATCCAAATGTTTTTCAATCTGAATTTTAAGACTCCACCCTTTGAGATTAAAGTAAAGATTTCTTCACTGAAACTCCAGTCTGCAAAAAAAAAAAACAACAACTCGATTTTGTTTCCCAAATGACAATTATGATGCAATGAGGCATCATTTGTAAACAAAATCATCAACGTGCCGTAATGGCTTCGCATTTATGGAATGAATTCTACTGCACGTTTTCATTTGGAAAGAAGTAAGGCCGTGGCGCTTCGACTGACCGTATCCCACAGTGGGCAGGCCCAGGTGCTTCATGCGGTTCTTGACCAGCTCGGACAGCTCCTGACGCTCGGAGCGGCGGTACAGGTTGAGGCGCTGCTGCGAGATGCGCTCGGCCCGGCTGGAGGGCTTGTTGGTGCTCTTCCTGCTCAGGCGCCGGGCCCACTGCATGCTCTTCTTCCTCAGCAGCGGGTGCTCCGACTGCTCGCTTGCGCTGGAGTTCCGGTGCGCCGTCTTCTCCTTCCACGACTCCTTGCGGTTGCGTTGCTGCTCCTCGCCTTGTTCCACGTTGATGGACACCTGAGACTGAGATGGTTAAGAACCTGTTAGAAAGCCGCTTTGGGACCCGGCTGACGTAACGGGTAGTAGCCGTTGCGTGCTTTGAGCGGGGCGGGGCGGGGCGGGGCGGGAGGGGCAGCTTGATAACCCTACCTGCACGTAACTGTCCTTGCACTGAAATAAGAGAAGGACAAACATACATCCAAACAAAAGGAAAGATGAGTACAAAAAAAAAAAAAAGAGGCAAAGCAAAAATCAGTCAAAGGGACGCAAGGGATGACCAGCCAAAGCAAACGCGGCGTCGCATGCTAGCTAACTTGCCTCGGATGTGGAGAACATGTGCGACTCGGTGCGGTAGATCCCGATGGGGATCTCGGCGCTGGAGGAACAGAGTTTTTGGAAGAGTCTGCCGTACGTTCTGATCCACAGGTCCTCCTCTGTGATCTTCATCTGAGGGAGTTTGGAGAGAACGGAGTTACCCCGGAAAAAAAGATCTCCTTGGGAGCTGCCGACGGTTGTACTTACAACGCACAGATACCCGGAACCTGGTGTCGTGTCCAAACCGAGAAGCAGCCTGGCTATAGCTATCATGTAGTCTTTCACAAATGACTGGTAGAGCAGCGTATCCAGCATGCTGATACTGAACACCCGCCCTGCCGCAAAGGGTAAGCGGAACATGAAGGCCAGATTGGAGCCCTTATCTCGTTCGATCTGGAAAAACAAGGGCAAAATGAGTGTCAGGAGTTGGAACTTGAGCGAGCGCTGCTAGTCTTTGTCTTGCCCACCTTCTCTAGTTTGGAAAGAGCCAGTGAGTAGCAGTCCTTGGCTCGGAACTGCATGAACCTCATGTTGGACGGATGCGTGAGCTCGGTGATGATGCTGAGGCTCGGGAATAATCTGACCAAATGGGATCACGGAGATCAAGCGCGGAATAAAAAGCGGATGATATGGAACTTTTGTTTCCTACTACCTGAACATAGTCTGGACATTGACGATGGTTTTGGCGTCGGCCATGTAGTCCTCCTCGGCACTCATGGTGCTCTCCTTGTCCACAACCACCAAATTGTCGGCGTAGATTATTCCACACTGCAGTAGGTTGTCCAAGCTGATCCATGAAAACAAAAAGCAAAATGGGTTTTGCCACAGCATTCTACTTGACTTCCGCTAGAGGGAGCCCACGTTCAACACTATGATGATGATAGATGAGATGAGAAGTATTGATTTAAAGTGATGTGTATAATTGCAACCAAGTCATACACAGAAATGTAACTTTTTCCATCTTTTTTCTTACAATTTTAAAAATTAATCTTTTGAAATTAATAATTCAAATATTAAAATTTGAACTGTTTTCTTGTATTTTTAAAAGCTTTTTTTGTCAAGCACCCGCCTCCCCAGCTAAATTCTCATGATGATATTCAACTCATGAAACACACCAACATCATGGAATGAGCGTGACTGTGACCCCCAGCCACCACATACTTATCGATGGTGCCGGCCATGAAGTAGACCATCGGGAAGCAGCAAATGGCCTCTAAGAAGTGGTTGTCTGGCCTGAGGCAAACACCAAATCACCGGTTAGCAAGCCACACGGATCATGGATCACTTCTGGAGTATCCCAGACACATTATGAGAGGAACCTCTTGAAGTACAGTTATTGGGATATGATATGATTTTTTTAAATTGCATGAACTTACGGGTAGTCCAGCAGAAGCACAATGGGGTTGAGCTCCTTCCGGGGTCGGTAGTACGCTCGCAGGGGGACGATGAAGTTGTACAAGCCGTTGCCCGCCGTCTCAGCCGACACGATAATCAGCTTGTTCTTGAAGCCGTACGCTTTGGCGTCTTCGAAGCTGTTGTGCGTGCAGCCCTTCATGACATTTCAAGAGGAACTTTTACTCACTGGATCCCGTCCGTGTATGTGTGTGTGCGTGTGTGCGAGTGAAAAGTCACTCACCTTGTCAAGGCGCAGGCAGCAAAATGGAGCTTTCTGCGGAAGGAGGTGACACAGTGTGGGAGAGCTGCCGATGTAGGGTGAGTTGGGAGGGTAGCCTTTCACAAAACTGCCAAAAAAGAAAGCAGGACGATTCAATGATTTGATAATAGCTGCAAGTAGTTTGCCACCAAAGTGGAGCAATTTAGACCTCAATCAAAATGTTCTGGAAAAATATGCCTGAAAAGTCTCACAAAAAAATTCAGTGAGTCAAGACATTTTGGGGGCTTTTTTTTGGTGGTGCCACCAAAGAAGGGAAAAAGCACTGGGCAAGAAGAAAACATTTTCATTTTTCATCCACTAAGCATCTCAATTGCTCTCTGAGCTCATCAGTACGCCACTAATATCTGTCGTTAAATGCAAAGAACTGTGTATGATTGTAAGTACTTTGGATTGTCCATCTACATGCTGTTGCTGAACCATTTGTGTTCAATGTGTTGCTTGAAGGAATAAAGCACCACCATCATAGAAGCTAATTAGCGTTAGCATCCACCACACACTGCTGCTTTGGTTTAGGCAGTTTTAAATCCACATCAGGCTGTTTTGGGATGAATTTGACACTAACTGCTGCTTGTTGTAACGTTTGACTCTCAAGACACCACTGGAGTTGGCTCCTAACAAATACAGTCCACCTAATGTGTCCAGTAGATGGAGTGTATCTCTATAATGGAGTTGAGTTGGAGCGATCTCAGCAACGATAAGCATGGAGAGTGGTGGTCTTGCAAAACTGCTGATACTAAATGAGAGTGTACCACATGCGTGTGTGTGTGTGCGTGTGCGGTGAGCTACACACGTTAGAAAGTGCTTCAGCCCCTTTCATCATCATGACACACCGCTTACACGCCAAGCTCATCTATCTCACCTTACCGCCCCCTGACACTTGAGGAGGTGGAGCACATTAATCCTTTTGAGAGTCTATTATGCTCAGGCGAGGGCTACTGGGTCTCAATGAGCAGATGTCGCGGGTTTGGATCTCAGCAGCGTCCGCGTTACTTACTCTGATCCGACGGAGCCCTCCTCGTCCGATTGGTTGGTCTCGTCCTCTGACTGGTCGCTAAGGAGGTCGCACGGTAGAATGGCGGAGGAGTCTGCGATCTCCAGGACCGGCGCGATGCTCGGCCTGCGGCTCCCGGAGCCGTTCTCCGTGGGCAAAGCCAGCTTGCTGATTTCTTCCGGGGGATCGGGGTTCTGGAGGTCGATGGCCACGGTGCCTGGACGCAACACACCGCACGCTAAGTACTCGGTCAAATCTCAAAGTGCGCTTCCCCTCTTTGATAAGAATTAAGAGCAGCATGCAAAAAAAAAAAAAAAAAATCATGATTTATATTTGTTAAAAATATGCCGCTTACATACGGATGAATGCACAGAGCAAGCCAGCCAGCCATATGTGGAACGATGCGGGATATATCGCATCTCTGGTAGACAACATTGGCGTTTTGCATGACATCAATTCATGCCACTTTTTCATCGCAAAGTACAAACTGCATTTGTACCGCCGTCTTGACCCCACCAACTGTTTGGAGAAAATCCATACATTTTGCCACGCCTGCTGGCCACCCCTTGGTGGCACCCCTGGACCAAACCAATGCTGGATGATTTCACTTCACGAATAAATACTGTCACTATTAAAGATTTCAATGATTCTGTTGATGATTCCATGATTTCAATGAAATGTGTACATTGCGTTGAAAAAGTGCCACGGATACATTTAAGGACTGCAAAGTACGCCACAGCTGTAGGAGGTGATGTGTCCTGCACAAACTTACCATATGAAGTGGCCTGATCAACTTTTACAGGTCAAAGAAACAAAAAAAGCACAACACAGTGATGTCAGCCGTAAAAAAGCAGGTAAGGAGAACAATCATGCACAACTGAGCGAAAGCATCACCCGCCCGCCGCTCGCAGCCGCCGTTCATTGACATTCATGCCATTCAAGCTTCATGCCGCTCGCTCGCTCGCTCGCTCGCACGCTCGCTCTCACCCATGCTGGCAATGATGCTGTGCACGGGCAGCCTGGAGGGGGCGTCGTAGAGCCCGGAGACCGACAGGTTCTTGTTGTGCTTCTCCTCCTGTTTGAAGATGAAGGCCGAGTTCTCCTCCTTGGTGATGTTGATGTAGTAGCAGGTGTCGGTGGCGGCCATGATGTGGCGCGGGCCGGGGTTCAACAGGATGCTCTTGTTGTCTTCCCGCTTAACGCCGATCAGGCACACGCCGTACCTGGCAGAGTGAAAACAAATGTAGGCTTGTATGGTTTGTAAAAAGCATCCCGAGAGCGCTTTTGCTTACTTTTTATGAGCGTGGAAGGAGGCGTAAGTGAAACTCTTGCCGTCGTACTCCCCGAAAAACTTGCTGTCACATAATCGGATGTGGTAGACCTCGTTGCCGGAACAGCGTCCGTACATCCTTTGCCACTGCTCCGGTGACAACTGGCCTTCCCTGCGGATTTATTAGCACAACGATGACACTTTCACAGATGGTTGATTTGGGAGGGATGCCCAAAAAAAAAAAAAAAAAAAAAATGTGTTGCCGCACTTACTGTCCTCTGGAGGTGTGAACGAGGAGCGTCACTAAGGTGGACATGGCCGGACACACGCAGTTGAGCGCAAGCATGGCGTACTTGAACTCCTCCTCACACACGACGTGATCTGGAAATACAGACGGTAACTATTGATTATCACTGTCCGAAAAGTGGAGAAAATGTTTTTGTAGTTACCAGCAAATTTCACATGGAATTTGTTCTCCGGCTTGAGAATCTGCACGTAGAGCGGACAGTTAGGAGCAAAGTCCTTGGCGGCCCAAGCCCTCAAAATAGTCTGATGATCCTGTGGAGGAGATGCACAGAGAACCGTGCTCAATAATAGCACAATTGCACGGATGGGTGTGGTCTGACGCAATTGTGCGATGCCATTAACATTTTGAGTTTGTCACGTGACTTACTGCGGCAGTTCGGTCACCCTCGTTCCTGCTGCTCAGGATGAAACACGCCTCGGCGTCGTCCATTCTAAAGCAGATGATGCATTTTTTATCACTGAGATCGATTGGAGTAGTGCCTTGATTTACTGGTTTAATTTGTTCCCTGACCAGGCTTGGAATTCAAAGTACATCTCAAATGGAAATGCCATTAACACCAATCAAGTATTTTGTACCATATAATAAATAGAATGGAAATAATCAAACGGTTTGCGCATCAAAATTGTATGCGTTGGTTGTGCGATTCCTGGTGTGTGCAAATTGACCACCAGGGAGCAGTATTATACATAGGTAACGCTAAAAACAAAAGAGGGTGACTAGGATTATTAGAGATTATGATTTTAATCTGTTGTGGGGATAGAAAAACATACGATGGGTCTGTTATGAAGTTATTATGATATCGTTTCAAAGCTACGTAACACGTCAGCGATCACTCACTTGGCCCTCATCAGGTCCTGGTCTTTGAGGGCCGACCCTTGAAGATAAATGACCCTCTGGGACCACAAAGGTATCTGGAGGATGCGGCGAACCTGAATATCGATATCGGTGGGACACAGGATCACCACATAATAATCCTGTAAAACAGAGGGAAAGTGAAGATGCTGTGAAAAGTCCACAACCCGACAGCAATGTGCAAAAAGACAAGGTGGACTGTCTCCAAAGTATACCTGCAACCTGGGATGAGCGTAGAACTCGTTGAGGAAATCCATCAGCAGGTCTATCTTCAGCGAGCTGACACACAACACCACGTGCTTCTCCGTCTGTGCTCGGTGGCGACTGTAGTTCCCGCCTAATTTCTGGCTCTCCATCCACAGGTAGGCGAGTTCTTCAAACTGAAAGCGTTTTGAGTGGAAGCACGAAAAGCCTTCAACAGATGTTTGTTGCCTCGCGTTGCCTTACCTGCAGCGGGAGCACCACCAGGGCCACGCAAATGAGAATGACCACCAGTAGCTGCGAGGGCCAAATCTGAGGCGTCACATCTCCGTAGCCCACGGTGGAGAAGGTCACGATGCAGAAGTAGAAGGAGTCAAACAGGGTCAGGTTCTTTCCGGCTCTCTCCAGGTGCTGGATGCCGCACGCTCTAGATAAATGTCACAGATGACGTTCAGCAAAAGTGACTTTTTTTTTTTCTTCCCATATGGGTGTGGCAAGACCAGTGATTTTGTTGTTGAGTAAACGCGCACTCACCCGGTGAAAACCAGACACAGTAAAGTGCAGATGAGGATGAACACCTGGTTGAACATGGCCGAGTGTGTCCTCTGGATGGCACGGTGGAAGTCATTCTGATAACACCACAGAAGAGCTTACTGTTCACAGCTCATCTGCTCTTACTGTATGTGTACTTTTTTTTAATCTGTTACAGGAATCATTTTTGTTAACATTTGTTCCGTGTTAGTATGCTTCGCATGTCGCCACCTGTCCGGCCCGGCGTGGCCTTGCTCTGCCGGTCTGCTTGGTAGCAGATTACACCAGCTGGCTGATTACAACTTTGGCAGGAATCCATTGGCAGAGCTGAGCTAGAGGGGGCGCTGTGGGGGCACTCCCCCCCCCCCCCCCTCACCCCAATATGTGCTTGAACTACCTTAGATGACTCTGGGCTTAATTTTTTTTCTAAATTAGCATCTGTCCTCCATCGAGAACATATTCTGAATCTTCAACAGCATTCTTTGAAAATGTTACAGGGGGTTGTTAAAAAAAAGTCTTTTGTTTTGTTTTGTTTTGCGGCTCCCCTGAGATAACTCCAACAGATACTTACAATCATGTTTTCCAGCGCCCCTTTGGCAAGCCAGCAGTTTAGAAAAACCGGAACAAATATGTTTCGTAAAGGATGCCAGAAGATCTAGAAAAAGCACAGTGAGTCCAGAGCAGTGATCAGCAGGAAGGTCAGTCGGTCAGTCAGTCAATGCTGGGGTGTTTTTGGACACAACAATTTGGACTCAAAAGAAATGCCCCTCCTTGTTTATTACTTACGGTGATAATAAATGGCACTGTATTGATCATCTCCAATATGAAGGATATCTGGAATATCTGCTCCCAAATGTTGCCCTGGAGAGCAAATTGACGATGAGCAAACTTCTGAACAAGCAGCAGTTTAGCAGATAAGCAACAATTTTTCTCAAACTCGCCACAAATTTGAAGACAGGCGACAAGAAACTTCTTTACCTTGTAGCTGAGATATGTGATCAGCATGGTCTCCAAAAAACTGATTAAAGCCACGGTCACCTAAAGTGGAGTAGAAAAAAAACTTTCATGAAACTCTGGAATTTGAAAAGTTTGTTGAGGCGAGCAACTACTTTTCTCCTTTCGTTTCACCAAGGTCGAGCAACTGAACTTGATTTATTGGTGAGGTGTTTGGTTCGGAAGGCCACTGCGAATCCGTTTGAGCTCTTAAGGATTGAATGTGTGTGTGTGTGTTTAAGATACTTAACACAAATACAAGTGAGTGTCCAAATGAATCATGATGAAATAAATCCATCCATCTACTTAAGTTCTTGTCTTCATTAGGGTTGCAGGTGAGCTGGAGTCTTAAACACTAGACTCGAACGAGCACTGCCGAGATTTCAACCCCCACCGTGCTGCTCAATATAAATCAGATGAAAAATAAATATGCTCACCTGGATAGCCCACAATGGATCCGGTCTGGTAACCCAGAAAATCAACTTCCTTTTAAAAAGCACAAGTCCATTAGTGACAATATTGTCATTTGAAAATACTGCTGTACCTTGACTAGAGTTGAAAGTAAGCGCTGAGAAGATGAAGCAAATGACATGCATTAAATTCAAGCTCAAAATGAGTGACGTTTGCGTATAAGGCAACTTTTATGAAAATTGACTATAATGAGGCATAAGGACTCAATAAAGGCCAGCCAAGGCCTCAACATAATTTAAAATAATTCAATTGAATTTAAATCATTTCTCAGTTGTCTCTGAAAAACAAAAGCTGATAAAAGTGAGGAATGTGTGGCAAAAAACGTGAAGATAAATTGAGTTCAATGAAACTAAACACGTAGGTGCAATATACCGTCCCCTAGTGGCCAAGACACGCACACATAATACACAATGCCCACTGAAATATTGATTTCTTAATGTTTTGTTACTTCTTAGTTATATAAAAATGATGTTTATTGAGGTGGCGCTGGCATAGAATATTTGTATCAATTTCAAAGTTGATTTATGAATTCAACTCAAAAGTCAAGGTACCACACTGCATGGTTGCATTTCACAGGATAACGAACCAGTTGATTTCTGGTGACTCCGATGTTGAATTGGGCCAGCTGGGGTCCCGAATCATTGAGTTGTGACTAGAAAGAAAAAAAAAAGAGAAATAAATGCATGACTCAATTATCAATTAATTGCCTTTTTAAACTGCTTCTTATTCCAAGAGCCCCTTAAATCCGGTCAAATCCAGCCGAATTAAAAAAATCAAAAAACAAAACCCAGATGAATCCATTTTGGTGACACCCACCACGGGTTTCCGTTGGTCTCCTTGAGATCGTCCAGGCTGACTCTCACGATGTAGAGCACGCAGGTGAGGATCTTCAGGGAGAAGTTGAACAGGCGGATCCTCAAGCCTGCATAACGGCAAAAAAAAAAAAAAAACAACAACAACTTTGACTGTGCTCAACGTTTGTCCGGTATAAGTGTGCGTCAGCTCAATTTACGGCTTTTCTGGCTCAGCATTGTTATTTTTTCGGCGGACGTGAATAATTGGTCGCCGCTACTTTCCCTCCCAGGAGAATAGCTTTGGAATCCCACAATTCCGGAGATTGATGACGATTAATCGGAACCTGGGCTGCAGTGTGTCCTGGCGCCCAGATGGCGGTAGCAGCTGCGTTCCCCGCGTCAATGATTTGGTAGCAGCTGAGCATCGATTTGGAGCAAGGTGGCCCCCGCAGCAAAGGGTGACATTTTCATTCAATTCTGCTGCCTTTTGTAGCAGCTCCTGAGAGGTTCACCTCAATGTTTCCCCCAGCGATCTTTATTGCGTTTCCTCATTAGGACAACGCCATGCCCTTTGTCTCAACGATGGATTTAATAGGAGGCATAATGCGATTATCAAAAGCCCACGTGAGATTGAGCAAGATTGGACGCTTCGTCATGGAGTGCCTTTTTTTCAGCGCAAGCTTTCAACCGTATTACTCTACTTACTTGACCTTTGGTTTTTGATGAAGAAAAGCTTCAGTCTCTCCTTGAAGGTGTTTTCGTTGACGTAGAACTCCACCTGCACCCTGTTGGGAGAAGCGTCGAGACTTGGATGAAACGTTAAATAGTCTTCCAATCGCTTTTGATTTTGTTTGCGCCGACAAACGTATGAAATCCCAAAACCACCCACTCGTTCACTTTTCAGCACAAAACTTCATCTGAATTTAATCATGAACAACAGAAATCCAAAGGGAAGCCAACGCGGCGCGTTTCAACAGCCCCGGTGGAGCCGACGAGCACTTAAACTGCGATGATGACGATGATGATGATATGTAGGGGAGCTCCGATAAATGCGGCTTCTGTACCGCAGCAAGAATGATTGTCGCTAATGAACGCAGAGGGAGTTATTAAAGGAGCACCGAGCTGACAAGATGAATAAGGGGGCACAAAAGAGTCGGCGAGGAGATGAGAGAGCAGTAGGCCCACATGATAGTGGGCGGGAGAAAATAAGAAAGGCTAATTTCCCCTGGTCGCATGCGATGGCCTCTGTCGCCATGGAGACAGATTCCAGGGCAGGAAAGGCTTTCATAAGCAAACAACATCCCTGAGACGCTGAATTGTGGCCAAACCATGTGAATCAAGTGCCAATTGGTGGCAAATGAGATCAATAACCGAGCAGGTGGTTCCCGCTGTCGGACGGGCGGGCGGAGAGTTTGCGCACTCCGACTTGAAATGGGACTCCAAAATAAACTGCAGTCTGAGAATAGAATTGATGTGATGTGATGTCACGCTTTGTTTGAACTGGCTTGCCGTGTGTTTGTCTGCGTCTCCGTGTGGGAGGGTGAGATGAGAGTAGTAGCACGCAGCCTGCCCTGCATGATGGAAAAGCAAAAGCAAAAAATCGTGGTAGCTTTCAAAGGGGAACGAAATATTTGTCTATTTTTCATTATTCTTATTTTTTTATTGACAGAAGAAGCTGAGCCTCAGACTCAATGACAATGTGAAGGACAACGAGTGGGACAGATTTTTTTCAAATCAGCAATGGTTCTCGGTATGCTAAACATTTGGCCCAAGACTACTTTTTTTTTCCTTGAATGACCTTGATAAATTGTGGAAAATTTACATTTAATCAGCGCTTTAATTTCCTTTTATGTTTTTTTTTAAACTGTAATTCTTCTGCCAAACTGTATTTACAATATAAGTTACTTGGGAAAAGTAAATATCTCCCCCGAAGACATTTCCAGATCAGCCAACGGTGCTTGTGTGTACTTTTATTCCCATAAAGCTAGTGGAACAAATTGTTACAGCTGAAAACAAAATGTCTCTATTTACTTTCTGTTTAGTTTGCACAAGTGCCGCTGCGTACGCAACAATAACCGACGCAAAGCCAGCAGTGCATGAATTCCAATTAAGGTGGCACCGCTCCTCATGTTCACGCCGTCACCAATCTCGCCGTGACGCGGTGACATTTAATAAACTTAAGCTGCCGTGGAAGCTGCGCAGCATCAGTCTTCCGTTCTCCGTCATCGCTTGAATTCACTGTTATTTATATTTTGTTGTATTTATTCCCCGTCGGAATACAGGCAGGTACCGAAGCTTAGATGTGATCTAAAAGCTGCAGCCACGCAAAAAAAAAATACGCCTCGCTGTCCGGAAGGAGATGATATTGTGGAACTGGCTCAAGTCCAAAACACTTAAGAAGTAGATAAGTTTGGTATAATCACTGACATATTGGCCAGCGGCCCAAAGAGATCAAAGTGCAGGTCACGTTTGGCTCTCCGAGTCATCGCTACAAGGCAGCGGCCAAAATGCTTTCATTCAAAACTCTTTGCAGTCGTTTCCAGATGACTTAGCATTTCAAATGAGATGAAATAATGCCGCTGTCAAAAGTCTCTCAAGATGCATCACGCTATTTGGACGCCAATGTGCAGACGGAGCAAGAAAGCGTGTTGAGCAATGTGAAGATTTTGAGAAGCCAATTGGAATAAAAGGTTCAAATCCAAATGGAGGAAAAAATGTTCAAATATTTACGAGACTCTATCAAATTGTTTGTGCGACTGCTCTCACGGAGTGAAAAGGAGGTGGCGATATTAACATCACTCAGCCGCTTGACAGAAGCGGCGCCTGGAGGCAAAAAGTGCATGTCAACATGCTTCGAGCTCACCACTTAGGATGCCCCCCAGAGAACTCAATCCATTTGCTACCAGTAGTACGTGATCGTAAATAGGCAAGTAGCCGGTGCAAATTGGCAAATGCTGCTTTATTGGAAGCATGCAAAGTGCACACAACTGCCTCTCTTAGAAATGGATCAATTGTCAATCATATCCACTGACAGGCTTTTTTTTTTTTTTTTTTTTTCCACTACACGTGCCACCTTTTCATCATTTAGTGTGGAGTTATCAAATTAAATCAAAAATATTGATGAAGAAAATAAATATTAAAAAAAGATTTACACAAACTAAAACCATATTTAAATAAATATATTAAGATTTCAATTTTCTTGGAAGTTTCATCACCACAAGTGTTGAAAAGGTAGCCATAAATCAGCATTGTGCAGCAATATCATGGCTCAGTCAGGCAAGAATCATAAAACCCATCCAAAGATGGTAAACAGTGTGACTGCTGTCTGCCGCCTCTGCCTTCATTTCCCAGCGCGTGACGTGACCCATGCCATGCAAGCCGTGACGCTGCCAGAGACTTACTGGGCATTGGTTGAGTCCATACTGTACTCCTCCTGATACCTGGATGCAGCACACATGAACATAATAGACAGGACAGAGAGAGATGGCTTAAAAAGCTGACGCTGGGAGAAGGAAAACAAATAAAAGCCAATGCAAACCACGGGAGACGGCTGAACACAAACCGTCCCACGTCCCGGCGAATCAGGAATGAAATCAGATTGATTTAGCTCCAGGCCATTATGGCTGACAGTTATACGTAGCTTCAAAGTTTCTGACAAGGCGTCAACGCATTTTCGCCTTTCTAAATGGGCTAATGGAGTCTCGCTCCATTAAAGGCGGGAGGAAGCAGCTAGGTCGCCAGAAAAGATGCGCACATCCCATTAATCTCAAACATCTTGTCTTATGGACAACATGGCTGAGTCACTGATTCAATCCTAATGGCTCGATAAAATGCCCAATTGTGGCTGTTGGTAAGCAGCAGTTGCTTTTAGTGGCCTTGCTCGAGCGGACGCGCCTCTCGTTCACTTCAGTCATTTGCTGTTGACAATCTGGACGCTCATAAGATCGTTCAGTGGATTTAGAAAGAAAGCAAACAGGACAAAAAAAAAAAAAATGTGTAACTGACAAAGTGGTCGACATGGTACATAGAAACGAGAAGATCTATGAGCTCACTGACGCTAAACACATCTCTTAAAACATATTCAATCCGTATTCATGCAATCCTTTGGATATCAATCCCCGTCGGGCCAAGCGCGCCACGTTCGGCTCACCTCTGTGCGGCAGATGTAAAATCCCGAGCCTGAGCTGAGTTAGCGAGACAACAAGTGGAAGGCGGCACTTTGGAAGCATGCTTCCCTGGAAGCGAGGGATGAACGCATCTGAAGAGGGAGGGCCTCGCACGCCGCCACTATCTCTGCAGCAATTTCAAGGGCAAATGGGATTTGTAGTTTCATTTGCGAGGCAAGGTCAAGAATTCCCGAGCTGGCAGCGGAATGCGTAGGGACTCGGTCATTGTATCATTATGTTCCTTCCGGGATATTTTGCACGGTACCATGCGATTCTGCTGGTCATACACGCTAAGATTGTTGAGGCCACGTTGGGCTGCCCACCCAATTCCACATCCGTTCAGCCTCGGCATCTCTTTAAGATTCAATAACATTTCTAATTCAATTTCCCTCTTCCACTCTGCGAGGCTCTGCGGGTTGAGTCAGAGGTAAAACGGAATTAAAAAAAAAAAAAAATGGGCGAAATACGTAATCGCTTATTCTGCCTCCCGAATGAATCCGTGTGAAATATCGATCCATGAGCGCGTGGGCGGGTTTGTGTCGCCACGCCACGCTGCTGTGAGCACGACATTCATTTGAGATTCGTAAAGCTCACATGTATTTGTAGATAAATGTACTCATTATTTTTTTATTCGATCATTTGAAGGCATGCTAAGCAGGGGGATTCTTTTGCGCTGACTTCATTAAAGATAACGACAAAGATGGACTGCTTGGAAAAACAGCTCATTAATAACCGGGGAATGAGATCAAATGAAAATTGAATTGTTATGTGATGAACGCGGGGGCACAAGTGATCATTGTGGACATGAAAATATTGGGCGGGGGTGTCCAAATGCCATCCTCGAGGGCCGCTATCTGCGTGTCTTAGATGTTTCTGTCCTCCAACACACCTCAAATTCAAATGATCAGGATTGTTTGATGATTTGAATCAGGTGTGCCGGAGGAGGGAAACATCTAAAACTCATTTTTGTCATAGTTTATGATTGTCAACGTCGTATATAGTACAGGCTACAAAACAATGATGAATAACTAGTTCAGAAAGAAATCAGACAGAAGTAAAGACTTCACGTATTTTAAAAAAGACGAATAGTAATGAAAATTGCAAGCAACATCTCTATTTTTTTTAAAAGTGAAGACAATTTGTAATGACACCAAGTCGATGCAAACATTTTCTTGGCGGGCCGCATAAAACGATATGGCGGGCCATATCTGGCCCCCGGGCCTTGAGTTTGACACCTATGAGAGTGGTCCTCGAGGAGCGCACTCGGACAACCCTGATTTAGGGACTTGAGATCATCTCGAATTGAATTACATATTTTTGATTGTACGTTTAAATTTTCCACAAAAGTGTGAAATGACCGAAGCGATCCATCAAAAGGTGCCAGCGTGATAAAATACAATTGCCAGGGGGGAGAAACGGAACAAATAATAAAAGTTGATAAATTGCAAAAGTGGTTGAAACTGGCAGCCTCAGATGCTCTGCGGAAAGATCGGCCGTCGAGCGGGATGCGGTTCTGTCACTCAACAGCGCTGCTCTTTATCTGATTGCTTCTGGGCTTCTGCTGGCTCTGAATAAACAGACTTGACCATTCAAATCTTTTCGATGTCGAATAGACTCTTCACAGCAAGGTAAAATCCGTCTTTCTGTTGAGACCACACTCCGCTGTTGAAAATGCTCCAAGGCTCGTTACGCATCGACATTACTGAGCAGTAAAATACTGCTTAGGTTGTTGTTTTTTGTTTTTTAACACACAGAAACAACAACAGAGTGGATAATTTATGTATAGATACATTCTGCTGCTGCTGCTGCTGCATTGGATCACTCTATTGATCTCCTTGCCATTATTTTTGCAAAGGCAAATTCTATGGGGGCTGTATTTCAACAAGCAAAACAGCCTTGAATTCTGTCAACATGAAGTGGCTGGCCTTTCAAATTGAAAGACTGAAAGCTGAGGCTAAGGTAACTCCTTCAATGAAAATGAAAAGATAGGCACCTCTAAAAATGCTCGTCAGAACTAAATAAAAAAAAAATAATAATAATATATATATATATTATATATGTATATATATATATATATATATATATATATATATATATATATATATATATATATATATAAATAAGCAGCTAAGTGAGAGACACCTCAGGTGTCAAACTCATTTCTGTCGATACAGTCTCCCCTCAGAGGGACGCTTTGCCTGGGAGCCACATTAATATGTAATCACCTCATTATATTAAATGTACAGTGCACTTAACACCCTCTGCATTAGATTGATATTACAGTCGTGCCAAGAGATTATCACCTGTCGCTCATCTCTTTGAACGAAATGAAAACGTCATTAGTGCATTACAGTCTGCACCCTCCCCCCAAAAATGTCGAAATAAAATATGATTGTATTGTTTTGTATTAACGCTGCAATCAAATTCATTGTGCTGCTCCTACTGTTATGGCCGTTTTAGCCACCAGCAGTCATGCATTGCCAATGTTGCTCATTTTGGGTGGAAATGAACCAGGACTACGGCAAATGGCTGGCAAGCAGTCCAGGTTGCACTCGCCGGGATCGCTTCCAGCAAATCCGTGACCCCAATGAGGACAAGCGTAATTGAAAATGGTTAGCTCGTTGGATGAAGCGCGACTCATATATTTCATGGTCAGCTCAGCATTAACAGCAACATGCAATCAACACAGCTAACGAGTAAACGCTGAGCGATTTTGGAAAATCTCCCGAGTCCCCACTGCAGCAGCAGCAGCAGCAGCAGCAGCAGCAGCAGAGTTGTGCAGTGCTCTCTGAAGCACAGCCAAAGCACCAAAAAAAGCACATTTGTGTTTTGTGCTACCAACCTGGCTTTAAATAACCCGCAGGCTTCAAGTGCAAAGATAATTGCTGTTTGTGACAGCTGTCAATCAAATAGTAGGGCATCAGTGCCCTCAATCATACAACAGCATTGGTTGCTATGTCAACCCATGGTTTGCATTTGATACTTAATAAGATAGCGTTAGGTCAAAAAAAAAAAAAAAAAAAAAAAAAACTTTCCCTTGAGACTCATTCAATTCTAATGGGAATGCAGCATCTACGGAATTATGTAATCACTGAAGTGTTAAATAAAAATAAAAAAACGAAATGACAGCAGGTGCCTTTGCAATCTGTCATGCAATTGCCGACCGACCACCGGCAGAGGCTGTCAGGACAATTTTGACCGAAGCAGGAGGGATTCAACATTAAACGGCAATTTCATTTCGATCAGCACTTCAAGTTTGGACGCGCGATATTGACGCGAAAAGACCAATCTATGTCTGTCCGTGCATCGTCGCGTTTCGGATCTCCGCTGCAGCTCGATTCTCTCTACCTTTGGCCGACATCGCTCCCAAACGAGTCCATGCTCCTCAGGGGGTTGGACGAGTGCGCCCAGGTGGGCTCGGGGCTTTTCCGCACCTCGGTCTTCACGTCTGGGTCGATCTCCGAGGGCGAGGGTGTCAGCTTGGCGCCCGCCATGCTTCTCTGTCGAACCGTCCCCCACCCCCACCCCCCCTCGTAGGCAGGCACACGAGCTCGCTCAACGCATCTTCGTCTCACTCAAGCAACACGGAGCGGAGGAGGGCGAGAACATTCCTTCCTGTCGCATCGGCGGGTGTTCTTCGGAGAGATACTGTGAGGCGCCAAGGCTCGACTCCTGCTCGCTTCTCCATCCCTGACGGAGAGGAGCGCAGCGCAGCGCAGCGCGGCGCAGTCTCCCTGCGCGCGTCGTCACGACGTAACGAACGTCAAAGCTGCCTCGACCAACGAGTCTTCTTCGTCTTACATAACTTGAGTTGGAGCCGTTTTGGTTTATGTAAAGGTTATCGGTCCACTTGAATGTAAATTCATCGAAGACTTGGCAGCTTTTTTTGTTATGACAGCCGAACGCAAAGCGCAGTCAAATAAGCAGGTGGCCGCTCCTACATGGCAAAAAAGATGAAACGAAGGTGGGCTACACTCAAGCCAAACGCGTTATTTAAAGTCGGCATAGAAAAAACGATTATTTCAATCCTTTTCCCACTAAAACTCACTTGAAATCTACCAAACTCATATGATAAGACATAATCATTCCCTATTTGGATAAGAGAACAGTCCAACAGGTTGTTGATTGTCAAACCTGAATCCTCACTGACCTCCCAAAATAACCCGCATAAAAACTCAAACTGGATTTGGTCAGCCAAATCCCGATATAGAATCGATAGTCATTAAACACTACAAAGAAACTGCTGATAAAAAGAAGCAGGCGGAGTTTTGTTGGATGCAAGCACGGAAGACAAGACGGACGCATTGATTGGAGCCGAGAGACATTCAGTGGCATGACGGGGAAGTGCGGATTGAAAGCATCCGATTAAAAAGACGCTGCAGGTTTAATGCATTCTGCAACTAATGAACCAGGTGGCAGCAGAGATTCATTTTTTGCATCACAAAGGCAATCAAAGGAAACGCTTTTTAATTCAAGCGCCACCAAAAATACAAAAGACCCCACGCTACAATCTGCAATGTTCCATTCTGTGTACGTGGAAACTACTTTCTCAAGCACTCTCACTGGTGCTTGGCACAAAACGTGAGATTGGAGGAGTTGACGCAGGACAAAGTGACAAGCCGATGGATGGATGGATGGATGGATGGATGACTGGAAGGACATGACATCTTTGTGACATTGCAACTTGCCACATTGAGTGCTGACTCATTACGGGCATAGGCATTTAAGAAATGGAAACACATTATAAAATAATCTATCTATCTATCTATCTATCTATCTATCTATCTATCTATCTATCTATCTATCTATCTATCTATCTATCTATCTATCTATCTATCTATCTATCTATCTATCTATCTATCTATCTATCTATCTATCTATCTATATTGCCAAAGTTGGAATCGTTCCGTAAAATGGAGATGAACGGTAATGAACAAGGAATTTGCTAAATTCAAAATTGGCTCTTAAATCTCATTCACTCCCAAAGACATATTTAGATGTATTTTCAGACCCCATACATTCAATACAAAATACTTTGCAAACACTGCGAGGACTCGATACATTAAGATACGGCCGGTATCGTCAGTCGCCCGTCGCTACTTTGTTCCCGACCAAGAGGACAAAACAGTTATTTAGTTGTTAAAGCTGTAATGGGTCCAATCACAACAAAACACGCCGTTCCTTCGCCACAAAGCTCCACATGACAGGATACTCAAGCGACACGCGCCAAGCGGCAGATGGCCACTGAGAGCTGCAATGATGCCTCTTATGTCAAAACATATTAAGGCAGCAAGCTGGCGCCGCTGGAGGTGAGCAGCACAAGTCTCGCCTGTGCCACTGGCTACAGCTTGAGCAACACACACACACACACGCACACACACACACACACACACACACACACAACTCCATCCTGCAGTGCGCAAATTGGTCTTCTGATGTAAAACGGTCCCACTAGCCACATATTGTTATAACCATATGTTCTTTTCTGAAATGGAAAACATTGGAAGGAATAGTCTCCCCCAAAAACCCGCTCCGCTTTTTGGTCTTTGGACTTGCCGTACATGTGAGTGCTGGATTCTGCCTAGTCAAAGGTGGCTAATTGCGTAATCTTCCGCTCCGACAGACATTTTGCAGGACATTTTGCCTCCCCCTGGAGCTCAAAGGAACTGCAGCAGCCTCAAATAAATACATTTTTTTTTTCATTACAAAAAGGCTAAATGGATTGACGTTTATTTCCCATGGCGAATAAGTAGTGTGTGAAGTACTAGAGGGCTCCAGACTGCCTCATTTTTTTTTTTTTATATTAACTGCACATAATAACATTTAAGAGTCGCGTTACACCATCAAATGACACTCTGACTTGTTAGTTGAATATGAAAATCTCAGGTGGGTTGTTTGAAATGTGCTTGAATTAAATTTGTTTGCCGAGTGAGCAGAGGCTTAGTGTTCCACAGATTTATTTTTTGTTCCCTCAACAAAAATGCATTCATGTGTAGCGAACTAAAGCGGATTTATGGACTAAAGGTCGCCGCTCTCCTGATTGCTTTTTCTCCCCAAAAGGATAAATCATTGATGACGTGCCGATTTTAAATCGACGTTCCAAAACGGACGACGCCTCACTCAAAATGGCCGCCGTCACAGCAGCTTATCAAAATTAAC
This sequence comes from Syngnathus scovelli, assembly GCF_024217435.2. Lineage (NCBI taxonomy): Eukaryota > Metazoa > Chordata > Actinopteri > Syngnathiformes > Syngnathidae > Syngnathus > Syngnathus scovelli. The sequence continues at coordinate 24,514,458 of NC_090849.1, forward strand.
AGGGCCAACACCCCTGAACGACGCTAATTAGGCAAGCGCGACGAGGCACGGACGCCGAAGAATAAACACAGGAGGGGGATCTCCGAGCAAAGCCGTTAAAGCTCAAAACGATTTTTCTTTTCTTTTCATCTAATCGTTCTCTCTGCAGTTTATCTTTAATTGTCTGCTCTGTTTGACTCCTGCCTTCTTAGTGATTATAATGTCCCTGATCATTTCGAGCAATCTAAGTGCTGATGGTTTTACACGGTCTGAGTTTAAACGAGCTGCGACACGCCGACTAATAACGGGATCGATCCCTCGTATTTCTGTCCATAATCCAAAATTTGGCGATTACACGTACAAAGAGAGAACGACAACGTCAGCCGCCCGCACTTTGCCACGACAAGAATCATCCAAACGAGAGCACATCGCAGCCTCGCTCAAGTCGAGTGCCCCCCCCCCCCCCCCCCCCCCCCCCGAGTGTCGTCCACCCACTCGGTAGCAAAGTGCAAACTGCGGCTGTCCCTGAGAAAAACAACCGGTCTGTCAAACATGTCAGAAGATGATTTGGAGAAAAGTGTATCCGTGCAAGATTAGAAAATGCGCATTTCCATTCTAAAGAAGCCTCCGGTTATTTATCTAGCATAACCTTGGCCTGCATTTTCTGTTTTCTTTTTCCTTGTTGTTTATCAGGTCATTTATCAGATTCTCGCGCTTGCTCAGGTGAAACAATACCGCTGACAATGCTCAAAGGACATAAGCAAGGAAAGAAGCACTCGACTAGTCTCACGCACTCACCCACACAGTTTTCTGTGGGTGTGGCCAAAAAAAAATATGCACAAAGTGGGGTACAGTGTTCCTGTTGCCATTTAGGGTAGCTGAGATCATTTATCAATGTGTAACCCAAGCAAAATGACATCTTATTGAGCGAAGAAGAAATTGAGGATGCACCCCCATCCCCACTCGCTGTCAAGGGAAAGGCTACCAAAGAAGATGAGCTATCTGATTCGATTATTCAAACCCTCTAACTGTTTCCTCACTAAGTAAATTATATTCATATCGCTTTTTTATAGTGGACTGGAAAAGTGCTTTGCATAAATATAGTCTTTTTATTTTCCTCTATAAAAGCGCAATATTAATTTTGCTTCTACTTTTGGGGTCATGATGGTGGTTAGTATATATATATATATATATATATATATTTTTTTTTTTTAAGTCAGTGGTGAGAAGCACTAGTACCTCGTCTGAGTGCTGCAATTTTTGATTAAATTTCTGTCAGCAGAGATTTACTTGTCCTGTGAAGTAGAATTTATATAGACTCAAAAAGTGGAATTTAAAATAGTACAGAAGAGCAGCCAAAGTTGGGCGTTACCTTGGCAGAGATTAGGACTAAAAATGGCAGCTTTCCAGCAGACACTCACAACTTGGTTTTTTTTTGTTTGTTTTTTTGGACTGAGGCCCGCCTGCATGATGTCCAACAAGAAGTAGCAGCACGCTAAATTACCAGCCACGCTTAAAAGAAAGCAACTTTGACAGGGGTCATGCTCTTGAGTCTTACAGAAAACATGAGTAGCAATATTAGCATTGACTGTTAGCCGCCAGAATGCTAGTGGATTATCCACGGATGATATCTTTCAATGTTTTTGCGTCTGAAGGAATTTAAGAATCGCACTGTACATGAAACGACACGGCGCCTTGCCACAGTCGCAAATGTTTCACGGGTCAGCCATTCTGGACGTTCTGGATTTAGTGGCCAATTAACACCACTTATTCTGTCAACTCCCTTCTGTACGCCGTCTCATTCAAACAGAGAAAAACACCCGGCTCGATTATACACGGAGAGGAAAAGATGGATGGAACCAATTTTATACCTGCAGTTTGTTGTGTGTGTGTGTGTGTGTGTGTTTTTTTTCCTCTCTGGAAGAGGCTTGCTTCTATTTCTGACAATGGCTGAGACAAGCCCCCCCCCCCCCCACTTCCACTGGCTGACACGCTGAGAAACAAACCCACACGCTCTCCAAGGTATAATCAGAATGACACATAGGTGCGCACACACACACACAAACACACACATACATGACAAAACACCAAAATCACTTCCCAGCTCACACTGTCGCAGTCATTAAAGTCCTCAAACACTAGTTTGAGTCTGGCGATAATAACATCTGTGAAGGGGAGGGAGGACCCCCCCCCCCCACACACACACACAAGTTAACACACCCTCAATCTCTGCAGCACTTTGCAAAAGTGGATTCAACGAGGATATACCAACTTGTAACAAGGCCCAATTATGCTAATTTGCAGCAGCACACTTTTATTCTGGAACTCCACTTGATACATATTTACAAGATCCTCCATTATCTGGCCCCACGCTTCATCTCCTGGCTGCTATTTTAGCACCTATTTCATTAAGCCCCCACACTCATCAGGAGAAAGCCCCCCTCCCGTTGCCTCTGATTAGGTGACTGTTGAAAAGCTGTGATTCGTGGGTGCGCCGGGCATCGAGCCCATGACTGTATAGACACCCGTGACAAGTCAACTTTTACTTTTAAAAAGAGCAGAAACTTTTCTTTTTACATATTCCACACAAATAATTTGAGAATATTCCCCCCCAAAAAATAATTAAAAAATCAATATGATAACATGAAGAAATTTACGACACTCTGGGAAAAAAGGGACACAAAATGGCCACCGATTTTTACAGTTTATCAGATGAATCAAATGGAAATGAGTTGTGGCTGGGCGAAACTCTAACTGGAAAAAAGTCAAGCTCTACATTTTAATGTTCTCAAAAAAATGTGACATACAACCTGAATGAACCCAACATGTATGTATGTTTTCAGATCATTGGAGAAAGAGCAGAGTGGGATTAAATCTCAGCCATGCTAACCATGCTAACCGCTACACCAACGGGCTGCTTTATGTACCTCACAAACAGCTGACGTGAACATTTTCACAACATTACTTTCTACTTAACATATAACAAGCTCGACTGTAAATAAATGTGCCTCTTAGCTGGACCCTACTTATCCATGAAATGTTGTCAAGTAAATTATCTTTATCGCTTCAATACTTCAGACAACAGCCGTTGAATGTGACAGCATGACAAACAGAAGCAAGCAGACGCCAAAGGCTATCAAGACAGCGAGCAGGGAGGGGAGGGGGGGGGGGGGAGGGGGTGCGTGTCCCTCCAGGGGCTAATTTGTTTCCAAGCTTTTCACTTGATGAGACTTGAGCGGAGGAAATAATCAAGATCACGAAAGCGTGAGGATACGGCAGAGCAACTAATGGCCGGTCCCCGAAGCTCAGTCACATCATTTGCTTCTGCTCTGCTGCCGGCCAAACCAGCAATGACACGACCGCACCGTCAACAGCATCGTGCGCCGCTACTCTGGCGTCTTCATTTGCGTCTACATTTCATAGAAATGTGCAAAGGGGAGAGTGGGCGTTGAATTACAGATGTTATTTGTATTGGAAATGCAATAACTGCTATGTTGGCACACACACACACACACACACACGCACACGCACACAAAGGATTCAAATTGACTTGCGATATCTTGGATGGTTTCTAAGCTTCTTCTCTTTTATGTCAGCAATGTGAGGAAGAAAAAAAAAAAGATGCAGTTTCATGAATAAAAAAATACATCTCGGGACTCTGAGGGGAAAAATGAAGCATACAAGCGTGTCCTTGCAGAGAGCAAAACATGGGAGCGCGAGTCGAAACGCTTACGCGTAGACAAAACATTTTTCCCTTGATGTAAATCTCAGTGACAACAGCGCACAACGGGGGAGACGCTAAAACCGACGACGAGCGCAACCGGAAATGACAAAGCCGTGTCGAGACAGAACAACTAACCGAGGCGACAAGGCGGAACATCGTATTTACAGTCATGTCACACGAGACTGTCCCCAACGGGGGCGGCGGGAATAATCTTCCCGTTGGCACACACGTTGGATCAATGAGCTAATTGCGATCCGCCGCAGCCGTTCAAACAATGTTATTGATTCATTGCTGAGATATTGCTGCATCCACAAGCAACCGGACGCCTGAAGTGGGAAAGATAACGTGGACAATGTGATGCCTGTTGGATGCAGCGACTAAATGACCAGACAAGCCGCTTGCCATAGAAAGGCGCAGTGATGCGAGCCTGCTGGCTGCTTCAGCAAATGGAAAAAAAAGATATCAGATTAATAAGTTATCTTAAAAAGTTAAAAAGTCATGCTAATTCACCTCACAGTGGCTTTTGTTTTAATGCAGTTGGAAAAAGCAATAGAAAGCATACACTCCATTTGCTCTGCAGCAGCACTGCACTGAGCCAAGGAGCTTTATTTCAGCACCATGGAGAGCTCATCAGATGCTGGGGTTTTTTGCCCTCCCGGGCCTCTTCCAGCATCTGCTGGTCCTCATCTCAAACCACAGCAATAATTCAACTCTTAAGGGACTCCCAAGAGCGCAGGCTACTCGAGCTCGGGCCATTTCCACGCCAGGGGATCGAACATGTACGTCGCAACAAACACAAGGGGCTTTAAAAACCAGCGACGCTTCGAAGAGCTTTTACGCTACCTGTCTTCGTTCTGAAAGGTCTGGTCGCCCAGCAGGAGGTCCCTGAAGCGGTAGCGAGGCGGAAGGGGAGGCACTTCGGTATCCACTTCAGCCATCTTGAGAGTAGAAATGTCCAGGATGACACCAGAGTTGCTGCTGTTGTTCCTCTGAAGGGTCTCAGTTGAGGGCCTGCTGGGAAAACCAAAAGGCGACACCATCAGCATGCATTCCTATTTCTTGAACACACTGAAAATACAAAAACAAATTCAATTTGGTTTTCTTACCTGTCGCCATGGGAACTCGATGATCGGCGTGGAGGGCTCATGGCTGCCTCTTGTGGAACGTTTTGGAATGAGGAACCCAGAGTGAGAAAGAGACACAAGAGGAGTTCTTTTGAGGAATAAATCACAGATGCTGTAATGCAATCAATTCATGCCTTGTCTGTCTCATCCTTGTTGGTCTTATTTTACAAATGGCTCCGCATGCCCAGCCTCGTGATTAATGCGTCTGGGAACCCTGTTTGGATTGGTCTCGGAAAAGCTCGACAGCGGGAACAGTAGTTCGGGTGGTACGTAACAACTTTGCGTTGTGAGTGGTGGCCACAGCGTGGCGTGGGCAGCTTTGAGTGGGCTTAATGTGAAGAGGGGTGGGTGGACATCAGGAATGGAAAGGGGCAGGTTGCATGCTTCCTTCAGGGGGGCGGGGGGGGGACACAATTACAAGATGAAGCCCTACAAGCATGCCGGTGAACTGAGCAGTGACCTTTATGTTTTCAACGGAAATAATGGGTGAGTCACAACCGGTTTAATGGAATCGTTGCGGAGTGCAGATTCGGGTCATAAAGACAAATGGAGCAAAGGGGGGGGGGGGGGGGGGGAATGGAGGCAAGCTCTGGTTTGCAGACTATTAAAACACTCAAACAAAGATAATTTAATCCATCTATGCATGCATTTTCTATAGAGCTTGCCTCATAGGGATCATGGATGAGCTACTGACTCAACTGGATGCTAACCACAACTGCACCGCCCAGCCCACTGCGGCAATCATAAAGGCTTATTGTGCCCGATTCGCTTCTTTAAGTAAAATATATGCAGAGAAATACAACTGCTCAATGACTAAATGAAAACTTATTATCTAGGGATAGGTGAGCAGCGATACCAGGTAACCGATACCTGGTATCAGTTCTGGAACGTATTGGGTACTTGTGTAGGCTGCTGATCCAAGCCTATGCTAATTAAAGCAGGTCTTCAATTCTGTTCCTCTAGGGTTTCCTGGATATTTTGTCTGCTTGGTACAACTTAATGCAAATAATCAGGTTTGTTTTTTCCATAAATACGTTAAACTTAAAAAAGTCAAGTCACTAATAAAGTAACTTGCAATCTAATGAAGCTCCTTTTAAAATCAAGTAATCAGTAAACTAACAAAGTTATTTTTTCAAGATTACTGTGACAACAATGATGTCAAAATGTGACAACAAATGTGAAATGCCGCGGGACCCATTAAGGACCCTAAGCCAAGTTTGGAAAAGCCGAACTCGGAACGATTATCACAATGATTTCTTTCTTTCTTTCATAGTTTTAACATAACTTGTCAGAGTTACAAAATGTATCGAATTAAATGACTACACCTGGAAATGCCAACTATTTTCCTAGTCAACTTTGCATCACACCAACACCAATACAAACAGATTTGCATTTGTTTGTCCTTGTTTTGCTCCATGTCATCTACCTGCCTGCGTCCCCGTTCCTAATCGCGGTCCCATCAGCGTAAACTTGCTCTCCGGCGTTGCTTCCGTGACAGCGGGTCAGCCCCACCACCGCGTCCGTGACAAAGCCGAGTCATTTTCTTCCACAAAACGTGGTCCGGACGGAACACACAGACACTCGGGAGGTCAACAAGGTCGAACAGAGCGAACGCAGCACGTCACGCTCAAGCTAGCTGGCTGCCTGCCTGCTTCGCTCGATGGATGTTTCTTCCAAGGTAGCTTGTGGCAGCTGCCCAGAAAAGTAGTCCGTCTTCAGCTCTGATTGGCTGACGCGCTATTCCCAAAAAGATTTACAACACACCTGACGACCAATTGAAATATCAATCCGCCGGCCGGCCGGCCGGTGTTGCGCACCGGCAATTCCAAGGCAGCTTCACGCCAATGCGGAGTGACTTGCGTGTCCCTTAGCAACAACTTTGTTAGCGACTTGACGAACTAACATTACCCTGCATCGAAATCCGCTGCGTTTGTCTCTTAGCAAGCTACCGCATTAAGTCATGTCGACTAGCTAAACGCGCACGCTGGCTGGCTGGCAAGAACCTGCTGTTGTCAGCATCAGCATATTTTCCTCTGGAGGACACCAACCAGATGAGGAAGAGGACGGGCAGGGAGGAAGGGAGGGAGGAAGGCGCTCATGCCTAAACCTGGAAGCACCTACGGCCGTCACGCCATCTACCGACCAAGCAGGGAGATGTTTTTGTGTGAGGAGGGGCATTAAATATTCTCAGTGGTCAGGAAAATGTCGCAGACTAATGAAACGCTGAGGTCTTTGCACACAATAGTAGCTCCTAAAATGTGTCTTCATTTGACTTGCTTTGGATAGACATGATTTTGGCATGGCCCGCACACTGCTCTGCTAACTACCCTGTGAAATCAACAGTTAGACATGATGTTACTGTCTTGTCCACCAAAAAAGTCATTTTGAGTATGGATGATCAATTTTCTTGATCACCTTTTGCATGTGTCCCTATCAGCAGCGACACATTGTGTGGTAGCTGCCTCTTTAGGAAGGCAGCCTCTGATGTTTTCAGCGACAAGCATTTTGGTGTCAATGAAGGCTGAAATCAGTGCATAGTGCAAAATATAAATTTACATTGATATATTTCATCATGTCATGTAAACGTATCCACGCTGACATTTTAATCAGTACACGGCTCGCTAACCTACTCATTTTGCGAAGTGAAGGTCCACCAAGTGTTTAATAAATGTATTTATTATTCATGTAACCTAAAGCAATTGAAAAACTGCGAATTGCTAATATAAGATAAAATGTCCACCTAGTTTTGCATGTTCACTGTTCAATGGAAAATGACAACTTTTGGTGGGTAAAACAGGGAAGCTTATATTTTTTGTCATCGCTTTAAACATCACTTGAGCAACAATTTATACTTCTTGCCAAAATGTTGCAATTTCTTGTTGAAGCTTTCATGCACCTCGTGATTGAGTCATTTTATAATAAATGAGGCGTAATGTCAAGGCCAATGCTCTCAAGATAACAGACGGAAAATCCATCCCCACAGTTTGTGGACAGAAACAGACGAGATGATCATTTCTAATTGTCAATATTTTGTCTATGACGTTGCTATCGACTTCATTGACATAAGACTGGGAGGAAACTACATCTCAAAGACACCTGATGATGATATTGACTCCATCTTAAGAACTTCTAATATGCACAAATTTGCCATTTAATACATACCTGGAGCTGCTCTGTCCTCCACCATCTGTCTCACAATGGAGCCCCTCAAGTTGAAGAAAACATTCATTGTGCACGCGCTGACGGGGAGCGGGGCTGGATGGCCGACGTCTCCGGGAAAGCTGTTTGCGGCGCCGTGTGCGTATTCCTTGTGCTCGCTCAGGCAGCCTCAACCGCGTTTCAGCCCATTATCCTCCAGGGGGCAAGAGCCCTCCGAGCGGAGCGTCATCGTTTTGAAAGCCCACACAGCCACTTATGGTGTGCTGTGCAGTGCCGTGCCGTGCCGTGCCGTGCCGTGCTGGCTGGCTGGCTGGCTGGCTGGCTGGGTGGCTGGCTGGCGCATCTCACTCACTAGCTCGCCTCACTCTGGCGCTCCATTTCCTCCAGATTTCAACGAAACGTGATCGGCTTTATGTTTGCACAAGGAAGACTGTGAACCGTGATGTAATAAGAACAGAGAAGCACACACACACAATGCAGTGTGCTTGGAAGGAACACTATTTTATTTCCAGTATATTGCTACAATATTTCACTTTTATGACATTCTCTCTGCACTTCTTGCAGCTTCTCAAAATCTCATCTCACTTTGCAAACACTCCAGTCTTTGCTTCCACTGAAATGTTGTCGCAGTGGAACACTATCTGTATCAGGAATTTGTCTCCTTTGCTTCCCTTCCTCATAGGACATCATAAAAATATGAAGAATCGATTCAGGGTCCGGCTGTCACCGTCATAAAACAACATGAATGCTTAAAAATATTCTGTAATGAATACATTAAAACATCATTCATCACTCATATTTACAGGTAAACTCATCAAACTTTAATGAAGATTGCGAGGCATAATGAAAATCTAAAAGATTCCTAACGCTTGCTGAAATGAGGTTCAGTGAGGTTAACGAACATCGTGCAAGATTTTAAAAAAATGTTTTTATGCTACTACTATAATTTACTTTCTGTTTATTATGTCAAGAACATCGCTGTGGGACTAGTAAAGGTTGATTCTCACAGTGTCGTGCGGGGGCTCCCCCTAGTGGCGAGCAAAACTACATCACTGCTTAAATACAGTTCATTCATATTTAACTTTTTAGGTACATATTTTATACAGCGACCCTAATGAGGTGAAGGGGTTGGAATTGAGCAATCCAATCGTCCCACTTTATGTTTGAATTTTCAATTTTTTCCAATTTAAAATTGAAAAAATTCCAAATTATGTTGAGCTATATTACATATCAATTCGTCTTTTATTGACGAGATGCATACCACATTGAGAGTGCTGACAAGTTCATTCGTATGTACGTAAAATGACAACAAGAAACTCAAATCGTCTGAGCCGTACCATTGAATCGAATGGAATCGTAATCCCTTCTTGAATTGTATCACACCCCACGTATCGAGCTACGTATCCCATCAGCTTTCAGTGGTGGGATGGACATGGTTCGTAAGCAAGTACATTGTAAACGTGCTCTTTTTTTTTTTTCCCCCTTCATCTTAATATTACCTGTTGTTAACATCTTTGTAAACACCACTCTCTTCCATTATTCCCTGGCTTGAAAATACCCAAGAGCTTCCGCTGCACTTTACATAACACTTAGTCACCCCCTCTTATTGTCCATGCATGTATAGACCACCTCTAAAAGATCCATTTTTGTATGGAAGAAGAGGACATAAAAATAGCAGTGATGTAACCTTGTAGCCTCTAATGTGCTTCCATTCAATGCGTGGACTTGTTTTCCACCAGCGGTTTACTAATGCAACTCATTTTTGAGCAAACTGTTCAATTATTCAGTCATTATGCTGCCAGGGATTGAAGCTTATCACAGCATGTCCTCAAGCCTGGCACTGGCATCCGTTAGCCCATCTTTGTCTCCATCACTTCTGTCCCGCTCCTGTAATAACGCGCCATTGTCGAGGGCTCAGTACAGCACGGCCGCTCTGCCTCCTGGATGCTTGCTCTTCATACTTCCAAAGTGTCTAAAAACAGACAAGCCAAAGGGAAACGGTCAGACGGCGGGCGCCGCAGTCAGATGCAGGAGGAAGCCTCAAGGCTTACGTAGGAGCCTCGCATGAATCATAAAGTCGCGCTGTCTCGACGTTTTGATTTGAATGTCATCGGAAGTAGCGCCAAAGTTAGTTGCGTTGCGTTGCAGTGGGAGCCTTTGATTAACGGATCTGGGAACTTTTCCGTGTAACTGTCATGACTCACCTGTGGTAGCACTAGCTCGTCTGTTATAGGTTGGAATACACAATCCGAAATCTACAACCAAGATAATAAAACTATTGGGCACAGCAAAACCTCTCTTTATGTATTATCGCTGTGAAATCGTATTTTCAATTATCTAATTTTTTAAATGTGTTTTCAAAATTTTACAGATATAAATATTTCTTATATTTCTTCTTCTTCTAAAGAAAATCATGATTAAAAATCACATTTCAGCTGCTTGTTTAATTAGGTTTTCGTTTACAACTCGTGGTATCAACATTTTTGTTTATTTATATGAAACAATCCTATCTTTTCATTTTTACCCCCCCCCCCTCCCCGTGAAAGCAATGAAAAACAAATTAACCAAATAGAGCCAAGCATGGAATTAGCGGGCAATATTGCTAATTATAAAACCCACTCAACAACAGCGCTGTAATTAAACCGGGAGGACCGTAGCGATTCTCCTCTTACCTCCAAGCGTTGCTTTCACTGTTGTAAACTTCGATTGTTTTCAAATCTGCAACGCCGTCCGAGCCCCCCGCGGCCAGCAAAGCACCTTTGAACACCACGAGAGACACCTGAAAACAAAAACATTCACAATGTCACCCGTTAGGGAAAATGTCACCGTCGACATTTGCAAAGGCCCGACCGAATGCATCCGCTCGCTCACGTTATCTCTCTTGCTTCTCATGCGTTTGACAGGAGTCCACCTGCTGGTGTCCGGGTCGAGGCGCTCCGCCGAGCACAGACGCAAGCCGAGGTCGTCCCTGCCCCCGGCCACGTAGATGTGTCCCAGGTACACGGCGCAGCCCGCGTTCTCTCTGGGAGTGGACATGTGGGCACATATGGACCAGGTGCCGTCTTCGAGGCTGTATTTCTCCACTGTGAAACATTTACGTACTCTTAGTACAATGACACCGTAAGACCAGTTATATCTTTATTTTTAAATGCGCCCAAATTATTGTTGGGTATTGAAAAGAAAAATGCAGACGTTGAACTTGACCGAAATAGCTTGTGGGAATTTCACGGGCATGCGCTTCTCAGAGACGGAAATAGTCAAAATGGGTGGCAGCGTGACATAACTGTTGTTTTTCTTTGATAAGGCCAGTCCGTGTGTATGTGTGCGTTTGTGTGTGCGCGTGCGTGCGTGCGTGTGTGTGAGAGAGAGACCACGCGAGTGTGCGTGAGGTCACGTCTGCTTGACGTCAAAGTAAGCGGAAGTCAAGTATTAAATTACACAATAAAAGTCCAAATTCATGCTTTGGGGTTTTGTCATTGCTTGAAAAAATACGGTGTGCATTTTCCATTCCTGTGCAGTGGAAACTGTGACGTTAAACATATTATGTTCCGGGATTTTTTTTTTTAATATGAAGCAATTTTCCCATAGGAAATAACAGCAGGGCTCAAGCTTTAAACCTTTATTGTTTTGTTTTAAGTATCTTATAATCTCATTAGCGGTCATACAATTGTAAAAAGATGCTCATGAGAGCACGATTTTTTTTTTCATAAACAATAAAAGAGCCAAATAAGTGCAGCATTCTCAAGGCTGTGTCATTCAAAATGATGAGTTGAACCTTTTGTCCGGCCTGGTTGGTCAAATTCTAAATTGTCTAACTGTACAGCAGGTACAATTGGGTTGCTTGTTTTGTTTAATTATTATTTTTGCTGCTAAGCTCCAGCCAATACTGCAAAATAGCATCTGCTTTTATGACGCAAATAAAGAGATACTAACAACAAATGTGCATTGGTTAATTAAAAAAAAGCCGAGTCAGGGAAAAACATTCTTTTTCTGCCTGGAATCACGGCCAAATTTGTACTTGGATTCTTTGTATTTTGCTCATTACAAGCAATTAAAGCAGCCAGTGATTTAAAGGCGAATATTTTAAGGACATGGGAGCCTGTACACACTGGCGGAGTTAGAAGGGGGGCTGCTGGGGCACTGCCTCCTCACCCAGACATATGATTGGACAGGTGCCAGTCCAATTAATTGACTTTGGGTATTATTTTCCACATTTCCACGTCTTTGGAAACGCAACAAATCTTGATCAACATTTTTTGAAGAATTTAAAAATAAATAAATAAATAAATGAAAACATTCTTGAACAATACCTGAATTGAGTGCCAGGACTCCATCATTGCCTCCAATCACATACAAGTGATGGCCCAGCACGGCAGCCACAGCTCTGGCCCGTCTTGTCAGCATGGGCGCCTGCTTGCTCCAAGCGTTCATCTGTGGATCGTACCTGCAGCAACCAAAGAAGAACAACACCTATGTAACACCTACTCAGAATATGAGCTTTTTTTTTATTGTCTTCAACTCTGTTACATAAGATGCTTTTGAGGGACGTCAGAAAGAAAAAGAACATTCCCTGCACCCACAAAGTATATCAGTATAACAGCGTTCAGCACCACACTGAAGGTTGGTATGGAAATGTTGCTGCAGTACCTCTCCACGGTATTCACGGCTGCAATGCCGTCGTGTCCTCCAATGGCGTACAAGTATCCGTCCATGGCCACCACGCACACTCCACTGCGGGGGCTGCTCAAGGGTGCTACATCCGCACTCCAGCTGTCTGTGTCTGGGTCGTACCTACCGGGAGAGGGGGGGGGGGGGGGGTGTCAAGTGTTGAGGCAAAACAGACAGCTCCGCTCTAATTAGTCTTCAAACATTAATGAGGTAACAAACAAATACGCAGTCATGTCATAAAATGATATTTTATGTGCAGACACTTGTTGCTAGGCAGAATTCTTGGCACACAATCAATGGTGACCAATGAAAGAATTGACACATGCTTGTCAGGTTCGCTTGGCTGTTTGAATGGCAAACAAAGAAATGGTGATGGTGATGTGTTGAGCGAGCCAAAGTGACATTATGGAAAAAATGGCTTCAAAAATAGCACTGCATAGAATGCAAAACATTTAGTCGTAAACATGATGACTCTCCGTTACATTACATGACAAATTTGCTTGACCATGCATGGCCGACAATATTTATTTCAGTTTGGCATTCTTGGCTCACTGAGTACTATTTCTAGTAACCTTGTAGCCTTAATAGCGAGCTCTGGGATCCAACCCAATGCCTCATTTATTATCAGCCTGACTGACAAGTCATTTACATTTAGTTGGCATTGTCTCCGTAAAACGTTGCACACTTTAGCATCTTCCTCATTAGACTTCAATTAAATTGGCTGTTTGGTTGAGAGGGATGCATGTAAGCCTTTGAAAATCCCACAACAGCACTTCAGGGAATGCCTACTCTCCTCTCAGGTAACAGTGACGATGGCAGGCTGGAGTGGACGTTCCCCCAACTGGGTCTCGCTCGTCATTATGGCTCATTTTGTCAAGAAGTGTCTCTCTCTGTGAGAACTGGAGAGCAGCCAACTGCTTCGAGTTATTTGAGAGTGTTTGGAGCCAAGCATAGAGTCTACATGTGTGCATGTCCTTGTAAAACCCCCCCCCCCAAAAAAAAAAAAAAAACAAGTCCCACATGACTCATGTTGTCCAAGGCCACAAATAAATTCAGCTTTAATGCTGACCTCTGCTGTTCAGTGATATGTTTAGCAGCACAAAGCAGCTTACCTCTCCACGTTACTGTAACATCGGAGGTTGTCTTCCCCACCCACTGCGTACATCTTATTGTCCAAGGTGCCCACGGCCACCTCGCCCCTCTGCTTGACCATGCGAGCCGCCGTCCTCCACTCGTTAAATTCGGGACGGAACTGCTCCACCAGACAGGATGGGTCGTCCTTGGTCCAGCCGCCCACTGTGGAAACAAAACGGCAAAAAGCTCATTTGCTATTTAGGTTTTGCTTATTTATTTATTTACAGATATATTTATCTTTAAATGCATTTCTTTATTAATTTAATCTGTACTTAAGTAGCGAGTGTGAGTACTCTTCCGATGCCACGGTGACCTCATCGGAAAGCACTGTTCTCAAAAAAATGCTAACAGCAGAGTAACCAAGTTGAGATAAAAGTATCTCTTGGTTTTTACTGTGCGCGAGTAGCCTGACAGAATGTGTCACCGGCGCGGGCGCCTCATCAGGATGAAGCAGAATGTCTCCCTGGAAGGAGACCAACCAGCTGGCGCCAACACCACCTGCTGAACATCCTCCGATACGTCCACGGCTGTTCACTGTGGATTTAATCTTATCCTACGTAAGATGTCCCACCAGACGAGCAGACACTGACCCATAAATATCATGTCAGTGCCGACATCTTGGGGGGTGGCGCCGCCTTCGCCATCCTTGGATACCATGTGCTGATTTTGGGTCTCCTCAATGGATGACCTGCAAAGAGAAAATCAAAAGACGTGATATTTATGCAAACTATTTATGTAGACTTGCTGGGCATTGATTTTTATTCAAATTCATATTGTTGAGGGACTTGTTTTGAATATTAAATTGTTAAAAGAGGCTTTAAATGATCATTCCAGAAGATTAAAAGTCCAATTAGTTTTTTGCAAGCAAGAATATTTTAATTCAACGGGTTATCTCAGGCCACAGAAAAACGATTAGCATATATTTATTTATTTATTATTTGGTTTGTTTCCTGAAGTTCGGCTTAAAAAAAAAGATGAGTTGCTACAGTATATGCTTTTAATTGGACAACAAATCATTTCCAAAGCATTCAATTATTTCTTCTATTGACATGACGGCAACCAATCCCAAACGTGCGCAAAGTCGAGCCCCTTACCCTTGTTCATTGTATACTCCCATTTTTTTTCTCGCTCCGCGTTTCTACCTCCAGCAAGGCCTTCTGTCATCTGCCTTAAAAAGTGCCAGCGTCAACACTTTTGTAGTCAGCAAACTGAAGGAGCAAGCTTACTCTCTCTCCCTAGAAACACTGGCCACCCTCCTTAGTGATGTAACTGACCCCCTTCCACCCCCCATCTGTGCAGTTTGAAACCCAAGACTCCTCCTGAACATTTTATTTGTCAACTGTCGCGCTGTCGGAATTCTCGACATGCTTTCTTTTTTAGACAAGACTGCATCAGTTACTTGTGTGGAGGGGCGGGGCGCACACCCTTCCAAGGTCTTTCACTTTCCAGCAAATAAACCTCCCCAGTTGATAAAAATCTTGACACATGCATTGAAGGCTCTGTGATGTCAAATAAATCAAGCTAAATTCATCCTCTGACTGTTTCGGCGAGCTTTTCGAGATGCATCTCACCATCAGTCAGTGCTTGAATGACGGCGCTGACAACTGAGTCACAGAGTAGGCGTCAAAAAAAAAAGAAATCTTATAATGTGTGTTTCTAAATTGTGCAAAGTGGCCTTGCTTCACCTTGCAGTTTTATTGACGCATTCTGCTGGAATGCCATCTTGGTTGAAAGCGTTCTCAGCTTTTTATTTAGTCTGATGTCCGAGTTTGGTTAACGTCCGTCATCGCCTTGGTCTCTGACATTTAAGTTTGACAATGATTCATTTCCTGACTCACCGCATTTAAATAAGTGGCTAGCTTTAAGTCAACCCTCCGTATGATGCAGAAGCAGCCCGTGTATGGAAAAGAAGCAAACAATCCCCAGCCCGAACGCACCGAGCAAAAAGAAGATGGATTCTTCTCATTATCCAACGAGAAGTGGCCGAGATTTCCCCGGTGGCCCGCCGAGATGATCCGAATTTGCCCTCCAAGAATCAACGTTTGATGAACTGGGCGACTTTTATGCGCTCGCCCGGAGGCATTCCACTGTAACGGGCCTAATTTTCACAAGGTCAAGAGGTTTACTGAAGGAGGATTTGAAAAAACATAAATAAATAAATAAACAGATAAATAAATAAATAAATATAAGCAGTTGCTGTATATCAGGTGATTTGAGCATAAATTAAGAGCACACATGGAGGGCAAGGCGAGCTGTTGATCATGCGCAGGCAGGAGCTGGTGTGAAGTAGCTGATAGATATTTTACATGAACAGGTGGATGCTCCGTTTTTATCCCGGCAAATGCCTCACTCACCATGTCATCGCGGTAGACGATGTCATCTCTTGATCAAGCCGACAACCATCTAACCGTTATAAACGTTCCAAAATCGTACTCATTTGTACTCAACAAAATGCTAGCTGACCGTTTCTAGCAAGCTGCTTTGTTGCTGTGACAATTGTAGTTTTTGAAATTGACGAGGTCACAGCGCCTCCTTCAACAGATTGTATTCAAGGTGAAACTTTGTCGGGTAAATGTCAATGTTCTTTGTATTACTGACGGCAACTGTCATTGACAATTTTTTATGCCCGAGTGTGACGTAAATGGCAGCCATCCATTAAAGAGGAAAGGTCGGCCATGAAGTGCCATGTAGCAAAAACGAAGACCTGCCATTCTCAAAATGGCGGGTCTTTTTATATGTGTGTTAATGTATGAGATGTTCGTAAAATCTCTTTCCTCTTGTCTAGCTCAAGAAAGTCAGTGTTACATAATGCGCCTTGCAGACAGTAGGTGGTCATGTGATGGTCATGATGACTTTTGAGGGTTTTTGGATGTCACGCGTAGCGAAGGCCGGCTGGCTGAAAGGCTAAACTTCCTGCAGCTGTCCCCAATAGGATCTCCTAACAATAAAAGCAAGGCGCCAACGTAAGTGACCTTCAACCCTAACTTGTCATGAAGTCATTTTTGGACTCGGAGAGAGTGGAAGTTCATTTTGAAACGCTTTCATAGAGACCAGAATACAGAACGACACAAAGCTGGGAATGATTTGAATGATTTTTTTTTGACAAAGCAACGCTTTTGTGCTCTTGATGACAAAATGTCGCTTATTATCTATCCACTCAGACTGTGTGTGGAAGAAAAATAGATTTGAGTGCCAATCAGGCTGGGATTTTTCATCACTGTTATTTTTTGATTTTTTTTCATGGTTTTGAATTCAGTTAGTTTTAATTAATATTGTGCTTGTTAGTTTTTATGAGTTGCTATTTTTCTCTGAAAGGCTTACTTTGAACTTTTATTAGTTTTACTATTAACTTTAGTTTTTAAACATAAGTCAAAGTCATCTGTCAGCCAAATGATTGCCAATGTGACGATAATGAAATATGACACCTGATAGACAGGACTTTATGACATAAATGTGTATATGTGTGTGTGCCGGTAATGAATAACTTAAGTGTGAAAAATCAATGCGCAATAAGCATCGCTAATTTGCACAACTGCCATTTTCCAGCACAACTGTCAGTATGTTTTTAATATTTTCATAAATAAATGTCTTTCATTATGAAATGAATGGAAGGTCATATGTGTGACCGGTGCTTCCATTTATTTATCTATTTATTTTTTTATTATTGATTTATTTAATTATTTATTATTATCTTTTTATATTTTATTATACTATCATTATATATGATTATATTTATGATCTATTATTTACGTACCAATTCTGTTTTGACTTTTGTGCTACAGCATCTTAATTTAATAGTAGTGCCATCCCAGCTCTGTATTACCGTTTATATCAATATGACATGATTTTATTGCGGTACAGTTAGTGTGAAAAACTGCTCGGTCTTCTTGCACCCTCTAGTGCTAAAACGCAGAGTTGCAGAGTATTTGGGTTATTTTATTTGCTACACGAAAGCTGCAAATAGTTGAAATATTCCAAGCGACTCTCAGAATGATCATGATGTAGCATGTTACATCAAAATTGATCAATATAGATAAGGAGAAAATATCTCATTTATTTAGTCACTGTGCCTTGTAATTATTTACAATCAAGGTTAAAGGTCATGGTTGATCACCTGAGGATGTGACAGCTTCTCAGGTGTCACTTGTTGGAAAACTCGCAAAGCGACAGTATCACCTCACAAGCTGACAAGACAACAGGTAGGATATCTCGCTCCAGTGCCTTCTTTTCATGAGTCCGCCATTCGAAATATTATGTGATCTAACAAGAATGCTAGATCAAATAGTCCGAAATGACAAAATAATGACAGATCAGTTAAGTCGTGTTTGATTTCAGGTCATAAGAAAGGAAATTTGACATCTTGAGCTGATGTCTAATCCAAAACAAAACTGGAAGAACTCAAAGATCATTTTAACCTTGTCTCTTCGACTGTATTCATTTTTCTGATTGTAATCTGGTGTGAGTGAGAGGCAGTCTCTCAAATATGATGTCATCATAAATTGGAGATATCATCGTCAAAAGTCTTTTAGCCTGTTACTGTTGGGAAATATTTTCCTCCTGAGCTCCTTCAACTCATCAACTGTCCACTTTTTTCAGTTGGCCTGCTGTAATGGAGACATACCAGAAGGAATCACTGAGAAGAATCAGGCGGAACAGCCAAATGCTCCTGCAGGATCTCTTTTCAATCTGCACAGGAGGCAGAAATACTTCAGTAAGCTCTTCACATACTGTCAGCACCAAAAACAACAACCCCAAACTCATTTTGACATGTTCATCCCATCCAGGCTCAGTCAGGTCCAGTTGCCAAAACTAGTTTGCTCAGAGCAAAAAGGAAAACTCCTCCTCGATGGAGATGTCACACTCTATTGGCGTGTGCGCTATTTTAGCATTATTGAAAAGATTGATCACGTTAGGCATTTTGAAGATCCCTGAGAGTCGACGATGTCATAGCTTTTCATTTCTAGCACGTTATTTATATTGCAAAATGTTTTTTCCCACCAAATTTGCTGAAGTTTGATCCCTCAAGCAACTGTCCCAATAAACATCTTTATCCAAAGAAGTCATTATGTCGACTTCAAAACAACTCCTCAGACAAAAATCCCATTTGTTGTGTCTACCCGTAGCTGGACGATCTCACGGCGCGCTCTCGCAAAGATGACGTTTACCTGCCAGCCGTCACCGGGAAGGCCTCACTCCGAGGAAATCTCAGTCAGTCCTGCCCTTATCTCAACAACAGTAGAAGAGGATCCTTCTCGTCGGTCAGCTCGTACTCGACCGGAGGTCACTGCAACAAACAAGTAGGCGAAAACAAACAAGTAGGCAAAACGAAGCTTCCACTTATGGAACTTGCGTGGTGTTTTTAGAACTACCTCAGTGCGCAGAGAGAGGCTAAGAAATCCAACGTCACTGTGACCATGACGTATCTGGGACAAGGCCACCGGGGTTCAAGTCGAGATGAACTTAAAGTGCTCCAACAAGTCAACGGCGGGGAGAACATCTGCGTCTTCAAGGGCTCGGTGACTCCAGGAGGTACCGAGGTCGATCTGAATAGACGCAATGCAAATGATTTGACGTTTAAAATTCAAACAAGTCATTTTCAAGTGACATCAATTGCTCGCGGCATTCCTCAGGGTACCTTCCTGAGCCCACACTCATTTTCAACTTCCAGACCAGTTCAACTTCATTTCTCAAAGACACCGAGGCTTCCCCTTCAGCGCTTCCTTGTACGTTAACGGCATCAAGGTGGCCCGAATCAGCTCCTGCTGCGAGTACCGCTACTCGCCCGGCTTCCAGCAGGGTAAGAAGAGCTGCTTCCGGTTGTCCTGGCTCGCCGGTGGGATGCCTTGTCACAGGTGGGAATTCCGTACGCAAGTTTCCGTAGCGGCCGAGATCATACATTGTCAAGTGTGTAAGAGTGGGGCACGACATTTTTATTTTTTTTCCCAGATGCACAAGTCTTGGAAGCCAATACAGCTCCTGCCAGCAACTGAACAACAGCACAAAGGAGAGCTTAGTTCTCCCTCTCGTGCGACGCTCCGGTATAAACGACTTTTCCCATTCCTTCCTAAAGCTTTTTCATCTGCTCTTTTTTATTCGTCACAATCATTCATTCATACTCGAAAGCTACAACAAAATGTGCCGCCGTTCATTATTTTCGTTTTATGTTCCTGCCAAGACTCTAACGTCGCCACAGCGGCGTCATGTCCATCATCGCCTCTGTTTACCCCGACCAAAAAGGAGAATAAACCCGCAAGAGGGACAAGAAGACACGTCAAGGACAAGGCCGGTGGAGCCGCGGACAGCGGGGACCCCACGGCCATTAAAGAGACCTCCAACAAGAGAAGACGTAAGGGTCAAACTAATCAGAGCAGGAGCAAAGACAAGACGGCTACAAGCGAGAGCTCCCGAGGGTCGACCTTGTCCCACAAAAATGAGGGCCGAGCGTCATCTGCCAGACAGGACCTGCAGCGTCAAGGGTCACATGGCACTCACAAGCCGAACATCAACAAGACGGCAGATATACTCGGTGAGACCCGACTTGACCAACCTTTATACGCTTTTTGCATTTAACTGTCATCGTGGGGATAAGACACCAAAGATCAACATTGGTTTTGTTTTCCAAGACTGCTTACAGGATGAGGAAGTCCTGACTAAGCAGAAACGGGAGAAAGCGAGGGAGTCAAATAGGAATAACAGAGCTGGGGATGGACAGACAGACTTCGAAGAACAATATGTGCAGATGAGCAGCGAACTGGAGAAGAGCCCAAGCAAGCACAACTCCTTCCAAGCAAACAGTGAGCGAGGAAACTGCAGCCAAGTGGAAAGAGCTGCAGCGTGACACCACCGTGATTTACATAATAGGGAGAGAAGGTTCACTATGGAACAATCAAAGACATTAGCGACAATTTGGAGACACGTTCTAGTGCTTTTGAATAGCGCCAACGCTAACAATAACCCATTGTTTGTGCAAAGTGCTACAGAGGCGTCGGCTCCAGAAGAGACTGGCGTCGGGCCTCGCGGAGCCCGGCTCAGATGTGGAGCAGAGCGAAGAGAGCGACACCATCTTACCAGCAGATGGGGAGCCCGACAAAAGCGAGGATGGCGAGGGGGAAGAGGAGAAGACGGGTGAAGGAGAGCCGCTTCAAAATGGAGACCTGCAAGCGCAGGTGTGCTTAGAAAAATAAAAGGGTTATTTATTATGGATGGAAATGAAATATGTGTGTTTGCTAATTTTCTACTCGGGGGATGATGAAAAAGAAAGTCATATGACTGCTGCTGGTGCTGCCACAAGGATTTGATATTTCTTGCATCAATAGGGGGCAGTATATTAATATGAATGACCAGAAACTAGAGTCTATGCAGCATTTACAGTTGGAGGAAAAAAAAAAAAAACACGTTGATAGTTTTTGAATATCAAATGGTTTCTTATGCATTCGGAAATAGATTGATGTGCTTTTTTTGCTTTCTGGAAAATGAATGAGAAATTTCTCATGAATTTGAAAGATGTCGAAATGTAATTGCAAATGCG
Source organism: Syngnathus scovelli (assembly GCF_024217435.2). Taxonomy (NCBI): domain Eukaryota; kingdom Metazoa; phylum Chordata; class Actinopteri; order Syngnathiformes; family Syngnathidae; genus Syngnathus; species Syngnathus scovelli. Next base: position 24,535,774 of record NC_090849.1, read on the forward strand.
AGATAATGATTTTTCACCCTGCGGTTAATTGATTGGTAGTCAGATGACACAACTTGGCCTCCAGGGAACTATGACCTGCATCGTGAAATCTTTCGAGCTGGCTTCTAATTCCCCCAAGACCTTATGAAGATATGAAACAGCTCAGCAGCCCGCTTCTGAAAAATGACACCGTTCACATATTGCCGTGAATTTCTCCTGGTTTGTTGCCATAGCTGGAAGCCATGATCACAGTGCTGAGCACATCGGATGAGGTGGAGCAGCTGGTGCTCAGGAACACCGACCTGACGGACCAGCTTCTGCCCACTGTAGCGGACGCTCTGAAGAGCAGCTCGTCCGAGGTGGCTCTGCTCAACCTTAACCTCAACCTCATTGGCCCGGACGGGGCTGGCATTCTGCTGGACGTCCTGAAGGTGAAACCTCAGGTCAAAAGTTTACAGTAAGTGCTAACACCTGAAAAGACGGGGAAACATGAAAAAGCCAAGATAGGAACCCTAAACCTTATTTTGAGAATCGATTATTCCATCAATCAATCGGATAATATTTATTTTGCATTCAAGTGTTTTATTATTGTTGTTTATTTGGTGATTAAAAAATACTAATCACTAATTTTAAGTGAAACAATGAATACGATGAATCGATGATTAAAATAATTGCCGATTGATGTTTAGAATCGATTTTGTGACCTCTAGCTGCCAAACAATTACCAGGGACTCCAAAAAGGCCCCGTTTATGGCTGTAATCCAGAACGTACATTTGCGGGAGGGTGTGGGAATTTATTCCAAACCGATTTTCTTGCTAACAATAAGATCACACCATTTCTTTTCCCTTCTCTAGCTTGTTTGGAAACAGACTACGCGATGATGGCGCACTGGCCCTCCTGAGCGGCATAGCCGAGCTACAGGAGCAAACATGGAGAGCCGCCGGCGCCGCCGCCAACCTCAGCACTGGCGACAACTTGTTTTCACTTGTGGAACTGGACATTGGGGGAAACAACCTGAGCGGGGTGGGGCTGAAGGTTCTGGCGTCCTACATGAGGCAGCACTCGCACCTGCAGTATTTAGGTCTAGCTCAAACCGGCGGCCCGGATCTGGTGGCGTGGAAAGAACTTTTCGACAGTCTCAAAGGAAACGACTGGCTGACTCACATCATTCTAGACGAGAATAACCTGGGCGACCCCGGGGTCAGGCTGCTGGCCGATGTGTTGAAATCCAACGCCCGTCTGCAGATGCTGGATCTGGATGGCAACGACGTCACGGACGTGGGAGGAAACGACCTCATGGAGGCTTTACTTTGCAGGGGCCACGTTCCCATGAGGCATCTGAGTCTCGCCGAGAACAACATCAGCTCTGCGCTCATGCGGAGGATACGAGAAGAGGTGAAAGGAAAATGAGATCAATTTAGAGATGAACAATACAAAATATGTCGACGTTGATTGTTCTCTCGACTGTGAGAGAAAAAGATTTGCGATCAAAGCTTGTCAAGCCGGTGATTATCGCCTTGTCTCGACGGTGAAGTCTGCTGAAATCAATCCTCCTTAGATTTGATCTGATGGTCTTTCTTCGCCGTGGAGCGCTGATAAAGATGTTCTCCGAGGATGACGGATAAATAAAGCGGGCACACCTGAAGATAACATCCGTCCAAGTTGTCCTCATTTAAAACTCCACGCAGCTGCTTACGCTTTTGAAAGTACTTTTTTTTCGTTTCCCGCCTGGTTTGGCTGTTGATCTACGAGAATCTCAACGGGTCCATTTGTGCCCGACAAAGCGACGGCTGAGCTGTAATTCACATTCTCCTTTGATAGCGCCCCGCCGTCTCTGTTACATATAAATACATCAGGATCACTGACCCCCATTGTCCACCCACTCGTGTAATCTTTAGCCGGCTGGAAACAAATCCCGCTCGCTTGCTTTCCAGGTCCAAAAAAACAAGGCCTTCAGTGTGGAACGGAATTTACAGATTTGCCAGAGAGTTTCACCTTTGAGACCTCGTAGGCTGCCTTGCCGCATCTTATTTGTTCCGTCACACGCGTGAAAAATACATCAAGCTACGGTTTGATGAAAGAAATTAACCTTGAGATCTAGCGTTCAGTCTGACCACGCAGCTCAACAAGAACATATGGTTCTTTGGACCTCGAAAGCAATCCCACGCCAACAAGGTCCCGCAGGCTCGCTACTTAAATTAGCACCAAAGAGGGCCGAGACGGAGGACGTCGACAGAGGCCCGGTCGGCAGGTAGCAAACACAAATAGAACAGCAACATTTAGAAATGGACTTGGTGTGTTTGAGGAAGGCCAGGTGGGAAACGCGTACCTTCTGTTGGGTCCATTTCCAGACGTCGTCCGGTGCGACAGAAGCAACGAAGCCTGCAAAAGTATTCAGCAATTAGAATGAACCGCGTGCGGCGCTTTGAAGGAACAAAAGGTTCAATTTGAAGCCTTTATTGTGAGATTTGGATCAGTAAACAGGAACAAATGCGAGGGTGGAAAAAGCTTGGCGCCGTATGAAATTTGGCTTTCCAGATGTGCGAGATGTAGCACTGCCTTGGGATCTCCACATAACAGATCCTGCTTTTCTATGCCCCGGCAATTTATAGACGAGCACAGACGCAGCCAGCATCGTGCACGCACAAAACAGAGAAAATGATCGGTGTGTCATTCGCTCGCGCCATCACAACCGTAAGTCAACGCATTGTGCTGACGATGCAAGATTCATTTAAGATGATATACTTTCATTATCATTAAAGTATACCCATCGGCATATATTCTTTATCCTCACTAGATTGCATCATTAACAACAGTTCTCTGCAAGGCCTCGGTTGGTGCAGATCTGGAATTAAAAACGATATGCGATCTGAAACGGTACCTAGCGTTAACGTTATTAAAGGACATTTGACTAGCTGTTATAATATATAATATCATATATTATAATATAATATAATATAATAGCCAGTAAAGGTCCATCCCGTATTGTTGTCATAATAAACCCAGACGTGTGGAGCGCAAGCCGCACGGCCGCATAGAGTAGGTGACGCGGCATTGTGACGACGGCCAACGGATCCTTGAGAGTTGGCTGGGCTAACAATAGCCCCCGCTGCCGTTTGACATTTGGCAGCACGGCGAGCTTTTCAGTATGGATTACTCATCAGCGGTTTGATCCTCCGTGCAAATGTCAGCGCAACAATGCTTCTGACTTGGCAGCCGTTTCCGTCTCCCCGCCGCTCCACGGGGGTGTGAACGCTTGACAATAATGACCTATGCTTTCCCATTTATTAGAAAGAAACATCGTGACTACCACTTTCATAGTGGATAGAAATGACAAGCCTGACTCACACAGGCCGGCCGGCCGGCCGGCCCAGCGCAGGAAATGTAAGAATTGAGTCTCAGATGACTGATGGCTCCAACAGACCATCAAATGTTGGTTTTAGTGTGCAGCTTCACACCCAATCCAAAAAGAGTGCTAATGACCAAACACAGCCCGTTATATCTTCATCACCATTCCAGACGTTCGGGAAATATGACTGAATATAATACAGCTTGTTTTCAAATTAGTTTGACAATTTCATCAAAATGGAGTATTTTTTTTGAAGGTATATATTATGCTGTTAGAAATTTTTAAATTTTATATCATGAATTCGGGACGGCTGACTACTGATACCTGGTATCGGTACCGATACCAGCCTTATTTCACCGTATCGGTACTATCGGGCAATACCTGAATCGGCCGGCCTCTTGTGGCCACTTTACGAGCAGGAACTAAATTAGAAGAAGTTTTTTTGGGGGAAAATACGAGTGGTATCGGTTCTTAGTATCAATTCAAGTAACTACTACTCAATAATTGAGTACTAGTATCCATCTAAAAAGTGATATAAACATCGCTATCATAAATAAATCCATCATCCACTATTAGACTAACGTCACATTTCCATTTTGACATGTCAGACGCCATTTTTTTTTTGGGACTCCTAATCAGCGCTCGCCTCACCAGACTCAACAACGGCGCGTCATTAGCGACAGTTAATCAACCATTCAAAGCAACTCAAATGTCCTATCTGGGTGCAGCAGCACTTTTAAGCAAAACCCGCTATTAAATTAAGTCATGGTAGACTGATGTTCAATTTCCTGTTGTAACGTACGTATGGAACGAGTAAACAGCACCGGGGGGCACGCTCTTATTGGAGCCAGCTGTTTCGTGGAGGCTGCCATGCGATCACAAGGCCCCGAGACAGACAAAAGACGGCGTGTTTAGAAGACCAGAGTTTCCATCAGCAGCCGAACGGAACACATTCTTCTTCTCTTAATTTCAGACGTGGACGAAAAAAAAGTGCAGACCTCCATCCACCTAGGTGGAAAAAAAACTTCAGCACCAGTGTTGCCATAGGTACCGTGGAAAAACAAGCTGAGTGACTTTGATGACTTGATTTGAAAAGTAACTCGTTACTTTTTGGATGGAATCATGAATTACTGTGACGTGTGGGGAGAAAACAAAACAATGGCACCCGTATTGGATATCTGTTTAGATTTTCTTCCCTGGAGAGTTTTGGCTTGCAGTCAATGTTTTTTCACTTGGGTTAGATGGAAGCTGGCCCCCGAGGGCCAACATGAAAGAGATGTCAAGGCGAGGACCACCGAGATGATACGCATGAGACCACAACCCCCCTCTAACACTGGCGGCAGGAAACACATGCAAAGTACATTTTGGAACCTGCTCATCAAATAGGGACAGAATGAGTCCTGTTTTTGTGTTGTGCAGTTGAGGTCAAGCCACGTCGAAGGAAGGAAGGAAGGAATAACTTTTCAATGTATGCCGAGCAGCTGTGAGGCTAATTGAGTGTTTCGCCAAAAGTAGTGCCCAACAAACTAAAATTAATGCTATGGAAAAAATATAAAACTCAGAAGGCCGTTTACGAAGAGCAAGGCATCCAACTCGCTGACCCCTTGAATGTTTTTTTTTCAGGTGCACAGTCCCCCGTTTGTGTGCCCGATTACGCTAACACAATCCTGCTGCAGTAAAACAACTATAAAAAAAAAAAAAAATCAAGGATGAGCAGTCGGGAAGTGTTGCTAAGATTCTGCACATTTCTACTTTTCAAAAACAGATGTCAGTCTTCTGCGAACTGTTTTTCAAAATGACCGTGAACTGTTGCAACTTGCGAGTAGAGCCTCGGTTTATAAACTTAACTGGCTCTGATACGAAAATATATATTTGCAGGTCAAAGCAATTTATTATTATTCTTTTTACATTCAAATGAATGCGAAGCGAAAGTAAGCAATACGTTTTTTTTGTATTGTATTAATTTCTACAGCTGCTGGGTTAAGTTGGATAAGTTCCAGGTACCAAATGCACAACCCGTCATTGTGTTCCAATGAAGTAAGGAAAAAAAAAAAAAAATCACTTAGGAAGCCACAAAATGAAAATACGATTTTCCAGTACCTCGTCCATCACAGGCCCGTCGAGTATCTCTCTTGGGTCATGGGAGGCGTTCTTTGAAGGAGACAGGCTCGGTCCGCCTTCACAATGGGTGCACGGCGAGGCGAGGGGAGGGGTGGGGCCGAGCCGGGCCCTCGGCGGGATCCAGTTGCAAGCAGCTGAATCGCCGCTCTGTTGGGTTTCCCCTCGGACGCTGGCTGTCACCGTAGGTCAATGAGGACTTTCTCCACGCGGAGGAATTTCACAGTACACGAGCGGGCCTGCAACACGTCTCTGTCACTGCGGCGAGAACAGACGTGTTCTGGAAAGAAAGTTGCCATAAATAGACTGTCCATACGTTGACACCTCGTCATGTCACTTTTCAAACGGTGGTGCAAGATGAATATGACACAAGTGGACCTGACCTCAACGCGAGTGTTTATATACCTATTTGTCTGTCCGGTCGGTCGGTCGGTCGGGGTTACAAATGATGTGTCCGAGCCATGAGGAAAAAAAAAGATTGCTGAGGTGATTGCCTTCTAAGTGGCTTGTACATAAAATCTCGCTCACCTTTAGTATCTTCTGTCATTTGTCCTTTCACCCACCAGAGAGCACCCAACTGATTTTTACTCCAATTGAGATAAAAAAAAATATTAACAATGAAGGTTATTATAGTTATCAAAATACCTACAACTAAAACCCGAATTCTCTCTTCACACGACAAATACATGTTCTCTTGAATTAGATTCGCCAAGTGACTCATTCATATAAATTCACGAAGGTAATCCATTTTCAAGGTCTTGTTTTAAGTATCAAGATGGACATTTTGGGGAAATTGTGGTTTTGTAGTGCAGGATGTAGAAGGTTTGGACAGAAAATACAGCTGCGGTCACAATTGCTCTTCAACTCAACCGCTAACATTGTTCACTGAAAGCTAAAATAACATATGGCAAATGCAATAATACGCGTTTGGTTTTTTAGGTCGCTTTCTGTCCCGTTTTCAAACTATGACTAGCTGATTGGAAGGAATATGCACCCAAAAAATATATCAAAAAAATAATAAATAATGTTTTTTATCAGTAAAATTTTAGTAAACAACTTTTCATTTCTCCACTTTGCTTTGAATTTTCTTAACTAGCTATCCACTGGCTGGCCTCCCTTGAAATAACATTTAGGAATCCCCTTCATTACATCAACAGTTCATCTCGTCCCAGGACAATTCGAATTTCATTTATACACCCAACATGTGCAATTTTAAAATATCCTGCCATGTTGAAACGGCCCAAAGTCATTCATAAAGGACTTATTTCATTGAAACACTAATATTTAACTTCTCTTTAACTTGATTGTGTATGTTGGGGCTTCTTTCATTGTCACCATCCCCTAAATCCTTCCTGTAAAGCTCCACTCACGCATGCAAGAGGAGCCCCCCAGGAGGAGTTGGAGGGGGCTGCACACAGAGCTCGGGAGGGAGGGAGGGAGGGAGGGAGGAGGACACACCTTCAAGTCCCTGCTGCAGCTCCACAGCACGACAGAGGGAGGCATCCCCCCCCCCCCCCCCCCTACACACACACACCCCTCCTTCTCTTCTCCCCCTCACTCACGCAAGAAACTTTCATTTTCGGGAAAGTCTGCACGCTCACAACACATATAGGCACAGACGCGCGCAATGCCGCGAGGATTTGGGAAGACGCGCGCAGGTGGAAGACAATGACAGACTGCGTTTGACTTGTAACCTTAAATCACTTTCTTATTTGAGAGGGAAAAAAAAAGAACTTGGAAAAGAGTTGCAACCCGGGATGGAAAGAGCGCCTCTTCCTCATCCGGACAGGAGTGAAGCCCCCCAAGAAAGAATGAAGTAACCGCTATGGAGCCGGACAATGCCCCGCACTCCGAACTCAAAGGAGCCGGGGGGTGAGTCACCGTCTCACTTTTGCATCTTATTTCTGCACGCATGAGATAAAAGCAACTTAATTCACACAGCGCCACCTCGATTAACTCATATGATTTAAACGCGGAGCGGAAAAAAGTTTTCATCGTCCCCTTTTGGCAGCTGAACTGTGATTCGGTGTTCAAAAAAGATGTATGAGAGGAGGAGACAAGCCCTCCTCGTCTCTCCTCCCACGCGAGTGCATCATCTTCTGTTTATTGGTTGCCCCCCCCCTCTCCCCCCAAAAAGGGAGGAGAGATAGAGAGAAGAGAAAAAAAAAAGGAGTGTTGCATCATATGGATGCACTCATCAGTAGTGTACACTACTGTACATACAGTGTGAGCCGAGTGCACACCCACTTATCTTTTTTGTTTTAATATCTAAGAGAGAGAGAGGAGGGGGAGGAGGAGGAGGGGGGGGGGGGGAGTCCTGAGTAATGTCAGTGGAGTGGTTTGACCGCCGGTTTACAGCAGCTCTCTGGGAAAAACCACAACCGTAATAAACTTCCTGTATTACAAGCGCCGTTAGCAAGCCACACACAACCGCATTATGGGAATGGAAAAAATCATTTGTGTAAAGCCAGCGCTGCCATTAACACCTCCGTAAAACAACATAGCAACTGTTGATAATAATAAAAAATGACTTCAGTATGAAACACGATTGGGCAGATGGATGAATGTTTTGTATTCAAATGTTGTTTTTTTGTGTGTGTGTGTGTGTGTGTCCTAGGAGAGTCCTGATTCTTTGGACTATCCTCTGTTGTACCTGCTCTCTCACACTGGGCCAAAGTGAGTATTTGCTAAAAATATCTGTCTTGACAAAGGCGATGGAAAACGGTGGATGGGTTTAAGTCAAATTTGGTAGTTGACAGACGTTTTTTGTCGCTTGTGGGAAGGAAGCCTGAGGCAGTCTGCTTCCATCTTCAGTAAAGCTGTGAAAGTACATGAGGGAGCATTAGATAAAAGAACACATTTATTTGAATATTAACAATTAAAATCTGTGCTTTGTTGGGAAGATGTTTCTTCTCAGCTTCATGTATTTTTAACGTGGGGCTGATTCTCGACCCCGCCTCCCCCCTTCCTCCTTCTCCCTCCCAGGCCGACATTCATTTCTCCTCTGCTCAGCTCTGAATTTATTTTTTAAAGCAGCTTATCCCTTGCATTTTGTGGAGAGAAAGCCCATGCATATTTGAGATCTTTATATAAGCCGGGAGTTTCGCCACCGCACGTACTGAGCGGATTAGCGTACAGTATCCAAGATGAGCTGATTGGCCCTCGATGATTTTCCGACCTCTTGAAGCTAAACACAGCGCCTTTGTTTGACAGCGCCACACCAGAGGCTGCACTTCTACCGAGGAGACTCTCCAATTTTGTTTTGTTTTATGTCAAACCTTTGAATACAGTACTGATTAATGCCTCAGTTTTGAAATGAAAATCAGATTTTCTGGCAGTTTAGACGTTAGGTTTGGTGAAGAAATAACATTATTCCCCCCACCCCATATGAATTATATTTGAAATTCTTCCTTCATTTGAACATGGAGATGGTGGAAATGTAACTTTCATAGTCTGAACAACAAAATGTTTTGTGGAGTTGCAGAATCATGTCGTATTCTGTGCACGCAACCTAAACAAACAAAAGTTCCCCCCCCCCCCCCTTGTGATGTTCCAGTGTAATGCTGGCAGTTGCTGACTTCTCCTCTGTATGTTTTGAAGACGTAGATATTCTGCAGCAGCTGGGTCTCTCTGGGCAAAGGTCAGGCGGGTCAACATCTTGGAGCGCTCCATCAGTCCCGAATGGAATCATCCCCTTCAAGTCTGGAGTTATTCTCACCCCGAGGGCACGCATCCAGGTGCCCTTGCGTAGCGTCCTCCCGGCTTCCTTCACCAGCGCCAATCTCTCCCTGATTCTCAGTCTGTCCGTCCACCGCATCAACAGCGCCTTTCTTTTCGCCGTTGTGTCAAAGAGAGGGAAAGTGCAACTCGGTGTGCAGTTCACACCGGGCCGGCTTCTTGTTTACACGGGCCACAGGAACAGCGTGGCGTTGGACTATGACGTTCACGACGGCCGGTGGCACAGTCTGGCCTTGGAATTCCGAGGTCAGCGGGTGTCCCTGCACACCTCTTGCGGGAACAAAAGCCTCCATGGAGATTTTCAATCCAAAAAAAAGGAAAGGCTTACTCTGGAGGGCTCGTTTGTCCTGGGGAAAACCGACCACAACGCGGTGGCCTTTGAAGGCGCCATCTGCCAGTTCGATATCTACCCGTCGGCCGAGGCGGCTCGTCACTATTGCGATTACGTTAAGAAACACTGCAGAGAGGCCGACACGTATCGGCCTGTCTTCGCACCCCTGCTACCTCTCATTTTCATCCATCCAAACACAAGTCATACAACAGCGCTGGCGTTATCCCCGGAACCTACTACCTCCTCAGCCGAGGGATCCGTTTTTGGCCCAAAAGATGATTTGCTAATTGGGAATGACACATCCATGTCTTGGACTCCTGAACCCGCTGTTGCCGGCAGTCAAGTGGACCTTCCGGGGTTGGGGAAAACCACAGAAACCGCGACCACGTCTCTCTGGACCAGTCCGACACCACCGACATGGGAATTACCTTTGCAAACCACCGCCGACGCAAAGCAAAGAGAGGGCCAAGGATCGGCGGATGTACCGACCTCTACAAGACCATCGGAGACTAAACTTCAGACCACAAGCGAATCCCCACAGGCGTCCTCCTTGAGATCCGACTTTCTCCAGCAATTATCCACCGACGCGCCTCCAAAAAATGATCCTCAAGTAAGCATCGTGCAGGATGTCCAAACCATGCCCATCATTCCTGTCACTCCTGCAGCCGGAGATGACTTCCAAACATTCGACCTGGAACCGACCCTCGTCTCACTTTTGGCAGGACCACCTGGGCTTAAAGGAGAGCCAGGGCCTCCGGTGAGTGTGTAGACGATAAGTCGGTTCTTTCCAACTTGCGTGCGAGAGTTCCTGGTACAGTTCTGTCAGCATAGTGTTTATTTTACAAACGATTATGATTAATTATACCATTCCATAACTCTTGGCCGCCGTACGCATATGGGCTAATCCCTAATACGATTTTGGTTCCCATTTGTAAGGAAGGCTGAGCTCGTAGCTTCATTCCTGCTGACGTGTCTCTAGAGTTTTAGGTTTTGTAAACCTGGAATCTCTGTGTTGATAAATCCAAATTAGAATGTCCACTGACTTTAGCTTATTGTTCTTACATCGAAACTTGTCAAACCAGGGCGAATCTGCATTTTAGCCATGCTAGAAATAGGCGGTTTTAGAAACAGTCTATTACCTCAGTGGCCGGTGCTGAAGTCTCAGATTCTTCTGACTGACCGCTAGACAAAACCCCGATATTAGAAGAAAAGCACAATTAACCAGTTCCACTGAAAAATCCATACCAACCCTTGATTCATTTTTAGCTAGCTTTAGCAGACATGGATTTAGTTTCCGGTGCTCATTTTGCTTTGGACTACAGACTAAATGGATATTATTGAGTCATAGGTTTGATATTAAAAAGTGCTACTTAGCATATGGAGTTCAGATTATAGATTAAATATGAATATCTTTGCTGCTGACCTAACTTTGCAGCGTTAGCATTTAGCTGCGTCAGCATGTTTCCCTTTGACGTTAATAAACTCATTGCAGTCTTGTTCACTGTCTTTCTGCAAAACACAAAATGCTTACACACATTTTCCATTGTCGAAGAGACCTTCCGTGCGTTAGCACATGTTTGACCCACGAAAAAAAAAGGTTTGAAGTAAATCTTTCCTTCTGTGGCGGTGAAGGAAACCGCAGCTCTACGAGCCACTCAGACTATTTAAATGAGAGTCGAAGTCGCTGCCAATCACTTGGGTGGTGAAGGTCATCTTCCCGATGCTTCGCATGACCGTGTAACTCGCTGACGTCTGATTTGATGTCGTTTACACAGATTCCCATGGCAACTGTACAATTTGTCCCACAATATTCTTGACGCGGTATCAAGTTGTAAATTTGACATAAAGAAAATAATGTACATGTGTTATGTCAAGGCTGAGTTTCAACTGTTCCACATGTTTTTTTTTCCAGCAGTCTTACCGAAGTCGTACCGCTACACTTTGATTTATTTTTCGTGTTTTTCATATCCTATCAGCTATAATCCCAATCATGTCACGATAAGATTACCAAGCGAATATGTCTCCCGGTGAGTGACGAAAACAAAGAAATTCATTGATGATAACTGACTTTGTAACTACGTACAACGGCATCGCCTACTAGTGCTCGTGGTCTGCCTCACAGTTCTGAGGTCTTGGGCTCCGGCCTTTCAGTTCATTTTTTTACTATTATTATTATATATTTTTTATTTATTTATTTATTATAATTCTTATTATTTTCATGATTTATTTATTTTAATTAAAGTCTTCATTCACAATTCATTTTTTCCAAATTTACTGAAGCCTTTTTGACAAATCGCACGTATGCTGCGGGCTTTGGTCGAAATCATACAATTTGCATAAAATCCCTCTTTTAAACAACCCAACAAACCTTTCTGGTTTTATGCTAAGTGTATTTCATTGAGCACGACGTCCTGCTGTATTCTCCCGAGAATAAGCTTGTTCTTGTTATTGCTGGGGCCATAAGGAAAACTACCCAACACTGCTAACTTGTCAAGCAAGCTCATGTTCCTCAGATTCCTCATTAGTTTTGACCTTTGCGAGCCTTGCTAATCCATGTATGAAATTGTTTTAAAGCCGGCCAATGGCCTTCATTAAAGCGCGTAGCCTCACGAATTCTATATGTCACAAGTGACTTTACTAGCTTGAGGAATATTGGCTTTGTAAGGGTCACTTGCACCCTTAATTAGACACTTTCTGGCCTGCCAGTATTTCACCCAGCTGCAGTTTTACCTTCTGGTCCTTAACAGCATTTAAAAGACTGGTCATAGCTGATGTGACATTCATTAAAAATCCGACACGAATAGACCTGCTGTTGCATTATTTTACGAGGACGTTTACAGAGTCATAAAGAGGGATTTACAATTAATCTGACATCATTCTTTCCAGGGCTTTCAAGGACTTCCAGGATTGCCAGGAAAGCAAGGGAAGCGGGGTCCACGGGTGAGTGAAGGGAATCACAGAATGAAATATCCCACTCAAAATGCTTAACAGGGGTGTCAAACTTATTTTTTGTCACGGGCCATTCTGACTGAACGTAGTAAAAACTGTTCAAATATTTTAATAAGATAAATGTTAAAAAAAATTCTAGCAATATCACTATTTTTATTATTTTTTTTTACAAGTGAAGACAATTTGGAATTTTAGTAAAGACACATGAAGTCGATGCACAATTTGACGTGGCGGGCCGTATTTGGCCCCGGGCCTGGAGTTTGACATCTTGTTGTGCGGTCTCCATTTGTCTGGAGTATGCACTTCCGACATTGCGGAAGGAAGGATCTTCAAGGACAAATTCATTCAATTGTGCTGTGCGTGTGTATCACTTCCATGTGCCTTTACACACTCCCTTGTGATGTCGGGGCATACTGAGCGATTTTCTATGTCATGGTCAAGTTGATCAATGAAGAACATTGTGTTTCAGTGTGGAATTTGAGAGGAGTGTTGATACGAGAAATGTATTGTTGTGGTTTGAGTCAAGATGCGGAACCACACATGGCATCCAGAATGCGACATGGGCAGCAGCTGTCCGCTCCCAACCAGCTAACTGACAAACGGAATGGCAAACAAGTGCAGGACTTGAAAGTCCTACTTGTCATGTTGAGTGCGGGCGGGGGTGTATGAATGAACTCCACCTGCCCAAGAAACTATCTTCTCAGTGGAGCCCAATCCCTTTTCAACAACAGAGAGTCTTTGTCTCCATCATATTAAAAGCGTTTTAAGACCCCGTCTGGAGCTCAGCAGGTCTTTGCAGTTGCAACTACTCTGAGGTTCATTCATCAGGTCGTGACTACGGTGTCGATGTGTTTTAAGGCCAGAAGAAAACAGGTGCGAGTGTGTCTGTTGCGCACTAATGGTGCATCAAAAACACAAAGTCACGTCGTTACCTTTAGGCACGTCTGTCCGACGCAAGCTTGGCGTTTTGTCATCAGAAGAGCCCGGCTGCTCGTATCTCCGTTTCTCTTGCTCCTTATCTGCCAATGATGATTTCCATACGTTGTAATCTGGAGCATAAAAAAAAGGGGAATTTACTGAAACAGAAAAGAAGAAGAAAATCTGTGGATGAGCTTCTGTTAAGTGTCTCCATATGGCCAGCGCCTGCAAGGGGGAAGAAGGGTTTTTTCTTTTCTTTTTTTGAGTGGGGGGAAAAGAGGCAAGGCAGGAGGTTCTTTTGGAGTTCTTTGACTTCTCCCCCACAAGCTGACAAGTGAAGTTAGATAAAAAACAGAGATGTGGAAAGGATCACCCAGGTGGAATCTGATCCTTTTCTTTTACCTCCAGTGCGGAGCGCGTCGCAAACGCTCAAAGAAGTCAAAGAACGGGCAGAAGATACAGTGGCTTCCTGTTGGGATATATTTGAATGAGTAAGATTTTGCCTCGTCAGCGCTTTTCGAACACTAGGGATCCCTTATGGTGCTTTATTTTTCCAAGAGGCCCCCCTCTTTGTAGTTTGCATCAATTTACGATCCCATCAACGATAAAAATGTATTTTCATTTCTGCCCACCTGGTTTGACTCGCTTTCGGCAAAACATTTGGATTCGCTCAAAGAATTACAACCGAGCAGGTTTTAAATCACATGTCTATACTTTGCCACTGGAGGAGGGGGGGGGGGCCCATATGATGTGATGGATGAGTGGCCTTCACATCACGGGACCCCCATTTAACCAGTGGAAAAGTGCAGGGGGAAGGAAAATAACCGACATTACGGCAGGAGAGACATGAGGGAGACATATGAGGGCTCGCAGAACACCCGGAGGTAAACTCCAGGACCTGGTCGCCGTGCCTCGGACCCCAGACAGTCGCCGGAAAAGGAAGAATATATCTACACGTGTCATATAGTGGAACTTTAAGGGCCATTCTGGGATAGTGGACGACTTGTGATTTATTCTAAATATTTTCCCCATAGGAAATAATGGAAACAATAATAGAAATAGCCAGTCGTTTTCATAAAAGCTTTATTAACTGGACAGGTAACGTATTATGGCAATTGGAAAAAATCTTTTGAGAATTCTATTTATCTCAGAATGTGTTTAATGTTGGAAACGTATCCACTTATAAACGTATGGTTACTTTGCTTTCAGGGTCCTGTCGGCCCACATGGAAACCCGGGTTTATCCGGATCACCTGGAAGGAAGGTATGGCATTGAGAAGTCTACGTTTTTGTTTTATTTTGGGATAGACTTTTTGGTTTCATTTTTTCATCACAAAATGTTCATTTTTATGATTTAAAAATATGGAGGACAGCTTGTTGACAATCAACTCAAGATCAGAAAAGACTCCAACCCAAATTGCAGGGGACTCCAACTTCTACCCTGGGGAACCTCATTCCAGCCATTACCAGCGACTCTTGTGCATATTGTCACAAAATAATCATTTCATATTCCCCGAGCTGATAACGTCCCCCTTTTAATTGCTTTGTTTGCCCGTTTAGCCGGCTAACGAATGTCATACTCGGACTAAAATGACACAAAAGTGAAAATCGATCAAGCGTATCCATCCCAACTGATGACTTCCTAACATTACATGACAAAATCAGACTTGAATAAGTTTGTAAATGTGCAAAACAAAGCCCTTCATCATTCTCTGCAATGTTCTTGGCAGATGTGAAACAAAAAGATGCGTAAGATGTATTTTATTGAGTACATATTGAGTCCACATACTCTCACTGGGGTCAAATCTTCCAGACTGAACAAGTCTTCTGAAAACCCTCTCGTTCCCTTTCGGGTGAAGCGAGCAGTTTCAAGTTCGGCCAGACTCATTTACAATTGCTTGACATCAGCATGTGTTCCAGCTTTGATTTGTTAAGCGAGCAGCTTGCTAGGAATAATATGTTAAGATGATGTCACTTGCGTACTTTCCTGGAATGAGAGGTGTTTCTATGTCAGGTATTAAACCACGGCGGTTTTCCACCGCATATGCCACGGTGGTGTCATCAACGCATGCCATCACGTCATAACTCAACCAGCAAAAAGTAGATTGGGAGGTTTGTTTTGCCTCTGTTATCTGATCTGGCTGTAATGATGATCAATTGCAACAAAACCATGTTCACTCACTCACTACTGTGAACTGTCTGACCGTTGTATTCGACACCAAGACGAAAATTGAGATGAATATCGCCTGGAGGGTATAATTGAAAGAAGAAATCGTTACATGATCGATGGGGAATTAAACAAAAACAGGCTAAGATGTATGAACAGTATGTTTCTCTGTGCTGGAGATTTGCTCCTCGGATTTTGAAACAATCCACCTGGAGAAAATTCCCACCAACGTCTCGGGGCCAAATCTTGGCTGATACAACGATACGGCGTCGGTGTCAACTTGTTCCACCTTGCTCTGGTTGAAAACGTACTCCAAGCCAGCGATGTTCGTTTTCTTTCCCCAAAGGATCTCTCGCAGTAAAAATGTGCACGCTGACCCAGAATGCGCCGAGTGGTCCCACTGCCCGAAAAGGGAGAAGAATGTTCCGCACTCACTCCTCGGTGTAAACCGAGTTACTGGAGGGCATGAATGGCCCGCGAGATTGTGTAAATACACGAAGCAACAAGAAGGATGATCTCATTACTTGCCGATAGTGCGAATGTAAACAAAGTGTTTCGGGGGCCCTTTGGCGTCTAGTGCAACGTCTAAAACAAATCAATGCTTCTCTTCCAGGGAGAAAAAGGTGATCCTGGTCTGTCTCTTGGTCAAGCCCCGGAAGGACAAAAAGTACGTCGCGCCTCAGTGACACCAAAATCCATCCGTCCATTTCATACAGCCTTATCAGGGTCGCAGATGGCTGAGCGAGTTGACTTGAAGCATGAGTTCAGGCAGATATTCTTTATCCTCTGCAACGAGCGACTGATATGACTGCCGCTGACTAAGAACGTGTGACCCGCTTTTGTTTTTGCAGGGAGAGCCTGGTGTCAAAGGCCACGCTGGACCGCCTGGCCAGTGCGGGCGAAAGGTAGGACCCATTTGTTCCATCTCAATCTGTTTATGTTTGCGCGTGAACTTGAGTCGAGCAGGAAGCCATCTGTCATATGTTACAGGCCATATTTTGTCTTTTAAGCAGACATCGGAATATCAAGTCTCCTCCTCCTCCTCCCTGCCCTGATCTGGAATGACAATTTCAGAGCCAAAAAGTGGATGTTAGCCCGTTGCCTGGAAAGCTACGCAGGCATCCAGCAGCACACCTGTGTTCTGGATTCACTGTAGTTTGAACATCTGCAAGTCAGATTCCAAGCTCGCAGAGTGAAGCTCGTGTTATGGACGCTCAAGTGACAATAGCACCCGCTCAACGCGAAAATTCTCAGTCTATTTTTTGGTGCGTTTGCCCCGTCGCGTCAACTGTGATAATGACGAGCAGCCAAGTCTTCTGCTCAAGACCTTGTGCTTTGCATTTCGGCCTTGGCCCTAAACTTTGGTATTTTCTGGAATCGCACAGCCAGAGTGATTTCCAAGGCGAACCGCTCCCCCAGGTTATCCGTTGAGTTGTTTCCCAAACGCACAGCAAAGGAAGTTGTAAACGTGGACACCTGCTCTCAAGCACTTGCATATTTGCGGTCCTCTTTGCTCAATTTGCATCGAAGCAATGTCAATTTGACTTCATAACCATATATTTAAGAAGAAAAAAAAAAAGGCACTCAACAAATGCATTGCCAAATCACATTAGCCTTGTTTAGCTAGCTAAATTACCCCCAGATCCAACGCAGTGGTCAACACTAAGTCCTTTGCCTTGAAACCCCAAGATTCCGACAACAGCTGGCTCCAGGTGGAATATCATGAATAATAAAATGAATAATAATAAATTACTTAAGACTTTCCACAGATGTTTTTGATGTCGATTCTTCGAAACAGCAAAAAAGAAAAAAAGGGCCAAAGTTGTTGACATCCATCTGGCAGTGTCGGAACCCACCCTAAATTGACTTACTAGTGGAGCAAGAGGATATCTCCTGAGATCTACAAAACGTTGCTTTCATGTGGCATTACAGTTTCACCACTGATTAGAGTCAAGTTGCAAGAAAGCAGCAAAAATTCCTTATCAATAAACTAAAAGGTCAGGTGAGGGGGTCTGCGAAAAAAAGCTCACATGACAGGAATCACACAAGTATGTATGGAAATGTGTTATGCAATCAAATAATGCCGACTGTGAAAAAAAAATGAAAAAAAGATCTTCTTTCCTCATGAGTCATAGAACATGTAGTCATGGGAAAACGCTGATCTACTTCCTGATGGTTTATGGTCATCTCTCGCTAGGCGTTGTCTTGACAGTCTGGCTCAAGTTGGGACACATCTGGGTTAAACCTTTTCACATGTTCATACTGCAAGTCAAAATGGCAAATTTAAAAAGTGCAAGAGATGCAATCACCTTGGCTCAACTCAAGAGCATCAGGCACCTCTTTGTGCACAGCTGCACTCCACTAACGCCTTTACAAATCATCTGGGTCATATTCCCGCACCCGGGAGCCAGAAAGCAAAAATCAAGCTGACTCAGCGCTTTTGAGTCAAACGTTCATTTTCCACTCTCCGCCATATGTTAATTACGCTTGGATACAATAAGCCCGTCCATCCATTTTCTATTATGTTGAAATTTTTGCCGATTATGATTTTGATTATTTTCGTATCTCTTTGGTCAGCTGGCTGTCCCAGTGCCAGAGAAAGCCCCTCATTCTCTTCGGAGAATGTGAAGGTTGCCAAGGAGACGGTCAGCGCTGTAAAGCGACACTTGAGTCGAGTTTTCGCAGTTCTGGGCTGCTGTGATTTCTCCTTCTCTTGCCAGCTATGACGATTTTGGACCACTGGAAAAGAAGCTCTTACGCTTTCTTGGTGGTGAAATAACACACAAATGTAATTTGCTGAGTAGCGGGATCTTCACCGAGCAGGAATTGGTTCTTGGGAAATATTTTTTCATGGAAAATATTTTTAATGTCTGCCGGACAAACTGTTGTTGTGGCTTTGTTGTGTGGTCTGTTAAAAGGACGAACAAAGCTCGTTTTTAGACTTCTTATTCTGTGTGGACTAAAGTCTGCTGACTAATCTGGATTGCGGTTATTTGGCCGTCTTTCCGTCTTACCTTGATTTTTTGGGCCACTTATTGCTAATTCGAAGCACATTGCGAAAAAAAAACCCATGCCTGTCAAATCCTTGATTGTGAATTAGAATAAAGCGTGTGAAGGGTTTGGATAGTCGCTAATCTTTTTTTTTTTTTGGCTGTCAAGATGGTTACTTGAGACGAGCATTATCATCGTTTCAGTTTTTGCTTATTTGTTAGGAATGAGCTCACTTGTTCGGAATAGACTGTAACTTAATGGTGTCTTGAAGCAAATGATAGCAAAGTAGACGTGGGCACTACTGTTGAATCGGCGTAAAGAAGAAAGAACATGACGTCAGCTTTTTGCTCCAGAGTCCAAAACTGAATCGGAATTTTTACAAGCGGCCAAACATCGGTAAACAATTTAAAATGTAAATGTAGATACAAAATGTTTTGGTCTCATTCTGGTTCTCCTCAATGTGGTTTGACTGTTAAAAATTCAACGATTCTTCAACGATTTTCGACTTTTCTGGTATGACGTTTGAACTGATCATGAAACGCTTTGGTTTCCAAGGCAGTCCGAGCTCGAGACTGGCTGATTTACTGAGCCAAGTTTAAAAGCCATATCAGTGCATATTTTATTGTCAGTACTCTGCTTCATTTATCAGGAATTAGCAACATGAGGGAATTCCAAAGAGCATAGGTCACGCACATATCGTTGGACTCAATTTCTCATCAAATTCTAACTGGTTGTTTTTTGGTCAACAGGGACAAAGAGGTCACCCTGGTCCTGCTGGTCTGCCCGGGGAACCTGTGAGTACTTTTTAACATCTGTGCTGATCGTATGTGCCTAACTTTTGTTTGTTTTTGCGCTTTTGTGGGTGGAGCATATGCAAATTTTGCAATATGAACAACCCAAAAAAAGAAAAAAAAGCATAAAAAATGGCGTCAGCACCAAGAACAGAAGGTGGCACCAGTGTCACATTAGGAACATTTTTGAAATGTCAGAAAGAAAAATTAGATGATTATCATTCAGGATAACTCATAGCGACATCCGATAATGTGGAATCGGGAAGTCTTATCGAGTATTTATAGTTCCAAAACAGGATGCGAGGGGGGTTGGGGGGGGGGATATTAACCTCGAAACATCAGCTATCGGTTGTTCAGGAATCTTGGCGGAAAAGAGAGACGTCGCTGGCAAGCGCACAAGTGGGCTAACAGCTTTGGACACTCCAAGCTATTTGCTCCACTCCCACACTCCCAAATCTTGTGCGCGCTCCTTGCTAATTAACTTTGGATGCACGTTTGTTTGTTTGTATTTATTTATTCTTCTATTTATCCCATTCATTTATTGATTGATTTATTTATGCATGTGTTTACATGCTAGTTCTCAAATTTAGCGCTGATGTTGTGCATGAGTTCAAATCCCTTTCAAGCGCCATAACAAGTGGCGTATTTTTGTGTAAAATAAATTCTAAATGGATTTTCGAATTATAACATTCCTTAGTTTTATTGCAGCTTCTTTAACAATGAATGGTGGTTGACCGCTGGTTGATTGGTACTCGTCCCACAAATACGTTTATTGTTTTTAAAAATATAATAAATTAACATTTTGCTTGTTTTATTGGAACAATTTATTTGGTTCTCACTCCACTTGTGGTCTTTTAATAAGAAAGCGTTTAGAACTTAGTTGTAAACCGTAATCTTTGGAATTTACCAACTTGTTTTTGCGAATTGGGCTATTTATATTCACGTTTTAATCATAAATAATTTGGCCGTAGCACAGATGAATTCCACATTATCAAGACATCTAGCTGACATTGCTGCATGTTTGAACGTGTCAGAGTAGCATTGACAATGATGTCATCACAAACAAATCATGGACAGGAGGGAGATACAAAAGCATCGCCTCATATTTGATATCATCACTTCTCACTGGCAAATGTGAAAATATGGTGCAGTAGCTCTTTAAGTGCGGCAGCGCACGCTTGCCGCCAGTGACTAAACAGCACAACTTTGATGATTCTATTTGCGAGTTTACCCATAACCGCCGTATTTGTTTTGTTTTGTTTTTTCCCATCCCATGACTGCCGCCAACTCAAAACACATGTGCATTGCTACACTTGTACCTCTTTTGTGCTGATCTGTGTTTCGTTGCTTCTCTCCCAAGGGCAAACGGGGAGCAGACGGAAGTCCCGGGGTCAAAGGTTATCCTGGCAGGCAGGTGCAGTAAATCTAGTCTTGCAGGGTTGGTTGAGCAGGGCCACACACGCAGAAACACACGAGGGAAATCATTCATGTGGATTTAAATGACAGGAAATTTGAGATTTTTAATTTTAATTCAAATTAAATTTACTTTTTATTTAAGCTTTTCATTGTTTTTTTTCATTTAAAAATTAATTGCCTGCATGTGGTCTTTATATTATTATTTTTTATTTATATATTTTTTATTCTTTCATAATATCATCATAAAACAACCCCCCCCCCCCCCCAAACTGGTAGGGGGCCATCTCAAGTCACATGACCAAAATAGAAATAATGGAGGGGCATTTTTGGGCATGAGCGAATGCCCAGAAAAAGCAAAACGATTCAAAAGTAGCTGAGATGCCCATCTGTCTAATGAGGAATTTGAAAGTCTCCAGGTCACAGAGTCCAGTCCAGACTGAGCCAAAAGTCAAAGATGTTTAACTGCGTCTCGCCTGTTCAACTTTACTTAAGCTCCAAACCAGACGAGCTGTATGTTTAACGTATCTCGGAGTTCACGCGTCGGTCTCGCCATTTGCCTCCCGAAGAGCACTTATGATGTCAAAAGTCTTGACGCCTACGGGCGCTTGCTTACCCTGCGCTGATGGATGGATGAGCTTTTAGCACCCCCCTACCACGCACGCACGCGCAGGCTGGGAAGTGTCCACGTCTCGCACACGGGGGGATGAACTTTACGGTCGCGCCGCTTCCTTCGCTGGCATGGAGTCGAACGAGAACGCTGCTGAACGTTGGCCAAAATACTCAAACAATTTCATCAAGCTGCTTCATGTATCCCAAGGGAATGCTGTGGATTTACAGTCTGCCACATCTGTAAGATATTTTTATGTGACCAATACAGGTCACATGCACTTGATGTCTGCCTAGAAGTACTTGAGGTCATAACATGCCAGAGAAAGTGTCATAGCTTCTCCGGGTTTGACACATTTATGACAAAACTGTCAGAGACAGTCCATTCCCTAAAGACCAATCACGAGTGCGTGCTACAGTAGCAGCTTGTGTCTTTTTAGAGAACCATCGAGTCTACCATGATGAATTTACCACCAAGTACAAGTTGCAATACAGAGTTTTGTTTTGTTCGAAAAACGTTTTTTTGGGTTTATACGGTCAAAGTACGTTCAAGAGTAATCGCAAACCCGTATTTGCCGGTCCATGTGAGTTCACGGGATAAGACAGACAAAGACTAAATCATTTTTTTTGGGAGAAACACAGATGAAATATCTCTTCAGCAAATTCTAAGGAAATCTGGTCGAATACATTTTGCTTGTTGTCATTTGATGATCAATGTCGCTGATTGCAACCACAAACACACATTCTTTACATTTGCTTTTACTTTCAGGGTTTACCTGGGCCCATAGGTAATGTGGGACCAAAGGGAGTCAAGGTGAGTTAAATGTCAATGAACATTCTTATCATTTTCTCTGGAAGCGTGGAACTGCATTATATCAATATGTTTGGAAATGAAATAAAGTTGTCTGCGGCGCAGGATTTGTGCTCCTAAAAAAAATTGCCAAGACTTTAGCATTTAGCCTCGAGGTACATTCACCCGTATTTGCAAATATGTTTGAACAGTTTTGCAAATACATTCAAACGTACTTGCCAGTCCAAATGTTTACTCAACCTCGGCAGTTCCATGCTTTCTTAATTTTCAAATACATTGCATGATTGTGCCAGGATGGATTTGAATCCGAGGGTTCTTGAGTCTTGACCTCTGTAAATCTGACGTTAGCCCTTTATCATGATATTTCAGATTTGGCATTTTTATCATGAGGTCATTGTAATATTTGTTTCTCCTCTGAGCAGGGTTGGCAACAAGGTCTTCCGAGATTCTTGATGCCAGGGTATGTGCCCTTGGACTACATCGTGGAAGCCAGCACCATGCAGTCCATGGGCATATACACTGGCCTCAAGACCTGGCACCTCGCGAACATCGTCCGAAATTCTCGGCTAGATGTGTTTCCTTACTTGGATGCATGTTGGCTCCCTTCATCCACCTTCATCTGTTAATCTCTTCAGGGGCACATCGGCACCCCCGGGCTCTTTGGCCTTCCCGGTCCTGATGGCGAGAGAGTGAGTGTCAGTGGTGTTGCTCTAAATGAGCCAAGTGATTAATTTCACACATTTCCAATTCATTCAATCGTTCTGACGGTGGAAATTAGCACTGGTGGAAAACTGGTGTGATCGCACATTACGCACACAACATTGACACAGTACTTAAATTAAAAACTACTTACAAATGCTGAAATTCAATTGCCGATTTAAATTAAAATAGACCAAATTTTGTAAATGATTAAATGCATCGTTTTTAAAAATGAAATACAACTGAACTGTACTGGATTGAAAAAAGAAAAGTTGAAGCCGTTACAACATTAGCATATGCCCACTTAGGATGTTAAATTGTGTGATACTTTCATGCACCACTAGAGGGAGCCCCTTTTTCTCACTTGTTTGTTTGGTTGGCTGTTTTTCAGGGAATTCCAGGTGTACATGGGAAGAAGGGCGAGATGGGTAGGCCGGTAAAGTTTTCTCTCAACACACTTTTCATGATCCTCATTTACAGCCCCTCATTTTTCATAAAGCCACATATTTAAGCTCGTCAACATCCCGCCAAGACAATAAGCGTCGCTTTCATCAAGAGACTAAAAATGTGAATCTGTTCGTTTTTAAATTGAAGTTCAAACGGGCTTTTCCCGTAGTTTTAAGATACTTAAGGAAAGGCAGCACGCCGTGCTTGGTTTTCATTAGCATACTTTGCTAATACAAAGTGTCAGTTGTGGTTTTGGCCCGACGACACGACGAGCCACACACCAGGCAAAGTCTCCCGTCAATGGCGCCTGGACGTCAGCCTTCCATCCGCGAGCTCTTACATGGAAAACGGTGATACCGCTCATGAACGCTCGTGTCAACGTGATGGGTCCCGGCGGACGAGTCAGGCCGTACGTTTCGACATGAACAAGACGGCCAAAAGCAGCCTTGTCATGAGTTATTTCTCTCTCAGTGAGCTCATTGGCTTTGCGTAACGCACTTTGGGTTTTTTTCTCCGAGTCAGCAGAAATGAACGGCCTGCACGTAAGAGACAAGCGTTTACGTTTATCCAGTAGATGCACCATTGTAAAACAATCAGAGTTGTTTTACACTCAAATCTCTGTTAGAAATTAAATGAATGTACAAATAATAAACTGGCTGACGTTTCTTAGACGAATCCTCTTCCAGAAAAAAAAAAAACAGTCTGGCCAATTTGTTAAAGACTCGCATGTGTTTTTGATCAAACCAAGACATTTATTGGCATTTCTGGAAAGAGGCAACATTTTCCACATTTCCTGTGGGCTTCATGTTGCACCAATTACTGCTTATTGCTTTATCCGCGACAGCCAACCGTTCCACATCAGATGCACAAAGAAAATCGGTAGGAGTATCTTTTGGGTACCTCAAATGAATCGAACCGTAGTCAGCAAACACAACACAAGAGGGATTTTTTTTTTTTTTGGTCATCATTCTCGTCTTCCACAGACGTGTGGGATGTTTTCCTGTGATGAGCGTGTTGACCTTGGCACGGTGACAAGCATGCGTCAACTTTTTGTTCCATCATCTTCATGATGGAATCAACAGCACCAGCCGCAATTAAAAAAATAGCTGAAGTCAGCATTTTACGGGTTCACCGTGCAAGCAGCTTGATTCGACCATGTGGGCAAGTCCTGGGGGCTTCTGACTCTTGTGGAATTTCCTGTCAGAAATGAAGCATGGGGAGCGCATCTGATCGGATCTGCTGAGATCGCACTTGCAAACGACTTAACGCTTAACGGGCAATTGAATGAAAGCAGAACCGTAAGACTGTGAAAAAACACAATCGCTTACATAACGACCTCATCTGTCTGCTTAGGGATTTCCTGGCGACTTTGGAGAAAGAGGACCCCCTGGTCCTGATGGCAACCCTGTAAGTACATGATGACTGTAAGATGAAATATGCGTAAATACCGCACCATTTACTAAAACTACGGTTATGAGTAAATAAATATTCACCGCACCAGTTTGTTGCCATGAACTGGACTTTGGACTTTTGAGGTAGGGTACGATAGAGCTATCGTACCAAAGAGCCTGGATGTGAATTGTTACGGTCAATGGACTGATGTTCCAACCCAAAAGACCTGGGTTGCGGCCACGACTACCAAGTTCCATGATGGGTCAGACCTGGAACCCGATTCTCTTTGCAAATTCAGTTTCATGTCATGTCAACACCTCTCCCGTTGATCCCGTGGAAGGTAGCATGGCAAGTTTCAGTTCTCAGGGTCCACTGCCATCGTCTGACCTCCGAGATCTGCCCCCAGGGCTGATTTCCTGTCTGGTGTAGGAAGTGAGTCACATTTGGCTGCTTTCATCTCCTGTCATTCCTTTGGAGAATCAGAAGTGACAGGAAGGCCACGCTGGGTTACTTGTTATCCACGCTGGCCGTAAAGCGAGGAGAGGATGTGGACATGGCATGCGGCCGGCCGGACGGCGCTGGGTTCATAACCTGGACAACAGAAGTCTCTGTGTGTTGAGCGCCAAGTGCTCAGTCAGCGGGCTCAAATGAAACTAAAAACCTGTACAGGATTAACTTGCGTATCTTAGGGTCTAATTTCTTCCCTCCCTTTTCTCTCAAAGGGTGACCTTGGAGCTCCTGGCCCACATGGAGTTCCTGGTCTTCTTGTAAGTATTGCAAGTGGACTATCAGGCAATTGAACAATTGACTTCATGATCTTTCTTTTGTGCGCATAAGGGTGAGATGGGTCCTGCTGGCATGATGGGGTTACCAGGAGCTCCGGGACTCAAGGTAAACACTCGAACCAGTCTCCATGGTGATATGAAAAGAGCAGACTTTGGCCTGTTATTTCTTAGGCATTTGTCGTTTTGCTTCCAAGGGAGTGCCAGGAAACGTCGGTGAACCTGGACTGAAAGGTGATAAGGTGATCTGCTCATGTATTTCTCAGACTATTAGTCCTCAAAGACCAGTCTCGTATGCCTAACTCGGCTTCTTGATCAGTATAATTGACCCAAATGATTTGGTGTCGTGGACAATACTTGCGCCCGTCCAATGGTTCTTGTAACAGAGGATTGTACTGAAAGGCAACCACAACCGTCTTCCTCTCCAACAACAAATATTTTAGGATGTATAATATTCGGAATCCAACCAAGCTTCAGCTATCGTACTTGACGATGTTTTTTGGAAGACTAGTGGATAGATATTGCGTTTGACATTTTTGATGACTTGTGCAGAGTTTCGTGTTGTACCGCGAGCTATTGCTTCGCAGCCACAAAGTGATCATGCGGTATCTGAATGGTGGTTAAATCACTGTTATTGGACTGTTTGAAAGTAGTTTTGCAGTGGTTATAATTGATGGAATGCAATATATAGCGTATTTGGCAGTGATGGATTATGTGAGTAGCGGTGAGACATTTCTTGATGCGGTACTTGTGGCAAGTTGTCGTTTAAGGTCACTTTGAGTTGATTGACAGCCTTTGGCCAGCTCCAAAGTTCCCGTTGGATATTTTGGCAGACTATCCAAAAACATAAGCTGTCTAATCACGCGTGAAACAGGCTTAAAAGCCTTTAGTCTTAATCAAATCCCGTATTTATCTTGAGTTGGATTACAAATACAAAACTTATGTTGTACTGCCATTTTTTTAATTGTTGCTGTTGTGTGTGTCATGTATGAATTGCATCTCAGGGGGATGTTGGTTTGCCAGGAGAACCCGGAGATGCGGGTTTCAAAGGGGACAAGGTAAGTTTGTCCAGTGCAATCTCAACTAAATTCTTAGTTTGGATCTTTTTCTTTGTTTCAACAAGTTCCTGGAGTGTTAATACTCTCGAGTTGTATTTTGACAGGGCATCCAGGGGTCACCTGGTACACCAGGACCATGTGGAAATCCAGGACCACAGGTGAATTTCTTCATTTGGTAACAAAGTCTTTGAAAGAGAATTGTGCTGGCACATTTGACTTTTGCTGTTACTTTAGTGATCATCATACTTTTTAGGGTCAATCTGGTGATAAAGGTCCAGATGGTTCAGCCGGCCCTCCTGGCCTAGAGGTATGAAATCATGTTTCATCATGTTTTCAACAACATCATGGAATAAAATTACGACTGGCGGTATAATAATGTAGATTTCACTTCACGGGGTTCATTCCAGGGTTTCCCTGGTGACATCGGACCTCCGGGTCAAAACGGCCCAGAAGGACCAAAGGTCGGTGGTGTGGAAATATGAAGAGATTGTGTCTCAAATGTGGCTTGAATTGATTTTCAGTGTTGCCATTTCCAGGGGAGGCAAGGCACACGAGGGTTTCCTGGTCCACAAGGCACATCTGGACTCAATGTGAGACGAGACAGCCATTCTGTCGATCAACAATCGATGACTGTGTCTTCCACTCAGTTTTGATACTTGATTCTCAATAGGGTGATGAGGGGCCCATCGGGCCGGCTGGGCCAGCAGGAATTGAGGTGAGCGCTGACTGGATAAAACCCATTTTGATATTAGTTATCCTTTTAGGGATTGGCTAATTCCTGATGAAGCTAACATGCAAACACAACACAAAGCTGAGCCAATCTTGTAATGCAAAGTGAACCAACTGTGCCGTCCTTACAGTATCCAGATTGTTTTTGTTGAAACATATAGAATTGTCCAAGATTCCGAGGTTTGGATTTAGATACTAGATTTGGATTTATTTTTCCACTCAACGGTAATCAGATGGACCTACATGGTCACTTTGAACTGGACATATGTTGAGTGTTTCTCATTCCGCAACACATTCTCTGAGTCACTTTGACTTTGTGTTCAGGGCAGGCCGGGGAGGCAAGGATTCCCTGGACTTACGGGCTTGGATGGACTCAAGGTCAGAAGGACAGAGCGCACACAAACAGAGCATTAGCGCCTTGGTTTTTTTTTTTTGCTATAACATCTCATGATCATAAATCAAATGGTAATTGTCCTTTAACATACTCGCAAACGAGACATACTTTATTCACTGTAGGGTGAGACCGGGATAAGCGGAGAGGTCGGGAGTCTCGGCGAGAGGGTAAACAAATGCTTTTCTCCTTGTGAATCGCAACTTTGTTTCTGTTTAGCGATAAAGCGCGTTCTTTTCTTATTCCGTCAGGGTTTGCCTGGCTTCATCGGGACTGCTGGGGCAATGGGCCTTGCGGGAGAAATGGTTTGCTTCTTTTTTTATTTATCACACATGTTGACTTTGATCAGTTTACTGTTAAAGAGTCTTAAAAATGTCAATCTTTGCAATCAATCTAGTGAACCCACTGAATAGGTAGTAACGTCTGTCTTAAAGTTGTAATTATGACCTTGTGGCCTTCCGCAGGGTGATCGAGGGAAAACAGGCACTCCCGGACCTCCAGGGGAATCGGGGTCAATCGTAAGTCTGCAGTCAGTCTCTTGTCCCAAGGGCACTCAGTGCTTTTTTTAACCATGTGCATCTGAGAGGAGATGATAATGATGATGTTCATCCAGAGAGGCAGTTTAATACTGACGTCTAACATGTTGGAATCACTGCAGTTTTGTTTGTTTGTTCAGGGTCACACTGGACTACCTGGAGAGACAGGCCCTCCTGGGGCGGAAGGAATCCCAGTAAGTCAATCCAGCTTGATCCTCAAACCCACTGATGGGTTTCAAGGTTTAAGAATTGGTGCAATATTTGAATATTTTCTTTTATTATAGCATGTTATGGGATTTTTGAGAACTTGATCTGAGTGAGCTCAGATTGGGGTTCACCCTGGACTGGTTTTCAGCCAAATTGAGTATTTACAGTCCTGTGTTTTTAGGGACCTACTGGCCTCAGGGGATCACATGGCACCAGAGGACCCAAAGGCATTGAGGTGAGGCTTCAAAATACATTTCTGTTATGTTTACAGATGAAATCCTAAACTTTGGTCAAATCAGAGATACGTATCTGCATTTGATTGGACATGACGTGGCAGCCACAACATACTTGTGAATCTCTATCAGTCATTCACATGTGAGGCGGCAAAGGAGAAGCGCTTGAGAGCCACATTTATTGACTTTGCCATAATCTAACGGATCTAATGAGATGCCGCACAGCGAGACGGGCGGGGTGGACCCAATGAACAATTGAATACGAGCGTGTATAATGAAGCCATTTCATTTGGTAAATTAGATGAACAATCTTCCCCTGGTATCACAAATGTAATATCTGATAACTATAATAGATGAAAATTACATCTAGCCCTTGGAAAATAGAATTAAAACAGTCATCCGCCTGATGAAAATCCTCATTAACAGTTTAAATACTGCGAGAGGTTTTCCAGCCATTCCAAAAGCTTTGGGAAAGGGAATTTGAGGAGGCCAACGGTTATCTGTATCCACTTATACCTCCGCACTCGTTCTTGCTCGGAGGCATCTACGGGCCGCGATTTTTTCGTAGTTTCCTGGAACGAATCCGATTGAACTTCAGAGGTGCCAGTGTACAAGTAATCCCCATGACGGAAAGACGGCGTTATCCGTGTACTGCATGACCGCAGTCTTCATTCGAGTGTCTCCAATGTGGGATAAATTGTAATAAATAAAAATAGAGACTGTCTCCTCGGCCCGACTTGTTTAAAATGAAGATAAATTGCTCTGATTCAATGACTTCATCTTTGAAACCACATCAGTCAGGCAACGTGAAAGTCCTAATTTTCCTCACAATGTGTGAATGAAAGTTTTTTTTTCTTTTTTTAAGGGTCCAAGGGGTCCAGATGGTGTCGTAGGGGAAGAAGGTGGTGTTGGGCTAAAGGTGAGCACCTTAAAAATGGTCAATGTTCTCTCATGTCGCGTCAAATGTTTGTTTCTGATGCCATCCTTTTCTAAATCTATTTGGGGACAGCAGCTCTCTAATTGGACATATGGAAAAGCTTGGGCAAACATCTTGTCGATAAAGACAAAGTAATCATAAATAGCTTTTTTCATCAGTTTTCTTTTTTTGTTCGTGATTATTTTTAACATCTGAACAACTTTATTTGAGGGAACTCTTTGTTGAGGGAATAAAATGCAAGTTGTGAGTTAGAACTTGGCTGTGGAGCGACGTTTAACTGTGGGGGATTTTTGGGAATTTATTCTTTGCAGGGTCCGGATGGTCCGCCAGGAAAGACAGGCCTCCCCGGGGATGAGGTAAATGAAAATAAAACAGGATATTTGTTGTAGAAAATACATATTTGGGGTTCTTTTTGTACATGTCATGACTCACTGGCTACTTTGAGCCAAAGTTAAGCAGAATAAATGTCAACAATTTTCTAACTAGCTGTATCTAAAAAAAATTCACACCATTGCACTTATTGGCCTCATTGTGTTGCAGGGAAAGCTTGGCGAGCCTGGTGAAATTGGGCCTGATGGATTTCCCGTAAGTGACCATTTTTACCCTTTTTTTTGTTGACTTTCTTAATAATATGGTGTTGTATTTTAGGGGGTACAAGGGCATTCTGGCCCTCCAGGGGACAAAGGACTTCCTGGAGATACAGTGAGTCATATTTTCCTAAATTACCACCAGTCCTTTTTCCACCTGAGTTACATTAGACTAGTGAGATGATGATCCACACCGTCCTATACCTGGAGAGGCAGCTTTACTGTTGGCCAGACAGCAGTGTTGCCATAGCAACAGCCTCGTCTCCATCGCTTCCAAAGCCTCCGGTGCATGCTTTAGAAAGCACTTTCCATTGCAGATTAATATGGCTCCTCAAGCCCACATTTATTTCCCTCCTTTGCTGTCACTTTTAGAGGTTGTCAAACGCTCAGATTGATTGTCTACCTTTGTGCGTGCGCGCAGGGAGCAGCCGGGCCTCCGGGAACGGGCGGGCCGACGGGGGAGATGGGACCCTTG
Source organism: Syngnathus scovelli (assembly GCF_024217435.2). NCBI lineage: Eukaryota > Metazoa > Chordata > Actinopteri > Syngnathiformes > Syngnathidae > Syngnathus > Syngnathus scovelli. Next base: position 24,566,411 of record NC_090849.1, read on the forward strand.
GTGAGTGTGTTCACACAACCGGCTTGGGAACGACAGAGCGCTGATGATTGCAATGTCTGTGTGTCTGTTCAGGGTCCGCCGGGGAAAGCCGGCGATGGAGGACTGTCTGGTGAGCCTGGACATAAGGTATAGGCCACTTTATTAGGTACACCTACATAGTATGACAGTTTAATCAAAAAGAGGCCTTTATGAATGTAATAATGCTCAGCGCGGTATTAAAATAAGAATGATGTTAGTTATTGTGGATGTAGTTTGTAGCGAATACAAAGTTTTTATGATTTGAAGTGACATTCATTCGCAGGGTGACGTTGGCCCACCTGGCAACATCGGAGAGCAAGGCCTGATTGGCCAGAGAGTGAGTATCATCTATATTACACAGTCAAAATATGGAAGTAACTTATTACAACAATGAATATTTTGCCTTTAAGGGTGAGCAAGGCATCGATGGTGAGGCTGGAGCTAATGGACCTGATGGAGTTAAGGTAAAGGGAATAATGGAACAGTAGCTTCAACCTCTGTTTATGTTGATCCTAAATGCTAACTAAACAGTTTCAGCATGAGTTCATTCAGTCCAAGAAATTTGTCAAAGAGAACCGAATGAACCCAATTCCAGTTGAATCTTACCGCTAGCTTACTGTCATTAAAAGGGAGACAGACGTACAGTATGCACCAATTCTTGGAAAGGCACTGTGGCAGAAACACACAATGAGACTCATTTAAAAGCTATCGCGGCTGGAAAGTATTGCAAAAAAAAAAAAAAAAAAAGGAACACTACAGAGGATTATACAAATCAAAGATTGCCAAAAGAAACCAAGTCAAACAAATCGAATTAAGAGATTCATTTTGGCTCAGCGTTGTACAGTAAACACAACATATTTTTGTCAACCGAGAGAGTGTACATGAAATCGTCTGTGTAGCTTTTGGATGTAAAAGTGCAGCTTACCGGGCAGGGGATTTGCAGCATTAGCTGCTCACTGTTGGGAGGAATACTTAAAAGCCGCTTCTTGTATCACTTCATTCTTCCATTCTGGTGAAAGACAAATGGAGAGTCAGCAAGTTTTGCAAGTCTCTTTGCAGTCATGTGTATCTCCATCAAATCCTCCAGAAGGTATTAAAAGACTATTAAGTAGGTGTCACCCAAAAAAAAAAAAAAAGCAGCTAAAATATCACTCTGTATAGCGCAAGAAACTGTTTACAACAGTTAAAAATGACTCCATAAGTTGATCCAGAATTCAAGTTCATCTGAATTACTGGCTTGATAATTGGCAAACTATTTATTAGTGACGTAACTCCTTCACAAACTGACAAACCAACCAACTTCTATTGTGTTTGATTGCATTTCGGGAAGTGAAAATAAGTTGGAAAAAAAATATATATCACCGGGGGAATTTCACGCCCCAAGTGTGTGTTGAAAATAACGTGTTAAAGCTATTTCTTGTCATGACTGTACAGTATGTGCGTTCTCATCTGCTCTGCTTGTTTGTTTTAGGACTATCCTCCTGGGTCCTATAAATCGATATAAATTCTTCCATTTATACAATGATCTCTTTTCAGGGTGAGAAAGGAGATGAAGGCGCAGAGGGCGCCAAGGGAGACAAGGGTGAATTAGGACAGAAAGGAGAGGACGGACCCAGCGGCCTTGCCGGACTGTCGGGCGTGAGAGTAAGTGTCGATTGGATTGGCTTGATCAAATAAAACGTCTTGTTTTTGTCCACTTAAAGTCATTCTACTTTTAAAAGGGTCAAGAGGGTAAACCGGGCACAATTGGCGAGAGTGGAAAAGCAGGAGGCAAGGTTTGTCCAGCCGTCACCTTCCCATTTAAGTCCCCGTAGGAGGGATCGGACACTTCTAAATAAAGAGGTTCAGCTCTGCGATTGGAAATTGCAGTTCTCACCCCGCATGACATACCCGCTTATTGACCGCCTCTCGCCAGGGGACCAAAGGACACCAAGGTTACCTGGGTGTGAGCGGGCCAATGGGCGAGCAGGGAGCGCCAGGATTCGTTGGACTGAAGGGAGCGAGAGGGACCCTAGGCCCAGTGGTAAAACATCTGTTAGCTTTTAAAACCTCCGTCGGACTGACGGACTTAATTGGATTTTGGTAAACGTGTGCTAAACGTGGATTTATTTCCTCAGGGTGCTCCTGGAAGAATGGGCCAGATGGGAGAGCCGGGAATACCGGGCTATGAGGTGTGGAATGATAGCATTTTCAGAAGAAATCCCCTCCAGTAAGGTGATAAAACAATCACCCCAAGAGTAGGATTTTCTTAGATTTCTATTCGTGTCACTGAGAAAAACATTATTCTGCTTTGTGAGGATGAAAAGATTCCCGATTCCTTCAGTTTGTGACCATACAGAATGAAATGATCCACTGGACTATTTATAGTCTCCGCTTACAGTTTTGCAGTATCTGGACTATCTAAAGACGAGAAATGAAATCTAAAGACGATGGAGCGTATTTTTGGATAGAGTGCAGGAACATTTGCATGAAACATTAGCATATCACAGCAGCACATCATCTACACAAATTGCATACTGAGCAAAATGAAACATAATCACAGTGTTATTAATGATCTCATTGGCATTTCTAAAACCGTCAAATGGCATGTTTACTGATGAGGTGACATTTTTATGATAGTTCCATTTTCATGACCTTATGGAAAAACTCATTTCAGGTTTTTAAAGACTTTTAGACTAAATAGTGTGTTTATAATAAAGAAGAAATGAGATATAATCTAATCCAGACAGTGTAAAATAGAACTAGATTAACTTTTTTTAGGGTACCCATTAAAATGATCACCCTAGAAAATGACATAGAAAAAAAATGTTCACCGTGATTTACCCGAGTGCAATAATCATGCCGTGTCATCAGCATTGCTAGGTGATTTAGAATTTTATGGGAGCAAAAACAAATTTGTTGTGATTATATTTTTTCACTCATTGATTTTATGACAACAGAGGAGTAAATGAAGCAAAGGTTTAGCTTCCTCCCAGTAATGGAGTGCGCCTCTCGTCGTAGGGTCACAAAGGACTGCAAGGCTCACAAGGACCACCAGGACCAAAAGGTGAAAAGGTACATTGGTACACCATTTGTTCCGCACCCATTTCAGTTTCCAACGGTTGTTGGTTAACGTATCCATTCTTGGTGATTTGGGGCACTAATTCACTTTGTGCCGTTTCACGCTGCAATCAGCCGAGTAACTGGGCTCTTTTAGTCATGATTGAAAGAATACAAACATTTGTTTATTGGACACGATGCAGCACAACACAATAAAGCAGATTAAAAAAAACTGTTTTTGCGTGGGGGGGTTGGAGCCATCTGGACATCCATTGTTGTATTGTTAGAAAATAATAGCAATTCTTGTTTACTAATCAAAATCACTCTGCCACATCGATGAACCGATTCACCCTCCAAACGAAAACATGTAATTGATTTGATACAAACATACAATATGCTTGGAGATGTTGCCATGGCCTTATTATTATTATTGTTGTTTTAATCCTGTTCTCGTCATTTTATGAATAATTTCATTTGGCACATGCCGAACACATGACTGATAAAATTCTTTACACGTAATAAAGTCGTTTTATCACTTTGAAAGGATGAAACCACCTGTCCTATGAAATGGACAACCAATAGGGCATGCTTTGAAATCATTTTTTTTTCGCAATGTTAGCCTTCAAGGGTAAATTTTGATTTCTTTCTCTTTTGCTTTTCAGGGTGGACACGGGGAGGATAGCAAGATAGAAGGCCCCCCTGGTCACCAAGGTGACAGAGTGAGTTCCTATTGTGAAAAGTTCCTCTTGGGAGAGAGTGAATGCCGTCGTTAAGGACGGTTTGTACAAAGAGATACGTTTTTGAGGCCGTGAGAAGCAATGAATATTTTAGTGTCTGCGGTTTGTTTGGGCGAGTAGGTGAAGCCGTATCGGTTTTACGTTCTCTGAGGGGGGGGGGGGAGCCCTTAGCTCACCGTGCCACGTTTAAAATGGTTTTTATCTCTATGTGCAGGGTCCTCCCGGTAACAGAGGTGAAAGAGGAGAAGCAGGTGACCCCGGACACCTTGTAAGTGAATTGAAAACAACTTGGTTCCCTACTTGTGTTTCTTGGCAGTTATAGAGCCAACCATTTTAAGAAAGCTTCTGTGTAGCGTAATGTACAAAATGACATTTTGCAGGGTCCACTAGGCGTTAATGGAGAGAGAGGTAAAGCTGGTGCCCAAGGACTTCCTGTAAGTATCCCATTGGTTTGATTTAAAGCCACAGCGAGCTTTGACGTTACTTTTTCAAAGCGTAATGGTCATTTCAGGGACACCCGGGGCCCAGAGGAGAACAAGGAGCGAAAGGATCCAAAGGTGAACAAGTAAGGACTTATCTCAAAGTAATGCTGACTAGTGCAGGCGGTGTGTTGCTCCATTCTAAAAGTCTAACATGCACTCCCGTTTGTGTTATGGAACATTAACTCTCTGTGCTCAAGGGTCAGAAAGGAAAGTCTGGACCGAGAGGAACATCTGGGACCAAAGGACCACCGGTGAGTTAAATGCATGTACATCCAGTGTTCTCGTCAAGTTTGGCTACAATCTGTTCTGTGACGTTGGCCAAAATGGGATTCAGTTCTCTTTGAAATCTGTTGGAGTTGGAATCATTCATTACACAGCAAAAACTGGCAACGGTTACTTCGTGAAACTTAACTTACACATGGAACGCTCTTCCTCTTAAGTAAGAAGAACATTGCAGCTAACCGGCTAACGTAGCATCCTTAATGTAGATTCATTCAGTTCTCTTCAACAGTGCAATACTCAAACTCACAAAACGGTTACAGATCTTACAAATTATAGTCCAAGAAAGCCAAAAGGAATGTGCGACAAAAAGAAGTAGAAACTTAGCAAAATGAAAGCAGTAACAGCTAAGCAAGTCTTATCAGAAACTAAAATCATTTCTGACTATCATGACTATCATGAAACACTTGCAGTTCTTTGAGTATTTATTGTTTTTGTCAAGGGTCCTGAGGGGCTCCCTGGCCAACGAGGTGTTACAGGAAGGGAGGGTCTGGAGGGATTTCATGGAATGGATGGATGGCCTGGTACAGATGGAAGCAAAGGCACCAAGGTCAGGAGTGCTGCTTGATTAATAACTCCGATTAGGGGTAACTGTTTTTATATTTACATTCAGGGGGAGCAGGGAGAAGATGGACAGTTGGGCCTCACGGGGAAACCTGGGGCACAGGGTCAAAGTGGTGAGATGGGTCTCCCTGGATCTCAAGGTTCTTTTGGATCCAAAGTAAGACTTATTTTATCGGCTAGAAATTGAAATAGCTCTCAGATGGTACCGGTGCGTTTGTGGACCTTTAGGACGCATTTACGGTTTATGTTTTTATGACCTTCAGGGTGAAAGGGGTCTCCCAGGCCAAACTGGACCAACAGGAATGAGGGGGACCCTCGGCAGTGTGGGACTGAGGGGAAACCAAGGAGCGAAAGGCACCAAAGGGCAACCAGTGAGCAGAAATACCATATTTAGCAAGAAAGCTTATTTTGAAATCATTGCACAACCCATCCTGTAATATTTTAGGGGGACTTTGGTGAACGAGGATTTGCAGGGGTGCTAGGTCTGTCTGGACCAAAGGTAGGATTCCACCAAGATCCAAGCATTGTTTTGATATTTTGATAGATTACTGGTCTCTCTCTAGGGACCCCAAGGAGACATGGGCCCAGCTGGGATACAGGGACCAAAAGGACCAAGGGGACTGATGGTAAATAAATCTGGATATTCTTTCCAGTTTCAACCCAGTACACAACTCTATGTGCGGTATTACCATACGTATCGTAGCCTGATTTAACAACGACCACCGTACGATATAACCTTGATTCGTTGATATCGTTACCTTGATGTTAGCTCTGATGGCTCATGTCTGGAGTCAGTGGTTGGGGACCGCTGCTCTAAATCTCTTAAACCTGTCCTTGTTTTCCAGGGTATGGACGGAGCTCTGGGCGCCGTTGGCATCATCGGCCCCAGCGGCCATCCTGTACGTAGTATCTCTAGAACACATTCCGCCTGACAGTTTTATGGTCCTTGTCGTGACCCCCTGCTTTCTCTCTTGTCAGGGACTACAAGGTGACAAAGGAAGTCGGGGGGACGTGGTGCGTGACAAACTTTTGACAAATCCCTTTCTGTCTTAGCTGCGAGTGCTGGATTGCATGCTTAGTGTGGAGGTTCCACTCATACCGACCGCTCTCTAAAGCCCTTTGGCACTTTCCTATGAAATGCGACAATGAAATTCTTGAGCTCATAACCAATCCATTCATGAGAGGTATGGATATGCTTCACGTATTGTCCACATCTAAAAATGTAGTTATGATGAATGAGAAGGGAGAAATATCTCAGAACTGCTTTGCAAAAAGGTCTTATTTCTAATTGTGTTTTTCTGGAATTGTCTGCCTTCAAGTATTGATCTATTTCATCTTTGACAGGGCTTGCCAGGACCAAGGGTAAGTCATAATAAATCTTCTCAGTGCTCGTCAAAGCATGCCCAGAATACACATGAATATTTGAAAGCCTAATGTGTTAATGGAATTTGTCAGGGATCTCCTGGTCCACGTGGACCACCGGGACCTCCAGTAAGTTCACTTTACATACATAACTTATTAGATGTTATGCAATTCATTAATAAGACACCATTTTTGTTTTCCTTAGGGCCGCACCAGTTCTACTCTTCCTCTTGTACGTAGATTTTTTTTATAATGGCAAATTCAGAATATGCTCCAAACTATCTGTGATGGTTTGATGTCTCGGTTTTATTTTTGCAGACAAGGGAGGCACTTGGTGCTTCTTTTCAAGTTATCATTGATTCGCATGCACCACTCAGACCACAGGTGAGTTCTGACTGAAACAAAGCCTGAGAGGTTTTTAAAAATGGACATTTAAAAATCGCATAGCATTTACATTCAATTTGAACTAATCCCAACCGTTTTCCAAATACATGAACTGAAACTGAAAAGTCCAAATAACAACGCTGTGGTCTGTTTGAAGCTGAACTACCACAATATAGACCTTCCCATGCTGGACCAGGGAACGGAGATCTTCAGGACTTTAGAGCATCTCAGCGCTCTCATCCAAAGTCTGAAGAACCCACTGGGGCAGCGCAACAATCCGGCCCGCATCTGCCGAGACCTCTACAACTGCGAGCAAAGGATGTATGATGGTAGGGTCACAAATACCTGGACAGATGGTCTCGCTGGTGCAGTTTTTTTTCCCCATCTTTATAGTCTCCTGCTACTTTTCCAGGCACGTACTGGATCGACCCAAATCTGGGCTGTGATGCTGACACTATCGAGGTCACATGCAACTTCAGTGCTGGAGGACAGACTTGCTTGAAACCTGTCACCGTCTCCAAGGTTGGTTCAATAAATGTGGACCTAGACGTCAATGCACAAGCAGTTTTTTTTTTTTTTTTTTTCCTGGCTCAAACTGATGCAGTTGCACAATATGGGAATCCAATCAAGAGATTTGCTGATTTACCTTCCAGGTGGAGATGGGGGTGGGTCGCATCCAGATGAACTTCATCCACCTTTTGAGTAGCGAGGCTGTGCAACACATCACGGTCCACTGCCTCAACACGCCGGTTTGGGCAGCGGGACCTTCATTGCAATACTACGGCCAGGCCGTGAGCTTCAAGACCTGGACGGGGGAGAAGATCAGAGCGGGCGATCTTCTGGAACCGCTTGTACTTAGAGACGACTGCTGGGTATGCGCACACTTCACTCCCGTTCAATTCAAACATCAAAGTCCAAATAATTTTCGGTCGTGCGGTTGCACTCATCGTTAACTTCCGATGCAGGTCTGACACAAGCCGCATTTTTAGATCAGACAAAATGTGAAGATAAACGCTTTCAATCGGACCGTGACGATATCTCTTTTTTGACACACTTCCCAGATCAAGGACGGCCGCTGGCGTCAGACCCACTTTGTGTTTCAGACTCAGGAGCCAAATTTACTCCCTATAGTGGAAGTATCCAACTTACCGACCACAGAACCCGGATCACGTTATCACCTCGAGGTTGGACCTGTTTGCTTCTTATAAAGCTCAGTAAAAGGGGGGACCTCTGCCCTCCTGAGCGGGGTGACCTGACGGACAGTTGTGGACTGCGAGGTACCCCGATTACTCTCCAGAAACTATGCTTGGACTGCAGGAACATTTAAGACTTCTGGCACTGATCCGCCTTTGGAATAAAATGGACTATGTTTCCTCTCCGGTGACTTGCTACCAAGCTTTGAATTGCCTGGATGGAAGGAAACACCAAGAACATTTCATTGTTTTGGTTCTGGTTGTACAGAAATAATGACGGTACATTTATAAATGCGCTAATGTATTATTTATAACTGTATGTACTGTATATTGTAATATAAAGTGCAATAGATGTTACGGCGTGCATCATATCAGTCATTCAGATATCTTCACACGGGTACGTGGGAAGATACTACCTCGTACAGCACTGGCCACAACATTAGGGACACTTGCAGACTCTAATGAGTTGATGAAAATTCAGCTTTCAGTAGAGCACACTGCGATGAATCGATCAAAACCTAGTTAAAACAGAACTTGTTTTTGTAAAGGCAAATCATGTTACATAGTACATCAAAATGCATACACTTAATTCTTGTCTCATAAAATGAATTATAAGATCAAATACATCAAACCACGCTCGTGTGTAATCGGTTGATTCAATTGAATTACAATTAAAAAACACAATAAAAATTGATAATGTGTTATTTCCCATTAGACTGTGCAAGTGTACCTCACCTGGTGCTGCAACTGCTCTGTACTCCACAGGAATACTTCACAAAATATGCAAGCTGGCCACATTTTGTTCAATAAATTTTTATTTTCTAAAGCTACAGTTATCATTTTTATATTTAGTACCAATCAAAATGTTCTTTTGAATTTGGAATAACTCAACTATTTACTCTCGGAAACAAAACTCAGAGGTAGGCTTACTTTTTTATCTCCTAATTATACAGTGAAGGTTTATCGTGGGCACATAGCGTGGCGGCCGCCATCGACGGGAAGGTTGACTCCGGTAATGAAAGTAGCTGCGTCCGATGCCAGGAAGGCGATGCTGTGGGCCACCTCGTCCACTTCGCCCGCTCGGCCAAGTGCGTGAGTCTGCTTGCACTTTTCTAGGAACTGAAAGGAGAAACAAAAGAATGGAACAACTGAGATTTGTTTTCTTTAAACCAATTAGTTTGCGTTTATTTATGATTTTTTAAAAGTAATTGTTTCCTTACAAACATCTCTTAAAGATCCTATGTACAGTACATGAACTCAACTTACCAAGTTAAATGCAACTGAACTGTAATGATTCCTTCATCTACCACTAGAGGGCGCCCACAATTCCAGATCAATTCCTTACAATTCCTCATTTCGGATTAATTTTTCCCATCGAAAACAATGTAAAGTGAATGAATCAGTGTAAAATTATGTTAAGCACCATATTATTAAACACAATAAAACAATTAATTGAGCAATATTTCTCAGGAGGAATTTTGGCGAGATGGACAAAAATTCAATTTAGATTTATTTTTGTCATCTTCAGTATAACTGCAGGCCATTTATGCTTTTATAAACATGCTGTTGTCTTTACCTTAGCATACTGCTCTTCATCCAGTCCTGCCCTCTTGTGCACTTCTGTGACAATCACACCAGGACTGTGGTATTAAAACACACACGCTAGTTTAAAGTGTCCCCTGCAGCAATTTGAACGTGGTCATTAAACGTACCACACTGAGTTGACTCGAACTTGCTTGGACGCCAGTTCTGAAATCAAAAAACACTTTGGTAATTGCCCTTTTTCTGTGTGCATGGATGGAGGGAGCATTGTTCGATAAAACTGCTGACTCACCCAGCGCGACACAGCGAGTGAATTGATCAATGGCTGACTTGGACATACAATAGGCCAGGACGCCAGGAAACTACGTACAATGACAATAGATTTGCAAAGATTGTACTAGAACGTTTAACCTGGCATTTCAACAGGGGGGTGAAGATCCACTCTAAAACCTTTAACTTTTTAAAACATGTGTCGCTTGAGTAGTACAAGTATGATGAGCAGACATAATTGTTTCATTGCCTGATTAAGTGAGATCATAAAGACGTGGATTTGATGTACCGATCTCTGTCCATTGACGCTGGATACGTTGACGATGGAGCCTTTGGTCTTGACCAGGTGAGGCACGCAGAGTTGGGTCAGCTGGTACACAGATCTAGAAAGTAAAAATCACTGACTGCAGTGTGTGCAGTGTGAGCGTGTTTCCATGACGATGCCCACCTGACGTTGATGTTCATAACCCTGTCGTACGTCGCCAAGTCTGACGTCTCGATGCCGCCCATGGCCAGGATGCCGGCGCTGTTCACCAGGACGTCCAGTCGGCCGAAGCGCGCGATGACGTCCTCCACCGTCCTCTTCACCGTGTCCTCGTCCGTCAGGTCGCCGGGCAAAAGCAAGGGCTGCGCAAAATATGAGTCGCTAGCTACGTTTCGAGAATTTCATAACTGGCATATAGAAGCGTAGGCATCAATACCTCAGTTCCTCCACCACACTCGGCACACTCCTTGGCCACCTTCTTCAGACTCTCCACATTTCTGCCATTGAGAGCCAGAACAGCTCCAAGTTTGGCAAACAGGACGGCCGTGCCTGCGCCGATACCTGAGCTGGCACCGGTGATCAGGCTCACTTTTCCCTTCAGGGAAGACACCTGAAACACACATGTCACACTTGTATTTATGAGAATGTGATTGAATTTACAGTAATCCTTTGTTTATCGCAGATAATTGGTTCCAAAAGCCTAACGCGATAAGTGAAATCTGCAAAGTACGGTCACCAACAAGTACTGGGGAGGCTAACGAGTTAGAGGAATGATGCTAATTCGCGATCGTGCTAACACGCGAAAACGGACTTCTAAAGGAATGTAAACGAACATTTGGAGCAATACTACATTGTCCTACATGTTTCCTCAATTTAGAAGTTTTATTTTGACTTTTAAATGTTTTTTTAAATTGGAAAAAAAAAAATCCGCGATGTAGTGAAGCCGCGATAGACGAAACGCAAAGTAGCGAGCGATCACTGGACTTCACAGTCCCTAAAAACAGCAACAATGGAGAAGAGTTGAGACATCTCAATGAATCAATCATCTGAATCAAAATGAATATGTAACTAAATGATAAAAACAAAATAAATGGAAAAAGACTTAAGCTTTTAATGGAATTTGTGAAAGGCACTATAGCTCACGCTTGAGGATTCTTTTATGTTTAAGTAATTACAAAAAAATACTCAGAAAAACACATTACAGACGAAATAGTATAGAAGAAGTTCATATACTTTCAAATATGAGTGACTTAATACTAGTATTATAAATTTCGGTGTCATCTCTCTTTAGACCTGTTCTATTCTACTTTAGAATAAGCTCTGTGGCCCGTTAATACAAGAAGCCGCAGACGCGAAGAGTAACTTACTTTGTATGCATCGTCTGAGGCCATTTGAGAATTCAGTCAGATAAAGTCAACTTTGTATTGTATTGTACTGTTTTGTACACGACTTACGTGGTCTTGCTTGACACACGAGCAGAGAAACGAAGACATTTCCGGGTGGTGCTCAGGCTCGAGCTGTGATTGGTTGAACTGCAGTGACGTAATCGATAGTCCAACTTTCAATTATCATCATCAAATGTTGCGCATTATGTATACTAATAAAATAGATGGTATTAATGATGAATAATATCATCAATAAAAAATAGGTGATTAATATAATGGAAAAACACATCGGGACATTTTTAAAGGCTCACCTGAGGCATTTTTGGTTTGAACGACGTCATACAGTCAGAAATTATAATTATGCTCGAGTGATAGACAAACACAAATCCGTGGAACTTATTTTCTTTTTTTTAAATATATTTTAATATCAAACTTCATTGAAGAGTTTGCATGATGGCAGAAATCAGACACAGCACTAGCACGCACTTTATATGACAGGGATGGAACGGAATGGACAGCAATATTAATTAATATATTGTCTTTTGCTAACTTATCCCATATGCTTTGAGTTCTAATAAAAATTCCTGGATTTACATGTTTACATTGTGTTATTATTATTATTATTATTATTATTATTATTATTATTATTATTATTATTATTATTATTATTATTATTATTATTCCATTTCGGTCTTCCCTGGACTTTGGACATGGTAGCCCCCATCGACGGAGAGGTTGACTCCGGTGATGAAACTAGCAGCATCTGATGCCAAGAAGGCGATGCACTGTGCCACTTCGTCCACTTCACCCACTCGGCCAAGTGCGTGACTGTGCTTGCACATTTCAAAAAACTGAAAAGGAAAAAAAAGATAATATCAAAATAGAGCGAAACCCAACAATGTGACACAGCTTGACTTCCAACCAATTATAACAAAACAACTGTCATAGAAGACATAAACAACTTTGTAACACTGGTGGAGCTTGCAAGGGCACGGCCCTCTCTAAAAATATGCTTGGCTTCGCCAGGTGCCAGCCCAGATCATTGATTTTTTGGGGTATTTTCCTTGGAATCTCACATTGCCATCATCTCTCATCGGGAACATGTAATGAATCTTTATTAATTAAGATTTTTTTTAATTTAGGTGTCCCTCATGGTCCCTCCATGTGTGTTTGAAACCACAGCCTCCAAGTGGCAATGTCTTTACCTTCACAGTCTCCTCATCATCCAGTCCTGCGCTCTTGAACACCTCTGTGACGATCACACCAGGGCTGTGAAAATAAAACACACGCTGGTTTAAAAAATGTCCCCTGCCTGCAACAATTTGGACGTGGTCATTGAACGTACCACACGGAGTTGACTCGAACTTGCTTTGGTGCCAGTTCTGAATATAAAACAATATAGAGTCAAATATTTGCTTTTGTTTTTTTGTGCATTGGAAGAAGAGCACCGTTAGATAACAGTACAAACTCACCCACAGCAAGACAGCAAGTGAAATGGTTAATGGCAGACTTGGACATGCAATAGGCCAGAGCAATCGCCGACTGCAACGACAACAAACAGTTCTCAAGAAGAAGTGACCAAAGTATGATGAAATTGAAATAGTTAACAATTTTGGGATCATAGTTTGTGGTGCGTTAGAGATCCCCAGCCCATACCGATCTCTGACCAGCGACGCTGGATACGTTGACAATGCAGCCTTTGGTCTTGATCAGTTGAGGCACACAGAGTTGGGTCAGATGGTACACAGACCTAGAAAGCAAGTATGAAGCTCCCTCAACGATGTAGCCGGCAGGAGTACATCTCCACGACGACACCCACCTCACGTTGACGTTCATGATTCTGTCATACGTCGCCAAGTCTGACGTCTGGATGCCGCCGAAGGCCAGGATGCCGGCGTTGTTCACCAGGACGTCCAGTTGGCCAAAACGCACAATGACATCCTCCACCATCTTCTTCACCGTGTCCTCGTCCGTGAGGTCACCTGGCACAAGTAAGGGCTGTGCATTGTGTAGATGCGTAAGTCACCAGTCTTTAAGACCAAAGAGGCGACTGTAGATGGTCACATCCATACCTCAGTTCCTCCACCACACTCTGCACACTCCTCGGCCACTTTCTTCAGATTTTCCACATTTCTGCCATTGAGAACCAGAAGAGCTCCAAGTTTAGCAAACAGGACGGCCGCACCTGCGCCGATACCTGAGCTGGCACCGGTGATCAGGGTCACTTTTCCCTTCAGGGAAGACACCTGAAATGAAGAATTTCAAAGAAATATGTACTATATTTCAAAGGATCTTTATTTTTTTTAATGCAACATCAGATCCAATAAAATCTTGTAATTCCAAATCGGTCGAGTTTCGCCCTGGACTGGATTAATATTGTGATAATGTCGGGACAAATTTTTCTATGAGGTTTAATTCCAGTTAAATATGTAGTTTGAAGGGGACCATTATTTTGAAATGCAAAATCAGATCTATGAGTGTTAAGAAACTTCCTGTTGTGGGATCAAGCTTCTTAGAATGTGCTGTTTGAGTACAAAGTTCATCTTTGCAGCCTGATTGTAGACTGATGCACATTTTATAAATGCAAGAATTTATGTCCAAATTATTGTAATTATGCAAGCAAAGCGTTCGGCCATGGTGATGCTGACTTTTTAATTTTTTTTATTGAACTCCCTCTCGTCTGCATGTGCTCACTTTACAATACATTTTTACAATAAAATCAATAATAAAATATACAAAAGTGCAGATCAGAAAATGCAAAAGAGTGAATTCATAGAAGAAACTTACTTTTAAATCAGCACATGAGTTTGCCATTTCTGTTCATTTGCGTCGTCAGCTGCCAAGCACTTGGGTTCACGGAGAATGTTTGCGACCTACTTTTGCCCCCTGCAATAAATAGACGCTCACTCAGATTGGGTGGAGCTCAGCTTTTTTGCATTTTTCATGTCAAACTTTAACGAACAAGTGCATGCCAGCAGACAAAAAAAAGCACGGTAGAATACAAAAGCTGTAGACGATTGATTGAAAGTAATGTTTTATGCAACACAATGATAATTGATATTAACTCAAAATCCACAATATTTCTTTCTTGTTGGAAGATGAGGTTGATAAATCACACATTTGTGTGTAAAAAGTGACTGGTAATAGTTGTGGAAAGTTTCAAAAGTCATATTGAGGTAGACCTTGAATGGCCTCTGTCTGAAGCGCCGTCTCTGCTTTTGATGACAGTCTTTATTTGTACAGTATATCTTTGTAATGGACACTTTAAGCGTTTTGCGATCCATAAACAAACCGATAATAAAACTCAAGCTATCCACCGTTAAAACCTTCGGTGAAGGATGACTTCATGGAGTGTGTACTCTGTATTGTTTGGCTCCCTCTCAGCTGCGACCCGAATGAGAAATGATGTTATGCTCACATTCGAAATGGCTGAGAAGTTCTTTAGGGCCGTTGTGGTTGTCATGCTTGTAGCTGGGATTTCTTTAGCTGGACTGACATCATCAATAAAGTTTTTGTTTTTTTGTTTACAGTAACAAAGTATCTGCACTGTTAAACTTCCAAACACAACAACAATGACAAATAAAAGTAATCATATGTCATTTATTAAAAAACATGGGCAAATACTGGTTTCTTATTTTCTTGTACAAAACAATGAAATCTTTGCAATTTGCACTTTGGAGACTTTTTCTATCCAGCAAAAGGGTTGGCATGAATGGTGACATCTTTAATTCGACTTTCAGTCAACGGTCGGAACGTCTTTTCATGCACGGGCAGTTTTTCAAGCTCATCCAGTGCTTCCAAGCCATCGATAATCCTAGAAAGCAAAGCAGAAAAAAAAAACACAATGTGAAATACTTCTAATATAGATTAAGAGGCAGTTTGCATCGAGATATCACACGTTTCCCTGCAGAATTTGCAAGGTTCCAAATGGACGGAAATGTCATTTCGTACAGTACATACTTTCCAAACACCGTATACTTCATGTCCAGATGAGGCTGTTTGGCGTAGGTGAAGAAAAACTGGGAGCCATTTGTATTCGGACCATTGTTTGCCATGGAGACCACTCCTCGGACGTTATGCTGAAAGAAAAAACAAAACAAAAGCAGATTTAGAAAAAAAGAAAACAAACCTACATAGACAGTAAAGTACGGTAAACAAAATGTCAGGACATCTGAACTGTTAAAAGTTCATCCTGATGCTGGCTGAAATGAGGTCTGCTGAGGTATGAGGAAAATTAATGAGGAAATTTGGGTCAAAATTGTAAAAAATAGGGGGGGGGGGCACTTACTTTTAAATGTTCACTGAACTCATCTTCAAACTTGCGCCCCCATATGCTTGTTCCTCCTTTGCCAGTGCCTGTGGGATTTTGCATCCAAATGGAGGGAAGGAGGGGGAAAAAAAAAAGTCACGCAAATGACATTGTAAGCAATTATTGAATGTCGTCTTCTACCTGTTGGGTCTCCCGTTTGCACCATGAAGCCTTTAATGTTTCGGTGAAAGATGCATCCTTTGTAGAAGCCACTGGCACACAGGGCGAGGAAGTTCTAAAATGACAAGCAGTGACGTTCTGGTGAGGGTCATGACTGCTGAGGCACAGACATAGAAGTAACTTCTTGCCTCATAATCACAATAAACCGTTCAATTTATACATCTGATGCTGTCAAGTAAACCAAACATCTCTCACACTTGGTCTTCAACGTTCTTCCATTCTATCTATAAATCTATTCTCTCCTGTCTTTAGTCTATGTCATTCTAAAAACTTACCTCACAAGTTTTTGGAGCGCGTTCACAAAATATTTCGATTTTGATGTCTCCTAAATCTGTGTGAAGGGTCACTGCCTGCACACATACACACGCACGCACGCACGCACGCACGCCACAAAACAAAAACAGACATCAAATCAGTCAGTTCGAACAACGAGTTAAGAACTAAACAGAAATGATCTGTAAATAACACACATTTAAAACATAAAGACATATCTATGATACATTTGGATGCTGCATCGTCGTCTTAAATTGAAACAAAAAGTTACCATTTTAAACGCTGCGAAAGTGCGTGAATGAGTGGGCGGAAGAAACAAGTCCGTGTGGATGCATTACTCAGCGGATAATCGTTCCGAGACGCATCTCGGTACTTTAGGTCAACCTCGGTTCCGTCCCAACATACGACATTTCGAGGAACGCAGTTATTTGATGTATTATTTTGTTGATATTCGTATAGATATTTATTGTCATAATGATACTTTTATTGTTTTTAGGCGAAACTACAGACTAAAGCTCGTCCCGATTTACGTAATAAATCCGTCGCTGTTGCATGAACAGGGGTTGTCGTAAACCGAGTCCTCTTTCGTTTACGATGCACGAAGTCAGCACGGAAACTGAATAATCTTCGTGTAATAACGTTTTAAAATTTATTTGGGTATTTCAAAATCAAACAAACAATATTCCAAGAATATAAAATACAGTCAGTCCATCGTCACGAATAATGTTAAACATAAAGTGAATTGAAAAATGTTGAAACATAGTAGTATTCGGGTAATTCACGTTAACCGAATAGTTCTGCTTTTACTGCATTTTCCTTTTAGGCCCAACTTACACTGGGGTTTTTATGTTGGGGGTAAAAAAAGTGGATTTAATCAATCTTAACCTTGCTCTTAGGTTTAATTGATCATTTTAAGTCTCGTGTCAAATACAATATGAAAGATGTTGCAGTTGAATGTGGACCAGCATCACTTTGTCACCCCCCCCCCAGTACACCCACGTTGTTAATAATGAAGGTATCAATTGAATATATCAGTCACTAGACAAGTCACATTTTTTTTATTTGCAAAAGATTTGTATTTGATTTATTTTATCATTTCACACGCCCATGATTCTCTCTCATCTCTCATCAAAACAATTATATGTGAAAACATCTACACATACATTTGCAAAGTAACAAGACTTACGCTATCATTTGTAACCATAAAAAAGGAGCATAGCCTATATAACAATGGTTCTCATTTATTAGTGACTTCTTTCCTGTTAGCTACGACAGATTAATGATCAAAGCATTCCAAAACATTTACAATTAAAATACACATACATGTTCCGTTTCAGCCGTGATTATTTGGAGCCAAGTAGTCTTCCACATTAGCTTTAACAGGTGGTCAAGTGTACAAAGTATTAGACACGCAATCAAAACAAAACACACGGCAGTACGTAAAAACAGGAGTGGACAGGAGGAGGGTTAAGGCAAGTGGCCTGCACACACACAGCGTTAGAGAAGAAACCTTTTTTTTCTGTCACTGGCAGATGATCGATGGTGTGGGTTTTATTTGACAAAGACTACATTTGCCCCACTTGATCAAAGTAATTGTGCGTATCAGGTGAACAAGTCTTGGAAACCTGCCATCAGATATTCATGAAAGTGACAGAACTCCTCATTGGGGTGCACAAGGTTGTAAGCTTTTTGTGTTACTTTTTTTTAACATCATTTAGCTATATACACTAAAAACCTCGCTACACTCCAAGATTGAGATCAGGGGTGGGGCCATTTCAGTTGCACTCGTGTAAAAAGCAAATGTCGATTAATAATTGAGCAGTCGAGGCATTTCCTTTCCCTTCCGCTGAGGTTTGTTTATCGGGCTGGCTCAAATACTTGGAGGTCTCCTTCCCCACCCAACATCGAGATCAAGCAAGGGACGACTGCACATAACACTCGTTCAAAGGACGTGCTCAAACGCATTTTCTCATATATTAATACATTTGAAACATACCTTCCACTCCCATTTTTCTCTCTCAATATTTCTTATAGTCTATGCCAACAGGACTGGGATTTGGTACTACATATTATGGACAAAAAAAAAAACAACAACATAGGAAATCCAGGTGACATGGAGCTTAAATGATTGTCAACTTGACAGTGTAATTGTACTTGGTACGGTTGTAAATATATGCAACATATATAATGAGCTTAACTTTCAGAGATTTTGCTCTGTCTCGTCAAGTCCTTCAAAGGAATCGACTTCCAACACTCAGTCGGCTGATTTAGATACTGTGATGTCATACAAAAGAAAGACCAAGCTTGGCTTCTGGTTGGCTCGCTGACACGACGTGTCGGAGAATATGAGAGCAATGTCTTGTTTAATGCTCAGTATTGTTGGCCCATCATTTTGCATACTTAGCTCAAATTCGCCATCATTGAGATGCACAAAATGTAAACAAACCACAATCACCATGGCACTGCTTCTCCAATTTCCCTTTGGGATCAATCAAGTAAGTGTTCTCTTATTATTGCGAAATAGCCCGACGAGTGGGTCAAAGTGGATGACCAAATATAAGTTGGGAAGCTTAAAGAATAAAAATCGTGCCAATCTCGTGAACACGTTCCCTTTTCTTTTTTTTTTTTCACTGGCTGTACGTGACGCCATCCCGTCTCGGGGTTTGGGGCGGCCGCTTCGGTGACTGGCTCGGCGAGCATCTGTGAACTCATGGCTCCGTTCATATCTGCTCTTTGTCCGTCCGCCACAACTGTTCTTTGACTTCCGTGGGCAGGGTGTTGAAGAGGTCCTCCTCCACGACCAGCCCAGTTCGCTTTAATTGCCGGCACTCCGCCAGCTCAACGGGCAGACACTCCAGACGGTTGCCTCTCAGCTCCAGTTGCGTCAGTCCCGTCAGCTCGCCGAAACGTGACGGCAGCGACTGCAGGCAGTTGTTACCCAGGTTCAAAGTGCGCAGTTTCTTGCACTGAAACAGCTCATTGGGCAGGCTCTCGATCTGCGTGTCAAAGTGGACGAACGGGGAAAGCATTACGTATTTTTCGGAGTGAAACCTGAAATGAACGGTTATTTTTCGAGCCTTTGCAATTCAACTGAAAAGATTGAATAGAACCGCGTCGTGGAAACAGACGGACGGACGGACGGGTGCGACGACAGGTGGTGTACTCACTCGATTGGCAGTCACGGCAAGGTACTGAAGGTTCTGCAGGGAGCCGATGTCGGCCGGGATATTGGTTAAGTTGTTGTGGCTCAGGTCCAGGAAGCGAAGCTTGCGACAATAAAACAACTGGCCGGGGATCTTCTCAATCTTATTTCTGTTCAGGTAGAGTTTCTCTAAATTGATGAGCGTGCCAATCTGGATGGGGATGTAGGCAATCTGATTATACCAGAGTTTAAGGCAGACCAGCCTGTGCAAGTGCTGGAAACTGATGATCTCCTCGATAGTCTTCAGGTTGTTGTCCTTCAAATCGATCTCCTGCAAATTGTGCAAGCTGAAGATGGAGTGCGGTATGCGCTCCAGATCGCAGCGGATCAGCTCCAGTTCGGTCAGGTTGACCATTTTCTTCAGGCTGTTGAGCACCATCAGCTTGGTGCCTTCGTTGTTGACGGACAGCTTCTGGAGGTGCATGCCCACGTCGGTCACCACCTGAGGCAGCTTGGTGAGATTGCTCTTTAAACGAAGAACCTTGAGCCTTTTCAGCTCCCTCAGCCCATCGATGACGATGTAGCGGTTGTTCTCAGCGCTGAGATTCCCGGTGAGGTGAAGCTCACTGAGATTCTTCAAACTATAAATCCATAGAGGAATCTCCTTGATATCGGTGAATTTGATGTGCAGGGACTTCAAATTCTCCCGCAAAAAAGCCAACGCCGGAGCTTCGATTTTGGCCGGGGTGTGGTAAAGCCACATCTCTCGCAGGTTGATGAGCTGAGCGATTATCGGCGGGATGGTCACGTCCGGTATGAGCTCCAGTTTGAGAACCTCCAGCTCCATCAGGTCAAAGACCGTGTCTGGAATGCCGCTGAGCATGAAAAGGTGCAGCTCCAGCTTCTCTTGAGAGTTCTTGGTTATCCTCTGCCTGAGCTTGTCGAGCGTCCACTCGTTGTTGAGGTTGAGCTGCCTCAGTTTGTTTTCGCTCACTTCGGAGAGGAAGACGGCAAAGCGCTTGGAGTAGAGCGGGTCGTACTGATCGATCATGTGCAACATGAAGGCAAAGTCGTTCTTCACGTCGGGTATGTCGCTGTAGCTGCTCTCTTCTCGAATGGACTCGAAGGAATACTTCTTGAGGGAGCGCCGCAACATCCAGCACAGAGTATACATGCAGATGAAGCCGTACACCACCACCAAGCTAATGTAGAAACAGGCCAAGATCTTAAAGAGCGTAGCCAAGGGATGAGCGCAACGATATACGTTGTACCCAGTCAGACTTTGTATATCCACGTTACAGTCCACGCTGAACTTGATATCGTTCACATAATACCCTGTGTAGCAGATGATCAAAATGAATTTGATCACCTTGATGATCGTCTGACGGATGTACAACCTATACACGATGTCCCCTTCTTCCACGTGGATTCGGAACTTCTTGACTTTTTCAAAGAGAGCCTTGGCCTGTTCGCCTTCTTTCTTATCCAGGACCCCCGTGTCCGTTCGATCGACGATGCCCTGCTCGAGTCGCGTCTTGGTTCGCTGGAGCATAGGGACGCTGGCCTCCACGTCTTCGCTGATGACCGACTCCTTGTGCTCCATGGAGCCGTTCATTTTCATTGGTTTCGGATCGCTCTCTTCCACCACCGTCTCCGAAAGAGCTCTGGTGGTCCACGGCGAGTCGAAGCACTTGAGTAAGATGGACACAAAGTGTTCTAGTTTGGAGCTGGTGCGGGGAAACTTAAACCAAAAGTTGCTGCAGGCTAAGAAAATAAGGGTGTGGAGTAACACCAGGTAGGGGAAATATTTGGCAAACCAGTGTAATCTAGTCTCGTAGCACACGGCATCGACATAGTTGTACTGGTGGCGGTCCAAATCGTATTGGATTCCTTTGGGCTCCCACGACAAAGGTGCGATGAATGAGGAATTCAAGTTCTTCTTGCACGTCTTATCCACCACCCACTTGCAGGGCAAGCAGATCATCTTGTCCTGGGTGACCTGAAGAGTCCCACCGAACACCGAGATCATGAGCATAACGATGGAAATGTAGTCCGTGAACACGTCCCACCATGGTTTCAGGATGCGGTAGGCTGGCTGTGTGTCCACAAAGTACCGCAGTTCAGTGATGGGGATCATGGTTTATCTGTGAGAAAAAGCACCGATTTGAAGGAGAAGATGCTCGGCTTGAGGGTCAGTCAGTAAGGCCAGCTATTGATTTTCTTCTGTAAATATCGATAAGTTGTTTACACTTGCTACTTGGAACTTCCGTATCTAAGTTCTCTGAAATGAACCATGCGTATGTGATACACTTATTTGTAGTCCGCAGTTCATTTTTCTGTAAAACTCTGATAAAATTTGCGTCGCAAAATATGATTGAGAATCGGTGCTCCAAGAGTGAGCTTCTGGCTTTTCCTGACAAAGTGTTCGTTCATAGACTTTAGTATAATGGATATGCTGTTTTTTCTTTGCACAGGTCCAATTAATCTCTGAAATGGGGTGCCATACCGGATGTGGGCTTTGGAGCCAAAACTCATCAGTCATTTAAATATGAAGTACAATTTTTGGCGTCTTCTTATAGACTTGCCATCATTTACATTTGCATAAATCAAAAGAAAATTATCCAATTTCTACAGTTGGAGTTGCTGGCACATGTCCAAAAACAACAAAACTGCATCACTAGCAGAGATTGCATTATTCAGGAAAAAAAACCTCAAACTTTTGAGACAGAAATGGGCTGCAAATGTTACACCAAAAAAATGGTTATCGTGAGTGGGTGTCACGTGAGACGTCAGCATCAATTGCTAATATTGGCTGCTAACTAGCCAACTGCTGACTGTCGCCTGATATTAGAAAAGAAACCCACTCTTATTAAATTCGCAGTGGTTAATCTTTAACATGCAATGTGACTTTCAGCACAAACTTGCCCTTTGTCATTCAAGTTAAGGGTTAAACACCCAAGCGTGGTTTATTGCTTTCACACAGTGGAAAGCATTTCTTACGCAGTTAGGAAATATTGAACGGCGATGACTGTTTTGACTCTGGAGCATGTTCATCCGATTTCAAGTTTCTTTTTTTACCGATCGTACACAGACCGGCATCGGATTCAACTCTCCATAAAAAGTCATGCACAACCGCACACAGATGACGCATTATATTATTTCATCATTCTAAAAATACAATTACGAACGAGCAATAGAAGCAGAAAATACATTCTACTTACACATCTGTAAAGAGCAATAAGTCCGCCCGTTTGCAGTGAACAACATTCCGCATCAGCTTTTTTGCCGATGTTGTCCATCAGTGCTTCCAATCAGCCCCTCGGGCTTGGCGTGTGTGCGGCACGGCACGCCCAGCGCGGGAGTCCTCTAAAGATGATGTTCCGTTTTGGCATGTTTAACCCAAACAACGCGACGGCCAGAGGAGCCACCTCTCTCGCTAGCTCTCTATTCTTAGCCATTTCCGTTAATAATACCCAGAGTATTGTCTGTGGGGGCCTTGAGAAGCACCTCCCTCGACCTTCAGTCGGAGAGATCCTGTTTACCTTATAGAAAGTGCTGTCTCCAACCAGTTGCCTCTCCGGGACACTCTACTGTCACCTTTTCCCTCACCTCCCCAACACACCTTCGCTAAGACAATAAGAGGCAGACGCTGGCAGTCATCACAGGCGTCTACTTTGTTCACAAACGATAAAGTCGGGGACACCAAGTCTGCATCGGGGGCCAAAATGCAAATTTATACTGGCTCAACTTCAGAGCTCTTTTTTTTCCTTCCCCTACTCACATCACATGGCTGTTTCACAATTGTGTAACTTACCAGCTTCACTGTGTTATCTGGGCTCCAGTGCTTGCTGCTGTTGGTGCTGGACAAGCCGTTTTCTGTGAGTCCATGAGCGTTCATGGACCATCGCCACTATCAGTGCCATGAGCTTATGTGTGAAACCTATATTAAAAAAAAAAAAAAAAAGAAGAAAGAAATACAATAAACAGTGGGTGAATTGCGAGATCTGTCAATGATGGCATGTGGTAAAAAATGTTGAGAAAGTCAAATTCGACTTAGTTTGAGTTGGAGCATATGATTAACCTTAATGACAAATCATAAAACCATGACAAACGGGCTGTGTCAAAAAATGGCTTACTAAACCACAAGTCGTTGATTCAAGAATAAAACGTGTGGATTTACAAAACAGGCAGTCATTTTCTGTATTTTTTTTTTTTTTTCATTGAACACGTGAATGTAGATCGGACTACTTGACACGAACATCTTCAGCGCAATAGCATTATGGGTGCAGTTAGCCAGCAAGCTAACTAGCTACATGTTTACCACCCGGCTCTTTGTGTCATCTGGGCTTGAACTTCATTTGCGGGGAAACACGCCTCGGATAATATGTCAGCGGGGGAACTAACAAGTTGTGGGAAAACAGTTTGAAACGTTCACTTACTGTGTTTGAAGACGTGTGTTTTAATCCAGAACCACTGGAAAGAGCGCGTATTTGCCTTTTCTTGGCTAGGGCAGCTAAAGCTAATAGCCGTAGCCGCTGTTTTTCCGAGCACAATCCAGACGCTTCAGTCATCGTCTGCCACCGCCGACCGATAGGTGGCAGTGTTCTGATATTATGTCAACGTAAAAGAAGACGCTGTTTCCGGTGATGCTTATGTATTTGTTTACAGTGTCAAAACTGCTTCCATTAAGGTGATTTTAAAACTTCCCAAATGGTGTCATTGAACATTTTGCGAACGGTAGGCTCATTCCGGACGCTGCCACTCACAGGCCGGCTCGTGACGAATCAACCGGCCGCTTTCAATGCTGTTACATGTCCAGCACGCTGTTTGCTTGTGGGCTTGGCGAAGGACACATGGACAAGCAAGAAGACCCTCAGAGGCACAAGGAGTGAAAACGAGTTGAATCGCTACTTCTGGAGCGTCACGACAGTCAGGAGTTACAGCACATCCAATGTCCAAATGAACTGCTGGAAGTGTAAAGAACCTATTAAGGAACTCCCTACATTCTTCTGCTCGTCCTGCAAAGTAGTCCAACCTCCTCATGAGGGAGTATCCTTCTTCAGCATCATGGACTGGTGAGCATCTTGAAACCTACATGTCATATATAAGCAGCTTTAGATTCAGGCATACTTGTATTTACCAAGGCACGATTGACTGTAAGATTTCCTTCCACCAGCCTCTTTTCTTGTCATAGGGAATACAATATGAAATTGATACCACTCTTTTTTTGTCATGAATTTGAGGAAAGAATGACATGATAATGTGCATTACCCCCCTCCCCCACAGTGAAGACACATTTGCACTGGACACGCACAAACTGCAGAAAAGATACTTGCTGCTCCAACGCTCCCTTCATCCAGACAACTTCAGCCAGAAATCTGCGGTAGGCTGGGGTTTTGTAAGCGGATAACGGTCCAGGAGCATGGTCTGTGAGTGGTCTGCTGCTTCCCGCTCTGTTGGCCTTTTACATGAGTAAATGAAACATAATCACATAGAAAGCCCATCACACTTTGGCGTCACAGCTGGTACCCTTGTGCGGAGACATCACAAAAACACAAGTTAAGCCACAAGTGGTTCCGCTGTATATGATATGGTTACTGACTACACAAAGAGGAAAAAGCTATCAGAAAATGTTCTTTTGCAGGAAGAGCAAGAGTATTCCGAACACCAGTCAGCGCTCGTCAATAAAGCCTACGAGACTCTGCAGAAGCCTCTGAGTCGCGGCCTCTATTTGGTTAGTTCAAACTCCCTCGGTCTAACGTCTGCCTTGCACGATGCGGCGTGTCCTCGATGTTTTGCGTTCCAGCTGGAGCTGAAGGGAATGCGCATCGACGACGGCACGGATTCAGGGGTAGATGCTGAGTTCCTGTTTGAGCTGATGGAGATCAATGAAGCCCTCGAACGGGCCCAGACGCCAGAGGAAGCCGATAAGATCAGTCGAGACACAAAATGTAAACTAATAACGTCATGTCTCTCACACAGATGTAGTCTTTGAACTGGGGAAAAAAAAAGTCGCTCCCACTAGTATTTTAGTTGACCACCCCTGATCTAGCAATCTATGCCAGCCACTTATAATGACATGCAGAACAATCAATTATTCTTCCACTCGATGGCAACGTGGTTGCATTTGTCTCGGGATACTCTGACTGTCGAAATTTGAGTTACTCAATTGCCAAGATTCACGACAAATTGCACTCCCCTTTGAAGCTCTTGAAGTTTGTATTTTCTTTGACAAAATTCACTTGGTTCTACTCTGTGCATTCACAGACACAGACTGATGCAATGTTCGGTTCCCAATGAAAGAACCAATCTTTTGTATGAACATGTGCAGTCGCTGAACTTGTCGCATCCTCCTCGCTTGCAGGGAAACTGAAAGGCTTGACAGCGGAGATAGACGGCGCCCTGCGTGCAGGTGA
Source organism: Syngnathus scovelli (assembly GCF_024217435.2). Classification (NCBI taxonomy): domain Eukaryota; kingdom Metazoa; phylum Chordata; class Actinopteri; order Syngnathiformes; family Syngnathidae; genus Syngnathus; species Syngnathus scovelli. The sequence continues at coordinate 24,592,251 of NC_090849.1, forward strand.
GACATCAAGAAGTCCCTTTGAAAAGTCTTCTACATCCCTCCCACGCATTGCCTGCTCGTTATGTAATCTGCCGAAGCTTTACGTCGCCGAATGAGTCATCGGTTGAATCTCTTTTGTTGTGCGTGTCTGTGTGTGTGTGTGCGTGTGTGTGTGTGCGCGTGCGCGCGCGCGCTCTTGTCTCGTCTTTATTTTCTTATTTTTCCCTGGCAGGAGAGCTCCAAACTGCCAAGGCACTGCTTGCCCAAATGAAATACTTCTCAAATATTGAAGAGAAAGTTAAGGAAAAACTTTCCGGATACATGTGATTTCACTTCCTCCTGACACACTTTTAAAAAGTTTTGCACCATGATGACTTTGCATTTCTGTACATGTGATGTTCATAAATATTAAAGGACCTTCAACTGAACGGTTTTTCAATTTCACTTGACTTTTTTTTTTTTAATAGAGCCTAGATTACAAATGAAAAAGGACACCTTTTGAATTATCCTCACACATGAAGTGCAATTAGTTACACTCTTAACCTATTATGGTAAACAAAATCAGTCATTAAAACTTCTTTTATTCCAACAAACATCTTATTTTATGAAAACATGAATTCACTACAATCGAATTTAAGTTCCTAAAGCATTTCATTTCACAATTGACTTGTACCTAACCTCTTATTAAATATGAACGGCATTTATTTGTATTGTATCTTATTGTCCTCCCACTTGGAGTCTTATCAACAGCAGGATAGTTACTTCCTCAAGTTTCCTGTAGGTGGCGACATAACACCTGTGCGGCGGCGGCATCTCTGCTTCCATGCTGTGCAGACTTGCTCTGAGACCGGAAGAAAGACAAGCTCTTGAATAATTCATGGCGGCCATGTGTTTGGCATTAACGCACTGATAATCACGAAGAGCCACCGAATGACCACGTGAGCCAACGATCTGTGTGATCTGTGTGATTTCCACCTAATAAATTGTGCATCATAATGAAACGGGATCCGCTTTTTGCAGCCCAAGCCGTAATTACTTTGCAAATTGGGGCTCCGATTGCATCAAAATGGCTGATCTTTTGGCGGCGGCGCCAAATTCGATAAAGCAACTGGAACCGTGATATCAGGTAGAGTTTTTGACACAACATTTTCACATGCATTTCTAGTTGGATTCAGGTTTATATGTATGCAGTATATCCTGGCTGGCTGTTTTGGTCTGCAACAACAATTTCATGTATCCAATTTTTTTGCCACCCCCGACAGCCAAGCAACATGCCCACATTAAAGGACAATGAATTTAATAGAGACTTCCATCCATCCATCCATCCATCCATCCATCCATCCATCCATCCATCCACCAAGGAGCCATTATTATTCATGCGGTAATCAAAAGTCATCCCCGGCGTCTTTTAAATTAATGAGGAAAATATGATTGACCAACACTGAGGCCGCTGCCATCTCTCCAAACTCTTTTTGAAATTGAGTTTGAAAGACGCCTAAGTGGGGAACTGACTCTATGGACAGCATGGAAATTTGACTTGGCAAAAATAATAACTTTTGGATACATGTGATTAGCATGCAGCTTCACGGCTCAGCATGACTTTTTTTCTCCTTCCTTTGGTCTGTTTATTTACAGTCAAAGGCTTGGGTGACCTGAAATATTCTTGTTCAAAACATTTCTATATCTGTTTGTATAGTATAGTGGAACCTCAATTTAACAGACTCATTGGAGTGGAAAGAATTGCCTGTTAAATTGAAGTCCTTTTTTTTTCTGTAGCCTAAAAAACAAAAACAATGGTGTGCTGAAAATGCTTGGTATAAATAAAATACAACTTCCAATGAATACTGAATCAGTACATGCATAGTGGAGTGAGGAAATCAACTTATTTGTGTTAAATGGGGCAAAGCGTTTTGATAATCGTCTGACAACAACGTTCCCATTCTTTGAGGTGCTTCGATTGGCCTCCGGTGGTTTTGCTAATGGCGCATGCCCTGGCAGTAGCGTGATCATTATGGACTTAACATATTGAGACTAATGTGTTCTTTTGTCAAACAGGCTGCCTGTAATGTTCACGTCATAACATTAAGCCTGCCGTCGTACTCCTCGCAAACAGCAGCGATGCGATGACAGCAACTGATAGTTATTCCGCTTTATATGGTCCTGTGCTTAGAATTCCATCTGGACCTTGGGCAGTGGCTACACATTAGGTCATTAAGATCCACGTACACACCACCTGCGTGCTGCGTGCTGCGTGCTGCGTGCTGCGTGCTGCGTGCGCCTAGTCGGGCCGTCCTAATCCACGGATTTATCGGGTTTCCCTCCCAGTCGTAATCCATGTTTTTATGTTCCTCTCATCCCTCAGAAGCCGACCGACCCAGTCTTTGCCTCACCGCTGAAAGCCGCAGCTCAACCGCGATGAATGTTGTAACTTCTTTTGGGGCTTTTGATACAGTTTGATATTGGATCTGCTTCATGCGCTGTCAAATACCAAAATGTTAAAGGCTTTGCAAAAGTGTCTCCTCAAACACACACATGCACACACGGCATCCACTTTAGGAGTGATAAGGCTGAGTGCATTGAATGAGAAAATACATGTTGACGTACTTCTTATGACACTTTGGGTCATTTTTTTTTTTTTTTTTTTTTAAAGAGGAAGTCCATCCATCCATTCATTCATTTTTCACAGGCGAAAGGGGACGTCAACTTCAGAATTTTATTTGTAATATGTTCTACGCAGCCTAACGCGTCGAAACTTGCTGTTGACTAAAAATGACATCACAGTTGCCAGGTCACAACCAATTACAGCTCAAACGTTTTCTGAAAGTGAGCCGTGATTGGTTGTGACGGGAGACAACTGTGATGTCATTCTCAGTCGACAGCAAGTGTAAAATGGCCGCCTTCTGAGAATGTGAGTATGTGTGATTGATCTTTTTCAATTCTGGTTGGGATCAGCTGTTAGGTTGATCACTATCACTATATATATATTTTTTTACGGAACTTTTCATACAAAGCTCTAATGAGGCTCTCGTGGGTTGAAATGACATTTTTATATATATATAAAAAAATGTGTGACTTGGTCATTTTAAAATTAGCTGAAAAAGTGCCAGCACCCCTGGGCGAACGTGTCCAAGTGGCACATTTTGAGGCCTCGTGTGTGTGTGTGTGCGCAAAGCAAGGCGAGAAAGTGAGCGGCTGCGTCGGTGACTAATCCAACTGTTTGCCAGCCAGCGCTGAAAAGCAGCCATTATCATATTTATTACTCGGAGCACACGCACTGAGCTTCTTTTATTTAAATGTTTTTTGTGTGCTTTGTTGAGTATTTAGGTCATATTTAGCATGAGAGAAATAGCCCTGTGAAACACGCAGGGCTTTTTGTGGCAGATATTTAAATTTCTAAAGTTGCCTTTAAGGATTGGCTACCTCGTGAAATTAGGGATTTGTTAGAAATGAGTTTAACGTGGCATTTGGCATCAATAAACCAATTTAGTTTCAGTGTTTTAACACGGTAATTTATTGAAGCAAATCACCTTCTATTACAGCAAGCAGCCAAAACATTATGACCACATGCACAATCTAATCCCATTTTAAGAGCTTCATCATCAGATCTGTTTTCTCCACGATAATGCTCCGCCTTTATTGACACCGCCAGCGAGGTATTAGTTTAAATCTTTTTATTAGTGTGCATTACGCGGTCCTCTCATCAAGCTAAATAATGTATTAGAAACACCTCTTAGTATGAAATCGCCAAATTGATGTCATTCGTAACGTACCGATCGGATTGTTCGCTGAGCCAAATTACCACACAAGAACGGCATCAATTATTCAATTAGCATACATGTAACATCGGAAGATAAGCCATTTGAATTCTACGCTTTTGTTATGTTACTGAAAATGATGAAAAAGCGGATAGGATGCAATCTTTTCAGGCCGGGGTATAAACGGGGGGAAAAAAATGGTAGCCACCGTTTCTATTTGCTATTATGCAGCGAATCATACCAGGCTAGCGGCCGAGACATACGGCACATGCTGGGTGTCGGTGTAAATAAAACATTATTTGTGTGATGTCGCCCAGAAGAAGAAGAAGCCTTGAAAACCGTTTTGCTTTCGTGCTGTTTTTACTTTGCGTTTTTTTTTTACCGGTGCCGCCGTATAATGACTACATTGGTCTTCGCTTATTCTCGAAACGTCAGTCTGGACGATTGCAGCATCGCCCGCGTTGCCCACGTCAACAGTTCCCCTAATAACACAAAAGGGGAAAATAGAAATAGATCTCTTAAGACCATCGGTTCCATCGGCACTTTTTTTTTTTTGCTTCGATTCAATGAATATGGTGACTCAGCTTCGCTGTAGACACTCTACCTGGTTGGTATTTTTTTAAATTTTTAAATTAGAATTGCCCACTGTCCTTTCTTTTCAAAGCTTGCAGGTCAAAGACGTCTTGTATCTCAAAGTTGATCCCATGTTTGTGGAAATATGGTCGACAAGCATGATATTTGTACCATTCATACATTTTGCAAGTAGTGCATGTGTTCCTAATGCTCTCGGTCGGGCCTTTGAATGTTTTGAAACGCGATTTATATTGGATTTCTTCAGATCTCCAAGATCGATATAAGATGAAGATGAAGGTCCTGGGATCGTCACTATCACACTGTAATGCGGCGGCGATGGAAGAGAAAACTCCACTGTGGCTATTTCGCCGGAGTGGCTAAAGCCTTCAATGCACGGTCAGCTCAAAATGTTTGTATCTCCACTGTCCTTGACAACGCAATTACATGTATGGCTAAATGTTCTATTTATGTCTTTTTTGCCACTCACACTTGAACGTTTGTTTTCCGTGTGGTCGAGGTACATTCCCACGGCGATGTTGACAGAAACCTGTGCTGATTGGTCACTCGTGACGGTTACAGCAAAATGAATTGGAAAAAGTCGACAAAAACATTTCCTCTGGCAGAAAAATGGGTCCAAATTAATAAGACGGTGAACCAAAACATGTTACCAACACAACAAAGAACTTCATCAGAGGAGGAAAAAGTGAGTATATGCATACATGTTTTACAGGTCATAGGTCACATTAATAGTGGCCAAAAAAATGGACATTATTTTTATTAGGCTTATGAACTTTATGAATGATTTATTTTCGAACAATATAAAAAAGAAAAGTCAATTACATCCGAAAGTAAGAAAAGAAGAAATCAAAATAATAATAAAATAACAATTGTATATTGTATTTAATTGATTTACTGTTTGATATATTTTGTTTATTAATGTAAAAGCTTGTCATTTGATTTGGGGTGTGTAGACTTTTTATATCCACTGCATCCTGACATCCACATTCTCATCCTTGTAAGGATGCTCTTCACGTTCCTCATAGGCTTGAGGTCAGCAAATTGTTTTGGCCATGTATTGTTCACTCTTTGAAAATTAGTCTTCATGTAGTTCTCAAATCACCGCAAAAGATTTTCTTCCTGGATATAGTTTGGTGGGGGGGGGGGGGGGAAATATAATTTTATGCATGACTGCTAGCTTTGAGATGATCCTGCATGGAGAGCTACTCCAAGCCGCATTGTCAATAATCCCCAGGTTGTGAATATTAAATGTGAAGCTGCCAGACAGACAGACAGACAGGACGGAAGGTTGCATTGTGGTGCCGCTAACAACCAGCTGGAAAAGTAACATCCTTTTTCTTGAGCCTTTATTAGCATACAAGAATGAGAGCATGTATATTAGCTTCATTTGGCTTACCTGTGATTTTTACTTCACTGCATTTTTTTTCTTGCAGCGCTTTCCGCTAATGAGTCTGCCTCGCAAACAAAAGCAGCAACCGCCCGCCTTGCTCACGCTTGCGTACATCCCACCCAAGTTCAGCAACAATCTAACCTTTATTTTTTATTTTTTTATCATTATTCTTTCTTTTTTTTCTTTATTTATTTTGCTTGCTCCTGCCGCAACTGTTTCTATGACAACGCAGGGCCAGGCTCCTGCTGCAACTTTCAAAGCAAGATAAACACAGAAGCCAGATAATGGATTTGATTGATCTGGCTTCTCTCCGAGGTGGCGATATCAGGCGTGAACCTTGGCTCTTAAGATGACAATATCAGGCGTGAACCTTGGCTCTTAAGATGACAATGTGACAAAAAGTAGATCGCTGCTCGTTTTCAGATAATGGTGGAATGATTCGGAGGAAACAAACAAATTGTTTGCAATTTGGCATGTGATTTCTTTGGGCTGTATTTTTTGTCCGTTTTTTAAAAAATGACACAAATTAAAGGACATGTAGCATCTAAACCGGCCACCACACGCACGCACGCACACACACACACACACACATTTCTGCTCTAAGTATTGTTTTATTAGATTTAGTTTAGTCAGTCCAGCGTATGATATAGAGACCAGCAGAACAATTCAATTCTCTTTTTTTAGATCAGGCTGCAGGTTTTTTTTTTTCCCCTCTCCGGAGCTCAAGGGGAGTGCTGAGAAAACACTTGATAAATATATTTTAGAATATCAAACAGAATGCTAGAGGGGCTTGAGTCGACTGGAGCTACATAGATGTCTGACGGGGCTTTAGCACCTTCTGGCTTGAAAGTACAAACTGTGTTCTCCACTGTAGAAGCCTGATGAGCTATGTGTTGGAGGAGGGAAACATCTAAAACAAGGGTGTCAAACTCGTTTTTGTCACAGGCCGCATCGTAGTCATAGTTTCCCTCGAAGGGCCATTAAGATTGTCAACGTCTTCTATATAGGCGACAAAACAAAGTGATGAAGAACTAGTTTTGAAATCAGAGACCAGTAAAAACTGTGAAATATTTTAAAAAGACGAATGGCAAGCAATATCTGAAGACCATTTGTAATTTCAGTAATGACACAAAGTCGATGCAAAATCTTGTGGCGAGTTTGTACTTCTGTCTCCAACCGGTCCGTTCTGATTAGAAAATGGTCGTATCGCCTTTTGGTGGCATCTGCAATTGGCTAGCAAGCTTCCTTTTTAGCCCAAATCAGCTTGCATAGGCTCCAGCTCACTTAGCCTAATGAAGACAAACGTTACAGGAACTTGATGGATGATCCAACTATAATGGAAGTTATTCAAATATTTAAGAGTCATATACATGTAAATCACTGGTCGGAGGAAGGGATGCAGGCCCGCCTCCCGCTTATGAAAACATAGATGCATTATTGCCTGCAGCAGTTATTGGCTGTGAGCCTTTTATGAAACCTGGGTCAGAATCAACTAAACCTTGGCCCAAGCTCTCCTTCGCTATCCTTATTGCAGTCGACAGGACGGTGACCGAGTAATTCAATCCTGTCATCGGATCAAATTGGGGCCCTTGAGAAAGTACGGCGCCACTGACCCCCGGGCTCCGCTCGCTCGCTCGCTCGCCAAGATCCTGTCAGCCCGGGCCACCTCGGCTCATCTCGGCAATGAAACGCTTCCGTAATCCAAATTCTTGGACATAAGCAACGCACGGTGATACGTGCCACGACGACGATGATGATGATGATGATACTCCGTCCTCTCGGAATTAATCACTCTTGTGCCTGCTGTTTGGCATCGGCCAGGAGACGTTTGTCTTTGAGCCCGTGTCAGTAATTTGGCAATGACAGTTGCTCTCATTAATTCCGAGCTCGCGCGTCTGCCAGGAGAGCGGCATAGTTCGGATGCGTTGACAGATTGATGGTGCTAGTATCCCGTAATTCCGTGGCCTTCAAACTTCACAACGATTAGGCGTGCGTGGGGAAAGTCAATACAGATAAATGGCACTTTCCAAAATGTGATGGGATTTATAAATCATTGTTTGGACACTCGCGCCGAAGCCCGATACAAAAAGCTTGTATGAGAAGTTGTATGCTAGCTATTAGCGGTTGACATGCTAGCGTCATCACATTGGCTTCAGTCAAGCCGCACTTGCTGTATATCAAACTAACTAAATTGTTCTCCAGAAAACTAACAAAATTCTTCTCCAGAAATCATTTCTTCTGATGTCTGTTTTATGGAAAATAAAGCTGCTTTGATTCATTTTTATTTGACAACTCTGCAAACTTTCAAAGCGCGAAATAATTAAGATTTGTTTTTTTCCTTCCTCACACAGTACCATCTACACGACTGACAAGGAACATTGGAATCCAATTATGGGTGTGGCAGTGTTATCATTTCAATACAAAGAAACGTCAAGATGAAAAATGACCTCGGCCACCTCGTTCAATTGGTCTTGTGTGTCGGACGTGATTCTTTATCAGATTGAGAAAATGGTAAGTAAATACCACTCTCACAGCTTGACCAAAATGTTCAATCATGCTTTTATTTACTGACTGATGTGCTCAACTGCAAATTATACAGCTTTTACTATGACCGCTAGAATGACTGCTTCTACATTGTAACTTTGTTTACTGCTGTACTTGGTCCGGTAGTCAAAGGCAAACCACAGGATGAAGGGAAACAATACGAAGCACTACACAATCGGAATGTTCACATTTTGAACAAATTGTCGAGATCAATCGCTTGTGGTCTTTGCAAAAAAAACCCAGAGAGGAGCATCAGCTTCTTTGGTTTGAAAATTGAGTTGCGTTTTGCCTCTATTAGAGATCCAGTGTTGGCATCTGGTTTGTTTTTCCTGCTGTTTTTGACAGAGCCGCTCATGGGAAATATTTTTTTTCAAGCAGATGGTCTCATCGGCTTATCAGTTTCCCCACTTTGATTTCCCTAACTTGCCTGATCTGCCTTCCTACATCAGGAAAACTCTTGTTTCTGTTTTTTTACCTGCTCATTTTCCAGCCTGTTTGGATCAAAATCACCTGGCGGACACGTTCCGCCAATAACGACAAGTTAGCCTCGTGTGTTTTCGCCGCACGACATCGAACGAGTACTTCCCAGTTGATGTGGGAGGATGAAAAGAATGGATTAAGCCTGCCGTGTGTGGGGTCGTTATATCCTACTTTAGTTTTCATTCAATTTAGGGTTTCTGACTATAACCATGGAAACCTCGCTGCACCCCCCAATGATAATACCTTATGAAAGGGAGACATCGTAATTTTATATAATGGAATCGTTATAATGGGATTAGTCCTGCCATTACGGCCATTAGCCTTATCTGCACTGCTTCAAGCGTTCTACTTGCTGTACTTTTTCAAACACTTGCTGTCCCTTCGTGTCCCCACTTCACCAGTGAAGTTTCTATCAAAGTACTGAAAGACTTTGAGGATTTCCAGCGGCCACATTGCTCCGTGTCCAACTCTGGGAGATTGTTGCTCACTTAGATTCCACTCACTATTTTTGTGTCCCGCTGGGTGGGAAGCTTAAAGATGCGGCCTGCTTCGTTAAAATCCAGGAAAAAATTGCCTTGAACCGCTAGAGTGTGACTGCTCAGACATTTTCAAAAATGTAGATAGAGAGTAAGTTTGTCCAGGTGTGAAAACCTACTGGAGCTGCAACGTTGGTTTGGCTAGCTTGACGTCAGCTAACCAAATAGCGTGAAGCCTTGGTGCAACTTGATTTAAATAGAAAATGTCCAGCACAGGATACAAGGAAAGTGAGATCAACAAAAATTGTCCTAACTCAGCCTTGTATTTCGGCCGCTATATCCAAGGTTGGAACAACTAGCTTAAAATGAACATGCGCTAAGTTAGCCGTTGGATCCATTTTTTGACACCATGCTAATTCTAGACGCCATTTTGATCTGAGTGTTTTATATTCAACAAGTATAACAGGCCATATGGCTTGGCGTACACAAATTAGAAAAATACATTTGTTCCACTTTATTCACTATATTTACATTTGAAGTTCAGGTGGGACTGATTTTTTTTTTTTTTTTTTTTTTAAGGAAACCGCCCGTCTGCGCTTTATTAAAATACCGATGATTGAATGTTTCTATTTGTTTGATCCCTTCTGGCTTGTATGTGGCTGGAAAGCACATCAATGTTAACGTTTACAATGAGCCTGGGCTCTTGATTTTATTATGCGATTCCATATGTCCACTTAAGGCACGTACGTATGATTGCATTTAATCTATACTTCAATTACTTACATAATTAAGTGCACTTGCTGCACGGGGGTACCCAAACAGTCGCGTTGATCCAACTTATGGCCGCCCTTCCTTTGTTTTTACAAGGCCCATTTGGTTGTTTTTAAGAGTGTATACAAAAAGGTTTGGTACACAATTCACCGGCGTGATTAAATTTTAACGCTCTCGTACAAACAAACTCAGGAGCTCCGTATCGCAAGAAAACTCCTGCAACAAGCTGCTTATTTCCAGCTGTGCTAGCTTGCGCGTGCAGCTTAAGATCTTTGTATTTCCCCCTCCTACAACATTGCTAATCTCTTTCAAATGTATCACACAACACCACTGAGAAGTTTTCTTCACAAAGCATTTCAACCAGTGAACCCTGTTGTTGATTTTTCTCGATTTCTAAAATGCTTCTGATTTTATGTACGCCTCTCACTGGTCATTGTGACTCCTCCTCCGTGTTGACCCGAGACGTGATACTATCTGTCCGACTCATCTGCCAGCGAGTGACACAGCTTCCTTTTTTTGGGAAGAGGGGAGGCCTCATTGTGTTTGCGATGCGTCAGCCCTGCCAGCGCGTTTGCAATATCTTTAGTTGGTGTGCCGGTGAATCACACGAGTGGGCTATTAGGAAATTGATGTTTTCGTGATCCCGCGAGGCGGCGAGCGAGTGGGTTGAAAGTCGAGGCTTTTGCTCCTGCGTGGCTGGTGGCCGCTGAGTGTCGGGCACCTGTGATGCACCGAGAAGGATCCTTGCTTTAGTTTTGTCGTGTTTCTGCGTGACTTGGGGAAAAAAAAAGAAAAAAAAGACGTTCATTTAAGATGAATGAGACAACAGGAGCTGTTTCAAGGTTGTGGATGCTTCTCTTTACTTCTCTGACAAGGATTCACTTCTACATTGCTTGTTTGGCCACTGCTGTTAGGCATTCAGCCTGTTAAGAGCGCCGAGAAAACACTTAGACCTTGTGAGGAAGCATGTGTTGTTTACAAAACAACTTAGCTTTTAAGGAGTTTTTATTTGGATGGCCTTTAGTCAAAGGAGCTTGGAGCACCACTCTGATCTTTTACATTTAAGTGCTTTGAAAGGGCATTTTTAGCTTGTGTGTGTTTTTTTTTTTGTAATTCAATGAAACATCTCTTCATGCCTGACTTTAACACTATTTAATGCGTCTCGCCCGGCGGTGATGACAAGCTGCAGACATTTCTCGCATTCGGAGAGACACGGAGGCCGGCGAGACGGTCCGAGTCGCCAAGCGAGATTCTCCGGCAGCTAGACCCGGTTTAGACTGAAGTAACCAAAAAGGTCCGTAAAAAAAGTCTTGAGACCGACCATAAGTCTTCCCCAAATCCTCTCAAAGTCTTTTGACATACACAAAGCTTGGAACACCAACAGGTCACTTCAGGTGACACAAAATACGCATGGCTTGAAAGTCACATTTTAGGCACCTCATCGGAATGAGGGATTGTACGTAGGCAATGATAAAGAGCCGAGAGCTTCCAGTGCGAGCGGGAATCGATATTTATATATTTATACAGAAGTGCGAGGCAATCCTCATGCGGTAATTAAATTGCGGTGTCATATTTCCTTTCATTACTGGCTCTTTCATTGCTTTCTTGCCAGAAAGGCAAGTCTAACATTTCTTTCAGTATTCATGAGCTTATTGTCAGGAACTTGGGCAGAATTACAGTGTAATTCAGCAGCGTGTGCGAGATACAGATAGTGCGTCTCGGAGGCAGGCGCTGCAGCCCTTTAACACTCCGACTGAGTGTAAGGGAGGAGGGAACAAATCAATCGAATTTGAATAATGATCGGAGAAATGAGACGAGATCCTGTCGCCGCTCACCAGTTTGGGTTAGTTAAGGCGAATGAATAACCCATAAAGGGTAAATGTTGCGGCGGAACACAATTTAGATTAGACATGTTCAAGCGCTGCAGTAAAAAAAAAAAAGAAAAACGCCTACTTTGCGTACAAAGGGCGACTTACATGTTGAACAATAGCTGGGCTGGGTTAATTACATTACATGGAGTGGATACCTTTGGAAGCTTGTAAATCCCACTGCCCTCTGTAAATATTCACTATGGCAAGTGAAGGTTGGTAATGGAACAACAAAACACATCTGTTCTCCGCATAGCCAATTAAAAGTTTCCCTTCTGTATATATCAGAGTGGCTTCTCCTTTATCCGTTTTTAATCTTTGCCGCAATAAAAATAATGGATGTAGAGTTCGAGGAGAGCGTCCAAAGCAAAGCGTCTTTTTTTTTTTTTTTTTCTTCTTCCCTTGGCTAGCGCATTAAATCCCCAGTCAGGGTAAGATGAGCCTGACCCTGGAGCAAAGCCACAGTCCCCAAATGGCAGACGAAGGGATGGAACGGCTCTGGAATGTCGCCACGGCGAGGGCACCGAGCTCCGCCAATGGCATGCGAACAGCAGCCAGCCGGAATGACAACATTAACGACGAGAACGGTGAAAAGAACAACAGCTGGCCTCTGTACGTTGGGTCCCGCTGCCAGAACCGAACGGGAAATAAAGAAGTGGCTTTGTGGAACTTTCCCTTTGCCGTGTCGCTCCACACAGGGCAGGCAGCAGAAAGATGCCAATATGGAGAAATGCGTGATGTGGAGGAAAAAGATCATTCAGACATTGTTGTACGAATACGTTCGAACGTACTCGCAGACTCATTCGAACGTACTTGTAGGCTACATTTTTTCTCGTAATGCCACGGGGATTGGTAAAAAAATAGCATTTGGGCTATACCATACCAATATGTTTGAAAATAATTATTTTTGCAAAATTTGTTTTATTTCTGCAGCGTATAATTTACGTTCGCCATTCTTTACAATCAGAAAAGACGCTTCATGGTAGTATAATGCAACTGTAATTCGAAAATGAAAATGTGTGGAGAAAAAGAATAGAACAACTTATATGTTCCACTAGTTCAACGCAAAAACAGATTTCAGCGTTTCCCTCCAACGGGCAAAATCTATTATACCTCAAAGCCGAAGAAAAATGTTTTTTTGCATATCTTGTTACCTTTTAAGAAAAATCTTTTCAAAGGTTCAAAGAATTTAATTTCAAGTCTAAGTGCTGTAAGTTTATTTAATCTTCAAACAGACAAATCTTTTCGCAAGCGAACGCTCAACAACAGACATTAGTACGTTTAACGAGAAGAGCACATTGGGCATAATAACATCAGTGTTATGTTAAATGTTTGTTTGTTTTTTCCTCCCAAACAATTAAAGCGAGACAATAAATGCAGCGTGGGGACATGAGCAGAGGCGTTTGTTGTCCTTTTGAATTGCAGGATGGAAGAAAAAAAAAAAAAAAAGCAAATCTGTTTAACATCACTAATGCAAAGGGTAATGTGCATTACGTATGTGATGAGTGGATCTTGTTTTGCTATTATGCAGGCACAAATGTATTGGGACACCTGCTAGACTAATTCCATGATCAGCTTTTTTTGTGTTTGTTTCTGCCGACCATCCCTAGATGGCACTGGAGACCCGGTGCAGTATTTCTCCAACGTGCTCGTGTGTGTGCGTACCCCACAAATTCAATTATTCATCATTTCCCGTCCAAATATGCTTAAGCGTTGCAACGTCGTCTTCCTCTTTCTGCCGGTTTTTCTTTAGTATTTACCGTGCAGCGACTCACAATGTTTGGGTGGATTAGAAGGCCGGGTTGCAATCATGTCACTGTGTAGGTGGCATAATTATATGCTGATGCAAAAACAGAGACGTATGTATTGGTGCTGTGTGGCAAACATTATATTTCTGCGGGGTGGGCAGATGGTATTATTTTGCCTCTGACTGACATGAATCTTTACATTTGTTTTCTCTCCTTTTGTGGAATATATACAGTATATTTTATTCCACGTTTTGAATTATTCATTGTACGACACTGACATATTGAAGCTTTTATTCACCGTATACCCAAAGTAAATACATGTATTGATCAGCTGGTTGCAGGTTTGAAAAATGATTTCAATGTGATTAGCAGTCATACCAAGTGTAAAAAAATATATATATCGAGCCTCCTGATTGCAGCTGCTTTGCTGCAAAAAAGGGACAGGTTCCAGCCACAGGAAAAGAAAAACCTTGAATAATAAATGGGGCATTGTGAGGGAGGGCCTAGTGTTCCACTGAAGAAAGAAGAAAAAGCTACATTCAAGCGATAGAAGGCTCTTTATGTTATTATATTGTCAAAGATAATCCCATTTTCTGTTTTATTACAATCCCGCATTTGAAGGTTAGAATTGTATGTGAGGTGTATTGCGAAAAGTGCATAAAGGAAAACCGTAAACAGAAAAAGGAAGGAATGTTAATTAAAACAACAACAACAACGGCTGTTGACACAAATTCAGTTTGTCCTGTCAGTGACCCCGCCGCTAAATGTATTCTGTACCTACCGTCTTGCATCTTAGATAATGGTCAAAGGGAAGCGCTAATAAGAGTCTCGGAGCGACCTCATTACTGTCATAGTCATGCTAAGTAGCATTCAAGCTAGCAACTTGGTATTTTTGGTAAGCTTTCAGATTTCACCTTTGCTTCCTTGAGACGTTTAACAAATCATCATAGTGAGTATCGTAAGTGCAATAAGCACACTCAGTAATCATCATCCTCCTCCCTACGTTTCATGTTTTTTTTTTTTACACCTCATCCCCCGTCGTTCGGCTCTAAGAGGCTTTGTGCTTGCTTTTGGTCTTTTTTTTCTGGATTTATTCTCGTTTTTTTTTTTCAAGTCTTCAAGTCTTACAGAAGACTCTAATTGAGCGATTGAGAAGAAAATCTTAAATAATAACCGTGTCTGTTTGAATTTTGAGCCGCCGGGGATTTTGAGGAGAATTTTATATATAATACGAACGACTTCTGACTAAAAGTCACAACAAAGAAGGTGCTCTTGTGGGAACTCTGGGTTCTGAAGTAACGTATATAATAATTTTTATATAATTCAAGGAGTAGTTTGACACACTTCTGCTGTGTTGGCCAGACTTGAAAGAGTCGCGAGGGATTGTTAGATCTCGCTTTTTGACACACAGATGCAGATTTTTAGCCTTATTTTTAGAGACTTCACAACAAAGTGGATGAGCAAAACGTTTTATTCTTAGCAAAGACAAAACCTCATCAAGGGAAGTCAAGAATGATCTTGAGAAGGTTGGCGTGCCCTTGTCAAAGGCTGCAATCATGAGGCACCTTTGCGAATTCAGAACGTTCAGTTCAGAAAGATTAGGCGCGATATGATTGCGCAGGGCGGCCTGATTGGGCTTTGTCAGAAATCATCTTCAGACAGAAGGTCAGGTCAACTTGTATAAGACAAAATGTGGAGAAAAAGATTCCATATTCAATATTCCAATTCATTGAGATGCCCCTCTCGAGTGGGTTTGAAAAGTCTACACGCCCTTGTTCAAATGCCAAGTTTTTGTAGAGGTCGGGGATGACCACAGGGCGCATATAAAAAAAAAAAAAAGGTAGATTCAAAGTCACATTTCAAATCACAATTTATTTCCTTGAATGAACCCAACAGGACGTTTTGAGCCAAGATTCAAACGTCCAAACTTTGAGGCACTGTGTTTCCAATGATGAAATAAATCAATCGATACATAATGGCAACACCGACAGCCTGCTGTAAATCCAGACGTTTCTCCAAAATCTTCTAGCAATGGCAGCTCTGACTACTGCTTGGAGCTCCTGGAATGACAGCAAGCTTAAGAAAAACAGGAGACAACTTAAAGCTGAGAGTTGAGCAAAAGGTTGCCCGGCTGAGTCATCGTCTCCAAGGAAGCACTGCAACCATGAAGATTAGACTCAAGATGTGACGGAATAAGCTGCCGGCGAGGTTTCTCTGGGCAGGAGCGTTTACTTTGCGCTTTAAGAATCACTCTCCAAAATCTCAAGTAGTGGCTGCGATGTTATCTCCTTGGAATAGGTGCTCGGAGTAAAAAGCCCACAGCGGTGAATCCTCCGAAATGGAAGTACAAAGTGAAAGTGTCGAGCGTCTAAATAAGTCTTTTTTTTTTTTTTTCTTCTTTCAGTCTTGTATTGCCAGGAGAGCTTTTCACTCTTTCCCACGACCCCACCAAAGGGATTTGTTTTTTTTTGAAACATCATCTTATATGACATTATGAATTAACACGGCCATTTTCTACTAATTTGAGTTCTTACGTTTGTGAATTTCCTTAATATCCATCCGTCCGTCCGTCCGTCCATCCATCCATCCATCCATCCATCCATCCATCCATCCATCCCGCCGCCATTTTGTGGCAGCTACCCTATGGGTTAATAGCAATATCGGTGTTCAATTGTGTTCGGATGGAAAATTAAAAGTACACAAATGCAAATTGAACGGCTGAGTTGAAGATAGTTTGATGTTGTCAATTTTTCATTTCGTTTGTTTTAACGGCACGACGAACATAATGTTGCTGTCACTGAGTGACATTAAATCTCCAAGCTGATTGCTTTTAATGTCTATGCAAGAGTGCGTGGAGAAAATAATAATTTGATTGATCATTGGCTGCAATTAAATGCTCGCTGTGATCTACCTTGCATGCAAAGCTTTTAATATGATGAAGCTGCGCTGCTTTAATGATCCTGCGATTTAGAGGGACAGCTGCCGGAGGCATTCATCCGTCTGTCTGTCCGTCCATCCGTCCATCCGTTCGTTTTCTATCGTGCTTATCCTCATCAGGGTGGTGGCTGAGATTGAGCCTCTCCCACCTGACTTGGGCAGGAGGCGGCGTGTAAACAGGCCTCAAGTAAAAAAAACATATTTATGCTCAGTTTTGATTGGACATAAGGGAAAAAGTAGGAACGTTTGTCCAAAAATGTTTTGCTTCTTCGCTCTTCTTGGATTGTTGCTGATGCGCACTCGTCCAAATACACAGTGTGGCAGTTGTGTTTCGCAGCATCTGTAACGCCAGCCGAGTGCTGCCAACATCTGGGCTGAGCAGCCATGCTTGTTAGGGACATCTGTGCCGTATTTGCAATCCAAAGTGGGTAGCCTGGAATGTGATGCGGGCAGAACTTTTGGATGACTCCACAACTCACTCTCATGCTGACAGTGCAAAGTTATATAGTATATATGGAAACTCCATATATATATATATATATATATATATATATATATATATATATATATATATATATTTTTTATCAGATTGTGTCCAGAGGTTGAGGGTGTGCTCATTCATCTAAATCAAGACCACATGGTCGAGTGCAGAGCAGCATGCAGGGAGGGCAGTGGAGCATTGCGCTTTGCACCTGACACTCAGCTCACTCAGGTCACCTTCAAAATTCCTGTTATTATTCACCCGCTTCCTTGTTGACCTGCTTGCAAACAACATATGTCATGTGTGCATTGTATTACCGTGTGCTTTCCAGTGTTTGATTAGGCCGGCGACTTTCTGCAAAATCACTTGACTGAACCTAAGGTCATGTCCTGATTTTCAATGTACATTCAGCAATGCATTTGTTTTGTATTGTGCATTATTGGGATGCACTGCAAATATAATGAAGCCGATTTTTGTTGCCACGAAAATGAATTGACAACGTATAAGAATGAATCTTCAGTAGATTGGTCACATCACTCCGCAAAGTTACATACCAGTCTGCTAAGTCGTTTTGGAATGATCCAGCCGACAGATAGGACAAAAAAACAAGACACCCTCGGTGGTTGTAACGCTACTCCATTTTGATTGACGCCTTTGGGCAAGTATTGATTGAACAACGTATGACGTACAAGTGTACAAGAAGAGCTTTTTCTAATATTGCTCACACATAGCCAGTGAAAATATTGCAGATTCACACCCCTCAGTACCAAGTCGTACTTTTCAAACACACCCTGCTGCTTATCTGCAGTGTAAACAAACTAAAAGCAGCCGTGATGGGCTTCATTACAGACCATTTGGTTGGAACAACACCGGGACCAGACCATTAGCGGAAAGTGCGCCATATTTCCGAGGGGCTCTTTTTTCCTTTCTTATTCTTCTAGCCGTAGCTGAAATTGCTCAGCGGGATGGCGAGTCCATCTATTGTATTTGTGAGCAATGCAGTGTGATGAGCCTCCACTTGGCCCCGAAGCCTCCAACCCCCAACCCGCAGTCGCTGTTATATTTCCATTTGCATGAAGTGGCTGTCATTATTCACGGGAAATTTGTTTTCAGAGAGGCTTTGTGTGGCGCAACACAATCGCAGGCGCCCAATGTGAAAACGTGCAGTGATTTGAGTTCTAGTAATTCAATTTCAACCCTATCATACTTGTTATTCATTAATGTTCATTGGTTTGATGCCATCATTCCAATGAACGCAGAGGTTGTCAAGAAGTGGTTCTCCATTTTTTTTTTTTTCTACACCAAATTCACTTTTGCTAAACATATTCTCAACAAAAAAAAAGATGGTTTGACCCAGTAATTTCTTCTCACCGATGCTAGCCTAGCTAATGTTAACGCTTGTGCTAATAGGAGATGTTCTCTGACGCCAACGCCCTTAGCGCCCCCCCCCCCCCCCCCCAAACTTCTCACACTAGAACCGCCCCTCATAATCACTATTGCAACGCCTTAAAAATACTTTAGTGATAAATAGAGCAAATGATCCGGCGAATATCAAGCAGTTGTAATCCATCTTAAAGTGACAGGCGTCCATTAAAAAGAGATAAAGGCTCGTCTAAAATATCTGACACAGAGAATGATAGCTCTGAGACAAAGCAACTTTTCAAGGCGGCTGGAATGATACCGCTGTGTCCCTGCATCTTATCAGCGTGTCACAATTTTGAAAAAGCATACAGCGGAGGAAGAGTGATGCTGTAAAAGCACGCGCTTGTAAATAGACACGCCGCCCGCCCGCCCGCCCGCCCGCGCGCGCTTGTCCTTCAGAGCCCGACTGACTCCTCTCGCCTGGCCTAATTCATCCATGCCGTCGCCTGATTTACGAAGTGTCGCCGGCGGGCAATCAGGGGGCCGCCTTTATCTCTACCTTGTCTGACTAAATGAATTCCAAATGGCACGCTGCCCGGTTGTTTGTCATTGCATTTATTATCGCAGACAACGGGCAAAGCCCATTTGAAACAAATATAAATCCACGCAAAACAATGGCGTTGACGCAGTTGCGCTGTAACCTTTTGAAATATCACGCCGGGCCATCACGACGCCGAGCAGATGATTTCCTCCTCCCCCCGCGCACTCGGAATGTCAAAAATCAGACGGCGACCTAAGTCATCTTGCGCTCGTCATGTCACTAACTTGAATTACGACGGGATGAGTATGCTAGCGTCTTGATGTTTACGTAGCGCTCCACTAAAATGAACTGTGACAGAAAAGAAGAGAAGAGAAAAGGAGACACACTCCTGGGAAATGAACACGTTAAGGCTAAGGTTACAATCTCCAACTTTATTAGATAACGGGAGATTTTTTTTCTGGAGGGTATGAAATGTAATAAGATACTACATAAGCGCAGGGACTTACGATCCTATATGAAAGTATTTGAGCTCTTTAAATGGTTCCTCATGTCACATTTAAATTGCAGCCTACTGGGCAATTAAATTAAAAATAGTTTACATGACAGCTTCTGTTCCTCCAATTAGTCGGTTAAATGGACCTTTCACGTTTATCCTTCAATCAAAGACCGTATGGTATAAAAGTTTGAAGAAGAGAGCTTGAAAATTAAGGGATGAAAAGGAAGTTTTACGGAGTGCGTAGAAGCAAATCTGAAATCTTCATCAGCGCACGCCGGGCCTTTTATGCAGCTCGGCCCTTTTTTTGGAGTGGCCCTTGAGGATGTGAGAGAAGCTGGAACTAATCTCATGACGCCAAACGGGCTCTCAGTCCGGAGGGCGCCGTCACTCACCGGTGCGTGCCCATGACACAAAAGGCTCGCGGAGAGCACACAAGCTGTGAGAAGTGTCCGGAGGACGAGGCGAGGCAAGGCGGCGTGACATTTTACCCGAGCGGCGTGTCGCTCTCGGAGCGTGATGCGCTTTCACCGCCGTTGCATCACGCAGAATTTGTGATCACTCGCCGGCGAGCGATCAAACCCGCCCGCGTCAACGGCGGCGAGCCTCCCCCCCCCCCACGTCGCCACGCATTGATATGTTAAACGCGGTGGCTGTCGTCGTTCTCTTCCCACTTTGCTTGTTATCAAAGAACGGAGATTCCATCTGTTTGGAGTCATTAAGTGACTTAAAATAGCTCGGCGTGACTGAAGGGACCACACAATTGGGTATAATTAAATCTTGTGAAGTTTCCAGTCTTTGCCAATTGCTCACCAGCAGACGATTGTATTCACCGAGTGGCTTTGACGACGTCGTTTAAAACAAGTCAAGGCGTAATCCTTCTCTCCCAGGAGTGCCAATTGTGAATTCCATTCGCGGCTTGAATGGATTCCATTCGTAAGCTGAATGTCCCCAAGGTTGTAAAAAATAAATTCAAGAAAAATGTACGATGCGGCAGAGGAGACGAGCCTTCGGCGCACCTGTTGCACCTGCCCCCCAACTCGAATTGCAGATTCGGTCCGGACAGAACAAATCGGGATTGTTATGATGGCAACATATCAAAGTTTGAATCATAGAGCGATGAGGTTATGAATGATTCATTTCTGTCTTCCGTTTAGCGAGATGTGAGCCCTTTTTCCTCTTGCGCAGTTTTTGCTCGGTAGCAAACCTCACCGGGGGGCTCTTTAACCTGTTTCGCTGCGAGGTGTTGGCCATTCAAGCTTGAGCGTGCGTGGGAGCCGAAAAGCTCAGAATGAATGCAAGAAGGACTCCATGCTGAGAACACGCCGTCGGTTCACAAAGGACGTGTAAATAAGCCAATAGAAAAAAAACCAACATTGCGTGGAGAGCCTCTTCGAAAAACACAACAGGCAACAAAAGCCTGCATTTAGCCAGCCTGGGTTCATGTCAAGAAATGATTACCGTTGCAGCATTGTTTGCTTATGTTATTGACTCATTCGCGTAAAATGAATCTTTGACGCGTCAATGGTAGTCAACGCGTTAACTAAGTGACCAGTCCAGGTTAGAGCCTGCCTTTCTCTCAAAGTAAGAGCTTAGTCTCGTGAGTCCGCCCAGATATGACAGTTGATCATTTCAGGGTTCTCTCACGCCCTCTGCTGGCCAGACAAAGTATGACCCAAGTCACTGAAACACAAGTCACGCACTCCTGCGTGCTAACGGTTTGTCCTTGTTGGAGGTCTTTGCTCCACTGATTGCATTCTAGCCATATATTTTTTATTGGCGAAGCGCCTCAACTTTAACACAAGCAGAAAAGTACAAAATGTTCAAATGATAATATGAGCAAATTAAAATTCACTAAGAGCCCGAACAGGACGCTGGACGGAGGGAGATTGAATGCTTGCGGCGGTGGCAGCAGCGGCCATAATGTTCAGCGAGATGGGACTGAAAAGCCATCGTTAAATAAACCCCAGCTCTGGGCATCCTATTTTCCTATCAGCATTCGGAAAAAAGAAAAATGAATCAACAAAAGCTCGCCGCTGCTCATGGGTTAAGTAAGGTCAAGGTTCAATTATGTTTGGAAAGATGAAATGGTGGTTGCGAAAAAAAATTAACAAAATAACCCAGAGACAACTTACGTGTTTTCTTGTTGTCGTCTGATTGTGTTCCTAGGAAATCACAATGTCCCATCACTGATAAACTAGAATACGGTGATATTTCAATCAAGTACCATTAATTATCTGTTTAAATATTATAGTATAAATTAAATATTATATATATTTTACTCTTAATAATTGCCTGTTTGGTAAATAATATGAGAATGACGCAATCCACATATTTTATAGGCCTAAGTCACTCAGCAGCACAATATGCAGAAAATTTGCTGATAGCCTTGTTTTATTTATAAAGTAGCTGACTCGATTAAACGTGGACTTCGCTAACGCAAGAACTTTGTTTTGTACCAATTATGTCACCAAAATGAACAAGGGCTGTAGCTTCTTAACTTGTTCTGTTTGCTTGCTTTAGAGGCACTTCAATCGTTAAATGCTTAAAAAAAATAAATAGAAAAAAAATCGACTTGACATCACAACTTTTTCTCTCTCTTTTTAGTCGTAGCTCCGCCATTGCCTTCACCTTCCACATTTTCTTGAGTTCTTTTATATCTCCCCAGCTTTTTTTTTTCTCTTTCTTTCTGGGTGTTGCTGCCACACTCAATGTGGTGTACACAATTCAAGGACGGCACATTTCCAAATGTACCCATTGGGTGTGATTCAGCGCGATTATGATTCGATTCAATAAGATTCGGCTCATTGTTAGACAATGTCATGCAAAGAAGTCCTTAGTGATTTTTTTTTTTTTCATTATTCTATTGATATGTATTTTTACATGGGCTCTACTAAAATTTCCTACAAATATCCATGAAACCCAGTGCATTGTTCTTTCTTTTTTTTTTTTTTTTAAATCAAATGCCATCTTGGGTTTTTGAAAAATGTACATGAGTTATTTATAAAAGTCTGACTGCATCCACAGTTCAAGAAAACCTTCACGTTATTCAACTGGCGACCTCACGGTGCAACATGGTGGGTTATTATTTCTTTTTTTGCTTTGACATGAGCGCAATCCTCACAGGATAGAGTCACCATTTCTGCTCCCACACATCCACAGCTTGTGTTCCTCCCTGCTCAGTACATTATATTAGACATGATGAACAGGAGGAGGGGTGTAATCCTGATGGGAATTAATGGCCACTCTCCTTCCCTCATTATGACAGCCCAATCGGTGGCATTGCAAGCGAGCGCGACGTGCCGTTCAGAGCTTCTGGCTCATTCCGAGGTGTGTTATTGCTGCAAATTAACTGCCTCCTGTAGTCTCGGCAAATCGGAGGCTATTGTGCGCCGGGACCTCCTCACTCATCTCTCCTGTGGGGTTGACTTTGTCGTTCACTCGTTGACACACGCAGATTGTATTTACTGACGTTTATCAGTTAAGTCGCTGAGCAAAAAATGGTGTATAATTGAACGGGATCATATTGGAATGCCAAATCAATACGATAAAAACAGGCGTAAGAATACAATGGACCATTTGTTATGCGAGCAGCAGTTTGGCAGAGAGTGAACAATTTGGCAACAATTGAGGATACTGTCGTAGGAAACAAAGGCCACTTAGCTTGATGCTAACAGACAGTGCAAGTAACCATAGCCAAGCTAATATGTGTGAGAGTGCGCGATATATATATATATATATATATATATATATAGTATATATATTTTTTTTTCTTTGATATATGCAAATCTTTTCCAAAGGCTTGCTTCATGTGCAGGGTCAATGTCTGGTCTGTAATAGGAGTCACGGTGATGTCAATTTGCATGCGTTTGAGTCCTCACAGAAGACTTTGTTCTTCTCACCTTGGGGCAACATTTTCATTAACGTCACAAGTCGTTCGCCTCAGAGTTCAAAAAATGAACTCTCTCCTTCACATCACTAAGCTGAGAGGGTGGCACGCTGGCACGCCGGCACGCCAGCCTTCTGTAGCTCCTCGTGGTTCCCTTTAAGCAAACTTTGTACTCAACTCATCTCGTGCACGCTCGACGAGGCACCTTACGACCAGATTTATTTCGACAGGTTAGCTTTTCACTAGCGGTACTTTCTGCAGTGAGTCGTTCTTTCCCCTCTGCCAAAATTACAAATTTGACTGCTGTTAACACGCACGTTTTGTCACAAAAGCCGCTGCCTCACGAGGTTATCTTTATGCGCCATCGTTTCTGAGTGGATTGCTAAGAACGTTTTTTTCTTCAGGCTAACAGGGGCAATGTTTTTGCCACCATGGTAACTGGATTTTCTTTCTTCGGTTCTCAGGGGAGCGGAGGGTCTTGCGAACCTGATGTAGCACCGCGGAATACCTCCATTTTTCTTTGGTGGGCATGACTTAGTGGAATTGCACAGGAACAGCCTCCGCAACGCCTGTCCACCATCTATCTGGGTCACGCTGATAAGCTCAATACGCTTTTTAACCAGTGTAAGGGGAAATTTGTCACAAGGACATTACTCGAGGAATTCAACGTGAGCTCCTGAACACCTGAACTCCGAAACTCATTTATCTTGTTCGTTTACAAAGCAGCGCCAACTAGTTTCTACACATTTACTCATTAATTAGCTTTCAAATGTGAAATATGATTTGTAACATAAACTGCATTGTATTAAAGCGTCCCTTAAATCACGTCTATTGCAATACTAAGACTGACCTCTGGGAGGCGTCATGGTGCAACAGGACTTCCAGCTTGCAGGAGAACACAAAGAAGAACAAGATGCTAGGCTTACTGTTAGCTTATCTTGGAAGTTTATCCTTAGCATAAAACAAAGAAGAACAAATAAAAGAAGCTAGGCTAACTGTTAGCTTATCTTGGAACTTTATCCTTAGCATAACACAAAGAAGAACAAATAAAAGAAGCTAGGCTAACTGTTAGCGTATCTTGGAACTTTATCCTTAGCATAGCCAATGGCTTACGAAATATCATCCAAGCACTCAACCCAACCACTTTCTCTTCCATTTGGCTGCCATAACAAAACAATCGTCTTCGGGGATGCGCAAAGGGCCGACGGGGCGATGGCCACGGGCGTTCCCGTTATCAAAGAAATGCCAAGGGGCATCTAGCAATAACACACTGCGGATACGTCGATGTCACTCACCCAAATGGCATTCACGTGTTTTGCGACTGCACAACTGTGCTTACCTGACACAACTCTCAACGCGGGAGCCAAAACATCGGGGAATCGTCCCAGACAACAAGAAGCTGCAGGCAGTGACGTCTGTGATTAACGTGCTGTAAAGGTGACAATCGCATCGTGTTCTACATGCCGATGAGTCGGCCAAGTTTCATCGAGCTAGCTCATCAGTATACGTTGAACACTGCCAAGAATGAGAGTAAAGAGCCAGTGGGGGAGAAAAGGGTGGAAAGAGAACAAAGCAAACACCAGGGCAGAGACTGCAGCATGAGCTTCTCTTTAGGGAGCCACAGAGATGGCTTGGAAAACAAATTTGAGGCCACCTAGGTGATTGTACAGAAAGCAGCCACCTAATTTGCTGCTTATTTACAGCATAACTTCTCACTGTAAGCCCCCAACTATGCCTTAACATTATTCCTTCCTGTTTTGATGAAGTCTATAAGCGGTCGGCCTTGGTGCATCACGCGCCGAGCAGATCGAACAATGGCCGCATGCTGCGCTGGATAAACTGGTATCCCACTGAGCGAGGGCTGCAAAGTAGCTCGCTGATAGTTAGTTAGGCTCTGGCCCGTGCCTCCTCGTCTGAGATCAATGTTTGGTTTGGGTCACGCTAAAAATAAACACAGGGGGCGATGAACCGCTGGGAGTTGGCAGTGTGCGTTTAAGAATTAACGGCAAGTTGGAGGCGGTTGCGAAATGACAGTTGCATGCGGTCAGGGCTGTCGAGGCCTCCTCGGCTGGCAGAAGCACGTTCAGATTTCAAATGGATTCGTTGAGATAAATAGTCTGAGATGTCTCCTCCACTACATCACATAATATCTACTAATTAATTTATCTCGGAGGCATTGAGAGAGTCACGGGGGTTTCCCGCAGTACAGCTTTCACTTCCCTAAACTGACATGAATGGATGGGTGGATGGAGCTAGCTGATCTAGATAGCTAAAGCTAGCTAGTTGATTTAGATAGCTCAATATGGGAGTCGCTGATGGTGTAGTGAGTTTGATTCCCGCATTTGATGGTGTCTATGTGTGACCAAAAAAAAAAGATAGCTTGATTCTCATCGAGCTAGCTAGCTAGCTACATAGTTTGATGCGTTTGAGTTTAGTCAAGTTTAGTGCACTGAACTTGTGGAATTGTTTACCGCCGGGCATTATTTTGTGTTACAATATCAGATCTTATTTTAGAGAGCCCACAAATGGGCACATTTACGCTCCCATTGGCTGCCTTGTTACTTCAACCCTGACTAGAGGGAGATAGCTTTCAGTCAGCTTTCATCTTGTCATGTGTGTTGAGGGATGTCCAAGGCAAAAAAATAAAAAAAAGGCCCTCAGCTGCAAGTTAAAGGAAGGGGAAGGCGAGGGATTGGGGCGCGGGGTGTGAGGCGTTTTCAAAGATGTTCTCGCTGGTGCAGCATGGGGAAGGATACTGGCCCGCGGGGGATATGTGTTGGTGCCGCCGTGACATATTTAGGGCAGCTGTGAGACTTAACAGCGCAGCAGATGTTAGCCATTATTCTTTTAAAAATGAAATAAAACCACACATTTTTAGATGAATAAAAGCTGAAACCATAGCCAGGAAATGATGGGTATACTTTTCCGTTTCATATGATGTGCTATAGTCGCATTTTAAACCAAATGAAAGCTGTTTCCTGGTTTGCCCATGCCAGCTAGCCTCCTCCTCCTCTCACTATTTTGGAGCCTTGTTTTCTGCATGAATAAATAAGCGAGGTGAATGTGGAAGCATTTTCTATGCACCCTGCTGGTGCAAGTTTGCAAACGAATTCCAAGTCAGGCAGCGGCGGGGCGGGCTGTCTTGTTTATGCTTGTTCACCCGCAAAGGTCTGCGATTCATAATCGCTCGTGCGATCGGCGCTATTTTGCCTCCAACGTGTAATATGATAACAAGGTACCACCCATCATGCAAATTTATGACTCTGGGAGAAGACACCTGACATCCATTTTTTTTAATGCCAAGTTACTGTGGTTCCTGGTTACCGTGGGGAATTTCAGTCGAATTTTCCTGTGCTCTAAGGTCATCAATGTTGGACCAGAACAAGAGCTTCAAAATATCTAGTTGTACGTACTTGTTCTTGGCTGGTTTCCTGGAAATTCTTCAGGGGATGGAATAGTTTGATGTAAATTTCTATTTTTTGATACGTTTACATTCCTTCAGGATACGTGAGTAAGGGTGGTCCCTGCGGACCGCTTGTCCAAAACTCCGCCGGATAAAAATCCCGCTTTCTTTCACTACACCGCGCAGCGCTCAAACTTCGATGCGGTTGCTGTGCAGCGATGCAATCTTGAAGCTGAGCGACAGCGCGTGTGAACTCACACCCCCCGACTCTCGGGCATCTCGTAAGTCGGCCGAAAAAAGACGATGGACAGTTTTAATAGAGCGGCACGTGCCTGGCGGGAAGGTGGCTAGAATCCCCCGCAGATATCATAGGTGGCAAAATGAAGCACATCCATTTCTCGCAGCCAGAGGGATGACGTGGGGCCTCTGAAGAGGTTTGTTGTTGTCTTTCATGCGGCTCAAGCTGAATTACACAATGCTTCAATCCCCAATCTCAGCATGAGAGTGAGTCGGAAGCGTTTATTTTCATCTTTTTCCGTCTTTCTGACGTTGATTATTTTTTCGCTTACAGTCTCAACATCAGTGTCGGGAAGTGAAAGGTGCATTCAAAGGCAAATCATGCTTTGCTGCAGGGCGGATGATCTGACTGCCACTGTATGGCATCACGCTCTCCTGCTGAGTTTACACGCTGAAGTGTGAACTTGATCTGGACAGTAATGAGTCATTTTACCTCTCAGTCCCAAGGTTGAACCTTCAGGCTTTTAAAAATAACACACTCGCCTTGACATGCACACTGTCAAAAAAGATTCTGTTTTTAACACAAAGGCCGATGGAAGAAACAAAACGTTATACCGACCTCTGTGGTGACAAATGGTATTGCTTTTCTTACTTTTTAATTTTAAAGATCAAGATTTTTTTTTTTTTTCATGCCATTAGTGTGAGTTGGTAACCTGTACAGTTGGGGGGGTGAGAATGCCAAGTTTATTTTTTTCCTCCCTTTCCATGAAGCAGCAGCCTCAGGTGAACTAAGACTTTCTGAATGTGATGCTGGGCGTGCACCCAATTTAGGAAACATTTGCGTCACGTTTTGTCTCATGTGCTCAGTTGCAATTCTTTTTGCCAAGAGTTAAGTGTTTAGTCTTACGTAACTGCACGGTAGGTGAGCTTAATGAGGAAAACGTGTTCCTGTGTTGTTGTTGTTGGGTTTTTTTTTTTCCCCCTTGTTTTTTTTAATCTGCACACAACAGAACTCCAAAAATAAATTATGTCAGAATATTATACAACATCTAGGCGGAAGCGAATCTAAGATTCATTTGCTCGGTGAAAGCCATCACAACATGTTAATAAAGTATCAGGGTCATTGCAGACGGTTCAATCATGTTTGTAAAATGAAGCGAGTCCGGCGTTTTTTTTCCTCCCTTCTGATCTAAGTCAGCAAAGGCCCGCCCGTGTGGTGGCATGTGCACGGAACATGATTGACACATAAAGGCCGTGTTTTTTTTTTTCTCTCTCCCCCTTACTAATCAAATCAAAGGCACCAGAGAGAGATGATTTTTGTCTAACAGATTGTTTCACCAATACTAGTGTCGCTAACGAATAAGTGTTTTTTTTTTTTTTTTTTCTTCTAAAATTGCAAACTCCTCATATTAATTACCCAATCAACTAATGATTTGGCCTCAACAGGCACTATTGCTTTCTGAACATAATGACTGCTGCGCAGTAATAGCTTTTTGTACATAAATTTCTTTGAAGAAACTAGCCCATAGGTGTGCATCCATGCGGCCATTTCGCCTCCTGCTGCTTTTCAATTAGGAGCCAGCAATGACTCATAACAGTCCCCCCCCCCCCCACCACCAACCCCACCTCTCTTGAACATACAATTAACGGCCAATACCTTCATTCTAAGTTTTGCATGACTATTCCGAGGTCTCTCATGTTCCTCCTCTCAGATATTCAATTCTCTTGTTTAGCCAAAGCGGCCCTCTTGGGACTGGGGCGAGAGGAAGTGGGGGGGGCGGTGGGGATCCGGGTGCTTGTTTACTGCAAGGGTGAGATGGGAGGCAGTAGGGAGGACCAGTAGGAGGACAGAAAAGCGCCACTCCCTTCACGCTTCATCAGGTATTCACAAAGACGGCTCGCTCACGCCCACCTCTTCGGCACGCTCCGTCGTGAGCAGGATGAAGGGGATCACTATCCCCGTGACACCCCCCACCGCCCCCGCCCCTGCAGCTGCTTGGAATTCAATAAGAGGAGAATATGGTTTTGATGCTTGCCTGTTGAGGCGTTTTTTTCTTGGCTAGAAGTCAGCTTGATAAACTCATAGTTGTTTGTGATGTGGGGACCAGTGAGTGTGATTGCACGCACGCACGCACGCACGCACGCACGCACGCGCACACCTCTATTTCTTTGTCATTTCATTTGTGACTTTGAGGGGGCAGCACCTGCACATTATTTCCACGCTGCAGTCCGTGCAGAGCTGCAGCTGCGGCCGAGATAGAGGAAGAGAAGCAATCAATAAGCGTCTAACGAGGGCTCGGAACATGACGGAGAGGTGCGTGCGTCTAAATGATGTGTGCGGAAGGACAGCGTTTGTGAGCATGTGTGTGCAAGCGTGCGAGACTGCGGTGATGCGTGGCTGAGGCTGAGGCTGAGGCTGAGGCTGAGGCTGAGGCTGGATTGAATGGAGTTTTCACTGTGGCCCATCTTCCCCTGAGACCGAGGAAGTCACGACACATGTAGTCTACAACACAGATGTCACCGCCCGCTCCACTGTGCCCTGAAGGCAATGCAACAGGAGCCATGCACTGAAACGCTCGTGCTCTCGCTCAAGGTGTTTTAGAACACAACCTCTTTCTGTCTAATAATAACACACACACACACACACACACACACACACACACACACACACACACACACACCTATCTCTTATTTATCTAGATCTGTATCTATATACACATATATACACATACATTTATACACATACATATGTACACATATATTTATATAAACATACGTATATACACATTTACTTATATTTATACATATATACACATATATTAGTAGTATATACACGTACTTATACAAATATATGCACATACATACTTATATATACACATATATTTCTATACACATTTATACACTTACACTTATATGCACATACTTATAAATACATATATACACATATATGTATATATGCATACTTCTATACATATTTACACATATATTTATATACACATATTTAGATGCACATATTTATAAATATGTACGTGTATACACATTTACTTATACACACATCTACTCATTTACACATATGTACTATACACTCAATCTATATACATTGATTTTTTGGGGGGGCAATTAAGTTTGTTTCAACATATGTGAATGCCTTTGAAATGCTTTCTTGTGCAAATGTGCCTAATATTGTGGCCTATGTCGTGATTCACTTTGTGCGTATATATATATATATCTTCAAGTGGTCTGGATTGAATGTATTTTACATCTTGAGAAAGTCATACAGCAGAGTATTGGACTCTAAGTGCACACAGGCTTTCTTTGATATTGCATTTTATGATATGATGGCACTTACTGCAAGGACATTTCCTGACCAATTTAAGCCCAACGCCTTTCATTTCAATTCAACTTGATATGTATCTCCCCGCAAAATGCCCACAACACACAGATTGACATACACAAGGATTGCCGTGATAGGCGTGACACCCGCTCAAGGAGGAGATGTTCCTCATCCTCCTCCCTGGATGATACAGTAAAAGGATCAGGGGATCTTTCCATTACCCATAGTCGCGGCTCAAGCGAACGGGGGACAGATAAGACTTCAAGTAAGCACAAAGTGACGGGACGGCATACCATCACCCGTTGCTCAAAAGCTTTGTCATTTAATTTGAGCTTCTCGAATGGAAAACAAACGTGCAAGCATTTGAGCAGAAACGTACGTACGTGAGAAGAAAAAAGACACATCAAGCTCAGGATCAAATTTTCCAGGTATGGCAGCATTGCAGCAAATGGCGACGGGAAGACGCAGTTGAGTTGTAAAATGCTCCCTTGTTTAGGAGCTCATCAATCAGCTTCAAGCAAATTGGATCCCAGGCGCTAATTAGGTTGTTGATGACCTACACCGCACTGCGGTCCTTACCGGCTCTCGTTAACATACAAGTCTGCCAAATGGAAATGAGAAGATTTCTTGGATTTGCTTGTAAAATTAGACTTGCAGTAAAAATCACGCCGCTTCATTTTCGGGAAAAGAGTGATTCTGATTTACAGGTTATTTTTTAGTTACTAGGCGAGTTAAATGTCTTTCACTCAATCGTTCAAGTGTTTTTCAGTGGCAGTCTTCAGGAGAATGCTAATGAGGGCAAAAACCTCTCGAGTATATTTTTTTAACTGCGACTGCGCATCTCTAGAGACAAAGTTAAGCATCAATCACAAGCATTTTCCATTCCAAGCAACAAAGACGTTCAAGAGACCCAAACTGCTTTGGCGTTTGAGTGCTTCGTCCAAATCCCGAGGGTATTCGGGTGACTTCTTCTTAAATGCGTCCATGAAACGCTAGCTGTAAATGCGCAGTCGCTCGTGATTAATGTGCAAAAATAATTCATAATACACAATTCAACGACATGAATAATGACTTTTGAACACACTAAACGAGACATTAGTAAGCGTGAACTGTGATGGATGGATGGATGGATGGATGGATGGATGGATGGATGGCCGTCCACCCGTGTCTGCGTCAGTGTTTTTTGGTTTTTTTTTTCTCCCCTTTCCATTGTTGCCTCTCTAAATACATTAGGAGTGTGCTTTTACACCCGCTCCGAACAAAAAGTGCCCCGAGCTAACTTGTGTTATGTTTTGCTGCTGAATTAAATAAAGCAAAGTGAATTGTTTGGCTGTGATATCATGGCGCGTGTGTGTGTGACACGTGCGGAGCCCCTGCAGCTTTGTCAGGCGGCCACGCCCACTCAGCTGCACTAGCAATGTTTACAATTCTGTCACGCACGTTGAGAAAGAGGCAATATTGATTACGGTGTGTTTGTGATCGGTGGCATGATCAAAACATGAACAGCGGGGTCACACTCTTTATGCAATGCCTAATGAGCGTAATTAACTGGAAAGTCATTCTTGGCGAGCGCTTGCTTCCACTGCCAAGCAATTAGTGTGCAACCGCTGCTGTTTGTACCAGCGTGAGTGACGTCAGGCTTCCGCATGAAAAGACAGAAAAACACTTGGGTGCCGTTTATTGAGGTTTTGTGCGAGGCCGCTTTTGGGCAGGGGGTACGAAAGAACTGCATTTTTTTTTTTCTAAATACGTCAAAGATCCATTTATCAAGGTTGGCTAGGCCGCATGCTATCATAATCAAAACAAATTTTTATTTAAAACGATACTAAAATATTCCATTTAAAAAAAGGATTTCACTTAACATTTTCCAATCCAAAGCAAATCAAAACACATTAGCATCTAATAAGAACTAGTTTCTCTTTGATTGTAAATATTGTTGGATGGGGCTTCACACTTTGAAGGATAAAAGTCATGTAAAGTCACCAAAAATGAGATAAACAGTCTGACAGTTTGCACACGGGGAATCAAGCAGAAAGTCATAAGCGTTACAAATCAAGTTTTTCTCCTTCTATGAAAGTGCCTGGAAATGAACTGGAGGCGGAATCCGGAGCAGCCAGACAAAACCGCCCAATGCGAGGCCACATTAAAGTCAGCCAGGCAAAATGCGACTGACGCATGGAGGCAATTTGATTTCCAGTCTTTTGTAATCACACCTCACGCAAAAGCCAATTGTCCATGTTACTCATAAAACCTCAAATGATTCACGGTTTGAAATCGAAGAAACTGTTAGAAATAAGAAATCTAAGAAATGTTTTTTTTCCTCATTTTTCCAATTTCAATTTCTCTTTTTATGTGGCATTTTCACCGTTTTAGGACCGTTTATCCTGCTTTGCATGTGCGTAAAATTTCCTAGGGTGCCCATTATCTTTATTGCGTAATCACTCAAGTGATGAATTAATTTGGATCCTCATCACGTTGTTTACTCATAACGGGGAACCCTTTAAATATTTCAAAGTGGCATTTTTTTTTTTTTTGAAGCGGGCTCATGTTTTGCACCAGGTCACTGGAATCTCCATGGGCACAATACATGTCCAACAAAACCACGTTGAGTTATTTGCTCATGTGCATAAGCATCACAGGACTTTTTAAAAATGCAATTTGGAGAAGGCTGTGGTGGCAGAACATCATAATCTTGGGACGTGTAACAGCTCCCGCTAATTGAAACAATTCATCAATGTATGACTGATATATTTTTACTGCACGGTAGGTAGCACAGCAGAAATGTGTGGTTAAAAAAAATAATAAAATAAACGACCCCATTACGTACACTTGCTCATATCTGCCCATGTCAGGTGGCCGCGCTCGGAGAGCACAGCAGGACAAATGCGACAACCCGCCAGCATTTGGACTGGGCTGTGATGGACAAAATAAATAAATAAAGAAAGAAAGAAAGAAAGAACACCAAGGACAAAATCAATGGGGTGCCCTCCATCACCTCATAAAAAATACAAATTGTACCGCATGAGAGCGTGCGATGACAAATGAGCAGATACGATTGCAAGCTTTGATTTCTTGGCTTCGACTAAGTCGTTTTTTTTTTTTTTTTTTGGAGACTTTACAAACTGCCAAATGAAAGCCGAGATCACCTCGTTGAACTAAACGCGTTTATCATATTTTCATTTGTTCCAGTGTATAATATTCGCTTTTTCAAGTGGCAGTCACTAAGTCAGCTCAAATGTGATCTTGCGAGCGATTTGCGAGATGAGTGCGTTTTAAATAACTAAATGTTGCTATTTGATTTGTAAATATTTCATGCGAAGGAATTGAAGAGTCCAATATTTTCAAAGCTAAACTGTGTTTTCTTTCCCTACTTCTGCAGATGAAACGACTGTGGGTGATGCTCAAGACGTTGACTCTGCATGAAGTTTTTTTTTTTTCGCTCTGCATGGCGTCTTATGTTTGATTGCCAATTTTCTTGATATTTCTGTCCTTCCGACCAGCTCTTACAAATTTCATTGCCAACCTCAGCTTGCAACCATTACTAGTGAAAAATCTCAAATCACTTGAATGTACGCTGCCTGCTGGGTAACAACAGCAGAGAAGCAAACGTACTACATAAGCCATTGATCTCTTGGTTGAGGACGCTACTGTATGTGTTGAGCAGCTAATGAATAAATAGTGAATCAAGTCGACGTTAGCTTCTTTTACACGCTACGGAAGAATGAACAAATACAGCCATGATGGGATTTCAATTACTTTTAAATAAATATATAATGGATGATAACTAAGTCGATAAATATAAGCATTCAACTCACAATGTCAAAATGGCCGTTTAGATTGTATAAACATGTCTTGAAATGCAATATAAGTAAGGCAAGGCACCTATTTTTGGATCATGAATGAAATAGATCTCAAAGTGCAATTTAAGGCAAATCTCTGTTCATGACAAAAACTCGACATTTTTGTAAAAGAAAAAAAACGCAGAAAGCAAGCAGGCGGGCGGGCACTCGCTGTTAGCCGTTAGCCGCTAATGCCGCAGACCTGTGCGCAATTATACATTGACAGCGGTATGAACTGGCTCTTTCTTAGCATGTTTAATTAGTGAATGAATATGATTTAGGGATAATGTAAATAAATAAGTAAATAGATAAATAAATAAGACTGGATTTATAGCATTTTCCCTCTGGAAAGGCTCCACACACCTTAATGATTTCAATCATAAAAGTTGTTTGGGGGCCGGAGGGGGCTCTGGTGTAATTTGTAGAGGCTGACGGTACAAAAGTGCTTCAGCGGCACGATGTTGTGTGCTTTCACTTTTCTCCCAAACAACTGCTGCTATCAGCAGAGAGGAAAGGAACAGCTCTCACTTTCCTATTTACAGTGGCGTGCGCGCCTCGCCACATTTGCATGCCATGGAGGTGCACGTGTGGGCAAGCGTGTCTCGTCTCGTCTTGACCCCTCGCTAATAGCGCAGCGCGCCTATTGTCGTTAACGACGAGTGTTTCCTTGACCAGAAATCTTCAGGGGCCATCTTGACTAAATGCTTATTAAGTCACCGGTACGCTTGTGAGAAATTACCGTCATCATTATATGAGCTGAATCTTTCATTTCATTTGGCATTTTGTAAGATTTCCACTCTTAATTAGCTTTCTTGTTTGTTTATTTTGCAACTGCTGAGTCATTTCTACTGGGGGAGCTGATTAGGCCTGTCATAGAGCCTATTAAAATAAAGAAATGCCCAAAATGACCCTCTCGCTTCGCTAAAACTCCTGACGTTGCTAAACCTGAGCAGATGCTGTCCCACAGCGCGACGCCATTGTTGTTAAGCGCCGCTACTCCTGCCCCGGCTGCTTAACTCTGATGCCGAGGCCGTTTAAAAAAAAAAAAAAAAAAAAAAGGGACATGGCATGTTACACATCATGGTTGTTTAGAGCTGCACCTCAAGGGTTTAAAAACTACAATGCAAAAGGAGCTGTCCTCCCACATCCGAACAACTGTCACCACGCCGAAACAAGAGAAGCGGAGTCGGAGGTTAGCAAACAGCAAGGTCCAAATGAGTTTGTTTCAAAAATAAATGTGGCGCCGTGGCATTTGGGTGCCCCGAGCGGCGAAATGTGTCACCGCAAATGGGAGGGAAGCACTTGACGTGTCACAATCCGCACAGCGGAGAGAGAGCCCCACTCTGCGCAATCAAAATGTCGAGGTAGTTTTATTTTGTTTTTAGTGTTCATGAGTCACAGGACCACTTTGGTGTTAAGCGCTTTTGGATGTGTGAAACACTTTGCCGAGTCTTATTTGAGCTTCTTCCATCATTTTGGAAATTAGGAGGCTCCGACTTTAATAGCGGCCCAACTGCTCTTGACCATCTAATCAAATCAGAACATTTTATTTGATGTTATTATGGTATATTATTCCAGCATATACTGCCTGAAAAAGATACATGCAAATAACGGTGTCATGTTTTTTAAAGGCTTATATAATACATTGTAAATATGCCAAATAATCATATTCATTGTATTTTCTTACGAATACTTGACTATGGGGACAATTGCCGGTTCACAAATGTCAACACATTTGAAATGTGCCAACTTATTTGTGAATACGACACTTTTTAAACATATTTTTCCCTCCCTCCTTTCACTTAAAAATCCATTCTGGAGCACCTTTGAGAAGCCGTTCGTTCGCTCCTTGGCTGCCACCGCCAAAACGTTAACACGTGCGTAAAATCGTAAGCCTGGGCTCACCTGGCAACACACGCCAGCTCACAATCCGTCCGACACGCTGCTTTCCTCACAGGTGAGCGGCTCGCTTTGTAAAAAAATGCCCTTTTCTTTGTGGAGCTCTTCAATCACTCCCGGCTCCTGTCGGCAACAATGCGGGTAGGCCCACCTGCGGAGGAAATCCATGTGCGATTCTGCCTATTTGCCACCGAGAAAGTGACAGAAAGAAGAAATTGAAAAAAAACATCTGTCAGACAAACACCTGAGTTAGCGGTGCTCCAGTAAGTTGATTTACTTGACAGGGAAACTTTTGGCTGCTGAGCCAAATGGTGCGTTCCAAAGGACACGTGAGGTTTAGAAGCACGGCAGACGATTGATACGGGAAGTCTGCAGAAATCTTTTAAGTCGCCATCCATTTTCACCGACTCATTTACCCGATGACGTTTCTTGTTGCCATAGCGACCGAGCGTAGCAACAATGCTCCCGTCACGCATGCTTCGCTGCGTCCTTTTCCACAGATATGCGTCCATGGGGGAGAGGGATGTGACTGCGACACATTTACTAAAGGGAACGAGAGCAGACATTTTGATTGGCAACACATGGAGTGCTCACACCCACAACGGCGCAGCTGTGAAATTACCGACACCCTGGCTAACACGTCTCCGCGCACATTTATGCGGCGTTGGATTTGTGAAAATCGAGTATTTCAATCCTTCAGCCTCTTTCTGTTGCTTATCTTATTTTTTTTCAAAATTGACTCTCGTCACACCATTCTTGTCCAAGGTTACAAGTCTGGCCATGACAAATGAAAACGCTCGTGTTTAATTTCTGGGACTAGATGATCAACGTGTTGTTTGCTTTTCTTTATTGACCCGTCCTCCCAAATGGACCTGTGCAATATTGAGTCAGAATGCCACTGGGAAGACGAGTTTTACGGACAGCCGAAGAATGACGCAAAGTCCCTGGACAGACGTGTTAACTTTTAAGCTTGTTGTTGCTCCACATGCCCTCCAATACGCTTAAACGGCGAGCGGAGATGGAGGGAAAGAGAGCGAGAGGACAGACTAATCCGCCTCAGCGACTTTGGGACCAGCTTGCTTCTCCTTCAGGGGTGGTGAACATGGCTGAGCGCTGCCAGCCAGCCAGCGTGCACAAAGACCAAATGTTTCCACATGAGCAGGGGAGGAGGAGAACAGTGACAGCGACAATTCCCAATGTCACAATCGGAAGGTCATTTTGAAGCGTGGAGGTCTGCTTGCGTACAAAAAAAAAAAAAAGAGACGTGACTGCAAATGGATTTCACCAGTCTAAATGTAAAACATGTTTTTTTTTTCTTTGCCTGCTTATACCATGCGAAGGGGAAGACAGGATCCAGACATGGATCAGAACTTATCTGTTACTTTTATTTTCTAGCTGCATCATGAGAACTTGCAAAGTTTGCGAGTTAATCTCCAACAAGACTCATCCGTATGAAGGATTTGGAACTTTGTGAGATCTTCAATCATAGCGACTTTACTTTCAAGTAATTCTTTATTTACCGGCATCCCGGAATGTTCCGTTTCAGAAAAAAAATATTTTTTATGAGGGTTTCCGTGCAAGACTCTGCTGTGAAACTCTTTTTATTGTGACTGCTGGTTGTGATATGACAGTCATGACAAGTGTCTTCCTTCTCGCATTACCATTTTAATATGTCTATATTTTAGGTTTCAATTCCATTTAAATTGTACCCAAATAAATAGATAAAGAAATAAATTCCATTTAAATTGTACCCAAATAAAAAAATAAAAAGATTCAATTGAAATTGCTGAAATATGCAAACAATGATGTATCCAATTGCAATATAGCGTTCAAATGATTTCCACTCATTCGGCTTTCCTGATTTTTGGGCAAATGAGTGCGCACGTGTGTGTATTCATTCATGCGGGCAGACTCCTGCCATCTGTTTAGACAAGATATGCCACCTTGTCTCTATCCTGTGTGTCAACGACTATCAGCTCGGTGCCCAGCCGCAGCTAATCGCTGAGTGATGTGGTCGAGCGGAGCTATCTTCATCAACTAAATCCTAATTGGGAGTCTTATCTCATTTCAAAAGTCACATCAAGGAGAACGCATTCATTTGTCGTTAGGAAATTATGGGAGAAATAAGCAGTGAATTTGTTTTTTTTTTAATCTTTTGTCAGCCGCCATAAGCATCTTGTGTGTGGGACTTTTTATTTGGGTTGTCCCGTTCTCGTTCTTCTTCGCCTCAGATCAGGCAACTGTCTTCTCTGCTCTCTTTCCTCTTGTCTCCCTGTGCAGCCAGTGTCAATGTTCTGGATCAGTGAACGGGCCAGATGGCTGCAGAAAGCCGTCCACTCTCTCTCTCTCTCTCTCTCTCTCTCTCTCTCTCTCCCTTTGCTCTCCCATCTCCTTTCACAAAGGTTCTCCATCCCCCGTCGTGTCGAGCCATAGCCTTTCTCTCGCGAGTCCATCCTCACGCTTGCCCAAGGCTCTGCTGTCAAACCTCTGCCGAGCTTGACTTTCCCGGGCCTGACGGCGATGTGTCTCCTGCGCCGTCCGTCTCCCTGAGAAACAAAAGCGCTGATTTAGTTCACAGCACGCTTGGCTCCTGTTCAACCTGATCACGGTTATGCTCGCATTCCAATTTTCGTCTCTTTTTCTTTTTTACCTCCTATGCTTCTGACAAAGCTACCGATTGAAATGCTCACAGCGCGGAGACTCGGAAGGCGGTTCCGCTTTATTTTAATCACGTCGCAACAACAAGCGCAAGTGCTGCTTGAGAGCCCCAACGACTCCTCCTCGCTTCTTTATCTCACGGCGCTCGTGCGGCCCCATCAAAATGTTTTATTCCACTTGCTGTATGTAAAGCAATAAAACGCAATTGCATTACACATTACAAGAAGGCTGATCAATAAATCATACTTGATCACGCGGCGCACTCTACGCCACCATGATTTCTCACTCGCTCGACAACGAAGCAGCGATGTGTGTTTTTTGCTTATGCCCGCTTGTAATTATCTCAATTATTAGCCTGTTTGTTCACGCTGACCTCTACACCAGGAGGGGAGGGGGAGGGGTGGGGTGGGTCGTAGCACAGTAATATCCCGCCAGTGGCTCCCCCTGGGAATTTATTATCTCAGGCACAGCGCAGGTAAAGCTACATAAACCGGCAAATCAATACTCATCATTTAGCGGAACACACATGCGAAAGGTTAAAATGCAATTTGGCCGTTGCAGTGTAACGGCCTCCAAAACACGTGAGCGTTAAAAATCATACGACCTCATAAAAAGTGGCCGTCCTTTGAGAATTGCTTAAATATGAAGCGTGGATTGCTTTCTTGTCATATCTCCGCCATCTGTACTTTACAAGTTTTGGTTCGGCGAGCGGTGAATATTGAAAGGATGCCCACCGCAGCGTTTGGCGCTCTTATACTGTGACGGCGCAGTTTGCTTTGAAATTTCCCATCCAGATTGATACCTTCAAAGGGAAAAGGATGGGAAAGGCGTGTTCATTTAACAACTGAGTGGAGTACATCCCAGAGGCGAGGACCTCTGGCGCTAATTACAACATAACCATTAGGTACAAAGCATGCTGGTCTCCGCTGGAATTGGGTTTTAATTGGACCGCCTTAATTGGTTGATTGCACGCAGAGGTGGAAATTAAAGTGGCGACTAAATCCTGCTGAGAGGTGGCGCATGTGGAAGCGAAATGCAACAGTGACAAGGAGCCCCCACCCCCCAAAAAAATATTTTTACATAGCTAAAAAAATCCACCAAAAAACTCAGTATTACTATGTTCCCTAGAGCAAGGGAAAGAATTCCAAAAATATCCCCAAATCAATTATCAATTATCTGGTCGAGGAGCCCCCCCCCTCCCGGCACCTGGTGTTGACCCAAGCATTTTACAGGGGGATGGGGCAGTGCCCCCGCAGCCCCCTACTCTAGCGCCGCCAGTGTTTCAACATAAGTCCTCCTAGTGAGGCGTTCTGAATTATTAATGACGCCTCTTAGACTCGCTCGGTGGCTCGTTCTCCTCCCCCCCCGTAAACATTTTTAAAAGCAAACATGCCCCAATGCCGCTTTTGGCCGGAAGAATATGCAAAGCACCAAAGCTGTGATATGTTAAACCGTCTAATAGTGAGGGCCCGTTGCCTTTTTGACCGAGGTTCACCCAAAAGTTAAGTGGGTAATTTCAACAATTTCCACAGACGGCCACGCTTAACAAGGTATTATAAAGCCAGCTGCTCTCCCTGCAGCGACTTCTGACCTTTTCATTATCCATCACAATCAGCCTTGTGACAAAATCATCTCCATCTTTCACCTGCTGCACTATGCATCAGCATGCGTCGGCAGTCGCTGAAGACAATACAGTGTCAAATTTCGCTTTGGTCGCTTTCAAATCCCGAAAGGGCATCATCACCTGTAAAATGGATTATTCATCCCAAATGTCTTGGCTATGAAACAAAAAAGGTTCCATTACATTTGGAGTGGACTGGCGTGGAGTGGAGTATTTAACCTGAGGATGAAAGACATTTACGGAGAAGAAGCAATGTTGTTTTGGCTCTAAAGGTGTTTTGAAGTGTGGAGGTGGTACACAACTGGGATCGGCCTCATATCGGATTGATTTCTCAAGTGCAAAAGATTCATTTGACAAAGTCCAGCAGCGCAAGGTTGCCATGGCAGCTGTAAGCGCCTTCTTGATAAATATTTCCACTTATTGCAGCATCCTCCAATTACATCTTTTTGCTGTTTGCCTAGACTACATGTAAGCAGTAATTTACAAGCATCTCCTTTCAGTTTCAATATGAAATTCAATGACATGATTCAATTATGGTTCAGGGACATTTTCAGCAAATTGGGAAATGATTGTAGCGCGGCTTGGACAGCAGTGGACTATTACGTCCATATCTAAAAGTCCCGAGCCTAATGCTGAAACCCGGAGCGGCTAAATGTTCAAACATCATTTTGCACTTAACTTTGCTTTTGTTGGAATATTATCCTCATTATTGCAGATTGCTCACCTGATTGAAATGACAAGTCGTAGCAACCTTTCTCAAAGTGGACAGCCGTGTTTCTTTTTTGCACGCGGGCAATTAAATAAAAACATTAGCAGACCAGTCGGAGATATTTTCTGGCACGAAGGCTCCGGTGGAATATTGCCACCAATGGGCAAGGTTTTTTTCTTCTTGTTTGTTTTCAAAGGGAAAATTGTTTTTATGTTTTGCACTTCTTGTTTTTTGTGTTTGTGCCACACTGTTTAATGTAGCAATAGAAAATTCACTCTGGGAATAGGTGAAAAATACAAAGTAGAAAGTGCAGCCAAAGGAGAATTACATAACTGATTATGTTTACAAAAAAAGACTTTGCAACATCTGTTACACAAGACGTAATAGGAAATGACATGTTACATGAATGATCGAATTCTGCTCATTAATCACATCCATTAAATTCTGCCTCTTTGACAATTAATCGATCAAATTGTTGTTGTTTTTTGTCCATGATTGTTAGCAACATTTGCTACCGATACAATTGTGATGCACGGTTTGATAGCTAGCTAGCTAGACCTACCGCTATATTAGAACGCCTCATTGTTGTCGTCGTGTGCACACCCATCACAAAGAGAGAGGTGGAATAACGAGGAGGCGCTTATTTAACGTTTCAAATGCTTTTTTTAACTCGAAATAATCATGATCCATCATTTTGTGATTTATCGTGAAATCGCTGCTGTGACAAATACTCTTTAGCTGCCCCAATTTTCTACTTAACAAAAAGCGTATACAGAGAGAATGTAATATCTCACTTAATGGCCTGATGGGATTTAAGCGTTAATTGCGAGAACGTGTTCCTTAATGTGCATCCCAATTAGCCGTTGCGACGCTCATTAAGCAAATTAACCGGCACCACAACAAGCATTCGGGAAATGCCTTGTATTGATCCCGCCCCCTTTCATTGTAAGACTCCAGGTCTTAATTGAAAAACTTTTAGCACTGGTGAGCTAATGGTACATGCTACTTACTTTCATGCTAGTCGCACGAGATCGATCCCTGGTTAGGATTTAAAAAAAAAAACGAAAAGGTTTCCGGCATTTGTTCTGTCGACACTCTACTTTTGGTTTGAGAAAACTTCACCAGGTGAATTTAGGACTCGGCGGCAAGGGGATTGCAATG
Organism: Syngnathus scovelli; assembly: GCF_024217435.2. NCBI lineage: Eukaryota > Metazoa > Chordata > Actinopteri > Syngnathiformes > Syngnathidae > Syngnathus > Syngnathus scovelli. Next base: position 24,634,416 of record NC_090849.1, read on the forward strand.
TCAAGCCATATTGACCAGGCAATGCATTATACTGTCGCTTTGCCTCTAAGCCGCAACTTTGAAATATATAAATGTCACGCACTTCTCTCGGAAAGAAATACTGTGCGAGAAATGTCTTTTCAGACGCATTCCTCTCGACAGCAAGAAATAGGTACTATTATAGGATCATTGTGTGAGATGGACAACGATATTGGAATCGTTCATGGTTGTGTCAAATTGTCATCCCTCTTTATGTCGTGCGTAATGTCACAGCATTGTGAAGCTGTCCTGTCTATGGTGGCAGAGTTTGATCAATGGCTGTGGCTTTAAGACGTGTATCCGTTCCACGCTGATGTCTTACAGTAAGGGAATGAAGACGGGTGTAGGTTCAAGATACCTCGTCGCTCGGGATTTTATTCAGTAGGATTTGGCTCCTCACCCGTAATGGTTTCTTGTTGTGTTGGTCATGGAATTGTTAATTTGATACACTGGTAGGTTCCTCTTGGACTTTTCAGCCATTGTTTCAATTTTTATTGTCATTGGGTGGCCATTGCGCTGATTGGTTAGTATTTGAGCTTGGGCATGTTTTTGGCTGCTGCGTCAGTCGCTTTTTGACAGATTTGTGTGCACTGGCGGAAATTTAAATATAAATAATTGATTCTTAATAAATAATTATGAATATTTATTTACTTGTTGAAATGCTAAAAAAAAAATTCTTTACCCTAAATCCGATAAAAACACACATTAAAAAGATGTGCCCATCTCCAGCAACTTTATTTCTATTGTAGTAAAACTAAAATGATTTTAAAGGATGCTTGAACTTTGCTCCACCGTGTCTTCATTGCTAATCGGTGATTACTTTTTGCAATCTCACCTTTGACAGTTTTGGAGTGATGCAAGAGCTAGAAAAGACATTCTCAGGGTGATTTAAAGTAGTGTCCTAGAAATGTGAAAGTAGATATACGGTGTGGATTACTGTGACTGACCTTTTTATGCCACCTTGGTGCCGCCAATGAGACGTCACTTTATCACAGAGCGGCAAGAGCGCCAACAGACAATGGATGTCTTTGACATCTAATTCAGGGACGGTGTTTTATTCCCTGCTTCGTTATGTGGATACTTAAGAGAAAAGTATTCAAGCTAGTAAAGTTTAAATTGCATTTTTTTTCCCCGTCTTTTATTGTTCGTTCATCCTGTCCAAATGCTGGAAATGCGGACAATTAAATGTTAATGCTAACATTGCTTATGCTAGCAACTCTGTTGCTGTGCTTTAGCTCTGAAAGTGATGGTGTAATCCATCTTCCAATTTACTGCAATGGTTTGGCGAGACAAAATGTTTTTTTTTGCTGTTTCCAAATCTAGATACAGTGCGGTGTTGATAGTCCTGATGTTTCCCAGCAGACACTGTGACCCAAATCTGGGCACATCTCACTGATGCGGCCATTAACTTTCCAGCATGTTTGGAGCCAACAATCGTCAGAATACATCAGAGCATGTGTGACGCACTTAACAGTCCACATTGTGCCAAAATGAGATATTAATTCATGTTAGTCTAGCTTCAGAAATCTGTTATTAAGAAAGCCCTCTAAATGACTCTGGTCTTCTGAAAACAAAATTCCACCGCAAAGTTTTGGAACAAGGCAAAGATATTTCTTCTTTGTGGTTTTCCTGTTTCTGCCCTACAGGGGATTTTCCTCAGTTTTTTGCTCACCAATTATTGATGGAGCTTGATTCATAATGCATTCCAAAAGTGACAGTCGGATTCCCGCAGAGAGACGGATGCGTTAGTTTTACGGTCATATTCAAGTAAAAGTTTCCGCGTTGGCAGGCTTGGACGATCTGGATGAGTAGTAGGCGTCGAGTGCATCATTTTGAGGGGGACTGGAAATTATGGCATTTTCTGCATAACATCCACTGTAACATGCGGTAGTTGTGCGGATTTATATGAAAGATGTTGCCCATTGCAAATCCATTGACCACAACCTCAGTATAAATTTCAAATAACTTCTTTCTGTTGAGGAATTGCATCGTTTTCACTTGGTGTCTACTACAGCCGGACTGGCTAAATCACTTATGAGTAGAGCATCAAATCGCTTCGCCTGCTTTCATTAGGACATTGGACATCCGGGGAAATCAAATATATTAGCTTTTCTGTCATTCTTTCAGTAGTCGTTTTTATGAGTCATAAAAAATGCTACAAGAAGCGACAGTTTGTCGGAGCTTTGCTCTGCAGACCGCAGCCTTTTAACACTCCGTCACTTGGAGGTGAAGGTTGTATCCCTCCTCGGGGAGCTCCGCACGGGGGCACAGCAGGTAAAAGTGCCACACTTCCTTATTAGTCCACAACTTCCACGCTCCTGGGAAGGTCCACATTTATTTTGCCGTTCTGCCCGTTGCACTGAGTGCCCATTAGGGAGAAGTGCGGCGCTGGGCCCCAACTGCCTCCTCTGAAGCTCCAATAACAGACGTCAGGCTAATATGATCAGCAAGTGCTTTGGAGGGATTTTCTGTTGCCGTTTCTCGCACGAGTATAAATGTTGATCAAAGTGGTGGGCGACGAGCGTGAAGCCGCTTCCTGCGGGCAGGACAGGACATGACATGTATCAGACGCGTGTCGCTAAGGGCGGCCTTTTGAAAAGTGGAGTAAATCCCCGTAGCTTGGCAAATTTAGCAAAAACTGGGAGAGAATTAACTTCAAGCATGAATGGTGGAGCTTAATGCTTTTCAGGCACCGAGGACATCTTGTTTGGTGTGATAAGTGAGAGCTGTTGTTTGACTTTGTCAAAGCAAAACTAAAGCCCCGTATCTACACAGCTCCCATTCTCCGCTTGTGTTCACAGGACAATGCTAACAGTTAACTCTTTCAAAGCACAGCCCAGCATTTGTTACATATAATGTGTGCCAGCCCCAAATTCACTCGCTTCTTTGGTTAACGTATCTTTTTAACAAGTGGATACGTCCATATAGAAGTTTCGCTGTCCGTTTTCGAGAAAGTTAAAGACTCACCGGTGTCAAACTCGAGGCCAGGGGGCCAGGTCTGGCCCGCCGCACTATTTGAAGCAAACTTCCACATGGCTAAAATCTGTGCCAAAATTTCAAATTGGCATGTGTAATGAATACTATTTATTTTGGTACCCTTTTTATAGTAATTTGAACAAACTATTATTTCTAGTCATCAATTTGTTGTGTATATGCAATAATCCAACGAGACAATGAAACATTTTTTCAATCTAACCGTCATGACGGCCGCTCAGTGTTGTCTTCATTTCTCAGCTTAACATTTCTTTGTCTGCATTTTGCACACTGACAGTGGGTCCTGACCTGTGGAGAAAACAAGCAAAAAATTGCAGCTGTCAGTATTTCTGTTAAAGCTATAAGACGGCTGTGTTTTGTATCACTCTTGTTCTTGGATGTCTCCAGAGCAATGCATTTACTCTTGCTGAAAAGATGGTGAAAACAGCATCCTTTAGACCAACGCCATTGCGAGAGGGCCACAGGTTACGCTTGCATTCGGTTAACCCTCGGCGCACTCCCGTGAAGCTCTTTCAAACTCCTTCATGAAAGTGGCTTGGTTTTTTTTTCCCAGTTCTTTACTGCGTGTCTGAGATGTTTGCGTCGACTCCCCTGAGTGATCGCATCCAATGGCGCTTTGCAATTCAGGCCCACGGTGGCATGCTGTAAATGTTGTTGCCAGTCTGGAGGGAGCGCATTAAGAAGCCGTCCCTGCTCATCATCAACCTTTTCACACTGCTATGAAAAATTCATGGCTCTGCAGCACGAGTCAGGGCCAGCACTGGGAGGGAGGGAGGGAGGGAGGGAGGGAGGCTGCTTTTCTTTGGACACTGTCTCAGAGAAACACACTTGATGGCAAATTTCAAACGGCCCACCTTATAAGCTCGAACAAACTGTTCAAATATCCAGTTGCCAATTATTTGCGTCGGCGCTGACTGTAATATGAAATGACTTCATTACATCGAAATATTAACGTAATAAAGATGTGACAGATGGCCAATGGAGGTACAAATTGAATGTAATGAAGCCAAACTTGGGGGAAAAAAATTGAGAAAGGAATCCTTTACGTTCCTTTAAAGTGATATCATTTCTGCGAACATATCAACAACCACCTAGATCTGATCGCTCATAAATTATTGATTGGATGGAGCAGAGGTGATCCTAAGTCAATATTTAATCAGGAATCCAGATTTTCTCGACTGGTGGGAAGAAGATTTTTGTAATTATTGCACTGGATTCCATCCCAGAATTCCATCAGTGACACAGCAAATCACAAAATTGAGAAGCGCCTTTATTGTACCGTCTCGCAATTAGACCTACGTAAAGGGTCCAGAGTTTCTTTCCCGCAAACTGCCGTGATTGAGATAAAACAGACAGGTTCAACAAAAAAAAAAAATGGGAGGACCTATTCGTGATTCGGGGCAGACAGTTGAAAAACATGATCAGTGTGAAATGAGTGCCAAAAGTGGCAGTTGTTAGCGCAAGCATTAGGATGTCTCAGAAGGGGATGCTGCACCTATCACCAAGCCAAGAGGCATCATCTGTTATCATCATTTGTCCAACCCCTTGCTGGATTCCAAAATAAATCACTCGCTGAGTGAAAATGGCAGCTAGCTTCGCCAGTGGATACGTATTTTGCATTTGGAGGCACTATCTCAGACTCCAAATCTTGGCAACCATGTAACCAAGTCAACAAATGCTCGTGCTGGGTACTGATTTTCATTTAAGCGTATTTATGTCTTTGACAAATCAAAGAAAATACTTGAAGTGAATAGTTGCTTGACCCGACCGAGGCTACTGTATGTTGACTGTCATCGACTGGCCACCGGTCTCGGGTTTCAAACTCAGCTGGGATAAGCTCCGGCCGGATCAGTCGAAAGCCTAATGAAGACAAGCGGTGTAGAAAATGGATGGATGGATTGATGAATCCACACGGAAGCAGGTTGAAATCTCAGAAGAACGCCCGACGGAAAGCCGTTCCTGCTGGACACGGCGGGCCACGGCACTAATTTAATGCTACTTGCACAAGTTGGCTCGGGGCTTCCGTTGAGCAATGTACCCGTTCACAGTGTGTTTAATCAGAAGTGCATGATGGATGGCAGATGTACGAGCGGCCATGATGAATTCTGCAGTACGCCAGGATGCCTAATCACAGGAGCAGCAATGCACACATGACCTCTCTCGATCTGCCTGCAGACGTCTTTTTGCTTCAGCAAAGGTTGGAAGTTTATTAGCCGTCCACGTGCTGAGATTTCAGCCACATTGCTGCTGGCTGTGATTCACTAGGGAGGCTCCTCTATCCCAACAGTGAATAGCATAAGTAGACACACCCCTGTTCAAATGTCAGCTTTATGTGATTTAAAAAATGAGATGAAGATATATTCTTTCGAAACTGTTGGCGCTACAACCTTCAGAACATGAATCTGTTTCATCCATTTTTGACTTGCCTTTGATTAAAAAACAAATTGGGTGCTTCCAATTTGTATTATTTTCCTTTTTGTATGCAACTGTTTTATTCCCACATTTCTCACATATTATGTCTTATTTTTCTTCTTTCGCTACCTAGAAGAACAAATGAGTCATAATTAAGACAATACTCAGCACTATCCCGCGCAATCATCTGCAATGGCTATATTTAAATCTTGCCTGGTAATGTCTCAGCAACCAGCGGGAGAGGAAAAGGTAAACCAAAAAGTAGGCCAGATTTGAGCCTGCAGCAGCTCCAAAGAAAAAAAAAAAAAAAAGAAAGAAAGATTGTCTCCATCCAACGTGCTGTCGTGACAAAAGCACATCAAGCTTGAGAAACTGGTCGTCTTTGCATAGCCCGTCAACTCCAATAAACAAAAAAGCACTATTGATTTGTTTTTGTTCTGCCAAATCTGACAAGTTTTTATGCCAGGAAACTCAAACAAAAGTTTACCGAATAAGAAGATGCAAAATCATGGATCCACCATTTGTGGAGGAATTCTTGAATTCAAGCAAATCGATACAACTTTGCCACGTTTGCCGAAAATCCACCTCAAGATCTGTCGTCTGACAATGTCCACGGATCGGGAAGAGCTGCGCATACATGATGCTCCTCGTCAGGGTTGCAGAACACACAGCCAAGATTCACATGGCGGCTGTGTTTGCAGAGGGCAGCTTGCGCATGTTGGATAAATGCATGCCGCAATTATCCGATTAGATCGAAATCCTCAGAAATGGCTACGTGCAATGGAACTCTACTCATATCTTGGATTGAACTCGAAATGGATTTCGGTCACGAGTGGAAGACTGACACGGACATTGGAGTTTTAAAACGACGACACGAGTGGGTGTTTGTGGCCGCAACCGTTCCTGAACGACGCTAGTCTCTGAAGCGCCATCGTGTCCCAAAGCGAAAGAGCTTCAAGTGAGTCCCTCAATGGAAGGAACTGCGCAGTCTTCAACATCAAGGCTTCAGATCTTTTTCCTCCCACTTGAAGTGAATTTCAAATACGAAAAGCGGTTTGTCCAAGTTGCGAGACAAAGAGTGAGATTCGAAAGGAACTCACTTGAGATGTGCGTACAAACAAACACAAAGGAATCCAGAAGCGGTGGACACTCTTTTTCATTTTCAACTTCGGGAAGTGGCATCTTCTAAAGAGGAATCCAATCCGCAAGGGGGATATCGACCCCTAATGTCCCATCTTAGCATCGTTGATGTCTCAGAATCTCCACAGATGCTATTTTCAAACCATGTGGGGTCACTTCCAGTCCACTTTAAAAGTACATATCAGTGTCTATCAATCTCAATCCGTAGCGCCGAGTCACACATGATGTGACTGATACCCCGTCAGTGTCATGCGGCCGAAGGAGAACCGCTATCCTTCACGTTGGCTGTGACTTTGCCCGTGATTGATTGCATATCTTTTCCTTGACAGCCAATATTCTGTAGGACTGTGAAGAAAAGCCAAGTAGTCCACTCCCGCCCCCCTGGTTGTTACGGATGCTTTCATATTTTCACCTTCTCAAAGTCGAGCCGAATCGTCGTTAAATCACCCCGTGTGGAATCTCTCGGCGGCGACATATTCTTCTAATTTACGAACATGAATCCCATTGTGACCCTCGCCATGTATGTCTTTGCATACATTACGTACGCTCGTGCGGCTCAACTCGGAACGGGTAAACGGCACGGAGGAATTTACGATTTACAAGGTTATAAAAATGGATCATTTGTTGGGGCGATTAGATGAGCGTGAGTTTGTTTATCAGGACAAGCAGCCCGTGAGACAACAGCTGGTTGGAAAGAAGCATATGTCATTTCAGATGATTTAGAGGATACCTCTGTGTGTGTGCATGTGTGTGTGTGCATGTGCGTGCGTGTTTGAGAGTTCTTTCGATTAAAAACACTTGTAAAGTTTTGTAATCAAACCATTCACTGTTTTACCACCCGGGCTTCATCAACAAAAAATCCAGGTCCAATTAATTTTCTCAAATGGTGGAGTTGAAGTCAGGAATAGTTTGAAGGAAAAGTACATTTGAATTATTATATTAATTATATTAATTATTATACGTAACGACGTACATTCTGAGATCACTTTTGAAAAGTATCTGGAACTAGTATAACTATTTACTGTCAACGTATAAACCAGAGCGGAGCCATCGCAAATACTGCGTCTCCACATGCTGATCAATTAAATATGATTTGATCTCGATTTTAAACAAATAGCAAATATCTCCATATTATCTTTTTATTCCAATTATCTAGTTCAGAGTCATGGCTTATCTAAAGTCTATCCCAGATGACTTCAGGCAAAAGGTGACCCGTTCCAACATGCTATTAAAAAAGAAAATATGGTAACTTCCTACCCATCATTAAAAGAAATCTGTGACGATGGATCAATAACTGTCAACAGGAACCTGCAAATTAAATTGCACAGACACAATATTGAATAGTTATATAACTTGTAACCTTTAACAACTTAAAAAATCCTGGCTGGCAACATCTTCACTCTATTGATCACCAACTTAACAAGCCAAGAAGGGGAAGTACTGCTTAAATATATTGATATATTTAAACATTCCCTTTTTTAGACGTACTTTATTACCATTAAAAAAAAAAAAAAAGACCTCCCATCGACACGTTGTCTGCAGTAGGGGGCAGAAGCGACCCTCTCAGCACAAACCGTACCTCTTCCTGCCACAATCCAGAAAATACAGACAAAAGTAGTACAAAGCTTTAGTATGCCACACTCCTCGCGTCTTTCTATCCTCAGCCCTTTTGCATTTCTGTTTTCTTTACGAATCATCCCTCCATCAACTCCCCAGGGTAGGCAGCACTCTGCTGAAGGGGTGTTCTTGTTGCTGCCCAATCTCCCGCAGCAGTTAATTGCACCATGAAGCTATATCATGTGTGGAGCCATCGAAAGGACAGCGATTACACTAACAAGCAGTGGATGGGGGGGGGGGGCGGGACGTGACGGCTGGCAGCCTTCCATGAAATAAAATTAAAAAAGTCTGAAAATATAGAAAGACCATTTTGACACATTTCTTGGGCATAGCATCAGAAGAAAACCAAATAAAGAGGCTTCTTTCTTCTATAAGCAAATATTTGACATCTAGCGCATTTATCTTCCTTGCGTGTTCTTCTCATCCAAAGCCATTTCTCTCACGTGTTCGTGATGCATGCTGGAAAAAAGGCTGATTTATGTTTCTTCTATTTCTGGCCTGATGCCACTCGCTTGCCATCCTCTCGTTCCTGTTCCTGCTGCCTTGCTGAGACAGGCGGTGGCCTAAGGGGCTACACAGGCCGAGTTGACCGACCTGTTTTGAGACAACTTTGGCATGTCCTTTTATTGGCCATGCACACTAGTTCTTTGGCTGTCCAGACTTCCTTCCTTTCTCTGCCAGCATAGAAGTTTCAAATTATGCAGAGGCTTCGAAGCGGGTGTTGAAAAATCCAGGAAGTCATTTATGAAGCATTACTCCGAGCGTGATTACGTTATAGACAAATGGCGGCACCTTGCGGTTTCGAGTAAACCGCCACATGAAGGATTCATCTTAGCTATGATGTAAGCAAATGCTCTCGTTTGACGCGTCTCACTTTTTTCCAAATGTTTTGGGGTTCTGACAAGTCCAGACTTCAGCTCGGATCGAGACTTAGATGATGCTCTTAAGTGGAACATTACAAAAACCCCCAAACGACTTTCCTGACCATGTGAACAGGCCTTAACGGATTGCGTTTGACTCTGACCTTCTGCAGTGACTGTATTGCCGGATTACTTACAAGATGGCTTTTAGGAAGGGAAGCAATATATCAGGACGGTAACAGTCAACGCAGGTCAATAACCTCACGACACAAGCGCTATTATTCACCCGTGCCCGCGCACGAATCCGTGCGGTCTCCCTTACAAGACACGCTGACAGCTCTATGAAAGTGCCCATCAAAGCGTTGTGCACATGACAGGCTAAAGCGACCCGGTAGAAGAGCATTGATCCTCGCCGTTGTGGACTCGGCCGGCCCGAGCGATAACATTTCACAGCTAGATGAGCTGCTGCCACAACACAGCGCATGGCTGAGTGGACAGTGAGGCGCTGCTGACTATGATCAATGACGGGGAAAACTGAAGATCATAGTGTGAGTGATCAGCGTGTCCTCGGGCAAGTGGCTTTGGGCAGGAGGGCTTCAACAAGCCCCTTGAAAATATGTTAGCTTCTAGCAAGGCCGCTGTTGTGCAGCAGATGATGACAGGCTTGGCTGCGTTGCAAGGTGCATTAAGTGAAGGGCTATCGTGGCATCACTCCATTTGTTTACCGCCCGCGTCACGGAACACTCTCCGGATTCCAGAGATTGGAAATGGTAAGGAAAGAATCTGGAGGCCAGGCCTGAGAAAATCGCACTGATGTTTTTTTTTTTTATTTGATCAAACTTGACTTTTTTACTCACGCCACAGGGAAGAGGTTACATCAGGATGCGTGTGCTCTTTGGGAGAATTGTGCGTTGAACTTGTTTGACATCTCTCTACAACATGTTAGGCTCTTCGAGGGAAGGAAATAAATGGATGTGAAGTTTTTCAAAAGCTGCGGCTGATAGTAGACAAGTGTCATTTAAGAATGTGAGTTTTATATTCTGCTTAACTGTTGCCACATTTGTACTTTTGATCAAACATAGCTTTTTCTGTACAGTATACAAAAGTCGCTAACGGCACAAAGGCAGATCATCGCTGTTATCACGCTAACCTTGAATAATGAATATCTGTCTCGCCTGGAGCTGAAAGTAGGCATTTGCCGTAATGTGTCTGCTTTCCGAGGCTGAATGCACAATTACGACAACCAGTCTATACCGAAAGAAAGAGTTTATTTCTCTGTGTCCCGTCTTTGAAGAAAGTTCATCAACAACCTGAACTCTGCGACGGACGACTTTAACCTGAACTTGTTTCCACAACTGGTGTTTCTAACTTTGTTGCTGTCACGACTGTTGACAAATACAATTGTATTTCTCCTCTCTGTAAAAAAGAACATTCACCGAAACTTACATTGCCCTCATATAGGGCGTCGTCCCTGGGGTTCGTTGTCCGGCATATATTATTATTATTATTCACCTTCCTAATAATCTGACCATCGAAATGGTGCAAACATCATTCCAGATGCTCGTCACATCTTCGGTTACATTGTTTTCATCGTTCTCGTGACACATTTAACATGACTTGGGATTTGATAGCCTTTTTGAAATCACCTAATAAAGATGAATGCTTTATTTCCTTGGATAGCGTTTGTCATCACCTTCCCGCACTTGTGACAGTCGGCTGCGACGGAAGGTACTTTATCAGCACAATAGACAGCAGGGAGAGCTCACTGCGAATCACAATGAGAAGCTAACAATAATACAAAACGCACGTCCCTGTAGACATCTTCTGATTTTCTTGGCAGCCATTGGATTAAAGCTATATATTATTTCGAGAAGGAACACACAGAAGAAGTTCTGGTCTGCAAATAAGATATCTTCATCAAGCACTCGTGTCAGTTGGAAACTTGTGTCACCAGGGACCAGTATAGTGAAGTGCAGTGTTCGTAGATTGTAGCCTGCCCTCGTTAAAGCGAGACCGCGAACCAGAACGGGAAATAAAAAAATGGACTAATTTGGAAGAGATTGAGTTTACCATGAGCACTTCTGACATTCTTGACTCTAAACAAGACGTAAATCCACCGTCCATGCATAATCAATCGTATGTAACCAAGCCAAATTCAGAAATCAAACAAATTTATCGCCACAAATGGGAAAAATGTCTTGAAATGAAGTTTTGGAAAGGCCCATGTCGTCCAGAATCTTTTTTGATATGCACAGATAAATATTCAAACTGAAAATGCAGCGGTGACGCTTTAGGAGCTTTATTTGCAATCAAGAAGCAGCTCATCTGTGCTCGGCAAAGGTTGACCGCATTTGAAGGAATCTTTTGCCAATCCTCATAAATTACCCAGATGAGCTGTGTGATTATATGAGCCAAAGAGGTGGCTCGGGCAAATTGAGCGCATCTATTATAAACGCTGAATAATATACAGGCTGCCATGGAAAGCAGCGTAGGATGCACTAAGCAGAGGCACAATTATATTTGGAAAAAGAGGAGAGAGCAGTCAGCAGTCAGGAAGTGCTCAATAACTATAGAAACATTGAAATAATATTTCAAGGAGCCACGTTGCGGTTACATTCCACCACAAAACTATTTGATGGTTTGGCCAACCATCACTTTGTCTGTGCAATGTATTATAAATGAGGCAGGCAATTAACATGCTAAAGATAAGAACAGGAAATGACTGGATGAGCACGCAGACAGGGAAGTTGACGTTGCAAAGACATTTACAGAAAATGACAGCCCGAGATTGACAGATGTTGGAAACGTGGACAGTTAAAATAGCCAAAGGATGTCAATTCTTGAACAAATGGACCAGACAATTTTCAATTTGTAAAGACAGTGTGCACAATCTAGCGTTCATCATTTTTCAATTCATTGTCATCCGTCGGGCCGTTTGCTGGGTACACGAAGAACCGTCATAAAACGGCAATATAAGCAAGATATTCGGGCCACTCGGATTCAACCTTCAAAGTTATTTTCACATGCTGTAAATACAGCGCGCTATGAATCAATAGTGCTCAAGGACACAAGTCTGTCTGTCTGTCGGTCTGTCTGAGAGCCAAAAGATAGTCAGCGAATAGTTCAAAGCGGGGAAACCGCCATGAAGCTGAGAAAAAAAAAAAACTGTGTAATGAAACTTTAACTAAAAATCTTTTGGAAAACCCCGACTTGATTGGTCTCTGTGCTTTCAGTCCACCGTCAAACATTTCTATGCAGAACGCAACAATGATGAATTCCCAACGGCGCGTCTGGAGTTTGAATTCATTTTCGATCTGTCCGTGCTGCAACATGCTTCGAGTGATTTGCAGACATGAAATATTTGTCGGCTTGTTTATTGCGAGGAGCAAGACGGGTAATTGTATTTTGCCTGCAACAATAGCAATGGCTGAGATAGACAATATTGTCTTTGGACACTCTTCTGTTCCTCTTCTTTAAGCAACACGTCCTCGCCGGGTTTCTTTCAGAGGCATAAATGTCTTTAATCTTCTCTATAAAGAATCTAAATTGAATTAAAAATCCAATCGAAAGCTTTGTTTGTTCTTACTTTTGCACATTAGCATTTTGAAATGCATGTGTAATTGAAAGATCGACAAAAGAGATGGCGTCTTTTTTTTTTTTTTTAAATAAGCAACAATCAATTCATTTGATTCACCATTCCAAGCAAAACTGAAGAAGAAACTTCACTTAAAACATCCGCAGAGTGATGATCAGCCCTTTGCTTTCAGGATCATCCCGGACGCTCCATTAATAATAGATGGTCTGCCGACAACCTTGCAGATGTGATGGACTATCGGAGACAGGCTACAGTACTTAAGTGATTATCATCTGAAGCCCTTTACTGTTCTTTAACTGAACCTGGAATGGAAATATGACTTTCTTGGCAGAGAAGGATGGTGACAGGAAGCTTTAAGGGCTTAAATAGTTTCCATCAGCGCTGGAGAATCTTTAAAACAGTGGGACTTCTGCCGTTCGCACTCCACGAGGCTGAAGCAGAAAGTAATGACTGAACGACATTAGAGTTAGACTTTACACGGTAAATCCATTTCTAAGGGCTGGCGAGAAGAAAATGATTTTTGCACTTCCTTAATTCATTCACTGCCAGACCATTTACAAATCGACATCTATAGTCGTCAATGGGAGTGAAGGAGTTAAACGCTCTAGAATCGTAATGTCGTATACGAACTAGCTAAGTGGATGAAGCAAAATTTAGCGTTAGCTTGTCTATGGAATAAGACAGGACAGGAGGACAGGAGGCCTGGAGACGGATTACTTTGCAGGCAAACCACAAAATCTCGCCACACTGATCACAGCTGAACTGATTTGAACTTTTTAGAATGGATTGCCGCTTTGGTGCCAACTTGGGAGAGAATGCTAAGGAGTGAAAAATTGCCGCGAGCCAGGGTTTGATTAGTGATCAATCGGAGGGCCAAAGCTCTTAGTTTGACACATACTGGTGAGGAAGAGGAAGCAAACATCTGCTCATGGGCAGACGGCGACATCAAGATTCAGACATGCGTGGGCGCTCTGGCGAGGCTTTGAATTGACAAATAAAAGAGAAAATGAAGTGAAATAAAGAGCAAGATGCCATTTGGGCCTGTGTTTTATTCAGCCCATTGATGGATTATTAATGAATATTGAAAGGTACTCTTTATGTGCCTTAATAAATAATGGTGGGTCTCTTTTGTGAGACCAAGCCAGGAACCATTCATGCGGCAGTGGTGGTGCTGGCGAGGTTAGGGGGGACTGACTGTATCCAAAGGTGGCAGTGTCCAAAAACCCTTTAAAAAATAAGATGAAGGCGTTTCCAACCCAGCTCCTATCGACTGAGGCTTTTTAAGTACGTTAGGCAGAGTGCGAAAGGACACCATGGCTTTGTCGCACATTTGCCTGTGAAGACGAAAAAAAGGCTGACATGACAACAATGAACAATGAGCCTGGAAATGCATTTGAAGCAGAGTATTGAGATAGTATGCAAACGGTTGGATTCCAGTTGAGGAAAATAAACGTCTGTGGCAGTGCCAGAGTTGTGACAACTCGATGTGAAACTTTTCCCCCCAAAATGAGGTCATTGTCACCCCCTCAGATGCCCTCAACCCCTTTGGCAAACCGATTTCTGCTTGAGTGCTGATCCATATTCCAGCGAGGTGACCGATGTGATTTCACCGTTGATCTCCTCCGCTTATCGACGTGATTGGTTTAGAGCTAGATAAACACAGCCGAACCCGTGAATAGGACGATAAAGCTGCGCCGATCAAAGGTAAACAACGCAAGGATTATAATGAGGAACGAGTCGGATTTTAATTATACTGATAATCTGTCGTTGTAACGCAAGGTCAGGTCGGGGCAGTCACGGAAGCTTCCCTAAAGACTTGCGATTTTCGAAGCGTGTCACTCTGCAGGATTAACATGACACCAATCGCTTGCCTTTAATCCCTCGGTAACTTCAACCAACAATTGATCCACATTCCAAAATGGATGTTCTCTTTCTCTTTCAAACCTGAGCCCTATCAGATCCATTAACTCACGGGGCCACTTCATCAGAACAAGTCAGTGTCAAGCGTGACAGTTCTAGGCCTGTCCTGAAAGGCCTTAAGTGGATCTTGGCCGTGACAGGGGAAGCCTTTGCTTACAAAGCGAGCCGACCGACCGACCGCTCGGTCGGCCGTCCCGGATCATGATGCATCGAGTATCCCATCGCATATGAGAAGCAATCCAAATGGCTTGTCGTGGAAAAATATTTACACCTCTGTTTGAACATTATTCATACAAATCTATGTCCTTGGTGGATAGCAGGCTGTCTGGAGTCTTGTTCGACTCACGCGTCCTACAGAAGACTGAGAAAATAGCAATGGAATGGAAAACACAAACCGAAAGATGGCGGAAACATTCTTGACTGGCAAATACGTTCGCACGTGTCTTTTTTTTTTTTTTAACTCCATATTGGCAGTTGCATGTTTTTGTGTGAGCTAACCACGTCATACCTTGTTGCGCTTTAATGAAATCTCCGTTTTGACCAATCTGAAAAGCTCCGATTAACACGCTATAAAGTTCGAAACATGTTGATGGTGAATATATGGAAATTGGATTCTGAGACCAAATGATTACTGGACGTCTGCCAAATTGGCCATTTAATGCATTTAAATGAATTCACGCATGTCCGCTGGCTAGAAATGTGAAGTAGCATTTGTAGCACTTCTACATGAATTCAATATTTGTAGCATCTGTATGCTGTCAAATGGCCAAATGTAGTCACAGAAGATTTACAAAAAAAAAAAAAAAATCACCCAAAAAGCGGCTTTTGAGACCCGCACCTATTACATTGATGCTTATTGTGTTGTCTTGGCATTGGTTGCCATCATTACAGGCTTGGTGCACTTAAGCCTCACTGATGATAGATAGTATAGCACAAACTCATGTTGCAGCAAATAATCCCCTTTTAAACACTCAGCCAAGTCAGTGGTCAGTTTGCTTGGAAGCTGCCGGCTTAGAGTGGCCAGAACCGCTCTGCATGTTGTCCACCACTTAGTGTACTGTATAGCCACTGCATTTGCACACGGGTTTCCCGGTGTTCCTTTCACTCGCATAGAATACCCTACTGGTGCAAATCTTTCAGTTGCACATCATTAGTGAAACCACATAGGACTGAGCACCCAAATCCATCCATCCGCTTTAGTTCGACATTTTGAAGAGTTTTTCACTCAGTGTCTGCCATCCTGCTCCTTTTCATGAAGTGAGTTGAGTTCATCGCCCCTGCGATGGCTCACATCACCTTAAATAAATTTGCTGGCGTCTCAAGGCTGGCTCCGCGATATATGGGATTCTTCCAACAGCCACTGAAAAGTTGAGAGTTTTGCTGCAGACAAATTGTTTTTGCCATACAGAGAGAGAGTATGACGTCATGTTAAGGGACTGCATGCTCATATTACGGGAGCCATTAAGCCTGCCATAAATACAATGCTGCTTGTGGGGAAAACGGCCTTTGCATATTTGGGGGCTTAGGGAAGCATTAATGAGCCAATTTAGCAACATCACTCCAACACTCAATACTTTTATTTCATTTCACATGTGATGAAAGGGGATGTAGTATATCAACTTAAAAGCGAATTGAATGAAATGAATGAAGACCAATTACAATGCCAAGAAAACCAACGGGCTGCCCTCAGAGACGCGGCACGTCTCATCTCCCACACGGCCGGCCGTTGGTTCCCCGCAGTGATCCCTCCGTGCGGCAACCGAGGTGAGGAGGGGACATGACTCATCCTGTGGTGAGATTCCCTCCTCCCTCTTCCGTCGAGCAGGTCTGCGGCAGCTTCGCCAACCCCGACCGACCGACCGAGCGGCTGGCTGGCTGGCTGGCTGGCCGACTCGGGAGTTACAACGGCAACATTGCCCTCAGGTCAGAAGCAGGCTTGATGAGCAAAGACACACTTCCCCGTTTTTTTCTTGGACGGATACAATATTGCTGTGTGTGTGTGTGTGTGTGTGTGTGTGTGTGTGTGTGTGTGTGTGTGTGTGTGTGTGTGTGTGTGTGTGTGTGTGTGAGTGTGGTTGCCTGCATCTGTGTCAAGCAAAGCTCATTGCTGCTCTTGGCTAATTCATGCAGTCTGCCTCTCAACGGTGCTAAGTATTTCGATGAATGCTGCTGACAAATGCAGCCTGTTATGTCTGGTCACAAGTGAAGCAACGGGAAATGAAACAATCTGGTTTAAATCCAGTCTGATTCGTTCACGTTGATGTTTCCTCAAGCGTTGCTGTCGATACTGTTTGAACTCCTGGGGGACATGGTGCACTCATAATAGCTTGCAGTTTAAACATCCTCATGATTTGGTCCAAATGAAAAAATAGTTTCTTTTTCGCCACCGTCAACTTACTTTTGCATTTATTTCTAGAGAAGGAGATCCATGCATTTTCAGAACCGTCGCAGGTCATTGGTTGCCAGCCAATTGCAGGCCAGATACAGAAAAACAACAAGTTGCTTTGATATTCACACGACGAAGACGATTTTGCATTGGATATAAATTAGACTTCAAAAAGCAAAATCCATACTGACGTTCAGGGGTGTGATGGTCATCAGGAAAATTCCGTATTTTTCCCAACTGTGAGGAAGCGGAGAAACCCCACGCAACCACAACAAACAAACTCCAAACAGGCGACACGAAAAGGGAAGCCATTACATGTCAATGGACTTTAATATCAGGTTAGCTAATTGACCTTTGAGAGGAAAAGATTGACGGGCTAATTGTTTAATAGTCAGTCAATGAGCCCGCTAACATGTCGGTGTCTCGGCGGGACAATTTAGTCTATTACGCAAGCGTCAATGATTATCACGCCGAAGCTGTCACGTAAAGAATCAGCCGTGACGTCGCCAAGAGCTCTAGCGCTAGCGTCGCGCTCCTCGCCGCTAATTCCCTCCATTAGGAGGGCCCCCCCCGCCCCCCCAGCACATCACCGCTCTTTGTACACAAATCCCCTTTAATTATGGGATTTATACAGCGCCGGAGCGCACACATGAATAAATAAGTATAGAGCGGTGGCAGCAAACATACTTAGTTAATGCTTCCACGCAACTCTGCAAGGTCACCGACGAGAAGGTGCGCACTTTATGCATCTTAAGCAGCGTGGAAATATTCTCTGTATTTGTCTATAGTTGCTCTCAATGGGAGACAAGTCTGATTATTGATGTTGAAAAGCAGAGAGTCTAAATAGACGTTCTTTGCCGCTTCCAAGAAGTGAAGTACGGGGGGGGGGATTTGTTTCGCCAAATGACGCTCATTTGGGATAGTCAGACATTCAAGGACGTCGGATGGTGATGTGTCACGTTGCTTCCCTCCCGGAGACGAGGAGGTTTGTCAGGCGGAGAATAGGGAAAGCCTTTTTGTGTCCGTGAATACCCCAGCAATCAACGCATTAATTATTTAAGCCGCACGCAGAGAGAAGATGTAGCAAAGAGTCCGGCGGCGCTTTGTCCCAGGACTCATAATGTTGCCCAGGCAGCCGCAGAACAGTCCAGATGCAATGCGGATATTACAAGAAGACTGGAGAATCCGTAACATAGAATACATTACGCAATAAGGTTTTGGAGCTGTGGAGGATATTAAGGACTATTTTCTGCACTGTCATAAAAAATACGATACAACTCATTTAATGCAATAGAGATGGTGTTTGTATTCATTTGAGGTTTGTTTGTTTGTCGCATTGACCAACACATTTTTTAACCATTTAGTTTTGGTTTAGATGTGTTTTCTTAAAATGGAATGGTTTGAGCTCTCACGGCCGGCCATTGAACCGCTTTTTTTCTCTCCGGTATTCATCATGAGTTTTATAGCCATGCAGTGTTGAGAAGAAAAATCAAAAATAGATTTTATTCCAAGAGTTTAGTGCCTAATTTCAGGTGAAAAACAGCCGCATCTTTTCGCCGACAAAAGGAGATCAAAGAGTATCTTTGAGTAAAATAAAGAAGAGCGAAAGAAAAACCCACAAGCAATCAATAACAGAAGAACCAGAAATTGCTCTTTTTACAAAGCGTAATATGCCGTCATTATGGCAGTGGGCAGTGTGAACGCAGGGAGGCTGTCTGATCGTGATCTATATCTTTTTATGTCTCCGCATTGTGCAACCTCACAAGCCCAGACACCATTAGCAGGTGCGCATAGACGCTGACCTCTCAGCGTGATGCCTCCGCTATGTGTACTGCTTTTCCATACGTTTTTGGCGACCCTGCACCCATGATGTCGTTCAGACACGAGTGTTACATGGCCAACTGCCAAGCTAAAGAAGCTAACGTCCACGGCGGCAGCATATCACTCACCGTTAGCTAGGCTTCGATTAGCCGTTTCTTCCGCCTCGGCAATAAACTTTCTTTACTCCAAAGGTCAAATCACTTTTAATACTTGCGACTATTTTGAAGATTATTGATAAATTTGCTGCTTTGGTTGGCAGCTGAGTTTAGTTTTGATGCGCCTGGTACGGTACGGTACGGTGTGGTATGGTATACCCGCTTAGCTAACATAATACGTTGCAAAGTGCCAATATAATTTGGAGTGTTTTTTGTTAACCACAGAGAATGGAAAATATCGGCGTACATACAAACTTGATATCTCACAGCGTGATGCAGCAAGTGGGACCAGAATTAAACGATCAAAGCCCAGCTGGTTTAAAAGCGCAATTGGCATTAGTTCGCTTATTGTTGTACTAGAGAAAAGCTGATGAGTGACAACTTTAAGGTCTTTTAGCTGTATTTTCTCCATCAGCCCTAACGTTTGCGTCATGACATGGAATTAATTAGTTCATACTTTTAACGTGTTTCCTAAAATTCATTATAAACAGGCATGATTAAACCCAAGTTGCTTAATAAGCTAATACATCTCTATTTGCTGTGATGAAGTACTATCAAATGAATCTTTTGGAGTTGTATCTTATGAATGTATTCATTATGGCTTTCTTTATTTTTCTTAATTATGGCTTTAATTATGGTTTTAATTATGCTCAAGATGACCTAAAGTGACCCCTGTGCGCAGTATGCACTTTTATTTATTTATTTTGACACTTTGAAAACAAATCGTTAGAAAACAAATGTTTCTTTTTTTTTTAACCTGGCTCTTTTTCACGTAGCTCTTTGTGACCCCAGTGGCCCACTTCTGTCTGGCTTCAGAATTGTTTGTTTTGTCGACGCCACCCAATTTAGAACCCATTTTCAAGTAAAGATGTGATGAACCCAACGTTTTGCTGTTTATCATTCTTTTGTTTTCTCTAATGTAAGTTCACTCTCACCAGATTGGTTTCCACCTTTGAAGTTTTTGTTTTTGCTGCTTAGCAAAAATGTATACGGTGCAGCGTCGTGCAAAAGTTGATTTTATGATTACTTTTCATGGGATTGAAGGAATGGAATAGACAAAATTTAAAGTAGTCTGTTCATGACTGAAATTTGTATCATTTAAGTCGATCCCACACATATTTATGAATGTCGTCACCCCAAGGTGAAAATGTCAATTTGGGGCAGTTGGAGACCTCTCTTGGACTTTGTGCCCTTCGCATGACCTTAGCCGAATGCTTTACTAAGGCCAGCTGGTGATGATTGAGCAGCTATCACAGGTGCTTGTGTGAGTTGGCCTGGAGGCCGCTTGTTCAGAGACCATTAGCCGGTTACCAAGTAGGTCCCGCAAGGCTCTGGTCCAGGGCCACTAGAGCTCCGTGCCAGGACTGCAGAGCTTCCTGTGTGAGCGGCAGATGCTCCATCTCGGGGCTGCGAACAGGAGCGTCACTGTGCTTATTTTAAACATCACATCAAAGGTTCCCCTCAGCCTCCTTTTCCACCACTTGTTTACTGTCTTAACCAGCGAGAAGAGTTTAGTTCTCGGGGAGGCGCTCTCTTGCTCTTGCTCTTGCTCTTGCTCGCTCGGAGTAATTACTTAGACGTGTTGAAAGTGATTTTCCTCTTGAAAGATAGCATTTCTCAAACCTTGACTTTCTCTATTGAAAATACATTTATAAACAGTGGCTATGGATTACTGTGAGTGCTTTTATCTTAACCTTTAATGTAAACGTCTCTTCTGAAAGGACAGCAGACTCGCTCCTATTTTTATGAACTCACGCAGAGGCAGTCAGTATTGAAGTCCATGAATGAATATTTGACATCATTTAAAACAAAAGAAAAGCACAAAACTCCAAGGAAGACTTTCTTCACCAAGTGTCGCCACTTTCCTTTGAAAGCAGATAGGCTGTCACCTCAGACAGATATTCAAACACTTGAAATGAACGCAATCAAACGAGCTGTCAATACGGCTCGCTGTGTATTCCGCAAAGTGGAAAAATTGCTGTCCAAATGAGCCTGAATAAAGATCCCCCCCCCCCCCCTCTCATCTCATCCAGTGGAGCAAAAAAGGGAGGATGGCGCAGAGTCAGGAGAGATTCTCGTCTAATGAGTATCTGCTGGGTCTTCTCCCAGAGTCGTGACTTGTTTGTTCTTCTATTATTCTTCCGCTCCTCCATCCCTTCCGTGAGGAATAAGATGTCGCCGCAGCGTTAGGCCCGTCACGGCCACCCGTCACAGGCAGCTAATTGGATGCAGTCCAATTGACCTCCCATCCTCTAGGCGGCTGGAGTGTGACCTAATCCTGCTGAGAAGTCGCTCTGACGTTCATTTGACTTGTAGGCTTCCACAGTACACTGGAAATGACGGCCATGTCGGACACGGCTGTCCCCGCGCTTAAGTGGCGGGAGGAGGATAAAGCGTGTTGGAGCATTGTTCCACCGCAGAGACGAATTAATAGCTAGCCAACGCAAGAGCTTGTAACACGACGCTACAAATGATTCAGAGCCTCCTTTAAAAACAAATCAGCCTCAAATGGTCGTCTCAAGACTATTAACAAATGAGAGAAAAATATATTTGCGGGAGTCATTTGTGTCGAGTTTCCAAAGGTTACTATCGAGAACTTTAGTCTGGGTATATCAAAACTAAATAAATAAATAAATAAATAAAAGCAGATTAATCCCCTTTAGAGACCACAGATAATTTTTATGACTAAAATTGGTCACCCGGATCCTGTTCTTCCTGGATCACTGCTTAGGTCCAAGCTCTTGTGTCCTTGTTTTGTACCCGAGAACACAGTTTGGAACAAGAGGATTTTCTTTCATGTTTCTGCTTTTGAACAAGTCATCCCTCCCCAGCCGCACCGGCCGTCTCGCAGCACCTACGTGGAATCGGCATACACGTCCAAGGACAGCTTCGATTTTGACGACTGACTGTCTGATCAAATTAGACCGTTCAACTTTGAAGCCACACCGACCGGCTGCTGTTAAACAGAGGGATGCTGTTGTGTGCCGTGGTATCAAGCTGAATTGAATTCCATTAACAATTAAAGAGGAGCCTTAGGTCATTGATAAAAGTTTGATGACTTCCGTTGACTTATTGCGAGGAAGTCATAAACCGTGTTTAGATGAGACCGAAGCTGAATTTGGAATACAAATGTTTTCCCAATTGCCCGGGAACACATTGTATTTTGTCACTCTTTTGCTAGCCTTACTTGGATTTCTTCCAAACCTCTTTTGGAATCGTGCTTACATTTGAACGTCACGTTTAACAACGTCAGTATCGTGGATCCAAATCGGAACGAGTCACTCTTGGGCTATTTTACAATGCAAATGCTGACATATGTCAATGATGGAGTAGGATGGGCATTTTCATTTTTGCCATGTGGCTAACTAAATGATAACATATGTCAATGATGGAGGAGGACGGCCATTTCTTGTTTTTATTTTCGTTTTCATTTTTGCCGTGCGGCTTTGGGCCGCAGCACAGAGAGCAGATTCACCAAAGTGCGTATAATCTTACAAATGCAACAGGGTGAAACTAACGTTAGCATGCTTGTTTATTTTTGATGACCAACTGAACAAGTCATTATTGTAGTACCTCATAGAATCTTGATTTTTAGAAAATCCCAGTGGGTACTGTGCAGGGCAAATATTCTTCTTCTGACACGCATTGCGGTTTTATCCTCGCTATCCAATTCCCATTACTTGTCTGCCTATAATCTCTCATCTACGGATAGATTCAGCTCTGGAGTGGAACAATATAAAGGTGGAGACCACAGTGTGAGCATACAGCGTCATCTCCTCCAATTAGCCAGCTTATAAAAAGCAGTCATTCATTATTAAGCTGCGGGAGGAGCTTTGCCGTGCTTGAATTTGCCAGCCGGTGTGTTAAATCTGCGTTGTTCTTCCGCTCCCAGTTGTAACGGCACCGATATAATTCTAAAAGAGGAATGCGCCTCGTTTAAAAAAAACAAACAAACAAACAAACTGGTGTTATTCGCAAATAAGCGTCGTCTCCGTACCAATGGTTGTTGTTTTGTTGCCAAGGGGCAGCCCACACAAAGGTCTCTGATGAACCGCTGTGCTATAGCGCAGGTGAAACTGCTCTGCAGAGTTATGTGTTGTGTCAACACTGCAGAAAGATGATCAATACGGTGTTTGAGCTGGGCGGATTCCCATCTTTCCACATCCCCAAGGTGCCCCCCCCCCAACATGTTCCCTATCACAGGCTCTTCTCTCCACAGCTACTAAATTAGCTTGTCCTGTTGCGTGGCGGCGAGATGCAGTCCTTATTAGCATGCTAGTCGCACGCACCCCATCCTGACCCTGCCTATTAGTGATAATTTGATACTCCATCATGCAGGGGAGTCCTCAGCTCATTGCTACAATTCGCCAAGGGGCGATTAAAGGTTCACCTGTGGTGGACGGGCAGGGAGTGAAGTAGTTGATGAGTGGAACAACAATGATGCCGTCAGGCGTCTCACAAACGGGAAATCAATGTCACGTCGCCTCATTTTTTTTTTTTTTTTCTTACTACTTAATATTCCCAGTTTTAATTACTGGATATTGCACAGGAGATTGTTTTAAATTGAGGATTACAATGTTTTGTCATAAGAATGGCATACTTGATTGTCGATATAAACGTAGATAGATAACATCAGATACCAGGAAATGAAAAGGTCGGAATATATCTACAACAAATTATTTGCATTTCATATAAGTGCTCGTGGATAAAAAAAAAAAAAAAAAAAAGATATTCCATGGACAACCTCAAGATGGCCATCTTGAAGAAGCTGTGGAGGATCCAGGAGGAATCAGGAGTGCATTAAGGCTAGTTCTGGAACTTTACTGACACCACCTGTCCACAAACAGATGAATTTTCCTGATATTATACAGCAAATGAGACTATTAATTCCAATGTTAAGACTATACAGTACTAGGTAGAGAAGTCATTTATCAATAAAATTACCCTCGTCAGGGTGTAGTATTTATTTGGATTACAATGCAGCTGTTTGGTTGTTTTATGCAATATATCACCATGACAGTTTGTGATTTATTGCATTTTGTGTACGCCGCACATACACCGGCTCCACCTGCGGAGTTTGATTTTTGCAGAATTAGGAAATGCAACAAGGAATAATGACAGCTTGCTAGTTATCGCGCTTTTGTTTATTTTGCTTTTGCGCTTGAACTCGTCAGTTGGCCTCTTGCTGCTTCATCTGCATAAAATAGTGCATTGCAAACTCCATTCATCTACGGCTTTAGACCTTCTGGGTTTTTCGTCGCACCGATCCAGGCTGAAGTACTCCTACTTAAGTCTGTTTGCTCTCACTGTCCTTGAGCGTTCCCTGTGGCCAGCTGCGGTGTAATGGCCGCCTCCCAGCGGGACTCGCAGCTTGGTCGCGATCAATGCGTACTGCCCCCTGACGACACCCAGAGGACCGCTGCGGAGGCTGTGTTAGATTTCATCATCGATGCTTGTGAATGAGATTGGCCGCGAGTATGGATGGAGTGGAAAAGCGAAATTAAAGGTGTTTTGCGCGCGTCAAATAAGACCCCGGTAAATAAACAGCTTTTAAGGGATGATGATTCGGTTCAAGGACGACGCATTGACACGGGCTGAATGACTTCTTTTGAAATGAAGCACTACTCTTGCAACTGAAGAAAATATCTAAATATTTATGTGGAGTAACCTGTGAATGAAGTTCACCTGTTTTCCTTTCCTGTTCACCTTTGTCTGATCGACAAATTAAAGAAGATGAAAGAGTGTTGAAAGTTGAAGCCTTGAACTGAAAAGCCTTTCTGGTCCAAAAGGTGAGGAAATGGATTTGGCAAATTGAAACTAAACACATTTGGAAGAAGGCGGCGTGCCGGGCACGCTGCGGGAAGCTTTCTTAAAATCTTTGGAATAATTGATCACTGACAAGAGCTCCAAATGTGGTGTCTAGACATTTAACGCCTGGGGAGCTTGACCGGCGAAAACACGCCATTAATGTTTGAGCACACAGTTGATGGCCGGCCGGCTCAGGCTGCAGACGCTCACGGCAAACAACTTAAGGCATCATATCGTCGTGTTTCAAATGCCCTCTGGTAAATAGCCACATATTGTGTGTCCGTCCGTCTTATCCATCTATCCGTCCATCCGTCCGTCCGTCCGTCCGTCCGTCTATCCATCCACACACATCGCTAATATGGCATTAGATTCGTTTTTTGTTCTTTACTGCAATGGTGTGGACAAGGATTTTCATTTTCTTTGGGAAAAAAAAAGTTTTTGCAGTTATTACCTTTGTCTGCTTAAATACAACGTGGGCTTGATCATTAAAATTGCACAAATTAGATCCCACGGGAGCAAAGTTCGACGAGACTAGTGAGGTGTTTTGCCTTTTAGTGGTGTTTCTGTCTCAGACTTGGCCACTGCATAGGTTTAGCAACTGTCCACCAATATTATCCAGTGCAGGAAAATTAATAATGTGTCGCTAGGCGTTAAAAGCTGTTGAGAATTGAGTCCTGTGGTAGTTTCATTAACCTTGAACATACTTTTTGCTTTGTTTTACCCTGTCAGGGTCGCAGTGCGAAAGAAAATCTGTTCTTAATTGCCTTATCCGGATTAACAAAAGTAAAAAATTATAACAATGGCAGTTCATAAATGGTTCAGTGACAACGACGAAAACCTTGAATGCTTGCTAACCTTGCTTGAAGAGTTTTTCTCAGAGCAGTGTTACACATTTCCAAAATATCCATATATTAGGATGCAAATTCATCTTTTTGTGATTATTTTGCTTCTGCTAATCGATATTTGAGTCATGAAATTTTATCTCGTATGCGTCACCGGTAGAAAAATATGCCGAAACCAAATGATCCCCATCAGGTACAGGTCTGTCAAAGGAGGCTTTCAATTATTTAATCATTTGCGTTGTTAATTTATACATTGTAAATCACTCGAGCCTGAGGCATGAAAGCGACAGTAACAAGGTCAAAGGTTGTCTCTATTTCTTCTGCACACACCCAAAACTCAACTTCAGGGCTTTCACTTTGAATTTCCTGCTACTCACTGCTCAACAACTCTGAGCCGACTGAAGAAAAATATTGAAAACGCGGTGGCTGAGGGTCAGTAGTGGCGCGTACGGCGTGACCGCTCAATAAGCTGATTTGCATGCCATCCGTGTCGGACCCTGGCCCGATCCAATTTGCATTTCACAGGTAGAAACTGCCATGAGAGCCCGACCAATACGCCTTTGTTGCTAATTGAATAAACCACATTATGCCTCATTAAGGTAGATAGCTAGTTAGCTAGCTAGCTAGCTGCTAGCTAATTAAAAGTCAAACTGATAGACACAGACAGACAGGCAGAGAGATATACAGACAGACAGATAATTAATGGTCACTGCGACATTGTTATTCACTCATATGCGAAGATAGAAAGTTAGCCATTGTACTTGGAAATCCAAGCTAATTAGCAGTCTCATTATCTAACCACTTTTTTAAAATTCTCCACCGTTCTTTTGTACCCTGAATTGGTGTTACGAATGCCCAAAATGCAGAGCCAAATAACGGCAGATAAATAAACTGCTATTTAATGAGCAAGCGACATGCGGTGTCACTGTATTACAAAGTCAAATGTTATATTAATGAACTTTGAAGCAGCTTATTTAAATAACAGACAGTCCCTAGCTGCCAGTGTCAATCAAAACCCTGCGAACATTTATTCCTGTCTCGTTACTTTGCGTTGTCATATTTGTTCATGAGTGCAACGCATTTTTGACTTTTGAATTTCGGTAGAGCACGTGTCGGCCTGTTTTACTGCCACTTCTCCTCGCTCTTGCCCTGGTGAAGTCATTTGAGACTCTTTTGTGATTTGACTTGACTCCATAGTTGCCTTGCCCAACCTGATTTGAATAGAATTCAAAACACGTTTCTACCTTTAACATCGTGTCCATCGCACCTACAGCACAACACCGAACACATCCTACCACAACTACCAGTCTGACCTCGGTGATCATAACTATCAATTTAGACATCATTCAAAATCAATAGAGGTCTTTGCCACCCTTACAAAACCTCGTAAACTGTCCTTCTATCAATGCAACAACCTTGGGAAAACTCCTTAAGATTCACAGGAGCTAGAATAATTAAAACAGCAATGAGGGAGTTGTCAAGCTAACAGAAAAGAAGCCCGTAGGCTGCAAATTGCAAGTTTCCACACACGAGTCTTCAAATGCCTTCCACATACTTGCTGAGGATTTCCACTCCTGAGACAGAGGCTCTTCTTCTTCCTCTTCTTCTCGTGCTGGAATCATCAAGCTCCCCTCACCTCTTTTGAAGCCCATGGATCTTTTTTTTCCTGAGCTGTTGTTGAGAAAGGACGATGGTTGCGCGTCCCAACGGAGCATTACAACACGCAGTCAATGCTAATCGGCGATAGGATTTTGTTTTGTTTTGTTTTCTTTTGCTCGGGCATCACGCTTGTTGTGATAGTCATTCAAGACGCTGTAATATGCACAAGGCTGGAAAACAAAAACGACAATACCAAACGTCGCACGGCGTATGCTAGTGTCCGCAGTTGGCATTCCAATATGTAATCCAGAACCATTTGCATGCATATTTACAAAAACAAAGTTGTAGAAATGAGGGAATGCAAGGACGCTTTGGGTTTAAAACTCGCAAATATTCGAGTGCCTTTTTTTTTGGTGGGTTGATGATCATCAGCTGCAGGTGTTGACCCCGCCTACCGTTGGTCTCCACGAAGAGCAACAGGGAAACAAGTGAAAGCGGCAACAAAACAGGATTGTGATGGAGGTCAAGGCCAGGCTACTTCTTTTCCCGTGATGGGTCTGACTAGCAAACAAAAGACATGGAGTGAGTCTCTGTGACCTCTCACCAGGAGGCAGATCGCAAGGCCAACTCGGCGGCAGCAGTCTTTATCTCAACAACGCTTGTTTGGATGAAGAAAATCCAAGCGCGAGAGAGCGAGACAGCCTCAGATATGGAAGACAAGAGAAAATAGCTTGGCAGCTACCCAAGTGCATCATTACCTTCTGGTCCACAACGAGGGAAGGTGAAAGTGATCGCTCGGAAATGAACAGAGGCCTCCGGACAGGTGCTCAATCACAGCTACTACTGTAGCATGGCAGATAACAGCGTGGGGCTTCAAGGTGTTTCCACCAGATGTTCCCTGGAGCCCATCGACACACCGGTTCTTCACTTGAACGTGCAGGAGAGAGAAATGAAGCGATTGGGAAAAAACACACCTACTTTGTAACATGGACGACACACACGTCGTTCGTTTCACAGCAATAGTTTGTTTCGTTGCCCAAAAATACGTGCTACGGGGATGTTTTGAGACAATAACACAAGCGCCCTTCTTGGGTTTCCTATCCGAGGAAGCATCGATGACCAAATGAGCGGAGACATCACAACAGGTCCCAGTGTGGAGAAAACGATATCGACGGACTTAATGGTTTTGCCCTCGGCGCAAGGTTAACGTCTTGTGAAAAATAGTCAAACAGCAGTCGGCGATTCACTCATCCTGCCCGACCGACACTGAAACCGGAGCTTGGCTTTATAGATGAGTCACACGAATGGACCAGACCAATGGAGACTTTTTGCCGTAGTGAAAGGCAAAGTCTGTTGACAATTGGAATACTCGCGTACTATTAAGTGATAAAAGGGAATGTTCACATTTGTCTATGTGGTTTGTTTTTCTTTTCATTGTTGTTTAATGTTGCATGATGATGCAATAGTGCTGTATTTGCAAAGCTCGGCGCACATGTATCACAGTGCATGCCTTGGGTAATTCAGATAAATGAGCACCATTAACGTTGCAATGTAAGGAACACTAGCCAGATGCCCGAAAAGAGAAAAGAAAAGCTCACAAAGATGACTATATTTATCTAGATTTAAGTTCGAGGCACTCCATTCTTGGGGGGGCGGGGTTTTCATTTCTGTGCTCCCCCATCCAACCCAATTGAGCGTTCTCCCCGCGTAATGTGGAGAATGATGACTTGCGTTATAATGGATGCGCGGGCGCTCTCGCAAACACTGATCAATACACTACAGACGCTTCAGAAAATGACTTTGGCTTCCAAGGTTGCGGTCATTTTTCTCATTTAAATTTGCTCTCTATCCGATTAAGCGTCGCTCGTCGCAGATGTGGCATCTTACGAGACGTAGAGGTCAGATGACCTACGTTGCATATTCTGCTGCTTAGATGATTGCGAAAATGTTAGTAAATGTTGGAAGAAAAAAAAAAATCCCTTTTTAAAGTTGCATATAAATTCTGATTTGTGTCTTGAGACAAACTTCTGCGCACCTTGTAAAAATTCAGGTATGTAAGAACATAAAAAAAAAAAAAAAAAATTCTACGAGCGTTTCCATTTTTGAGAATCACAAAAACTCGCTGATGCTTTACAACCTTCAAATCTGCAGGTCATTGCACCTCGAAGTAGGGCATAACAATAAGTGCCACTATTAAATCAGACAAAAAAGGGAAACATTTAACTGCACGGGCTTGTGATCTGTGGCACAAGCACAACAAGCAAGGAAAAATGGCCAAATAAGCAAGAACCACCGGACGGCGACGGCGGCGGCCTTCCTAAAAAGCTCCCGGAGGGATTGAGACCTGCTCAGAGGATGGATTAAAAGCGTAGCACAGATAGACCCATGGCTCCATCTTCATTTCTATTTAATGAGCGTTTTCAGTGCCGGTCGGCCTTTGCGGTATTCCGAAGGTAGCGCGGAACCCCGGAATGCATACTGAGTGCTCAATCCGCCCCCTCTGTGACACGCGCATCGTTTCAACTCCAATTGAAGTGAATGAGCCAAGCTGCTCGCACCTCATGTCTACGCCATTCCGG
This sequence comes from Syngnathus scovelli, assembly GCF_024217435.2. NCBI lineage: Eukaryota > Metazoa > Chordata > Actinopteri > Syngnathiformes > Syngnathidae > Syngnathus > Syngnathus scovelli. Next base: position 24,664,162 of record NC_090849.1, read on the forward strand.
CAGCATCGCAAACATTAGCCCAATAATCAATCAGATCAAAATCCAAATGCCATAATGTGCATCGCTGGCCCGGCCACCTGGAGGCTGCCGACTTTAAATCCATAGCCGCAAAATGAGATGGAAGCGTGACGTCAATGACGCACTCCGATGGCTTGTGTGCAGCTGTTGTTTGACAGCGTCTCTGTTTTAATAGACTACAGCAAATCAACACCTGAAGCAAGAATAAAAAAATAAAATTCTCGGCAAGACAGACAGCTGACAGCATCAGCCAACACACTGTATCATTATCAATCATCTTCAAGAAGACACCCAATGGTTGTCTCCCACCCCTTGTACTTTTATATACAGTAGGAGGTGTTAAAGGCAAAAATCCAATTCAAAACCAACACTGCGAGACATGAAGTGACTTTTGGTGGAGTGAGAGGGACATTCAGTCTTGATTTTTCTGGGGGGGGGGGGGGGGGGGTTCTATATTCAGCATTGGGAAATCATGCGCTGTAGAGATTTGTAAAGTGTGAAATTGGGGATGGTATGGTTTCATTTGGCAGTGCGATTTTTACGGAGTTCTTTTCAACAATTTGGTCTGTCTCAAATGGTGCATCTCATATTTGCTCAAATGTTTATACAAACTTTTAGGATCGCACGAGCGTATGACAAGTGTTACATTTGTGTGGTAAAGTGACACAATTTTGGGGATTTGATAAGATTTGCACTTTTTTAACCACTATGACGAAAAAAGTTCTTTTTATTGTTGTTGTAAAATGTTGGACTGAACATTTTGCCTACAAAAAAGGCACGTCACGAGGCTAGCGGTGGCCGCCATAGTTGAAGCTAGTAGCGCTAACTTTCACTAGCATTTTATTTTTGTACTTTCGGACCCGCTCGGACGTGTTGTCGTTCTGACATTTTGTCGTTCCGCAAAGTCCAGCGATGACGAGTTCCAAGTCTTCTGTAAATTGGTGGATGAAAAGACGAAATGCTAAAAATACGAGTTGACTTAAAGTTGTTTCTGGTTTGCTTACTTTTATGAAGATAGTCTGCAGGACTTGAACAGAGCAAGGCTTCCTTCATTATGTCTGCAATTTTTGCCTTTGGGGACTCCCCAAATTTTAGCAAGGACAAAATGATCCGAGCCAGAGTCAAGTCTTGTTTTCCATATTCCATGTGATGACTCTGAGGTTCTTCCCTGGAGGTGATATCTCCAATTAAGGCACACCAGCGCCTGTCAGGGAGGAAAATGGAGGCGATCCGACGGCTTGTGTCGTTGTGGCGACTGGCAGACAGTCAAAGCAGGACCATCAATTCATACTTGGTCTATGCTTGAAAAGTTTCAAATGATGTACTATCCTCTACTCCCCTCTGCAACCTCGACTGCACACGTAACTGGATTTTGACAGTGGAACCTCCCAAGTTGAATGCATCTAAACTCATAAAGAATTCAACAAATACATTTGGAAAAAATATTTCTCCAAACTTTCAAAACAACCCAGAGTTGGAACCGCTGCCATGCACGGCGTCACATGAGCCTCCGCATATCTTACATCTCAGCAAATCTCATGAGAATTGTTTTTGTCTTTTCTGAGTGTGTGTGTGTGTGTGTGTGTGTGTGTGTGTGTGTGTGTGTGTGTGTGTGTGTGTGTGTGTGTGTGTGTGTGTGTGTGTGTGTGTGTGTGTGTGTGTGTGTTGCGCTGCCATCACACAAAATGCTAATAAAAAAATGAATAATAAATATGATAACTTTGAAAACAATTACTGCACACACATATTTACATACATAAATATATAGATATTATTGACATGTATACATACATACATAAGTGTAAATATATGTGTGTGTATATATACGTATAGACGTATATATGTTCTAGTCTGCACACATTGTAAAGCCTGTTTTTGGTGGTATTGTAAGTGCGACACTCAATCTGTCTAGGAAATTCTGGAACCTCTAGAAATGTGTGGTGATTAGTTAAATGTTGTGTCCATCTGCTCTGACAAATTTTGGGGTTGGAGGCAAGTATTTGTTATGCCACGGTCCAGCTTGACTGAATCCAATGATCCCTTTGGTGCACATTTCAAATGCCGTCGACTTGGAAACATGGCCTGGCTGGCTGGCTGGCTGGCTGGCTGGCTGGCTGGCTGGAGGCATGACTGCCAGTTTAATTATTGTTTTACTGTCACAGTGATCATTTGTTGTCATTACAACGTGACGTAGGACTGACTTGACAGCTTGTACAGGTACATTGTTGCATTGAGCGCCTCCCTATTTTTAAAAAAGAAGTCATTATTGGCACTGAAAGAGCCGTTACTGCTAGGCTGAGTTGCAATTGATGGTTCAATTACCAACATGCACGGTCTTTGAAGTTTAATTGCTAAAAAAAAATCAATTAAAGGTCTACTTTCCTTTCTATAAAGACAAGAGATCCCGTCTTATAAATGTGGCTAATCTGGTATTTAGTTACTGGAATATCGAGCTCGCCTCAAAGCTTGAATTTCCTCTGAGAGAAACTTTGGACCAAGTTGAAAAAAAATGACCTCAACGTGGCAATTCCAACCACCGAACGCATTAGGGGCGATAAATTCGTCAAATTATTAAAATAGCCGAATGCTTTTCAAGTACTTCAAATAGACGGGATGCATACTGGATATGCGTGTGAAACGATGAATCGACCTTAAACGACCGCTATGAAATTCCTAAAAAAACACGGGTCAAACTTTTCCTACTTGAATGAATATTTCTGTGCTGAGTTGCTGCAGCAAAGCCCCCCCCCCCCCCCCCAAAGAAAATGACCATTGCACATCTTCCACTGGAGCATGGTGAAAAAGGTCAGTTACATCACACTGCTGAACGCACTGATGCATTGTGGGAAGTATTCCCAGCCCCCATGCACTGTGGACCTTTGAGAAAGGCGTGAGTCACTTACTGCCAAGCACGATGTCCCCCTTGTCCCGAGAGAACCAATTACATTGTATGTTTGCCCCCAAAGTCTCAGCATGAAGCACACACGAGGAATAAAAATATCAGGTGAGGCGGAGAAAGATGGTGCACACTATTGATTGTCTCAGTGTTGTATAAGCCTCCAGGCTGACAGGCTTTGGAGCTGTCTTCTTTGCATTGTCAAAACAGCGTTGTTGTCATTTCAATTCACGCAGCCCCGTGCGTGCGTACATCTGCTGATATATTATATTATATTATATTATATTTTCTATTTATTCTATGATATTTATATTATATTTGTATATTTTTCCATATACTACATCTATTTTTTTTTAAATGGACTTCTGCTGTTGTTTTTGGCAGACGGCAAACAAATGTTGGGATACGTTACCGCCACCCACGCTGACATCTGCAACGGTGAATTGATACTTTGAAGCCGCTTGAATTGAGCTCTAGTGAGGCATGCCGGTCTGGCTCAGTACAATGATCTACGATTCCCTCGTTCCGTCGACAAGTTTTCGTCAATTGGTTTGCGATTCTGAATATCCGAGTAAACGCACGCCCTCCAAAGTAAATGAGTAGCTGTTTTTTTTCGAGACACTAAATTCTCATTTCCCCGAGCTCTTCAACACGGACAGATGTTCAACGAGCTCTCATTCCTATCAAGGTGTTATTCCACTCAGGTTCAAGTACCGTGGCAACCCGCCCGAGGCAGAGCTGTCTGGTCCCACACAGCCTTGAAGGTCAAGCTCTGAAAGGCAACTGATACCCCTGACTGCAGCTCTTTTTTGCTCGTCTTCCATTTGGGCAAATGGCAAGACTCGGGTAATCAATCAAGTGCCATCAAAAGGCCAGGCAGGAAGGAGCCAAATAGAAAAAAGAAAACAAAGAAAAACATGTCCAGAACGTCCCATTAGATTCTTTAAACATATAACGTGAGCGACTTACATTTTGAAATTAAATTCTTTAAAGACTTTATTGCTTGTCTTCAAGTCAGCTGGGAGTGCAAACATACAAGCTCAGTCTCTGTTTTCAAAGTCAAAGTTGGAAAGTTTCCCAAAAAAAAAAAAAAAAAAATGTGCTTGCATATCTAAAAAATGTAAGAATAAAAACAACGAAATAAAAGACCAATCCGTGATTCCGTCTCCCCAAAGGATTTACAAAATGATTTATGCATTCCAAACAATTTTGAACAGGTTGTTTGCCAGCATGTGCACAAAGACGCGCGATTACATATTCATAAACCGACGCATGGTGAGATGTTGGCTCATTTTTGTTGAGACCATTTACAGAATTTAGGGGAAGAATTTGACGGTGATTCAGTTGAATTTAATCAACACACTTTTTTAATTCTTTTTTTTTTTGATGAACTCTTAAATCAGTCTGACCTCGCTATTTCTTTTTCAATCACAAGCTTTTTGGCTCCCTGAAATGATCTGGCTCTTTTAACCTCATGGCCAGCTCCAAAGGCAACATGTAGATGTGTCATACTTAACTAAAGACTATTAAGTAATCATATGTAAGGATCACAATGGTTAGGAACTCGTATCGTTCTGTGATAACATTTGAGGAAATGTTTTCCTCAAAACAATGTTATATTTTCATTTTGATTCGGTGCATCAACAAAAATAATTGATGTAGAATCTTGAGTTGAATGTATTTTGGTTCCATGTTTCCTATAAAAATAAATAGAATTGAAATAAAAATAGATTCTCAAAATAAAAATAGTTGAAAATACAATTTATGATGATGATACGGTTGTGTTTATATTCACAGTGCTTACTGCTTGCCTCAATGGCCGCTTTGGATTCAAACTTGCCAACTTTCCACCCAAAATCAAAGTCAAAGTCAAAGTCAGCTTTATTGTCAATTTCTCCACATGCCAAAGACACACAAAGAAACCGAAATTTCGTTCCCCCCTATCCCACGGTGACAAGACATGGCCCACAACAGACAAACAAGTAAACAACTATAACAACAGCGTGCTGAATAAATAATGAATAAATAATGTAACAAATAAATAAATAAGAGGAGCAAAAAAAAGGACCAAGTGAGCGTCTATATATTGTCTAACCTGAGGTAATTTTGCTTTTAAGAAGTTGCTTATGAACCGAATGGTTGGTAAACCGGGTCATAGATAGCTCTGTATCCACTGTGTTATTATTTTTTTTGTAGTTTATTTTTCGTATTCTTGCCTGGGGTTAAAATGATTTACAAGGAACCTTGACGATAGGGCTTTCTAATGGAATATCTAAAATATTGAGCATTGTGTCTCGATGTGTGCTGCATATGTTGTACTTTCTTCACATCCATCTATTGATGAAAACATAAAAGCAACATCATGCACATATGTAATATGCATGATGGGCAGCAACCGGAAGACTGACACATTTATCATGAAGTTGGCGCGGCATAAAATCACACGTCGAAACGTCGCCACGCATGACATCACGGAAGAGACCACCAGGGAAGTTCAGACGGCAATATTGAGATATTTGTCATTTTTCGCCACGAACCACGAGGACCACGCCCATTTCGATCATTTCATACGGGAAAACCAAAATTCCACTCAGAGGTCGACCGCTTTCCCCCAACGTATTTTGTCCCGCCTAAGTGATTCTACTGTATTTTTTATTTATTCCATGAATAAATAATTGATGAAATCCTTTCGGCCGATTCACTGTGTAGAAATTACACCCATTAGTGTGACCGGAAGGATGTTCCAGGATTTATGAGAGTCCACAGATCAAGCCCGTAGCGCGTGATTAAAAAGCAGGGCTATTTCCTGCAGAAAGAGGCCGTGTTGCAGTATTGATCCGTACGTTAGATAACTACTGGCAATTTGTGTAACGAAGGACTTGTGTTGCCGCTAGTGCTGTAATCACAAGCCTCTGGCTGACGTGCCATTTCCACCCTGTCAGATGAACACAACTCACGTCCGGGTAGCTTATGAGGATCCTTGGCATTTGCACGCTGTTCATCCCGCTCCCCTTCAGCAAATCTACAATCAATTCTTTCTCTCTCTTGTTTCCAATTAAATAGCGAGCGCCGTTCACGGCTCGATACGGTTCGGCTTTTGGGAGGCTCGCTCTTCTCGTGAGGTTGTGCCCTATCCGTGCTCGGGATCAAATGTCAACCGCTTGCTTCAGACGGTCCATCGGGCTTTTCATCCTGGACCGCGGCGATCGCTGTCGCTCAGCTTTACGCTACGCTCTGAAATGATTCATCGCCTTTATGGAGTCGCAAAGACTTTCCGAAAACTCTCCCCTTTAATTCGCCAACCGTATTATATTACATTTTCCCTTTCAAGGTTCCTTAAGGCTTAAGGTACTGTCTCCTCATTCACTTGATGACACAGCATCGGGAGCAACAGCCGATTCAGTGTCTTCATCAAGGACACGGACGGTCACAAGGGCGCAGGATCGAACTCAACTTTCGGTTTGGGAGATGGCGATTGAGGATTCTGCCCGTGCATGGCATCAGTTCATTTGAATATAGTTTGCTGTGACGAGAATAGGGAAGGGAAAAAAAATGTCCACCGGCAGTTAGTTCTAATGTCCCTGTTCTTTCTTCTAATCTCCCCCTGCTGTGAAAAAGACATTTGAGTGAGCGCAGGATCCGGGAAATAACGCCGCCCGCCGTCCGTGTATTACGCTCGAATGAAAAGTCGTCAATCACCGCCAAGTTGACACGTTGTAAAATGCATCATTAATGGCTTAATGAATCACAATTTAAAAGGTGTTGCCATCTCTCCCACCTTGCCATAGCCGTAGATGTGCATGTCACTTTCATCGATCCGGCCCGTGTGTGTTGATGTATAGTCTCAATCTAAGTGCACTCACTGCGGGCCGTTATGGATGTTGGCCGGGAAGGACGTTTGTACGCCGGCTTGCCTGCCTCCGCCCGTGTGCTTTAGTGCTCCACCTCGGTTTTGCTGCGCACAAAAGGCGGGAACCTAAAAACGCAACAAGATAGTTAAGCTACTGACATCGTGACTGCCTGGGTGTCAATTCACTGGGAATCTTGTTTGGGTTGGTCCGAGTCCAGTTTGGTGCATTTGGTCTAAGTGGAGGTGCAGGTGATGTATGGCGATTCTGCTCACCTTTGCAGACTTCCTAAACCACTTTTTAAATCTGGACAATTTGGGTTACACTATCATTAAACTCACCGCCAGCTCATTTACAAATTGGAGTCTATAGCCGTCATTGGGAGTGAATGCGTTAACAGAAAATCCGCATAGACGAGAGTAGATCGGGAGACCGCTGCACTCTGTTATAAGTGGACAGACCCCATGCTGAGACGCGTACGCAATCCTAAAATAAAGTGGCGAGAGCTGAAGTGTCAGCAGATCTACAGTAGCCCATTTCTATTTGGACACGAGTGTCTCTGGTGTTACTGATTGTTCCGCGAGCAGATTAGGATTGGTCAAGAGGGTCTAATTAGCGACTTGATAGACCTCAGAAACCTCAGCTGCTGTCTTGTGGGTTGGGTGAGTGGGGTTCGACAACGTTAGGATCAACCAGAGACTGCTCTGAAGAGGTCACTTGGCAGACTGAAACCGGATGTATCATATAGATTTATATATAGATAGATATTATGCATGACTCATTTAGATTGGATATATAAGAAGTTATAATCTTTGAAAAATGGTTCTCATGTTGAAGTGAGAAATCCATGCAATTTATAGAACAAGTCTTCTGATGATTTCCCAGTTTGTCTCTTTGACTGGGTTATTTTCATTGAACTTGAGATGAAGCTGCATTGAAATAATGAGCAAAACCCTCCCCTGGGGAATGTGCTCTTGACCCCCTCGGGTTTTTGCTAAGCTCCTGCATCCTGCCGTGTATTGATAGATAATGCTGGCTTAATTCCATGAACGAGCCTGCTGAGAAGCGGTAAATACCTCACCCAAACAAAGTTTAAATAGCAGCATCAATGTCATACCTCCGAGCTGTCGACATTTATTCGGGTATTTTCATGACCCAAATTTGCTTGTGTGTTTTAATCCAATAGAGTTTTACTGACTGACATTTTTTTTTCTTGCATTCTCGTACTGCATTTTAATATAATCCTGCACTGTTTTTTATGTAAAAGCAAAATGTTGACCCAAATGTTTTTTTAAACACACAAATGTGACGTAAAATAACTTCCTAGATTAAACTTCCACACCTCAAAAACACTGATTTGTCTACTTTCAAGGCAATGTGCATTTTCATTTCATATTTTCTAACAGCAGCCAGGCATCTTCTTCCGTCAACATTTTGACAGAGCAAAACAAAAAAAAAAGACGACAATGACAGTGATACAGCTTTTCTTTATCTCCTTGACAAATCAGAGCATCCTTGAATGACACTTTGCGCTTATCATTCATCTCACAGACACAAACGTGTAAGCTTACTAATTCATTCACTTGTTACTCTCCGGAGTAGATAAATAGTAGGAAAGGCCACATCAGGTCAAAGCAGGAAAAATTAGGCCAAATTGTATTTTCCTAATTTGAATCAAGTATCCTTTCGTGCGCTCATGACTTTCTTGTTTAAACTCCCAATTATTTTTAGACGTGCGGTTGAGCCCTCCGTGTAGCGTATTGGACGTGACTGCGGCTCCAGCTCGTGCTAATATAATGTCACATCGATCCGTCAGCCAGAGGCCCTTTGGAATCTGGGACACTTTCCCCCTCCATCCCAAAGGCATGATTAGTGATTACAATTTGACGCTACATCAGTGCTGCAACTTGTGGCTGCTGCTGCTGCTGCTGGTTCAGCTCGGAAAAAAAAAAAAAAAAAAAATCAACGCTGAGGGCTCAGCGGTCACTCGCAACTGAAACGCCACCATTTATGAAAACGAGCCAAACAACAAGCGGAAATGTCACTCTTTATTTGCATGGGAGTGAAAATGTATTACCCTGCCAACATTGGTGAATTTAAATCATTTCTTCCTTCTGGCTATTCTCCATGAATGTTTGAAGAGATTAAACGTGTGAGGAATTGCTGGTGACACGCATCTCTCATGTGGAACGCTAACAATGCATGTGGGTTGTTTACACATACACACACACACACACACACACGCTAGCTGACCTCTCATGCATCGCCGCGCTAATTGCGTCTCCGCCCTCAGATGAGCGAGGGGGATCTTTTCCGACCCGAGAGGTGATGACAGGAACATCCAGAGCGATAGACGTAAAGACACGTGATGACACGTTGATGCCCTTGGGCAGTGTCAGCTAATGATCTGTGACATATGAGCCATTTTAGCTATAGATTTGATCGTCTCCTAATCAAAATAGTGCTTGACATGCTGGACAGATGTCAAGTGGTGGCGGGGATGTCAAAGACATTCTTAACCTGTTTGATATTTTTTTTTGTATGTGTTTGCTCAATAATGTCTTTAGCAATTTTGTGTCAATTCCAAAACAGTGCTCAGTAAATGTCTTCCTTAAAAAAAAATAATAATAATAACTCAAATAGTACGCGCAAGTGAAGTGCAGCTTTCCCTCAAGGTCGACTCTTGACAAAAGTTGGGAAGAATATTGTAGAGTATTGTGATTGTGTTAAGACGACAGAACTGCCAGCTGTGACCTCTTTTACTACCATAAATAAATACATTAAAAAAAAAATCTGTACTAGCTTGAATCTCTTATGACCTTAGTATTTAACTTTTAAAGGCCAAACTGTCCTTGTTAAAAAATAATTAAAAACATCCACAACAAAAGCTCACAGGCCTTTGTGAAATTACAGGTCACAGAATTTTTGAAGTGATCACAAAACGTTGCCTTTTTATCATCGACTGTGTTACCGTTCATATTAGCATTTCAAAATGCTTCCAATATCTGCCTTCGTCTTTAATCTACTTTGTCACCGTGGTGACTGAAAATCAATCCATTGTGCCTCTCTCTTAACATGTTTAAAAGCATTTTACTATTTTTTTTTTATTCAAGCTGCTACGCCTACCATAAAGTCGAGGGACGGGAAGATACACTCTGTTGAAGTAACAAATAGACGGACATAATTCTACTATCTCAGTCCAAACAACAAAAAAATCAATTGAATGTTGTACAATTGTGGAGGTCTACCTAAAGGAGTGTCCAGATTTATTTATTTTTTTAAAAACAACCACACATAATTTGTTGACAGTTGAATCAAGCACTTTACGTGCTTTAAGAACATCACATAAAATTAAGTTGAATTAAGTGTGGGGACAAAAAAAAAAAAGATTTCCATTCTAAAAGGATTTGCTGCCTTGTTTCGAAGGAAGATATTGGTGGATCATGAATCACAAGCCCATAAAAGGTTGTCCTCCCTTTCTATCCCTCCCTCCCTCCCTCCCATCCCACGGGAGGCACATTTTGAAAAGCAAATGCATTTGCAGTGATATAAAGACATAGCTCAAGGTGCAACAACACAGCACTCCCATAAGCGTAAAAATTGTTTATTAAATGTGTGGGTGTGAGTACGATGAAATTCAAGGAAAAAAGAGCATAATGTGTTTTGCAGAATTGTATCAATGTTTATGAAGTCATCTTTCACTGTTTTGTTCATTCACAACTATGGACATTTGACTGATTTCATTTCCGTCCTTCCAATGTTGTTTCCCAATTACGCCAATTTCTTTTGTCTCTCTCAATTTTTTAATTATGCTCATGAAGTCGGATGTTATTTTCAGTACATGATGGCAACAAGTGCTTTGCTTCACAGTGGCAAAAATAATTTATTAGAATAGTCATTATCATATTGATTTTAATTGCATGCAAATAAACAAACAAAATAAAAGGTCAACCATTTCAGTGTACGCTATCCAAATACGTGGAGCCCTAGGGAATGTTTATTAATGCGACATATTTGTAAATGTGTGTGTAAATGGTATCTGTTATGGCTTGAAAAAAAAAAAGAAACTGAATTAATTCCAAAATCAAACATTCACTAAACGGCTTCCGCGTGCTATTTGGTCGTCATGGTTGACTGGGACACGTGTCTATTTTTAGCCTCTGTGTTTTTACATTGCCGGTGAAAATGTCAAAAAATAAATAAAAGCCCAATAAACGAAGGTGGTGATAATTCATCTCATTAAAAGTTGCACTAGCTTACTGTGAATAATTAAGACCTGATTTCGAAAGCTTTTCCATTTCCTGTAGTTTTCCTTTCTCGTGTTTAATAATAGACTTGCGACACTATTGAAGGAAATATATCAATGCTTAGATTTTTTGAAGTAAAACTATTGATACTATGTAAATGGAGTTTATTCAGTCCCTCTCTAATAAAAGCAGTGAGTATCGACAGGTCTTCAACACACCCACCCGAAATCAATAGTGCTATCTCTCAAGCCTTTAAAGCCCTTGTCAAAGGATTTAGTGGGTAATGAGGGTGCTCGTTCCTGACGGTTTCCCCCGCACGTTGGCGCGAGGTGTAATGAATTGCGGGAGCCGAGCGAGAGGCCAAGCGGGTGCGCGGCAACGGCCGGCCGGCCGGCCGCGGCCCAAACAGCTGAGGCTCCGGTAATGAGCCTGACAGGCGCGCTCTTTCCACTCATTGACACTCAAGGTGGAGAGCAGAGCAGAGCAGAGCAGAGCTTCGACTCCATCTTGACCGAGTCTCTTCTGGCCTGAATGATGACTCACCACTGCAATGACGAAGACAGTCAGTCGAAGCAATAATACCGGGGTATCAAACTTATTATTGTCGCGGGCCGCATCATCGTTTGCATCAAAGGCCCATTCAAAGTGTCAACCCAAATAAATGGATGAACGTCTCATATTGTGTATATAGTATAGGCTACGCAACAAATCAATAACTAGTTTTCAAAACAGAGACTGATTAAAACTGTTCAAATATTTTAAAATTTTGGAATTGACATATTCGATGCACAATTTGTCGAAAATGATGTGGTGTGATGATCTGGCCCCCGGCCGGGCCTTGACTTTGACACCTGTGCAATAATAGTTTTAAAAAAGCACGAGACTAACAATAATTCAATTCATTATCTACAAGTTTTCAGGCCAGCACTGAGGACAACGTTCAGTTTCATCTCTGAGTGCAGGCTCATCCTTCTTTAATGCGTTCTATTCCGAGACGGGCTTGTGCGGTGAATGCCTCTCCGACGACCTTCCTTCGCAGCTAAATTCTTCCGCAAAACATAGCTCGCAGCAGTCATTGGGAAATTCACGTTGGCTCTGATGTAACTTATTAAGCTGTCGTCGACAAAAACAGCCACTTTGATTTTATGAGAGTGATTGTTGTTTCTATGCAGGTTTGTGAATTTACCATTTAGTATGAGGAAGTGAAAACATTCATCTGGAAAGGAATCAGGAAAGAAATTAAACTGATCACTTTTTGTAAACTGTGCTTTCTAATATTTAAGCACAAAAAAAATTTGTCATACGTCTGCCAAGGCGCGGAAAGAAACTGTTAGCAAAATGGCCGCCACTATTACCTTAAAACGTGACTGGGTAGATAGATGTTCAATCTGTCAGTCATGACATCCAAGCCATTCTTATATTGCTATCCTTATTTTGAAAAAGTCATGCCCCTAATCAACGCAGCAGCTGTGGCTGACATCAGCGTCTTTCCAGTGCTAATGCTAACTGAGTATTGCTACCCATGCTGTTTCGTTGAACACTACGCATTTTCATTTCCCAACCAATTACGAATGAGCATGTTTTAGAATTGCACACCAGCTTGTTAGGGACGGGCTTTAATCAGAGAATAAAGGCTTGAGTGGGGATTTGTGAAGTGAAGCTATATTCATTTCATGCTAGCACTTCTAACACCGCCAACTCCCCCATGGTGGCCTCCATTAACTATGCAGGTAATGTTGTAATGAACATTTTACCATTCTTAACAGTCATACAATTATAAAAAGACGTTAAGCACCGAAAACGACCTTGAAGCTTCCACTTGAGATTTCCTGGTAATTTGATTTCCAAGAGGCTTTTTTCTCCCCCCCCCCCTCCCCTTTTTAAAAAGAAAAGTGATTTCTCAGTGGAGAATACAGACGGTTTGACTTTGATTTTATGTGGAACTATGCATGAAATGGAGAATATTTAGGTGATGCAATGGGTGCGTCTCCATGAAGTATTTTATTTATTTTTTTAGTATATATTTGGTGGTATTGGTCACGTATTGGTGTGTGTAAATACGAGCTGAAATGTAAGCCTCTTGTTCATAGGCCCAATTGCTAGGTCATTGATATCGATCAAGTGCACCATTAATGACATTGGACCCAACGTATTAGCACTATTTGGTCCAAATACACAGACGAGTGCACTAATCACCACTTAAAGGGAGTCTGTGCTCGTTGGAGCGTTTCTACATCCTTGCTAATTAAATGACTCACAGAGATGACATTTTATTGATGTTATGTAATTAATAGCAATGTAATTTAACAAGTAGGTTCTTATGCGAAATACACAAGAAGGATTTGCTAGATTACATTCATTGGTACATCAATTATTTCAACATTGGGCCAAAAGTACGAAAAAAACAAGAACGGTGTTAATGACGAACAACGATAATTGAGAAGTGAGTTAAGAGAATTGCTTGATATTGTTGCCATTACAATTGATTCAATGGAAAATGGAGGCCTGGAACGTCGTCCTGAAAGATCTTGATAGAGAATTCGCCGTCCAGAAACCCAGTGACCTGCAGCATGTTCATGTTTCATGATCAGTCTACTTTACGGTCCGTTTGCTGCTCGCACAGAACGGCTCGGTGTCAAATGGGTCTAATACGAGCATGTGTCCTCAACCATCAATCTTGGTCCCCCCCCCAGCCCTTGAACCTCCTGGATCAGAGGCTGTCCGCAATGAATTCAGATACACTAAATCCCTGACCAATAAACCGCCTGGGCTCGGCGGTAACATCAAAACAAGCGGCGTCCTTCCGGGCTCGGCCAGCTGTTAGATTTGGCCAAGATTATCGGGAAGAAATGAGTGTACAATAGATGCCAGGATGGGTGATTCACTGCTTAATCCCACCCCTTCCTTCCCTTTGCCTTCTCGGGAAGTTCTGCGTGCATCTGCACTGCAGTAAGCGTGAGCAAACGCAAAAATTTGCACGATGTCTTGCCAGGTGCGATTATTTAGAAATTGGCAATTTGTAGTGTGAAAATCTAAAACACTTCTTATGTGCTCAGTGAAGCAGCTGTGCCTTTTAATTGGCTCTAGATGGGAAATTCAATTAAAATAGTCAGATTTCACACTCACGTGAGATGAATTGCCCAAAGCTGTACTTGATGTCTGAATAGCTAATAATCATTCAAATGATAAATGCCGTTAGCAAAGAAAACACTTTGGTGGTGCTTCATATCTTCATATCAACCCTGCCATGACGTACTAACAAACATCAGGTGTGTGTTCATTCACTCATTCACTGCCAGCCCAGTTAAAATAGATCTTTGACGTCTATAGTCATCAATGGCAGCGCATGGGTTCAAAAAGGCCGTCAAGCTGCAGCGTCCATCGTTAGACATTAGGGAATAATTGTAGAGCGAGTGGCTGAGAAGTGATACGAGCACGGCGTAGCGGCCCAGGCAAACCTCTCAGATTATGTTTTTAATCACATCTGCACGCTAGCGGGCCATTAAGTGGTGGATCGCATTGCAGTGTGCGGGCTTATATTGCGTGGAATATTCCATCAGGAAATTGTCCCTCCCCGCGCTACCTAGTTTTACCACAACAGCTTGAGAGTAGATGACCTGCCAGATGTTTGTAATCTCACACCGAGAAGCTTGTGACTCAGATAAAGGGAACATAGGAGGGGATTATAAAATGTTGACAGTTTCCCCAGATAATCGCCGATAGACGGCAATTGTCCTCTTTTAACCCCCCACCGCCGGCTACTCGGACGTTACGTAAGACTCGGCACGGGTCACTTGCGCAAATGGAACATCCATTTCAATTAGTTCCACAAATTTCTCAATGACTAACTTGGGCTGAGCGTGATACTTTGGGAATCCTTTCAACCACGTCCAGATTGGTGATTAAAATCAGGTCGCGAAAATAAAACCAACCTCTTATACTCCCTTTCATTCGCATAATTATGACATTATGTAAACCAGAGGAAAAATGATTTTGTAATTTATTCATAGCATACCGCTTTCTAAATCAAGAGCCTCCATCTATTAATATTTTTTACTTTAATGTGACTCTAAAGCCATGAAATGTTACGGGGCGAACAGAAGCTCCATATTTCTTCGCTACTTAGTACCGGAACATATTCTCCTCCATTAGAGAGCAAAAATTGGAGCCATGGAAGTGTAAAGAATTGGACATCATCCCCCCTAAGACCCAGAAGAACATCTACAAATGTTGCCTTGCCAAGCACCGATCGTTAAGAGCATGTTGTGCTTTTGAAGACGATTTTGCCGTTCTGTGGAGAGTACATGAATGCAACATGTTCCTCCATGCCAACTGCTTGCTGCAGTTTAGTCCAACTTATTTTGCGTGGAATGAAAAAGATCCCACTTTAGGAGTAGGACTTGTTTTTAGGGTTGGGCAGTTGGTTTTAGTGTTTGGGATTATGGTCAGTGAGATGGAACGTTTAGAACTCGATTTGAGAGAGAGATGGAAGGCCTCTGGTCAGTAAATCCAAAGTAGCTTCATTGGACAGTCTTGGAATCAACTTGCCGGGAACATCTGGAATCACGGGTGCTCTTGGGTCGGCTGAGTTTGAATACCCAAGCAGACTGAGCGGGACCGATGATGAAGCAGCTGGGTGGAATCGTCACACATTCTGACAGTGAAGATGAGAAGCCATGGCGTGACATTTAATGGACCACAGACTGATAGACCCACAGAGCGTAGGCACTAGGATAATTGCTTCGGTGAAAACGATGGCAGAATTGCGGATGGGAAATATTTTGACAGCATAGAGGCACTCAGGAGGCATAACATCAACAGGATATGGCAGGAATTCCTACAAAGGTCTTGCTAATTCACCTTTCCATAAAACCCATTTGAAAGTGCATCTTTGTTTGGCTTTCAAGAGGCATTTTATGGGTTTCTTATAAAACACCTACTCTACATGATGAAAGCTATTGGGACATAATAACAGGACTTGGTCTTCATTTTCCATCATCCTGGAGGAATGTGATCTGTTGTCTCTGGTCTTGGATCTGAGAGCTCTTACAATTTCTGCAGAAAAGAGTTCTCGCAAAGTATGCAATCGGTCAAATGTCTTGGTCGGATGTGGCAAACCAGAAAGTAAAAATCTACCGATCATCTTGAGCAAGAAGAAAAATTCTTTGGGAATTAAGGCCTGAATCGTGAATTTACTTCAAGAAGTAATGTCTTAAGACGAGTTTCCTCCGTAACGAGCCGGTCAATATTTGATGTCTATTTTACACAAGCGAGGCATAACGCTCATCAAAACACTCGCAAATGATCTCGTACAATAAATGTTCCTAATAATAGATTTATCCTTCAAATGTTGCGTCAGAGGATTATCGACTCAGACTAGCGTTTTTATTTTTTTTCATCCAATAGTACTAATGTTTGTGAATCATGCTCTCTGATAGTAGACGATTACCAGACTCTGCACGCCTTGTTGGTCTTTTGAGTATAATCAAACATTAGCGATGATCATTGCGTGACTGAACACGTAAATGTGGTGGAGCCCGTTTTATTAAAGCTCTGGGCTTGTGAACGCCACAGAGAGCATTTGTGTATAGCTACATAGCTTTGTTGTTTGTACTCATCAAATCCAATTGGACCATTAGATGAAGTCATTTGCACGATGCTTTCACGAGGTGGACAAGACCAAATCCGATTGGCTATCAGCCTAAGCTGCCGCAAAAGCGCCGCGGCTTCCGGTTGCCGTTTTCATCGTCCTTCAGCGTAGGCCCGGCTGCCAACATATGTACAGCATTAATTTGGATGAATCGGGATTGGGAACAAATTGCCCTTCTGTATCCACAAATCCTACAGGATTGGAAAAATAATGAGTGGCTCTGTCCTCATAAATGGTTGACCAGATGATCCCTTCTGCATCACACCGCTCGCTCACCTCACTTCTGCCATGAAGCGCAATGGTCGCAATCACAGCGTGTCAAATGATGTTTCTGCGCCGCACAGAACCACTTTGAATTGGCTCAGCTCTCCATTTGGGTCGCTGTTCCACTTCCAAGAGCTCTGGGAGGGAAAAGAAGAAATATGCGGTAGAAGGGTTTCTTTTTCCATTTCTACAAGGGCAATTGAAACAGTTTCGGGAAATGACAAAAAAATGACGTCTTACCGCAGTTGTGGCCGACTGGATTGCACTGCACAGCTGCTTCTCCAAGAACATTCTGTTCAAATATTTGGCTTTGGGAGTTGCGCTCCGCGCCCAGGCAGCTCCGCCCTATATTGCTTAATGCAACTCTAACAGTTCAGAACATTCCGGAGATATTCTCCAAGCCCTTTAAAACAATGAGAAATCATTGATTATTCATATTCATTTTTCTTCATAGTCATTCGGGGAAACTGGTTGTGGTGTTCAGTTTTAGCTTTTGACTTGTAATTTTGAAATCTTTTAAAATTGAAAAATTTCAGGGTAAGCACCCATGTAGGTGAGTAATGCTGAAGTAGGCAGAAAGAAAGGCAAACGTTCAAGTCTGGCACTCTCGTCGACAGTGAAACTTTCTCATAAGCCTTTGCCTTAAGGTTGGAGCTGAAATATTTGAGTCACATTCACTGAAGCTTCCGGAGAAAATGCCCTATGATCAAAGGTTGATGTGTTCCGGAGAAGACACGGAATGTCTGCAAGAATTTGTATTAGGCGTTGAAGGTCGGTCATTTTAGCGACATGTCGAAAAAGGCGTGCAATGTGTGTTTTGTGCTTAGAAGCTCTTCTTATCCGTAAAACATCTTTCACACATTAGCATGAACTGGAAATGTTCACCTTGTGAACTTTCTTGTGAACTTTGAACCTGATCTAAGTGTTGCCACCCAAATATGACTGCAACGTATGGCTCGAATCCGAACATTCCGATGGAACGAATTGTTTTCTTCTTATTTCAGATTTATGGAATATTAGTCTCAGTTTGTTGTGTTAGCGCCCATTGTTTACAAAAAGTACAGCTTTGATTTAAACTCACTTCTTGGTGCCAAAACTTTATTTCCCCAAAAATGCGCAACAAAGGCACCGAAAAGAAACCCATACAAATAGTGAAGGAAAAGTAACAAGAACACAATGCGCTGCCGATGTGAGGGACGAATCCATTTCCTTGCCAAACGTTCCAAATCTTATTCCTGCTTTTTTCAGTCCAAGTGTCTGTGAGAACGTTTCAATTTCACAGACCTGGTGATTGCGCATATGCTTTGTAGAAATATTTTCTTCGAGGCGGTATGCTATATTAGTGTGATTTATGCAAGTGGGTCAAGCCAGAAAAAGTGATGCGCTCGGCAATCCTGACAGATTTAATAATTGCGTTTTATGTAAAATGTCAGGCCGTACAGCATAGGTCATGTCGGGATAGAACACGGTCAGCTCTACTGTATTAACAAGCAGTGACTTTTTTTCACTCGGGCGGTAACTGCTTACAATCTCGTCAGTGTCCGTCACTAAAGTATAGTTACAATCCTTGTTGATTTTCCTACTTGAATGGATAATGTCCTTTCAGATTTACATCAGGATTCATATTAATCAGCCCGTCCAATCGGTTGACGTTTGAAACTATGACACCGGAATGGCCACAGCTTTGTCTTTTCGAAATGATGGCCACTGGCCAGCATATTTTAGTTGTTAAACGCCAGACAGTGCCGCGTACTTATTTATCCATTAGAGGCGAGCTTTATTAAGTATGGCGACGGACACGGTGCTGTCTATTAACTGGGAAGAATTAGTTTCTCGTAATGACGGTAAAGGAATGTGCATTGCATAAGCAGTTTCTATTTGTGTGTCCTTTAATTATTAGTTGCTATCAATAATTCAGTGCAAATGCTAACAGGATGAATTACCCGGCTTCAGTTTCGGTGTTGTTCTATTCAGGTATGTATTTGCATCATGCCTGCAGGCCATGCAGATGTATTTTTTCTTGGCTGTATGATTAATTTCCGTTTGTTTTTCATTTGGAGTCGAATTGACTTGCAATTTCCACACCATCTTAAATGCAGCATTCATTTTAGCACTTGAATTGGAGCGAGGCCACGTTTGATAAAAGTTATTTGTTATATTATTTTGCCATGTGTCTGATCTGCAGTACGCAAGGGATAGAAAGAGTACTCGACTGTATTTTATTATGATGCCTGCGGGGTGACTTCGTCTAAATTCAGGGTCATAATGGCTATTGCATTCGAAAAATATCACATATAAACAGCTGAACAATTTAACCCAGCTGATAAGGGATGCGGTAGTGAAGAACTAGTTCTAATGAGATGCTACATTTTCTGACGCTGCCTCAGGCAGCAGCCACTCACGGCTTCGAAACATGCGGCATGGAAAAGATGTCGATCCTGTTTAAAATGACATACTATAGCACAAATCATTGATTTGCTTGAGACAGCCAGAGCACCCGTCGTTGATATGAATCATTATTATGTCGTCAATACGTACAGATGAGATGGAGGAGCACAAGTTTTAGTGTGGGAAAGTTGTTTATCAGATGTGACCGTAATTTGTGTAAAAAAATGTTTTAATGATATTAAATATTCTTATTAATTGATTATTTTGTTTTTTTTATGTTTTAATGATATTAAATATTCTTACCGATTAATGATTAGACTCCAAGGCAGTATTTAAGGAAATGGTAAAATGGCGGCACGGAATAATCCTCAAAAAAGACCAGGCTGTCAAAATTATCTATGAAATAAGAATTTTTATTCATATTATTTTCATACTTGTCCACAAGTAAAATAAAATGCATATCTATGGTTCCATTGCAAGAAATAAATTGGCAGCATTCCTTTGGCAAATGCTACCCATATATCCTTTCTCTCGTGAAAATCAAACCAAAAAATGGGGGAAGAGAAAACAACATTTTTGAACGTAACAAACAACATTACCCAACTGATGCATCACTTTCAATAAATAACGGGAGGGGGGGGGGGTTCCTTAGTTGTCGTTAAATGGACCCAACATTCATCGTGTGCTTACTGTGTCAGATCGCTTTTTTTTTGTTGTTTTTTTTTCCCGTCTCACGGTGCACTCGCTAAGCGGTCGAAGCTTTAAAGTGGGAAACGGGGGGGAGGAAATCTCCAAAATGTAGCTTAGACACACACAGTTCAGTACATAGAGAACAAACAATTTTGGGCACCGATTCATTATATACATCATATCTGTAATGTTCTGTAAAGGCATCCATTTTGTTAAACGTACTCGTTCCTTGCCTCGCCCTCGCCAGGTGAGCCTATCAACTCGCTTTTCAGTCACTGTCTGTTTTCGATAGGCCCTGCATCATCATCTCTTATCATTGTCATGAGCTTCCACAATCTCCAGTCCTGCATTTGGAATCATAACTGGAGTTCTAAGACATGGCTAGTGAGATCCAGATGGTGGGAAGGAGGAGAATGTGCAGCACTTGCAAGGTAGCACCCCGGCCTTTGATGCAGTGGCTGTCTGATCTGGGCTTTTTGGAGCACTTCTTTTTCTTTTTACTTGAGGCTGTAGAAGATTCCAGACTGTCTATAAGGTTAGGGTTCATATTTTCCAGGGACTGGTCCAGGGTGTTGGATAAGGTTCCGAGAGGTCCGTCGTTCTGCTTGTTCTGGGTGTCGTTTTTGGTTCTTTCCGGATCCTTGAATTTGGTCTTGGACATGTTCTCCTTTTCCTTCAAGGGGTTGTTGGTAATTTGCCGACTCTTGCCGGACAGGATGGAGGATTTGTCGGTATCGCTGAGGCAGCACCGAGGAACGGTGTCCTCTTGGGGGTTTTCGGTGGAGGGGAACTTCCCGGATTGGGCCTTGGAGCTGAAGAGATTGGTCTGGATTTGAGGCGTTTCCACGCATCCCTCCAAGTCTTCGCTCTTTAGCCGCTTCAGATCCTTCCCTGCCAGGAATTCCGGAACGTCACACTCCAACTCCGAGCTGGAACCCTTGAAACGTTTGAACCACTCCCACAAGGTCCTGGCCCGACAGTCACAAATCCACTGGTTACCGTTTAAGCGCAAGTACTGGAGGGTGCTAAGCGGCTCCATGGTTTCCCCCGTCAAGACGGTGAGGTTGTTGAAAAACAAAAAGAGGGATTTCAGCTTGGCCAGATCGCTGAAAGCCCTGGCTTGGACAAAGATGACACGGTTCTGGTGTAGCAGCAGGCGGTCGAGATTGATCAAACCGCGGAACATGTTGTCAGTCACGACTTTGATCTTGTTATTGTGCAGGTAGAGATAGGTAAGGTTGGCGAGGTCCAGAAAAGTGTCGTCATGCAGGGTTAAAATGTTATTATCCTGCAAGTAAAGGTACTGTAGGGAGAACATTCCTCGGAATACGCCCACGGGCAGCTCGGATAAGCCGCACCTGTGCAGGTGAAGCGTGTGCAGCTTGGTTAAGCCTCGGAAGGCCGTCGGGCTGATTGTGCGAAGGTTCCCGTTGTCCCCGATGTCCAGTTCCTCCAGTTTCTCCAAGCCGTAGAAGGCGCCCGCCTCGATGTGGCTAATGTTGTTGGAGTAGAGCCACAGGACGGTAAGATTTTGACAAGAGCTGAAGCTTGTGGATCTCACGACCGTCAGCTTGTTGCTCTGGAGGAAGATTCGCTGGCTCCGCACCGGGATCTCAGTAGGGATGGAAAAGAGTCCTTGTTGCTGGCATGCGACGGTGGGCCGGGGTTCACTGTAGCATACGCACTTGGCTGGGCAGCTGGCACTTTGACTCGCAAAGTTCAGCCACATCAACACAACCAGTAGCCGCCCCCCTGAAAAGACAAAACACAGCAAGCCTATTAGCAAAAAAATAAATAAATGCTTTCTTGGACCTTTTTCATTGCACAAAGACATTTGAAAGAACATTGCTCCATTGACCGTGTCAACAAAGTATAAATGGCTTGTTTTGCTTTGATCGTGTCGTAATCTTCATAACATTTGAATCAGGGGACTCGTTCTCTCCCAGCTGCCTGCTAACCTATAAGTAACACAAACAAAGCGTCAAAGTGGGTGGATTCATTTCCAACCGTGGCCTGTTGTTTATTATGTGAAAGACAGACAGAAATAACCGTCTTTCCCAGGGAGATAAGCTTTCATATCGATGCTCGGGGTCCAAATGAAAACAATGCTCAGCGTTTGCCTTTACAAGTGCGGAACTACCGGTGTGGAGTAAGATTTTTCGGACCGGGCTATGTCGTTCAAACGTACTGCGGTCGTTGGAACGTTTTTGAAGATACTGGTAAAAAATACAAATGCTTTGTTTGACCAAATACGGTCGAACAGTACGTTCAAACGAAATAGCCCGCTCGGTCGGTCCAAAATGTTTACGGCACGTTGGCAGCTCCAGGCTTCCGTAGTTTCCAAATCAAATCGTAGCTCCGACCCTCGGTGGCCAAGAGATGCCTTACGTTGCCTTCCAGCGTAACTTGCCCTCAAGGCATTTGCATTCGTAGGAATGAATTATGCTTGGGCGCCATTGGCTGACCTTGCTGCATAGAAACGCACAGTATGGGTGGAATGTAAAAGCACCTGTTTGTTTTTTGACTGGAATTTGGATTTCCATGTGTGGCTGGAGCTGACATGTTCTACCATCGGCTGCCATTCGTGCGTTTGAACGCCAGGCTTGCTTGCAGCCGTGACAGCTGCCGAGACGAAAAAGTCTTACTCAGCCTTCCGTCCATCTCTTGTCATTTCCCTGCATCCATCGTACGTATAGCGGCGGGCGCAGCTCATTTGTGAACTTGTTAAAGCGAGCCCCGGTGTGGCCCGACAGAGGGCCTCCCGTGCAATTTCCCTCCAATCGCCTGGCTCGGCCGTCAGCCTGCCACCGTAAAGCTGTCAAGACTTTGCATTCTTTCTGCATCGCAGCACTTTTTCTCCCAGCGGTGCCTAACAATAGCAATATTTCAGCGCACAGCACGCTCCGTGTAGCTCCTCTACCGTAACGCCTCTCTGCTGTCTATTCATTAACAGGCTATTTCCACCCACGCGTCGCATGTCAAAGTCAGCTTTCCTCTGCTCTGGGCGTATTATGCCCTGTCTTTGTCAGCATCTGTTTAAATGACAGCGTTAGGCACACAATGTCGTCAACTCCATCACAATTATGCCAACACAGTCACTTCGATGTCTCAGGCTATCAAAATATTCTGTATGTCATTATGAAAACAAGGAAGCAAAAGCGCCTATGTACTCATACGTTTGTAAACCCAAAATAAAATCCATCATAGTAACCCACTTGAGGTGACCTGGTCCAGTATCCTGGTTCCACTAAACAATAGGTGTCAAAGTCAAGGCCCGGGGGCCAGATACGGCCCGCCACATCATTTTGTCGAATTCACGTGTCAATACTAAAATTGTAATTTGTCTTCACTTTTAGAAAACAAATAGAGATATTGCTAGATAGCGAAGGAAACTATAACTACGACGAAAATGAGCTTGACACCCCTGCACCAAAAACGCTGATGGTCCAATAAGCAAGCCAGATCAGGGCTCGGTATTCCAAATCGAGCCATGCGGCGCCAAACCAAACTCTACCATTCTCTCAGAACAGTCACGATTTTACAGGCTTGTGTTTGGACAACAAAACTCAATTCTTTACCTTTGATTTCGACGTACACGAAGGAACAAAGGGCACTGGGTTTTTTTCTTTCTTGATATCTGTCTGTTTGTTTTTACCGCCGCTGTTGACGCTCAGTCTAAAAATACGACGGCAAGGTTGTAAAAATGTATTCCTTATCGTCTTGTGCCAGTTTTGTTTCCAACACTTAATCTCAGCCTATCTGCCGTGTCAAAACACGCTTTGGAGCACGAGCTCCCCGTCTCGAGACCCCGCCGGTGGCATATCTTCAGAGAGCTATCGCTTCGTACGACGACCGTCATCACTCAACGTGAGCAGACGAGCCTCTTTTGTTTCCTCTTGACTGACACTAGAGGCCGGTCCTTCATCTTAAAGTACATAGCTTGGCGCCCTTAACGCTATTTACAAACGGACCCTGGCAGTTGAGGACAGATTCGTGACCATACTTCAGTCATCCTCCATTTTGATTGACAGGAGAATTTCTAAACTGTATGGCCATGATGTGCTGCTATTCATCTGATCAAAGGGTGGAGCGCTTATCCCGTTCAGGGTCACCGCAAGGGTTGGAGCTTATGCCAGCTGACTTGGGTGAAAGCCAGATCACTCTCAGATCACACAGGGAGCAGAAATTGATCCCACGCTGGCCGTTGGATGGGGAGCGATGTGAAGTACAAAGTCACAAATTGGGTCTTTT
Source organism: Syngnathus scovelli (assembly GCF_024217435.2). Lineage (NCBI taxonomy): Eukaryota > Metazoa > Chordata > Actinopteri > Syngnathiformes > Syngnathidae > Syngnathus > Syngnathus scovelli. The sequence continues at coordinate 24,688,414 of NC_090849.1, forward strand.
TGGAACAATTTGTACAATTCATTACTTTGCGTCATAGGGGATTGTTTTCTCAGTCCGGACTAACGTAAATCTGCCTCATGGAAAACGTCTGAAGCCGGATTACGTAGGTGAATTACATCTTTGCTGTCGAGCGCTGCATAAATTGCACGCAATATTTGCTGCGGGCGTGTTGTTACTGTTTGCATAGAAACACTTCAACTCGCACTGACACCAGCCCTGCAGCATAAGAGGAGTGGGTAGCGTCAGGACGATGAGGATACATACCATTTCAGGGAGCTGTTTTCAAATGTGACAGCCTGAGAAACCCGTTGATTTAGAGCCAAATTTCCATACTTATTTGAAACTGTGATCTCAAAATAATATTTTGTAACTTCTCAGGATGACTTTCATTGGAAAATCCCACTTGTGATCACATGCACACAAACTCTCATTTGTAAAACAACACAACAAGCATTTTCCACCAAGCCCCAAAGTAGACAAAGGTCACGCCGGGATAGTATCGAGAGCTGCCAGTCCATCATAGACACGCCAGGGATTGGGCGAGGGTGGCTAACATGACAGTCTCATCAGCCCAGCCACCGAGTGGAAGCCACATATCTGTCAAAGATGAAACACATTCTTCTCCACCGGGACCTCCTGACCCTTTTCCCCGAATCGTACATTGGCAGCCTTGTATTTAATATACTTCCTTTCTGCCTCTGTTGGGATTGTTTCCATCATCTGCATATAGTCGAGAAACTATTTCAGATAAAGGCAAGGTAAGCCCTTATTTCTCATTCGACTATTACTGACGACTAAACGGGTCACGTAGGGGTCATTTTAGCCAGCTTACGATTTTCATTCATACCTTGATTAGATAAAAATGTTACAAGGACCGCACAACCTTTGTTGTCATGGCTTATTGCTGCACATTAAAGGCTTTATCGGTGCACATTTGTTTTCTCGCTCCGGCGTATCAACAAGGGCTCGCCACCTTCTGGTGCTGATTGTAAACAAACGCCGCATGCTGTGAATATGCCTCAGCAAATGCTATATGTTGCTCTTGCTCGATGCAATTAAAACCTTGTAGAAAGGTTTCATAGCTAATTATGGAAGTCCATCATGTTTGACCCTTCGAGACGTCATTATCACTTCTTGACAAATGTGGGGAATATACGAGCCGAGCCGATGGGGCGCTCTCGGCTAGAGAATATGTATATATATATATAATTTGTCCCCTCCATCCACGATTTACATTTTTTCACACCATTTTTAACTATTCAATAAATGAACGTAAAGAGTGAATAGTAATTATTCATTTGAATATAATTATATTGAAGGTGACTTTTCACCTGATTTTTGCTGCTCCCTAAAATCCACAACACGTCCGCCAATCTCGCCTAACGGTCGAGCCGGCCCCGATATATACAAATGAAATATAAAACAATATTGAGTTCAATTAATGCAGGAAAAAAAAAATCTTTGCGATGGTTGAATGTTTCTGACAGATCCATTAATTCTCGAGTTTCAGCTCTTTCGAAGCAAGAGTGATTTTGTCAAAGCTGAAAAGTAACACAAGACTAATCTTTGAAATTCACGGTTTTTGACATTTGAGTGAGGATTATGCAGGGAAGGAACTGAAAGTATATTGGAAGGAAGTTTCCTTTGAACTCTTCTATATAACTGTGAAAATGTAATATAAAGGCAAGAAATTGACTATTCCGGAAAGATTGTTAGGAAGGTCCAAGTCTCATAGAGGAGCTTGTGATCATGGAAGACACATACGTTAATTCACACGGTTCTTCATCACTTCTTGGAGGTAAAGTCACATCAAGTATTTTTCTTCCAGTCAAAGGGGAAAATATATTTGGAGATAGATCCCAGACACAAATATACATTGATATAACTCGCTTCAAAAGAAGAAGCACGCCTCAGATCAAACAGGTTATTTGGGACACCAAATGGGCACATTTGCCGGGTTGGGGAGTGGCGGCACTCTTGGAATGCAGATGAGGACACAATTAGATGGCCGGATTGGAGATGAGGGGGAGGCCACAGATGAGCTCCTGTTTGACACACGTGACACAGAACTGGCCCAAGCAGATGGCTCATGAATAACTGAGGCAAGCGCTAGTTTGCTGGACTAGCCAAATGCCAAGTGTTGGTGCGTCAACAGACGGGCCGCGTCCACGCACTCGGAAAAGATGAAAATCAATAAATACACGTTTCAGGATAATACGGCCAGGCAGATCTTGTCACATGGTTTCAATGGATGCGTTAAGTCGGAGGCAACGGGGATGGATGGCCATGTCCTGACGGCGAGAGAATGAGCTCGCAATCAGAAGGGCTGTCGGATCGAATCCCCCTCTTGACTGGTGAAAAATTGAGTGGGAATGTGGAAGTGAAGAGTTTTTCCTTTTTCAGAAAAGAGCATCAAATTATCATCAAGCCCCTGAGTGATACGTTGACCTAGCAAGTTAACTAATGTTGTTATCAGGCTGGAGCTCTAACCACAGGCGGAGTTAGGAGTTTTTTTTCATCGGGGGGCCGGGAGGGGGCCAAAGATTTTTTAATCTTTATTTAACCAGGCAAACAATTACGAATGTGGCACATTATAGCTATAGATTATGCTAGCACCTCCACAAATGAAAACAAAAACGAGTCAGTTTCCTACGGTGGTCTGACCGGCAGGCACACTTCAATCAGTGTTGAAACGTTTTTGAATTTCATTGTAGCGTGTCTTTGCTGAAGGCAAAAGCTGCACTCCGGTTGGAGAAGAAGGTAGATGTCACAACATGTTTTTGGCAGGGTCAGCGGTACAAATCCCTATGTTTGGCACTGGCTCGTTTTGTGTTTGTCCAAGTGGAACGGGCTTTGGACTGAAAGGAAGAACAAGAGGAAGCAGTAAGCTATTTGGTGGTGTGGCGCCGAATGCAACCTGGCTGCGATTGAAAGAACTTTCCGTAAGAACATCTCGTCAACCTTGCGAGAATCTTTACTTGACTTTTCAATCTATTTTCAAGCAAATGTTACGGTTGTGCAAGTCAACCGTGGCCTTATGGGCCAAATGGCTTCAGGTTTAAACGTATTTGTAGAAATATTTGTTTACGTTGGCAGTTTTGCACTTCCGTAGCCTTGAACCGGGATCCTCCGTGTTTATTGTGTCCTTTGTTCGTGTCGTGTCTACTCGTTACTTTCCATCTCCAGCTGTTCCGTGTTTTGTTTCTGGTGTCTTGTTTTTGTTGTTGTTCCTTTGTTTTGGCCTTTTCTTGTTTTGATGACATCATTCTTGCCTTGCCTCCCTGTACTTGGGTGCCTTCTTAACGACATCACAAAAGTCCAAATCCACGACACGGAATTTATCACAAGCCAAAGAGCCTCCTCGGACTGTTGATGTTTGAATCCAATCGAACCGTTCTGTTGCGATAACCCTGCTGAGCTGGAGGCAAAGTGTGAGAAACGTCTCTCGGTTTCAATTTTGCAGCAGTGTGAGGTGTGTTGTTTCCCAAACCTGTCTTATTTTTTCCACGCAAAGACTATTTAGCATGGCAGTTGGCATCGTCTTGCTTTCATCCTGATAAACGAGCTGCCGCAATGTTTATTTTACTTGAAAAGATAACCTATATAAAATTTAAACACTTCATCGGGTGACCTTTTGTTCCCCGCTCGCAGTTGCCAAAACCTTATTTTACAGCCCGAGACTTTTATGAGGTATCTCCCGGCCATTTATTTCTCTCCTTTTCTGTTTTTTACAGTCCCCGATCCGATCAAGTCGCTTCGAGTTTGACGCCGCATCAACATAAAAAACACACGTGACCTGTGAATACATTTATTTATTTGTCACTAAGGAAACACCTCTTCAAAAATTCGTTTTGACCTGAGCTTTCTGTTGGACACGGATTAGCATACGACGTTGTTGCCGAATGTAATCGTCGACGTCAGTAGGGCTTATCTAGCGGCAAAAGATAATCACGGCGGCACGCCGGACGGGATGCTACGGAAATATTTTGCCGGGCGGGTGAGGCGGCCTGGATACCAACCGGCCTTTCTGAAATATCAAGACCTATTCCCCAAATTCTCACTGACACCATTGTCCAGTCGTTTTTTGCAAGTACATCAAAATATGACTTATCAATCCATTTGGGTATTGGTCTTTCCGTGTGAATTTAACCGTTGCGGAAGAGAGGTGGAGATGACAAGACAAACTATGATCGTCACTTTTTACTATTCTGATATATTCAACCTCCACTCCAGTTGGGCAATATTCCACTCTGTTGGACTCGCCCGCTGACTATGCAGAATAATGAGTCTCGTGCAGTTACTTCAGACGAACTCAACATTGCAGACGTGGATGAGATTTATAGCGGGACGCGCATGAAAGCAAAATGGAATGTTAAATCAGTCAAAAAGTAATACGTGGAGCCTGCCTCGTGATTTCACGTTGCCGTCAGTGCAGAGTCGAAAATGCAAAATGTGGCCAAGGCAGTAGTACTTTTTCCACCACTCCATTTTCTTTTTTTCTCTTTTTTGTCAGTTTGTATAAAGAACATAAGCTATAATATAACACCCATCATATTGCAATTTTCATTTTGATATTTTCAGGATAGGCTTTGGACTCAAACATCGATTTCAGTTTGATCATGTTTGTCTCCTAACGTCATGGTGCTGGATCTCGATTAGCAATTGGCTCCCTCAGCCACCTGTGTCTCTCTCGTCCAAGTGTTTCTCGTTGTCTCGTGTACTATATTTGGGTTTCCTATTTTCGCTCAGTCCATTCATTGCGTGTGTTTGCTGTCTGCTCTGTTCCGAGTGTTGTTGTTTGTTTGTAACTTTGGATCTTGCTTTTGGACATTGTGGAGTTGACTATTTTTATTGCACTTGTTTCATGTTGTTTTTCTTCCCTGCCATTGGCTGGCTGGATGGTTAGATGATATATGCATGAAGCAACATTTGGGATTCAAATATTAACAGAACGTTGAATTGATGTCCAATACATGGACGTCCTCATCAATAAATATTTGATATGATACTGTCTAAATTAAATTAGATTTGTCATGAATCTGTTGGACAAATGGGTGATGGACGCAGCGATCCGTCCAAAATGGCGACATGGATGACGCATGGATGAAAGACAAATTCAGCAAGAATCAACAATAGTGAATGACAAAATGACTTCGTGTCAGCAACATTTGACATTGCACAACATTTTCTAAGAATATACAATAATAAATCAGAGAATACCCTTTTGGAGGGTTAATTTATCTTTTGCGGGCTATTGAGCAAGGGAAATGTTACAGCTGAAGTGGATGGTTTTTCAACATATTCATGCTTTCTCTCACCTTGCAAAATGGGAATAAAAACAGCTATGGCCTTGTTGATTTAATAAGCCCACTTCAGGAATTGCCTAACAATGAGTGCTCCCTCCTCTGCAAGAATGAAAGGAGGGGAAAAAAAACAAAAAAACCCTGTGCATTATTTACCAGTCGCCTCAATGCCGCCGCACCCTCTGCTGCAGGAAAATAGATTTTTTTTTTGGTCTGCAGAGGATCTCTTAGAAGAGGGGACAAAGGCACAGGGAGCTTTGGAACGTTTCCACCTAGCTAAAGAATCACACGTCTCGCCGTCTTCCTCTCTGCTGGCCTGATAAGGGCGGGCAACGCTTTACATCAAAGGCCTCCACAAATCAGTCACCTTTGTTACCGCAAAGGTCACACCCAGGCCCAAAGCTCAGCTGAGGCGAGAAGTCATCGTTGGGGCGCTTTCATTCCCGGGTGAGGGATGAGTTCTCACGTAGCTCCTTTGCTTGGCCTCTCATCTCTCCAAAACGCGACTCGGGAGATCGGAGGTGACGTTGTCAGCTTGCCATTTCACGATTCACGGCATGGAAGGCATCAGATAAGACCAGAGTAAAGATCCCGCTGGTGGCAAGTCACCTTGCCGCTGCAGCATCTGAGCAAAGTATTGGCCGGCTTATCTGATTTTTTTATTGCTCCTCTGGGGACACCCGACAACATATAGCAATCGCGTCCAAAAAAAAACACATAAAATAGCGTCTTTGCTGGATTTAATCTTTCAGTAAATGGATAAATGTATTGGAAAAGCTGTTTGATGCACTTACAGGAAATGAAAAGAGCGTCCACCCTTTTGTATGAGACGTTGAAGTGTGTCCCTGGGGTTATGGGATTTTTCGGACCACAAGGCGTATCATTTCACATTAACAGAAACAAACCAGCACAGCACAGCACAGCACAGCAGATAAGTCACACAATTTGTTTTGGAATAAATACTGTTGATTTTTGAGAAAAAGGATTGTGTGGGAAAATATTTGGTATTTTGTTTCATTTATGAGTGGATGTTGTTGGCAGGAGCGTTAACGCTTGAGATCAAATCTGTACCGGCCAAATGTATCCAAGCATGTCTTAATGGACCTCGCTGGCGTTGTGCAATGGGCGCAGTCACGTTCAATCAAGCCGCTCCCACTAAGACGAAAGCAGAAAGTTGTCAAAAATGTCTCGCAAAGATACCGACTTCACATTCCAGGCGTCTTGCCTAATCCATTATTTAGAAAGACGTGTGGAGCGAGCACTTTTTTTGTCCAAATTTCTTCTGTGTTTGTTTCATCTTCAAGGCAAGTGTATAGCGTTTGGAGCGTAATGCAAAATGGCGCAATTGGAGTGTTGCGGGATGACCCCCCCCCCCCCCCCCCCCCCCCCCATATGACAGCACCTCCTGCTTTGCTGTCCGGGTAATGAGTCATTCCTGCCCCGAAGGAAAGCAATTTGGTATTTTTAAACCGCATCCTTCAGCTGTTCTTTTCTCCCTCAAGCGCCATCTTCCAAGCAGCCGTCGGCTCGTAATATGAATAGTATTGCCAATGTCACCGCTAATGGGTGGAATATTACAAATAGTTTCCACCAGCACATTTGCTGCGACAAAGAGATGTGAAGCCAGCTGCTGCGCGTTCCAAACACCAAATAGTAATAGTTGCCAGTCGGGGGGGAGGTCAGAAACTTAATTGGGATCGTTAGCATTATGCTAATCCTATTTGCCCTTTTTCTTGGGACAACCAATCAGCTGTCTCCAAATTGCGTCTCGTCCAGGTGTACCTCGTCTCGTCTCTTTGAGCCGACCGATCGCCTCCGTCCGGCCACTCGTGTCTTATCAAGGAGTGCCTCGTTGTCTCGCCACGATGCATTTCATTGCATGCTTTTTTCCAGTCTGACTCATTCCCCATTGGCTTCTCCTTTAGTCCAATGATTTTGTCACTTTTAATGAATTATTTTTGTATTTTACTCTCGTACTTTTTGTTTTGCTTTCAAATATATACATGTGACTAAGTACTCATTAAGGCTAGCTCTTCTGAAAATCTATGGTAGGCCGGCCACCTGCATTATATTGGCAACACTTGAAATAGGCATTTGATTTTTAATTGGTGTGTAACCTTTCCTATATCAAACCCACCCGAGTGTTGGTTCTGCTTCGAGAGGCACGAGTGTTGCCATATCACCTGACAGCAGGGACTTCAATCATTCCGCTGAGCCCGTAACATTTTTTATTTTATTTTTTAAACCGCAGCTGCCAAATTCTTACCACAGCTGTTCACTAGCGTCTCGCTAATTCACTAGCACATAGTAGTGCGTGCGCGCGCTTGTGTTTTAGTCCGTTTTCATGCTGAGCCCGTCATTTTGAATTATGCATGAGAGAAGAGGAAGATGGAGGGTGAAGAAGTTGCCTTTTTAATCAAAAGGTCCAGAGGATGAAAATAGCTTGAAGGCAAGATTATAGAAGAAACTGCTTCCCAGGTAGCAGCGTATTTCTACGGGGCGCCTGGAAATAGCAAAAGTGCAGCTCTTAACGATGGATGCTTTCTGCACTTATAACAAACATAAAAATGAAGCTCCTTTCATTTGCTCTGGAAAATAAGATTACGCTTCCGTGGACAGTCACTCCCAGTGGACAGTCCAAAACGAGAATATTTTCTCCGCTAGCCTTTGGGAACTTATTGCATTCCAAAGAGAAATTCACTGAGACTCGCTCATAAACATGACACGGCATTTAAGTTGAACAGCACTTTGGACCGGGTCATGGTAAGAGCTCAATTAGGAGTGCAGGGCCAAGGACCTGACTCAATCTCCCATGACTAATCCTGAGGCTTTTGTTGTCATTAGCAAAAGCAATTGCGCTTTAATCATCGTTCCTCCGTGCAATGCAGCGACTCAAAAAAGGGTACCGCGGTTATAGAAAGTCTACACACCCTTGGTCAAATGTCAGGTTTTTGTGCTATAAAATAGAAATCTAAGTGATGATTTTTTGGAAAAAAATTGTTGCTGAGAGATGTCAAGTGACTCCAGCTGGTGTAAACACATTTCAGAGGAAAACCGACTTGATACGCTCGTCAGTTTTTGGAAACCTCACTCTATTTACACAAGTACCATTGTGTTGAAAAATTCAAAAGTGTTGCCGTTTACAAAGGCTCACATGCCACCTCGCTGTCTCTTGTTGATTTCTGCGTTTGACTTCTGCAGCAATCTCGCTCAGCCTACATTCATTGAACATTCCGCTGTTTGCTAAAAGTATCCACAATGCTACAGAAAGGTTTCCCAAATTTAGTCAAATGACGACTTTGCTGCTCCTGACACCAAAGGCATTTCTGACATGGAACCATGAATAAAATCCAAAAAAAACAGGATACAACCAAGACGTAGTATTTACTACAACATGGGCCAAAAAGCCTTAGTCTAAAAATAAGAGGCGCAGTAAAAAGTGACCTTTTCTTTAAAGGTTGGCCTAAAATGCGGCGACCTGACATGATCTATTTTCACAACCGGCACAATTCATAACAATCTATAAAATAGTTTATAAAACCCCCAATACCACCAAGTGAATTCAGGAGGATAACAAATGATTTTCAATCAGGCAGAATGTAAATATAGATATACGTATATAACTCCTAAAACTGCACAGGTATCACTCAGTATTCATCTGCGGGCAGAGATCCGGTGAGGAAGTCGTGCGCACTAAAGCACATCTCGCATGATGCCGTACTCATCCTCTGCGGGGGGAAACGTAACACACCATCTGTTCGTTGATCCCCGGCAGCAAACAACAGACAGAGCAGAGCGGAGCGGAGCGGCCGACTCGCGGCCCGGGCCGGGCACCATTCCCGCCGCACCAGCAATGAATTGTGGGAAACACGGAGGCAGCCACATGGAAGCACAGCGGCTAAATGCGGGACGAGAGCCGCCGTCGGCTTGTTAGGATTTGATGGGCGACCTCCAGCTGACGTCGCACACGGAGGAATGATGCAAATGTAGGAGGACAGCGCAATAAGCTCGCACAAAGCCAAATGACGGATCGGAGAATGTAGCCAATGAGGGGGAAGCGAGATGCGCCGAGTGCCGGCAAGTGCGCAGACGGTGAAGGGAAGGGGGACATTTTAAGATGCGAGCAAGCCGCAATGTCTACAGACGCCTTCATGGGAATGAGAAGTCGCCCACTTGGATGTTATTTTTTGATGAGGTGTGGGGGTTAAACCAACACCAAGCAAGCGTGTTAGTTAGCTCACAGGAGAATTGCAACAGGAAACCGGCGCAAACAGCAAAAGACATCAAATAAATGATGCTAAATATGTGCGAGGAAGGCTTTAGGCTGCCCCCTGGTGTCTGCCGCAGCCCCCCTAATGGCTTTTTACACCTCATAACATCATCCATTGAGTCATTTATTCTAATAAGGGTCATGAATGAACTGGAGACAATCCCAGCTGGCTCCGGGTGAGCTGCTGGCTACATTCTTAGAATGCAAGCCCTTGCCATATTTGCTCATTTTCTTGCATGAAAGCCATCGAGTCGTTTCAATTGTTACCGATTAATTGGCGCTTTTAAGATCGGCAACCATCCGCTCCCCTAACTTTATTTAGAAAGCATTTTAAAAGCAAGCAGGGCAGGTATAGCTAAAGCCAACAGTCTAAAAAAAATGGTTTCCTTTTTTTTCTGAATGGAAGCAGATCGAATTCAAGGTGCAGCCTTTTTTCTTTCCTTCCTTTAAGCATAGCCCCTTTTCTCATTTGTGTCCATCAAATTATTGATGCACAGATTTGATCATTACTTTCAGTCATTATTATTATTATTATTCATCTTCTTTGTACTTTAGTTTGAAATGGATTTCTTTGAGGTGATATGGCTTTACATGATCACATTAAGCTCTCCTTTTTTTCTGGTTAATTATTCTCATTTTTAAGTCATGAAAGCTGAATTTGTTATGCCTTAAGATCAGATCTTTTTGAACGGATTTATTTTGAAAAACTTGATAAATTGCAGATGAAACGTTTTAAAAACCAAATGGCAGATGTAGGGATGATGGATGGATGGATGGATGGATGGATGGATGGATGGATGGATGGATGGATGGATGGATGGATGGATGGATGGATGGATGGATGGATGGATGGATGGATGGATGGATGGATGGATGGATGGATGGATGGATGGATGGATGGATAGCCTGAACTCAAAGTCATGCTACCATAATAGAAAGGTTCATTATTTGAAAGATGAAAACAATTTCACCCATTAACGACATCACTCATCCGCTTCTCCATTTTGTATTTGCCGGCAGCAGTTATGATTAAATAATGTGCAGTGTTGCGGTGCTGTAAAATACCAGCCTCAGACAAGGAAATTACATAAATGGTCATGATCTATAATTTTCAAAGGATTTTTGTCAATGCTGAACGTCACACAACAGGGCGCAGTGCGTTTCGTTCGGCGATCATCTGCCTAACACGGTTATCAATAGTGTTTTTAGTAGCTCGGGAAAAGGGTCAAGCACCCCCATTTGTTTTATGCCCAGCGCTAATATACGTACAGCTCATAAAAGAAGGATATGAATCCTCCAGATATATTCCCGGTCAATAATGGTGTAAACACAACGGACGCTATGGCAACACAGACTGGCAAGCCCGTCAGGTGTTTGGAGTGAGATGAGAGGGAACAGCGGAGGCATTAGTCCAAATATAACGACTCATCGTTAAGTGATTGTGTGCCTACATTAGATTAGGACCTCGTAAATACAATGTCCATGTTCATCCAATAAAACAGGGCCCAATGACACACCCCAATCGCCCCTCACGCAAATGCCTTCGTTATCCAGATATGTGGCCCGATTGTGATATGACGTTAGCTAGCTAGCTAGCGTTAGTCGCTCAAAAGTACGTACATCTGCTAGTATATGTGGCGGCTTATTTCTTTTCTTTTCTCTCCGACTGAAGAGACAACTATTTTCACCTTACAAACCTTACAAACACATCCATTATAATGAAGTGCTTATCTTCACGATGGCATATCGCGGCATAATCAAAATACAAATAAAGCAGTCAGCCTTTGGTACATCAGGAACACGCTATGACTTCCAATCAGTCATTTTGTTATTTTCAGCATTAGTTTGCCCGTCTTTTGATGAAGGTGAAATAGAGCATGCAAAACAATGCTCCCGATATCCTACTAGCTATGATCTCAGCATATCTGCCTCCCGTAGTGGAACAAATTGGTTGTCTTAACTAAGACTCCCTTCCCTGCACAGTGCATGATGCACGGAAAAAGGGGTCAGAGGAGGACAAAAGTCCCAAATATAGTTAGGATTTGTCTCCAGTGATGCTCAGCTAACCTAGAAATTGACATGAGGCCCTGGTCTTGGGTTTCAACATCGTCAGTCAGATGAAAAAATAAAATCCTGCGTTGACAAGATAAGTAGCTGGCCTTTTTGCTGGGAAAGCAAAGCAGTCTATTACGCCGGCCGGGGCGTACGGTCTCCTTTCTGATCCAGCCTGCAAGCTTAGGAGTAAAAACGCAAAGTCATCTCCTTATCGACAAGGGGCGAGGACTTTGCGGATTACACTTTTTAATGTATTTCCCCCTCAACTGAATATCACAGCACACAAACCAGGATAAGCAATCAACAGCGACAAATCTCCTCATAATTCTAAACGAACTAAGAGACCCGAGGCGCTTTTTTAAACGCTGCAAGTTGAAACGCTATTGTCGAAAGCAACAGGGAAACTCTCTCTGTGCGGTGACGGGAAAGAAAAAAAATCAACAAATTGCTCCTCGGCCATTCGGATCTGGCAGAAAGTGACAGTGCGTCGTCGCTTGCCGCCTTCCCCTCGAGGTTAATGTCCCGCCGGGGGAACTTATCTGATTGGACCTCGCGCTGAAATCGACACTTTGAAGGTCTTAGCTCGGCGCGCCATTTGGAGTCTATTCGCTGAGAGAGCTCCGAGTTCCTCACCGGTGGTGAGACAAGATCCACTCATCGGAACAGAGGTCGATAAAGTATCTGCTCATCTGGGGAGAGTGACATCTCGTAACATGAAACCGCATCGGTCACGTGGACCCGACCAGATGAACGCACGCTGGCACCGAATTGAGGACCCTCGCTCTGAAGTCAAGAGGCTGCTAGATGTAAATATTTGAGTCTTTTCATTCATGTCGTCACTGGCTCCCGGAAGATGGGGTTTCAGTCGAAGGCCACCGCAACACAATAGTGCAGTCGAATAAAATCAAACTCTTTTAACATTTTCAGCTGTGATGAAAGTATCTCATTTTAAAAAAACCTTAATGAAGGTATCGTTGACCAAAATAGCACTGAATTGTTGGTTAAACCAGGGATTTGGGGGAGCGTGGCTAAAACAGGCCCAATAGCTCACCATCTGCCCGCTAGCTTGCTCGTCTGCTACGTTATGTGGTCCCACTCACTACACAGAGCAAAGATAGACGATGATTGCACAACACTGACGCTGGTGACAAGTTGGCAGGCTAACGAGGTGACAAGCTAGCAGGCTAACGGGATGGCAAGCTAACAGGCTAGCGGATCTGATTAACACCTGAGCATGCTTTGCTTTCAAACATGTATTGAATGATCGTAATTGTCATTTTTATTGTCAGGATTGTTGCTTTTTTGTCGAAAGGAGTCAAGATTTTCCAAAACATCCCACCACCTGTTAAGTTGTTGACTCACATCTCATTGGTGGCATAGCCAATAAAGCGGGAATGCAAACAGGATGAAGCCAAGCACGCTCCCCGAGGCAACTTGAGAGCAGCAGATGTTGCGCCGCGGTTCACGTTAAGCACCCATGTCATCCAAATTCTCAACATCTTTTCCGTGTTGCCATTTAGCAGCAGCACGCCACCTTCGGATTGCGGCCAATTTGCGACGTGCTGTGCGTGCGTGCCCTTGTGTTCAAAGTGTGAATAACTTGACAGGGTGTCAATTTTTTGTTTTACCTTTCTCTCGCTTCTGAATCGATGTTTTGTGTCCAACAAGAAACCCCCGCAGTTAAACGCTTGGCTTTGCCTCGTAACGCATGTCAGACTTTTTAAAGCACTCAATTGTTTTCGCCGTCAGACTCAATTGAGCAGAAATGGGAAACATCATTACAGCCATTGTGTCACTGGCATGTCACGGGCTAACTTTACATTTGCTTTGGGGTCACAATTAGAACAAAAAGTTATTTGAAATTGGAGAGCAGCGGTGAGCGTTTTTCAAATTACGAGCAGCGTTTATAGATTTTGGCATTCATTGCAAACTAGCAGCGTGCGTGCGTGCGTGCGTGCGTGCGTGCGGCACATCATTAAGGACCGACAAATACAAATTTCCCCGACGTCGTTTAGCCTTACAACCTTGTATAATGAGAACTGAAATTTGAAATAGAGTGGAATCTATTTGACGCAGATGAAAATGAAGCGACAACCTGACATCGGTTTTGCGGGACCATGCCGCATTACCCGCTTTGTCGCTGAAAGCAATTATCACATTTACACCTAATTATTAGAAGTACGGATACGCGATTACGGTGATGCGATGCTCAAGTCGCTTTTACGCTCCAACAGTCCACAATAGTTTCGGAAAAATCCGTTTTGTACAATCTAAAAAAAAAAAACGTCCATGAAGACACAAGCTCCTTCCTCGCAGTGAATATTAGAACTGAGTGAAAATAAGACACATGGGGACTCGCAATGTACTGTCAAAGGTCAAAGCAAAACAAAGAGGCAGCAGCTAACTAATAGATGAGCTCCTGAATAATTGCAGGCGCGCCGCTGTTTTATCGTCCTAAGAAGTTCTGTGAAACCTCGCAGCGTGTTTAAAAATTGCATGCTTGTCATCTGTCTTCTTTTGCCACACGGCCCATTTTGTAGTCACGCTCGCAAGACAAAAAAAAAGAAGAAAAAAAAAGCGGCCGGCCGAAAAGACACCGCCTTGAAAAAGTATTCAGACCGCTTCTCCGCCATCCTGTGGGGACGTTAGCATGAATGGCTTCCTCGCAAACAGCTCTTTGGCTAGCCACTGTGCGGATAATGACACATATTACACAGTCACACCCCCATTTATCATCTGGCTAACAGCGTTTCTAAGCCAATTAGCCAAGTCAATATGGCGGCTCTGTTATTACCGACATTATAGCATCGGTAAATTACCTCTACCTGGCGTAGACTGCATCAGCGTGACACCGTTGTCGGGCAGTTGGATAGCAATCCCCTTGACAGATTGATGGCGCAATATCTCGGGCTTGGTGATTCATGGATACTTCGGGCCAAAAAAAAAAGTTACTTGCAAAGTGGAATACTGCGGAGGAGGCATGGCCAATTGGAAAAGTTGAAATAGAGCCCCTCATGCAAAATAGAAGAGGGGGCACAAGGTTGAAGAGGGCAACATTAGTATGCGAGATTCTCATCTGTCTGTCTTTGGCTTAAGTAGTGGTGTGGCGCACCATGTCAGGGCCATGAAGACTCAAATATTTGTTCCCCTTGGTCGGGAACCTCAAGGGCTCCCGGGGTCGCCTCGGCTTTATTGATGAGTCACCTCCGCTCTTTTGAAGGAGTTACGCAAGCAGGCAGGCAGGCAGGCAGGCAGGCACAGTATGCGACGGTACCGCCAGTAGGCTGCCGCCAAGTTTCTTCCAACCCACGCTACGCCGCTGCTCTTGAGTGTTCCGTCACCAGCCCGACATCCTCCTCATCATCATCATCATCATCACCTGTGAGATATTTTTGTTCCTGCTTTTATCTGCTCTACTGGTGACAGCGGTGCCGCGTGGGGAAAGAGCTACGGTAAACGAAGTTTTGACACCGGATCTCAAAAATGAAGCTGCTCGCGGAGCAGAGCGGAAGTGTGTTTACTTCTGGAAAAGGGGGCACGATTGCAATCGACGAAGTTTGAGAGCGTCGAAACTTTCAAAGAAATCCGAAGCTGATGAAATATAGATTGGAGTGGAGGTGTTTTGTCCGTCTCGTTTTCTATTTCCCTCCTGATGAAAACAACTTTTGATGGTTGGCCCATATGGAGTTGATCGCAATCCTCCAGTGACGCTATTCTGAGCCAGTTACATATGGTGCAATTCTTTTTGAAATTTCCACATTTGGGATGGTGTGTCAGCTCTCACCACAAGCTCATTTTTACCAAATGGAGAAAGAAACAGCTGCACTGTCTGGAGTCTGGCGCCGGAGTGAGAAAAAAAAAAACATCATGAAAGCAGTTATTTGAAGGGCTTGTTTTGAGCATTATTTGGCATGCCAATGAAACAGCGAGGACATCTGGGAATGACTCCTGGTAATAACCCAAAAGCCGCTCCTCCTAGTAAACACTGAAATCATTGAGTCTCGTTAGGCTTTACTGCCTGATGCAATCACATAACTTTCCCTCAAGTGTGTTATTTCCTCAAATGCTCGCAAGCTTTACCAAGCTGGATGTTACTGATAGACGCTTTTGGGATTGAAATGGAAACTGCAATCATCCGTGGATATGATTTTAGCCCGTGGCAATAAAACATGTTTAGTAACCTTCAGTCATGTGATTTACATCCTTATTATATTTTAATCATCCCAGGTTAAGGCTCATTTTGCATCTTGTTTTTCGGCGAGCATCCGTACGAGAAAATCCAGATAAGCGCAAGTCGAGCGACATTGCTTTGAAGACGGGAGTCAATCTGGCAGCGGCGTGTCTTTGTCTATTCCTCACGGTGGGAAGAATATCATGCAAAGTCGCCATAATATCAAGCCCTTTTGTCTCTTTGATGGACGTTTACAAAGTCTTCCTGCCTCCGATTTTTCCAATGGAATGACAAATAAATGGTGACTTGAATTGCGGTGTGAATTGACTGTAGAAAAAAAAAAAAAAAAGCAAATTTTGCTATGCTAATAAGCATGAAATAAAATGTCAAGCAGCACAGTAAATGACGCCCGTCTCGGCACTGTATCAACACTTCTGTCTTTACGACTTCTCACGTTGTCATAGAACCAAACAAACAAAATTCGTAAAGGCCGGAACAGAGAGACCAACTCCCCAGTTAGCTTAGCGTTAGCAAGGACAAATCTGGTACGATTTATAATAAAGGGGACTAAAAGCAAATTAAAATTAAAAAAAATACAAAAATAAGAACACTCTTTGGCCATCTTTTTCATAAAGATGACTCCAGATTGGGAAATGCCACTGGGTCGGACAACAGAACAAAACTCCCTTCATCGCATACCTCGATGAGCTGGAAAACGCATAAGACTTGAGCTTTAATACGCAGGTAATTACTCTCATCTTGCCCTGCTGTTAAAATGAGCCCCGCTGCCACTGCCTCTTGTGTTTCTGTTATCTGCACATAAACGCATTAGCATGTGCCCCCTTTAATGACATTAATTAGCTGTAAATTGAGCTGATTTCCCCGCTAAGTACTTGAAAAGTCAATACCATAACACAGGCCTAATATATGCACGCGTGACGTCGAGCGAGTGTGGAAGGTGGCGCAACAAGGGAACAAGTGCCGGCGGCACTCGGTGGGCTTGATGAGCCCATTCAGTAATAAAGAGGCTATCGTGTATCGGGCCGTATCCATTCGCTTCTCTGATACGTGGAGAGCATAATTACATTGCTACGCTATTGACAGACGATATCTTTTCGAGAGACTCAATTATGCACAAAGAAAAAAAAATGGAGGAGAAAGGAACTGAAGAAATGATGATACGGGGGGGAAATAGATTGGCGACACGCACTAACAAAAGTTCTCTAATGGACAACCTAAGCTGTTCTGTAATGGAGCCGGCCGGAAATGACAGATATGATATGACAAGAATGGCAATGTCCGTTGCATTTGAATCAAAATGACAATTCTGCCTGGCACTGATGACTAACTCTTTACAAGATGGATTTTGTCGTCCCAACCAAGATTCCAGATGAATCGGGCCGATCGATTGTTGTGAAGCTTGAGAAAATATTTGGAGTCTTGCATTGATCTATGTTGCCCAAGGTTAGAGGACAAAGAATTGACAAGGATCGTTTTTTTTTTTTTTTTTTTTTTAATATTCCCAAAGAACCGTACCTGACGGGATTCTTTGAGATTATTGAATGGGGGAGTCAGAGGAGATGCCGTTTCATTTTTTAAATTCAATATGTAAAGAAAACTGTATAAAATAAAAACATTAATAAAATAAATAATAAAAAATGAATAAAAGCCAGATTGTGGAATCACCGACACACTAACCACGTGTGAACTAAATAACAGTTTCCAAGACCTTGGGGTCAGTCAGGAAGACGAACCCCACCGGAGCCACTCGGGGATTCCGCTGGGGGCCAGAAGCGGGATCGCGACACGCATTAAAGCCATGTTGACAATGATTGCGCGATGACTCCTCCGCCACTCACTCTGGCAGCACTCTCAGCAACTAATGCCGATGGTTCCTAATGCACTCCGCTTTTGAAATAAAAGCTTTCTATTACGGGCTTGCGTGCAGATGGAATCCATTGACGGGAAACGCCGGACCGCAAGTGACCTCCTCGAATTTCCGAAGGCATACGGTCTTGACCGACATAGCCGCTCGCTTTTAATGGAAGACTATGTACCTCCGCTGTGGAATGCGGTTATTGGCAGGAGGGGCTCATAACTCAGGCAAGTTTTCCAGACAGTTTAATGCCTTAATGGCAGCTGATTGGTGTCATTGATTAGCCTTTGTGAAAGGCCCGCAGAAAGGAAGTCATTTTTCATTCAGTGCCGGTCGTTTTCAAACCCTCCTTTATCCTAGCGTGTGAAAAAATACCTAACCGCGATTGGATGTCTGGATTCCCAAAAGATTGAATGAGATTTAAAAGGCCCCGTGAAAGATCTGATAGTCTGTGTCAACATGATAAATGGAAAATTTTCATTCAAACGGGGATGACTTGATTTAGAAGACTGAAAATGTCAAACTTTTCCATTAGAGACACTTTTAGACATGCTTAAAGAAAATCTGATGGGAAAATGGTTTGCCAGTTGGGGAAAGATGTTACTTTTGCTTTTTTGCCCTTGGTAGCGGTCGGAAGTGTACAGTTCTCGTTTTTTTAAGTCGAATGCCAATATTTGGTTAACCGCCACTCCCTCCCTTGCTCCCTCCCTCCCCCCAGTGCCTGACATCAACTAACAAGGACCTTGGCATTTACTTTTGTTGCATCGGGATTTCATTCAACTCTAGCGGAAATGCATCCCAGCACTCTTATGTGACTAAAATACAAAGAGCACGGGCAAGCAAACAAAAGGCAGCCGGACATGAAAATAAACACATTTCACATCTACTGATGAATTCATTGGGAAAGCTTGTGGTCGCCGGATCAGGGCATCGTCAACCTGCGGTCCGCGGCTGTTTAGTGGTTCGTGGCGGTATTGCAGGTGGTCCGCGATATTGGAAATGGAAAATAGTTTTTAAAACATTTTTCAAAATTAAATGGATTTATTATTTAGACGATTTATTTTCCGGCTAATTTTGCGAATCATTTACCTATACAAATGATGTCAAATGTAGCTGAGAGTCTCGAAATAGATATACAGATGCAAATAAAAAGCCTGTATAGGTCTATCTTCCTTCGGTGCCAAATAAAATAATTTGCCGCCAAAGCAGTGGTCCCCGAGTTGCCTCTTGGTTATAATGGTGGTCTCTTGGACCGGTTTAGATGATTGAGCGCTGTCATTCACTTCCGAGGCGGGGGAGCCATGACCATCGCAAAAAGCGTAATAGAAGAGCGACCATTTAGGGCCGATACAACGGAAAAGCGCCTAATAAGTAACGTCTTCGTTCTTTTGTAGTTTTGCAGTGTCGGCAAGTCTCTTCAAATCCGAAGAGAGGATTGTGCTTTTTTTTTTTTTTTTTTTCCCCAAAGTTAACTACGGGAGCTGTAAAGATTCTCCTCAATCTGCCGTCTCAACCGCACCAGTCAGCAAGCAGCGGGGTGTCGGCGCAACGTGTGTGTGTTTGTCACGCTCCTTTACAGCTAAACTTTGTAGCCAGATCAAAGCGGATGATGCGCCTCCATCTTTCCCCGTATAATGTCCAATGCCTTTAAAGGCACGGCGGGACGCTCGTCACCGTCAGGCCCTGAACTCCGTACGCAAATGCCTTGCCGGGAGAGTCGCGGGAGGAACCTGTCATTTACCCGCTGAAGAATTTATGGGATAAACCAGCGGAAATTTTTCAGCAGACAAATGAGTTGAAAAATGCAATGAATGGAAACACGCCAACGGTTGTTTGACTCATTAAAAAATCATGTCGCTAAACCTCAGCACCTCTGATGAAGGGGGGAAAAGCGCTGATGTGTCAAAGCTCTAATGTCTGTCAACAAGTCAATTTCTGGCGCTGGTCCCGGGACGCCGCCGTGAGACCATCAAGAACCGGTTTTCTCACGCAGGCATCGCAAAGGAACCTTCATCGTAATTTGTTTACAGCTCAAAGACGGAGTGTCGGCTCCGCTCATCGTCCTCACCGGAATAATTGCCGTAATGATTTGGGAGCTTTCACCAGGCAACGTAAAAAAGAGCATTTTCTGCTGCGCAACACTGATGCATTCCTTTTCCCTCCCTCCATCCTCATCCGCTCAATTATTTCTCCAAGCGCTGAACAGCGAAGAAAGCCCGTGGGAATTCTTATTTGGCGCTTGGACTCCTGCATCCAATGCAAGAGCGCCTAAAATGGAGGCAGCGGGAAGACTCTCAATGTTGTCCTTTATGATACAGCGATAGCAAGCCAGTATCGAAATCGGAGTGATACCGGCGCAATTACATCGATACAGCAATATCTGTTTTGCTTTACTTCCGATGGTAATATTTACAAATATTTTAAAATTAAGAAAGACTTCATGAAAACTTTTTAGCAATTAGCAACTCCATGATGTCGCTCCATTCATGATGAAAACGTATCGATCTCAGTATTTACTAATATCGGATCGATTTTTTTATTCATTACGATTTTGAAATCCAGCGACAGACACGCTAGAATTTGGCTAACCTAGCGTTCATCTTTCCGATGTCTATAAACTCCTATTGGGGCACAGCTGAGAAATGAAAGCAAAACAAAGAAAAAATGAATCTGATCATGCTTTCATATTCTGCGCACCGCTTGACTTAACAATTTGAGCTGAACATTCATAAATTAGATATCTCGTTGTGAATATTACATTTGCTACTTTCTACCTAACAGCAGGCTTTCCCAAACTTAATTGGGTTTCGCCCCAAAACATGACATCACATCAGATCTTGTTCAGCATAGTACGCAAACAAATGAATAATAAACAACATGCAAAGAGACCGACCGCGTCACAACTCGAGAATTTCACCCACGTGAAATGGCCGCAAAGTTTGAGAGCCGTTCGAGGGAGCGAATATAATTTCCTCGTCAAAATTGTTGGGCCTGTGCCTGACAATTAAACCATGGCAACAATTCAAACGCACAATAGCCAAGTCGACAGATAACAACCAATTTGGGAGAGAAACAAAGCGATAAATATGTCATATCTATTTCTGGATGAAGAACAAAATACATTTCGGACAGATGGAGACAAATATTGAAAAATTGGTTCGGTCCGGAAGAGCCCGCCTTGGGGATATGACTCGGTGTAATACGGATACCCTGCTTCATCTTCCTCCTTCTTTCCTCGAGTCTCGCAGATTGCACATCATCTTAAATAGACGTCGTGGTAGGCAAGATGGGGCCACATTCAATTTCCCACGGCCGGGGGAATCGGCACTTACATCTCGTGGTGTGTACGAGAAGATGAGTGACAGATTTAGAGAGCGAGGAGATCTCGGAGGTCACAATTGAGGAATGTACCCGTCAGACGATCCGCCGTGTTCACCATTTGCATTTGAATCAAAACGCTCCGGTGAGATTACCCAAAGTGAAAATGAATTCACGTCCCAACTCCTGGCTGGCCCAGTTGTGTCGTCTCAACGACAAGATTAGGCATTTTCAACAACCCGCTATCGATTTGTGGATGAAAGAAAGTTGCTTGTGCAGACAGAAATGTTATGGAAGTCCTGTTGAAAGATCAACAGATCAATTTTTGCTGAGCCAGAAAGTGACAACCAATTTCCTGTGAGCGACTCCCTGTTTGTTTTAAAACTATTCATCTCTCCTCGGAATACAAGTAACCAATTACATTTTTTCCGCACTCACTGCTTTGACTTTTGCTTTTAACGATTTTATTTGGAGGGATTTTACTTTGCGACAATCTCAGTTGCAGCTACGGCGCAGTAGGGGGAAAAAACAGGGTTCGGGAAATATAAGTCGGCTCAGCAAAGAATGATGATCTCCTGCTTCGAGACGAGTCCGTTTCTCATTCCGCACCAGACAGGAGCGATGAAATATCACAGAGTGGCCTGGAAGGAAGGAAAGAAAATGGACATATAGGAAATGTCTCCTTGCCGTCCGTCCATGGGACCGAGTCCCGAGCGGGCTCGATAACACCCTCGGAAACATTCAAAGGGTCGACTAAACTTCAGCCGCAAAAAGTTTGAGGATTCTTTACCCACTAAAGACTTTTATGCCTTGATTTAGTGATGGCCGCTAATAAAAAATGTGCATCCAACCCGCACAAGCTAATTAGCCATAGTCAATGAATTTTAATTGTCGCTAGCTTTGTGACATTGCTTGTCGTGTGAAGTGATTTTTACTTGTTTCACTCGCCGTTCCTTTTTTCCTCCCAATGTACATTTTTAATATTTGTTGATTCGATTTTTTTTTTCCAGTTCAATTTGTAAACCCGGAAAAATGATACATAAAGGGAAGCAAATGGTAGAACGTGACTGAATTCTGCCTAGCGACAGGTAGTAATGCAAATCTGCGAGTGAGTTGGTTAGGAAACCGTCATCAAAACAAAGCAATTCCATTCATCAGCATTCAATCCATTCATTTATCTATCAGCGTGGCACCGCTGCTTGCTAAAATCTGCTCGGGCCTACTTTGACAAGGGCTCTATTCACTCGTCTAATTTAAGAGCTGCTTCTGCTTCTGTCTGATTAACAATTTACCAGGCCATCAGTCAGCCTCCTCCATGGCGGCCTCATCAGTGTCATCAAGGCGCAGGCGGCGGGCGGGCGGGCGGCGGGCGGGCGGCCGGCGCGGCACGGCGCGGCACGGCGCATTTGCAGCCAGACCTCAAACCAACAGGCGACAGAAACGTGAAACGACACGACAGACAAACGGGCCATTTGTTTTTAAATTTGTATTCTCACGGCAGCCAGGGCTCAAACAGTAATGCGAAGCTCATCTTTGTCGCCGCTGCACATTTTCTGCTCACACTTTGCACGGCTGCACGCGGAGAGGCTTGACCCGCTCTGTCATGCGTAAGCACCTTTAAAAGGATTATGATACAATGTCACAGTAGATTTTTGTAAATAGACGTTAAGAAATCCTCCATGAGACGGCATCCGCCCCAGCACGGTGAAGATGCATCGTATTCAATCACCCAGGGCGCCCTTCTCAAGTCGAGAGCCGGAAGAAAGACCGCGCTTTGTTCCGACAAACATTTCAACAATTCAAGAAGGATTAGCTTTGCTTTCTTTGGAACAAAAAACAAAACAAATAGGGATTTAAGCATTCGTACACTTGTTTGGTAAACAAAATTAGGAACTCGGTGCTTTCTACTATACCGTGTTGCAATCAAAAACAGGTCAA
This sequence comes from Syngnathus scovelli, assembly GCF_024217435.2. Taxonomy (NCBI): domain Eukaryota; kingdom Metazoa; phylum Chordata; class Actinopteri; order Syngnathiformes; family Syngnathidae; genus Syngnathus; species Syngnathus scovelli. The sequence goes on from NC_090849.1 coordinate 24,711,345, forward strand.
GTTTCATTTAAATATCGGACCTCTTGTTCAATAGATGGTAAATATTATTCGGCGCTCAAATGAACGACTACATCTACACTATGAAAAGTAAACAACCGCAAGAAAATTCAATTAGCCTACTTGAAAAGCAGCTGGAAGCCCGAGATTGCAATCTCATTCCAATTATTTATAGCCGACTGTAGTGTCGCCATTTATTATTTCCATGAACACAACATGTGCCAACAAACAAGCAGGCTGGCCAATGCAACAGATTCATTTGCATATTGCTACTTTTACTCTGCAATATTTCTGTCTGGTTCTTCAGGTGAGTCAGACATCCATCCGCTCCAGGGAAACAAATGAGCTCTGCACTGTATTCTTAATTATTGTTAATCAAAATTAGTGACAAGATCCATCAGTTGGTTTGTAAAACTAATCTTCATCTCAAGCGTAGGTGAGCTGAAGATATACGTACGTACGACTTTTACATTCTGTAATGCTGGAACGAAAATGACTTTGACACCCCTGGTTGGCCGCGCTAACGTGTGTAGCATGTCGACGCTACACAAAGGGTGCAACCAATTAACGGGATTCCCTGATGGGCTCCGCTCATCGGGATGCAGTCAACAGCTCAGATCCGCCTCCGAGCCTCGCGCGGTCCATCACTGTGACGGAGACGTTAATAGTGCCAAGCCTCCGTGGCGTAAAACGCTGACATCTTCATACCCAGCTTTTAGACAACAATGCAATTTGGAGCCGTGTATTGAATCTAAGGCTAATTGAACAAATAAGGTCACGTGCTAGCATAGCATAGAAACGTTGTGGTTTGACATTGGTTGTTTCTGTGTTTTTTGCTCTTTGACATTGGAAATTAAAACCAGAAATCTCAGCATTTGGCAGTGTGATCAATAAGTCAGCGATATTGATGAACTACACTCCCGGCAACAGACATCTTACACTCGTTTAGCTCCAATGCATTCATGCTATACATATGCTAATGCTAACGCCTCGTCCGTTCTGTCGTCTTGTTTCAAACCTCAAATGGGGATTGAGAGCAAAACGAGACCCTTCTTTATTAATGATATTGACGTGAAAGGCAAATGGAAAATATTTGGCCTGCTTTGACTTTGCCAAAGTATTTGCGGCGTGTATGAAAGCCATGAGCGGCCGGCTATCAGAGCAAATCTGCTAACATTGGAACATTCCATCCTCCTGCCTGGCTCCAGATGTGCATTTGAATGCACAAACACAAAGCTGCTTTTCTGCTCTTTATATGCACGCCCACCCAAACACAAAGATGGATCAATTTCACATTTCCGCTCAGGCTTGCAGAAGATGTCACCTTTCATTGTCACTTTAAGGCACCGTGTTTGATCCCACCTAATGCCGCTATGCAAATCAGCCATTGTTATTCTTTGCCGCGCCTGTCCTCGTTTTCTTTGCGGCGTGATAAGTCCCCGACAATTATCTCTCCACCTCAGATGATGCATCCTGTGGCCTATTTCCTAAAAATAGCCTGGTACTTTTTTGGCACTGCCACGACACCAAAAAAAACAAAAAACAAAAAAACACTTAACTCATTAAAGAAAAACAATAAGCCTGACTTTCTCGCGGCTTTATAACTGCTGGAACTGAAAAGCATTCTGTTCCGCCGTAATGGTTTTAGCCATTCAGTTGGGCTTTGTTGTTTCTTTTTTTTTTTTTTTTTTTTGTCTGCCAGTGGATAAAAAACGGCATGAGCAAGAGCTTTGCTGCTCAGGCATTGATCAGATTCTGATTGTGAGGGGGGGAAAAAGTCAATTTCCGTCCTACCACGATCTGACCCTGGTTTAAAACCAAGTGAACAAGATAGTCTATTTTTCTATTTAAAAAAACAAATATAATATATACGTATATATATACACACATACATGCACACACACATTTAATTTACTGCGCAGGATAAACACAACACACAAGGTGCTGCTGTTGACCCCACCTCACATCCAGAAGCTCGCACTGAACTAAGCGCCCAACCTGACTCCAACTCTTGACAGCTTTTTTGTCATTACATCATTGCTTCTCACACGTACAACTTTGTTCTGATGTGCCACAGTATCCACATGACCCCACTGCTCCTTCTCTGTTCTACTGTACATCTCACCTGCAAACCCGTGAAAAGCGAGCGGCGGATCAGTGGGCGTCGGTGCCAACAAAGGGGTCTGCACATGCATATGTATGACATGATATGACTTATCAAAGAGAATGCACAAGTAGGTGTGCCGCTTTGATTTATCTGCATGGGAAATGCAAAGATGGACCTGCCTTAATCTGCGGATTTCTTCCCGTAATCCTGCAGTTTTAGCCACGTAATGAGCAGCGCGAGGAGGAGTGAGAGTATGTTGCATAAGGTGTGTGTGTGTCTGTGTGTGTGTTTGTTTGTGTGTGACTGAGGGTGGGTAGTGTGGAAATCCTTATAGTGGTGGGATGCATTTTATTCTGGGACCATATTTGTGAATCAAATCATCTTTCCCCGTTGAGATGAATGGAAGTTGCATGAATGCGTTCCAGTCGCCCTCTCCGAAAATATTTTAGGAAAAATAGTGATTATAAATAATGAGACACCTGCTGTAAATAGAATATACAAAGGTAAAGACAAGTAGTGGCCATTTGGCTAATTTGGGGGGCCATTGTTTGGAGGGCCATTTTTAGTCGGGCAGCCAATTATGTTGGGTCGGGCCCAAGTAATGTTTGGCATTTTTTGCAGAGGATTTTTAAAAAATGTCTGTCTACATGTGTTGCTCCGTTGTTTGCGTTTAATCTTCAGAACATTGCAACTCGGTCACGCTTAGCCCCTCTATGCCATTTTGGCTAACAGAACTTTCTTAAGGAAAACCTTTGGTGAACTTCTTTAACCGGATGTGGCAATAAACGGCTTGAAGCCTTTTTCTTGGCAACAATTGTTCACTAACTGCCAAATTGTTGCTTGTTGTGAACGAAGCTGAGTTCATTGGCTGCCATATATCGTGCTGGCATACAAGTCAAAGCGAAAGAAAAACAAAAACTAAACTTGGGTCTTGAAAAACTCCTGATGGAACAAAAATGGTTTGTGTTGCTGACACTATACAGTATGTTACATTCTGCGTGAACAGCAAAACACAAAGCACAGGTGCGTCCTCCTCCTAGCATGCACCTCTCTTCAATGACCCGTGCGACTGGCTGCCAAGAAATGGCCATTTCCGGTGGGACTGGACTAGGGAAGAGCAATCCTCTGCTCATTAGAATTGCTCAGAAAGTCCAGCCCGGCCGGCCGGGCAAAAGCTCGCAAGAGCCAATTTCCTGTCACTCTATTTGGTCCACTCTACAGTGGGACGAGGCCACAAAAATCACCAATTATCAAGCGCGCGGGGGGGGGGGGGGGGGGGGGGGGGGTGCTCGTGCAGCGCGCGGTACTACTGAGCCGCCAAGTGGACTGTCTGCAAACTTCATCACAGGGGATCGAGGAGGGAGGGAAGCCGGAGGGGAGCGGAGGGGTGGCAACAGCTTCCAGGTGCGCGCGCGCGCGCATACACGCGCACTGCATGCACGACTAATAGAAAAAAAAAAATCAGCATGGAGTCAATCCCGCAAACCATTTAGTAAAAATGCATACTTCTAATCATCTAATAATATAACAATCTAATAGTAGCATCAGTGCGCATTAATCCATCATATTTGATTTATGTGCAAACTTTACACGCAGCCTTGTGTCTAGCTCTACTCACCATCGGCAATAATGGTCTTCATGGTGTTAATAGTGTTGTGGAAGCTGCGTAAATCCAAGCAGATATCCACCTAGTGAGGAGGGAATTGGCAAATCCGGAGGTGATAAGGGCGAGCCCTGCAAACTTTAGCCGCGGCTCCTGCCGAGTGGGCAGCCCGGTCCGTGCACGCACCCGAGCTCAGTCATGGGGGCGACTTAGAGGAAAGAGTCAGTGATAAACATCCACTTTGGAGATCGACGCGCTCGAGACACCAGTCGTCGCCAAAATATAGGGCGCCTAAAAAAAATAGAATTAAAAAAAAAAAAAAAGCTCCAACGAAGAGCTCAAGGTCCGCGCACACAAAAAAACGGAAAGTAGAATCAGCGGTAAAGGCGCAAAAGCAAAATGGAATCCATATTTGAAATATCCTTCTGTCCCATGTTGTATAGTTCCCAAGTCGAAAGAGGGAAAAGTGTCTGAATGCGCATGGATGGTGCGCGCTAGTGTGCGCGGTGGTGTGGAAGGGGGAGAGGGGAGGGGAGGCGTATGAAGGGCGGGGCTGCGTGGAGGAGGTGGGAGGAGAAAAAGAGAGAGAGAGGCACAAGGAGAGAATCCCTAAATAAATGTTTTATGTGTCCGTATCACGCTACGAAAATATCCGCCTGATAATCTGAAACAATTTCCGTTTTAAGAGAGAAAAAAAAAAGTTGCATTCTTAACTGCCTTTTCTGCCTGGTTTCACTCGAGCCCTCAGGTTATTTTTAGAGTCGTAATCCCGAACGGAAGCGCAGACATTATTTTTCATGTAGAGAGCATTTTAAGAGTGAATGTGACACTTAATTGCTTATTCACACAGACATGTCTTGCTGCGCAGTGCTGCATGCTCTCTGATGAATGTTTTATGTGCAGCGGGTGGTGGGTGGGTGGGTGGGTGGAAGGCTGGGTGGGTTTGGCTGGCTGGCTGGCTGGATGGCTGGCTGGATGGCTGGCTGGCTGGCTGGCTGGCTGGCTTGCCGGTGGGTGGCTGCCTTGCATAGGAAGGTGACGTGAGGCGAATTGATGCGGATCGGACACAAGGCAGGCACGCACCTGCATGCCAAAGGAGCTCGCAGAGAAGGGCGGCCGGCCAGGCCTGAATTCTGGGACCTGGAGCCCCCTCACAGGGATCACGCCCTGCTTGAAGGCACACAAAAAAGAAAGAGAGGGCTGTTGTCAAAACGTGCCAACATGGGATTGGAAAGTCTGAGGCTTCCGATATGATACGGTTATATATCGCCTTAAATGTTATTATTCTCATTGTGAATATCGCAAAAAAAAAAACATGGAGACGTTCCGTGTGCAATTCTAATGAATGTCGAGATAAACATACATACATAGTCGGTCTGATGCTTTGGTGAGTTTGATGTGCTCGCAACACGCGGGCCAATTTTTAGCTCTACACCTCCCCCTACTGGTAAAGCGAAACGCATTTCAGAACCTTGGACAGCGCGTCTGTGTGACTCGCTGCATTACATCCAATACTAAACCGTGATTGTTGGGTTTGATCGGAGTGAGATAAAGAAGTACTCAAATAGCAGTAGTGTTACTTAAGAAAAAATATATATTTACTTGATTAAGCACAAATATTCATTGAAAACCTACTAAAGAATTTAATAACGTCAAATGCAAACACTGACATTCATTTTTTTTTATCATCGATGGTTAGAGTCGCAAAAAGAGTAAGAGTAATGTTACTAAAGAATTTATATTTATTTGTTTATGTATTTATTTATTTATTTATTTAATAATTTGACTCTTAAATACTCTTCCAAAAAGCTACTTCAGTAGGTATTTATTTTTTTAATACTTACTCGAGTACTGAGAAACAACACAATTCATAGTGGTCCAATTTGCCAAAAACTGTACTCAAGTAATAATACTTTAGTATAAGATGATGCAAGCAAAAATGAAAATAGTTCTAATTAAAGCTGGTTGGGTGTGTTTGCTGAATATTTGACTCCCTCACTTCTTGTGTGTAAAATGATGCAATCTGGCATAGCATCCGACTGTCGTGAATGGAAGCGACGGCCAGGTGGGATTTGGCATACGCAGAAAGATAATCCAGCAAGTATATGCTAAACGCCATTGTCAGAAATATGTCAAAGAGCCGCTCGGCACGGCTCAACCGGCTCGCTTGGTGGGGGTGGGGGCGTGTGTCGCCAGATGGCCCTGCGGAGGCGCAGTCCAAAGCCGGCGTCGTACGTGACCTGCCGGGAGCGAGGTTGTCCCGAGAGCGGAGGAAGTGCTATCACCTTTCACAGTGTTGTGCGGCAGCATTGCTCGACAATATGCGTGGGCGGCGTTAATGTGCTTGTGTAATGCCGTCATATATGTTCCAAGCGTGGGTCTTTCGGCTACGGAATAGAACAACACGAGGATTCAAGGTGTGCTTTTCACTCACAGGCCATGCGAAAAAAGAAGCAATGTGACAAAAGGGCGGATGGTTTCTTAAAGAAACAACTGTACATGACAAAAATCCGCCATCAAAAACTATAGAGTGTCTAATGGGTCATGCGGCTATAATTTGATTTATAAAAATTAAAGAAATGAGACATTGAATACCTTTTGAAAATCAATTATTCTTATTTTTATTTTATTATTTTTAATTATTGAGTGTATTGGAGTATTTAATATTCAAACTGTAAAAAGTATATATTTTTTTAACCATTTAATGGCAAAATGTCTTAAAACCTTTTGTTTTGTTTTCGGCACACCCCACCCAACAAATGCGGGTTCATAGTCGGTCGGGCCAACGAACGACAGCGCTTGAATATATTTAATTCATATCAGTAATGGAATGGGTCTCGCTGTCGGGTCTCAAAGGGCTTCGATTCCCCGGACTGACGCTCTGCTACTCTTTTCATCCTGCACTCGAAGGGATCAGAAAGGGCACAAAATGACTTTCTATGTTAATGTGAGCATTGCGGTCACCGCCACCGGCTCGCCAGTACAGTAAGTCGGTGTTAATTACCATTAATGGAGGATCCTCAAACCGCTCTCCAGCTTACATGTTGAAAAGGTCTTTAATTGTCGTTGAGGTCACGAAGGGAACCCGGAAAGCGTGGCGATGCTGTCATGCGAATTTTGCCCTGATTGAGCACACGCTCATTCTCACGTTTGAGTTCAAGAGTCGACCAATGCCGAGTGACAAGTTGTAGTGATGCAAGAAGATGTCGGCATGACAAAAGCTGCAATGATGGCAATGTGGAATTGCATCATCGGACGGTGATGTTGATGAACCTTCCGTTGAACTTTATGGCCATAATTCCAAAAGGTGTGTTTGGTGCAAACACCACACTGCTCGTCACCAAAACGACCGTATAGTTGTAAAGGGTAGTTGTGGCGTCATACCTTCGGGCTATTATTATTCAACTGGAACTGGGGCCTTAGACAAGGTGATGCAAAATAGCAGCCGGCGTTAGCATGAGAATTTCAGGCGTCTGCGAGAAGCTAAATAAATAAATAAGAAAAAAAAGGGCAGGAAAAGCCTGCGAAAAGACCTGAACGTTTTTTTTTTTTTTTATTATCAAAAGCACTGTAAGCCATGTTCAACTAAGTCATTTCTGCAATCTAGTGGTAATTTGTGATATTACAATTACGGCATATTTGCCCCAAAAAAATCCCAAATATTTATTAGTAGAATTTCTTGGCAGAAGAGCCACATTTATTGATCTTCTGCAAAATTCAGTTCACGCTCACAAAAGATAATATTCATTCATTCATTCATTCATTCATTCATTCGCAGCTGGCAATCACAAAAATATATTCGTTCCTCTCTTGGCTTCCGCTTTTGTTTATTTGTTCCTCTTTTCACAGGACAGAAAGTTGACACTTCTTTCCCGCCTCCCGCTCATTCGAGTCATTTATCCCTTACGGCCCAGGTCAGAACGCAGTCGGGTGACAGCTCCCTTTGGTCAGAAGCACAGCAGCCGTAATGAAATTGCTTTTTGTTTTTTCATCTGCTGTCCCCCTTCAACATCATTAACTCATTAGAATGAAGACAATGTGGACTTGTTTTCATTTAGGCTGTCATTATTCCGATTCGCTAGCGCTCCTGGTTTTATTTCCCGTCTTGATTGGGTTCAAACAGCAATGAGGTGCGCGGCGGAGCTGCGGCTCATGAATTAAACACCTCGTCAGCCACGGCTGGCTTTAAACCGTGAAAGTGCGCCATGTGTCTCGGATGGTCATACATCAGCTGGCTTGACAAGGCTTTATTTCCTTGAGTCTGTCACCGAGTCCACAGCAAGTCTTTGCAAATGCATTCTCCTGCAAAGTCACGTGCGCAGGCATGACCTTGATTCTCGCCCTTCCGTCTTCATGTCAGAGTCGCAGAGGGGGGAGACGAAGAGTGATGCTTGGGTGAACGTGGCTTTGTGCATCGGTGTCATGCGGATTGGATTTGTTCTTGTCTGTCTGGCGATACGGGCACCCATCGCACATGTCAAGCACGACTTCTGTCTTTTTTTTTTTTCTTTCCTTCCGTCACACAAAACTACGCGGGACTCGTCCGTCATGATTTCAAGTCACTTTAATGGTGCCGTCCTAACTTTGTGAAAACAGCAGTAAAATGATCTTGTAAATCTGCAAATCCAGTAAATGACGGAAATTTAAGTCATCAAGCCGAACATATTACGTAAGGATGTCATTACATCTGTTTATTCGGCTCTATAATTAGCATGAATCACAAGCTATATTGGCTGCCATCTGCAAGATGCGATTTGTTTTGTTTTCAAGTCATTTCCCATTTTTTGTGTTTATTGCACCAAAATGGACCCTGACATGGACAATCGAAACATAAATGAGTCTGCTTCGTTTTATTTGCTTTTGCACATGATGAAAACGTCACACTGACGTTATATTCATTTATGATTGCCCAGACAATAAATCTAGCGGTGGCCCAAGACTTTTGCACAGTTTATCATGAGGTAGAAAAATGGAAAGTAGAGACTGACAGAGGCTGGAGTATCCTTCAGAATGCAAACGAGTCACAAGTGCGCCTCGCTTCTTCGCTTTGTCTTCCCAGGAGTTCTACAAAAACGCACGGCACCAGATTAACGAGGCTGGCAGTGGCTCGACTATTGCGCAACAACTACAATATGCAGGCTATCTATTAACTGATCCAAAGGTTAGCTGATGCTGCTTTGCCTTCATTGCAGCTAGATTGTCCTAGTAAAAGATTTTGCCTCTTATCTGAGCAAGCTGCTTTTGGTTTACTCACATAGGCTAGCTCGGATAGCGCTAGCCTGAGCGTTGGTATGGAAACGTAGATATTTATAGTTATAGACACGCCTGAACCACAAATCGTATTGCTCTCTTGGGATGCAACCCGACAGTCATTAAAAAGATGACCTCCGAGTATCGCAATGTCACTTGCGGTGTCCCGCAGGGATTGGTACTTGATCCTCTATTGTTTACTACTATTTACTGTTCTCTATATCTCTATATCCATTTTTAGTTCTTACAAAGTCATCAAAATTATCATTTTATTCAGGTTTCCCCTCTAGCATAAAAGTCACAAAAATATTAACTTTAATGTCAGTTATTAGACTGTTTGGACAATGTTTTTACAAAAGCCTCAGGAACATCTAACGATTCCTTTTTACACATATCTTTGTTTGATGTTCTTTGGCTCTTGCAAGTCTTACATTTAATATTATTTATTCATGAAGAAGACAAAGGATTTATGAGTCCTTGTTTAACAGTGTGTGGCCGTTGCGTTTGAAAGCACACAACTCCAGACACGCTATTATGTCTAATTTGCCTCCCTGGGTTAGGCACATATAACGGAACAATTTGTCCGTTCGTCTTAAGAAGAAAAAAAGAAAAAAAAGACGTCATTGTGCACGTCATGTTGACAATCTCAAAAGCGGAGCTCGAGTAGTTTGGTTCAAATCCGATTCTACAACGGAATCCCACCTATGGAATTACACAGTCTTAAGGTTGTTTATGATTTCCCGCCAGGCTGCGCTTTGTTCACACGCTGAAATCTCGGATTCAGATTGGATTACAAGCTTAGGTTCTTTTTTTCCCCCGTCTCGTTCTTTTCTGGTATTATTGGCGAAACCTCGGTGAACATCAGATTTGCTTTATTTTTAGTAACAATTCCTGTCTGGCGTCATCATTTCGTTAGAGTTGTAATGGGATGGTGTGATTTAGCAACCGTCTATTTGCTGGAGTCCTGTTTTTAGTTTCAAATGTGACCGCTGCTACGCCAGATCATATGATGGGACCAGGCTAGTACTTGGATGTATACATGCTATCATGTTGTGATGCAATGTTTTGAGATGCAGTCTGCTGCAGAATCCTACCAGGGAGATATTGCGATTGTGTGATAATACATAAATCAATCTCACCAAGAATTTTTTTTTTTTTCCTCCCCCCTAAGCTTAACAAAAGAGGATATTAAGATTGCACTCCGTGGAGATCAAGATTGCTCTCTGACAGTAAACGATGGTGGCTACATGACGATTAACCCACCAAAAAAAAAACATGCTATTTCTAGAAGATTATTGGGAATCTGCACGTGGGGTTTGCACAACTCTTCCGCTTTTATTGGAAATATTGCCTGGTAAACAAAAGTAGGCCTCAACTCATACGTCGTGTTTTATTTTGTGTGTGCAGCTATCACTTGAATCTACGTACGTCTTGAAAATTTGTAGAAATTACCAATCAATCATTTTTGGGCAAAAAATAAAGTCTGGACAGATTGCCGAATTGCAGGACACAAATAAAGCTAGACGGCCATTAAGTACGTTTGAACGTACCAAGTAGCTAATCAAGAATGTATCGAGCACGGTAAGACTAATAACGGAGACATGAAATAGTAAATCATCCCCTTGATGGGTTGGAATTTGAAGGAGCTGCCCTAAAATGTTGAAAGGTGCAGGGCAGAACTCACCAAGAGTGATTTATGGCACTGCTGTCAAAAATAGGTACACTCCATGAGTCATGTCAGCACATATGTGACCCTTAAACCCGCCTTCTGCGAGCCTCAAAAAGAGATGGATCACTCTCCCAAGAAGCAGTATGGCAGGCGTTCATCATTTCAACTTTTGTCTGGAGTAAAAGTCCTAATTTGATTTTAGTCGCAGGCTATTAGAAGTTAAGTACGAGATTCGAGTAAATATCGATTGCATTACGACCGATGCAATCCAAAATTTCCGACTCAAATTTTCGTGAAGCCTCCGTAAACAAACACGGTGCAGCTCAGCCTCTGATTTGCGCACGTCATGGCAAGAAGAACAAAAGCAGAAGCCCGCGTGCCTGTTTGAAAAATAGCTCAACAGTGTTGGGACATTGCGATTTCCTTGGAATATTGAAGAAGTGATCATTTGAAATAGATAGATAGATAGATAGATAGATAGATAGATAGATAGATAGATAGATAGATAGATAGATAGATAGATAGATAGATAGATAGATAGATAGATAGATAGATAGATAGATAGATAGATAGAGTTGTCTATTGATACTAATTCCTACCTTATTAATTGTTAAATGAATATATAATAAAATATAATAATATAAATCTAGCAATTTTTAGGCTTTTAATATGCGTTATGGGCGCGATGAACGAATAGTTCCAGATTGGCGGCGGCCCGACTGCTGTTTCTGAACCAAGTCGACCTAACATCAATAACACGGCAGTGGATTAGTTTTGCGACGATGTCGCCAAGTGGTCAGTCCTGTCTGGACTCATCAAGGACCTTGTTCCAGCTCGTGCAGCTGCTTTCATAATCTCATGAGTAAGAGCTTTCGCTTGGTCTCCCTGCGGGCGTCTGGCCTCGGGCGAGCGGCTACCTCCGCAAAAGGTCAGGGAGAACATCCCGGTCTCATAAAAACAAGCCAATTAACGCCCCTCCGCTCCCGAGCCCAGCTTATTTATTCAGGATCCCTCCTCAGCGGGAAGGTGAGAATGAGAGAGATGGTAAGGAGCGTATCATACGAGATGGGAGAGATCAGAAGGAAAGTCGAGTTCAATTACTGGCGGCTCAGTGAGCCATCTTGGCTGGACAGGAAGTTGGCAAAGGGCTCTCCGTGCTTCTGACACATTTGGCTATTGTGCGTAAAAAAAAAACGAAAAGAAAAAAGCAATCGCACGACGCTGAGAGCAGACATACTTGACAAGACTGACGTGCTCTGTAATGAATAATGAAAGAAGAGTTTTCAGCAGAAGCTCTTAATTGGCTAAGAGAAGGCGAGCGTTTTCAAGGGGTGGCTTCAAACTGCCTCCCCCTTTTGGTCATTGAACGTTATCTGTTGAGAACGGAGCCGTTCGTGATGCACTCACAGCCTCACCAAGCAAAAAAAAAAACGGGTTATCAAGTCTCGGGGATAAACACTTAGCCTCACACCGAGTGAAGGAAATGTGATTAAGTCCCCGCATCTACGCATCGGGCGATAAACATCATTAGATGGAAAAGCGGCCCGTCTAATTTGTTGTGATGCGCCTGTGATGTCACGATTGGACGTGCTCCTCCAGATGAGAACGAGGCGACGTAAAAACACTTTTATCAAGTGATGTTGTTGACTACAAATGCGCTGTGATGAGGCAGGTTATTTTCAGCATGTGGAGCTCTCGTTTGACCCAAAGAAAAAAAAAAAAAATCATAATTTACATGACAAGGTTAACTACTTGTCTAGTGGCAATGTTTTACAGACAAGGCTGACTTCACATCATGTGAAGGAAATTATTGGATATAATCAGCTAATGTACAGAATTGTATTTCTATACGCAGCTGCGTCTTAAGGAAGCTCACTCGACTGCTTTGTGGACAGAAAGACTCACCCAGGAACTGAGCGTGGAAACATGAAACCGAAAACGTACGCGGGCCTCGTGCGGGTGGACGGGCTGGGTGGGAGAATCGACCGCACGTTACAGACAGCGGTCAATACCAATTCAAGCTCAGTCCAATCCCAGGTGAAATTCAATCGCTAGCTGAGATATATTTCATAAAGAAAATATATTTGTGTAGTTTTATGAATTCATACTTTGTCTCATGAATTGTCGATCAGTGATAGGGTCAAAAATACTTGCATGACATTTGATCCTATTCCACACGCTTCTGTCATATTTCGCAGATATTTTGACATTTAAAATTGAGGCCTCAGCATTTTTGCATCCAGTCAAAATTCAATAGGTCTTCCGTCCATTCGTACATTGAATGAAGACACACACTTGCTTTGTTGCCTTGCACAACCACCATAATCTTCAAGTACATATTGTATCCCAGCAGCCATAAAGTTGCAATATTTTCTGGCGCACGATACCGAGAAGGGCATTAGTCGGCCTCATCCACTGAAGTGAAGTAGCCGCTGTGTGCTTTAGACCAAATAAGTGGGTGTTAGCCATTAGTCACTGCTGTGGGTTGCTGTTTATTTGTGTGCATGCGTGTGGGTAGCTGATGTACGTATATTATGGGATTGGTGCTCTCATGGTCACACTTGCAGATCATGCAGCAGGACCGCTAAAAGGTTAGCTAAAAGATCACCGTTGGCCCTCACAAAGCCGTTATTGTGCTTCTAATGAACAAGGGGCCTCAGCTCACTTGTTCTTTGTCTGCAGAGAGTTTCTTTTTAATTCATGTACGATGGCTTCTTAATGCAGTCCGTGCGTTATTATTTAATATAGATTTATGATTTAATTTATATCATTTATGTATTTATTTTATATGTATAATATATTAGGCCCACAAGCCCTAGTTTGCTCATCTAATTGTGACCTTTAAAATTGTCTAATTTCAACCTTACCAATCAGGTCTTTGATGCAGATGAGCTGCTGGGCATCCAAATGTATGTTAATTAATATTAATGAGATTAATCATCGCAAGTTACACAAAACTGACGCAAGCTGCCTGAAGAAGCATCAAGTCAAGTTGCGTGCGTCTGCCGCGACTTGAAACGATACGGTCCAAAGCCGCATAAACAATGCGAGTCAAAGCTCAGCAATTGCCCTGATGCAGAAAGACGCAAGCTCGCAAAAATATTTTCATGAAAGGGGAGTGAGGCTATAGGAAGAATCCCCCCCCCCACACACACACACACTTCAATTTACAATTGACACTTCCGTATATTCAGACCTCGGCCCTTCACGTCAAACCAAACAAAAGACATTCCAATCAAATGAAATGTAACATGATGATTAAGAGAGAAGGAGCTCGCTGAATGCAGATGAGTCATCGCCATACGGAGATTGGAGTACATATCCACTGCTTGTGTTCTAATTTGCCATTTGTCCGGCGCGCCCGCTGGAGTCGCTGGTGTCTCGTCAGCAAAAGGTCAGCCTTCCCCTCCAGGCCGAATCCACGCTTCACTCCAGGGAAATTAATGGTTGCAGCCTTCAGTCGCTGTCTTTCCCCATCCTTGTACGTAATTTGCCAGCGTCGACTTGGAGGATGCCTTGAAAAGGTAAATGTGCACTCACCCACATCTTCATGTGTTGATGAATTTAGCGAGCGCGGCGGCGGCGGCGGCGGCGGCGGCGCGCTTTTTCTTGGTCCCTCGTGACAAACGACACGACATCCTGACACCTTCTCAATGTGTGCACGTTTTCATGTTGGACGAATATTCTTTGGCTGACTCTACATTCCTTTATCGTTGCTATGGATTGCTGCTAGTGGTCCACAGTGGAATTACAACTCCAGACTGAGATTTGGTCTAGCACTTTGTTTTCAAAGTAAATCTTTTTCGCAACTCTGTTGCATAACTTGCCAGCCCGAGTAAAACAAAGTTTGCCTCCCCCACACACATACAGTAAGCTTTGGAAAGTGACTCCTTGATGGGATCATTGCAGGGAGTTAAAAACATATCGCTGGATAGAAAAAGTGTGTATTATCATGGCTGCGGGCGAGTTATGATAGATGGGAGGCCAAGCCGAAGGCCCTCGCAGGTCCCCCGTCGGGTGCCCGGGGCGCACCGCCAGAGCCGAGGATGAGTGACGCTGTGCGTAAAAGTGGAATCCGCAGGGAAGGCAAGTCAGATATGGAAGTGAGGCTTTATGATCAGGATGAATAAGAATCGAAAGAAAGATGGACCAGGGTGTAATGTCCAAGGTTGTGATTAAAGTATGTATGTGATGGATTCCCCATTTCGGAGATTGAGATGATGGATTTGCAAATGGCAAGATGAACGTGAAGCCACGAAACTGTCAAAGGGACAAGCGCCTTGGAGCTTTGAAACAGTGGCAGAGCAAAAGCCTTTTTGTTCTGTTGAGACTGAAAGAAAGTTTCAATTTAGCATAGCTTTTTTTTTTGGTCTGCGAGCAAGTTCCTATTCCTTAGTCCCCGAAACATTCTCAAGCAGATGCTTGGATCAGCATGTTCCTCTCTGTATATTATTTAGGACAAGAAAGCAGCTTGCAACATTTCTCACAGAGGTGTCACGGCAGTAGAACAAGTTGTGCCAGATGAAATCCACCGGGTGGGTGTCAATCTGCTCCGCACTTGACACTTTCCAAACAGAAACTGAAATCTCTGCTTGAGACATTAAATTGGAGCTATCGTTTACAAATAGACTTTGCAGTTTATATATCAATACCCTAATATATAAATATATATATGTGCTAGCAGTAAGAGTTTGATTATGCTGCTATTTTGAATTTCATGATGACATCAATGTTTCCGACAAGACACCAAAGGCACTTTGTGGTGATATGGACCCACGGACGCGTTGGTTCGTATTTTTGTCGTATAATTGAGTTGAAAAGAGAATATGCCCTGGCTATCAATAGCGGGTCAGATAATGATGGATGGTGGCGCGGTTACTAATTTTCCCGCAAGGCAAATATAGTAACTGGCTGAGTTGAGCGACACGGAGCCTTCGCCACTTCTCGAGTGGCACGACCTTTAATCACCGTTGCTTCTGCGCCGCTGGCTTTGGCTTGGCCGCCACTCTCCAAAAGGCCGTAATGACGGACGGTCAGGTAATGGCACGGGGGAACGCGTGAGCCCGCCATGACTGGCTTGATGGCCATTCGTATCGCTCTGACTCACAGAACGGAGTCAGCGGCGGCTGCTCTTATGTCAACTTGCCGAGAACGTCAAACATCAGCTTTATTATAAAACATCCCGGTAGAGTGAAAAACTAAATATGATTTTCAACTGTCTCCAGAACGGATCAATCGACGGGAGAGGTCAGATCAAGACACCACGGACGGTACGCTTCCAACTTTCACAGTCTGTGAATGCTCAGCCGAACTCTTTAGAAGTTAATTAATCAGAGCGATTGATCGGTTGCCACTTTTGCGCAACACACTAAATCGCAGGGATCCACTTGTGCTGAGGTCTCGTGTCTCTCCGCCTCATCCCGGCGCCACGCGAGGTGTCACTTTGTAGCCTGAGACGGCAAATCCATATGCGGAACCAATAAGACTGCTGAGAATCAGACCGTAGTTGAGAGTTAATGTACATTTCCGTACTGACATCCCATTGATCTCGCATGAAATGATCCATATTTAACACTCTATTGACAGCGAGCTGCCTTTTGTGGTAACCTAGTAAGTCCTTGTCTGGCAAGCGTAATGGACTTCTGCGAGTCTTGCTTTTCAACCAACATAACTACGAATAACACAGTTCAATTCCGTGACTTTGCCCATTTATTTTCTATGACCACACCTTGAAATTGAAACTCGAAGACGAGTTGCAGACGGTACATGTGACACTCGCCCTAATTCCGTGTTTCTGGCAGTACAAACGTCGGCTATAAGAACATTACGTAAGGTCTCTGGACATGAAGACATACTTGGATTAGATGTGGGCCTGATCTCTCTATTTGGGTCCGGTTTGCTTTTGCCGCTTTGCATCTGATACACACTCATGCATGAATTGTATTCAACGGTCCACTTAACCGTTCATTAGTGCGTAATTTACCGTCGAGGGAGCGTGCAGTGGCTAGGTGAGGGTCAGCGGTTCAAACCGGAATTTGTCCATGCGCATGCAGTATGTGAAAGTGCGTTAGCTTGTGACGTACAGAACGTCCTTGCAAGAGAGTGAAAAGTACATGTAGTCTACGGTCTTGTGATCCTTAACATTCTTTGTCATATGCGGTTCCAGGCTATTAGATCATTTATAATCCGCTCCAGTATAAATCCAGGAAGTTCTTATCAAGGCTGACCTATATTTGATGTAGTCACTTGCTGTTATCGCCTCATTGTGTGTGGCCTATACGGCTGTGGACACTTTCTCAGCTTGTGGCTTTTCATCCAATTTTGGGTCAAATTCTGAATTGCTGGATACAAAACTCCATCACACCATTTCAGCAATACAGTCAATTGATTGAAGAGGTACAGCAATAATGTTGCAGCTCAAATACTTTGTGTAGGGATAAAGACGCTAAACCAATTAGGGTCGACGTTTTACATGTTCGAGCTGTATTTTAGCGACAGGTCAGGGGGTTGCGGTTTCAAAGAACGTATCCCTCCTCTTTTATTCTTCATATCCCGCAACCCTATGCTAGCTAGAATACGGGTAGATGGATGTTGAGTGTTTTCAGAATATCTAGCGAAGGCGGGGTGACGAACCACAACAAGCATAATTATTGGCGGCACGCTTTTTAATCTAAAGCAAAATAAGAAAAACACAGCTTGGGGTCGAACTAAGCTTTGCTCATTTCTCCAGAGCTGAATGTAAAATGTGTTCCTCTCCTTGACAACTGGTAATCCATAATCCTCACCACGAAGCAAGGACTGATTACATCACATACGGCTTGCTATCGCATCTAATAATATATCATGTCTGCGGCAGTGTTCACCATATAGTAGCAAAATAAGCTCCCCGAGCAGTGACTTCCCGTCTGATGGCCGGCCGGCTATTTCTTTTTCAGCGTGGTGCAACGTGATTAGGTTTTCATTATCCTAGTTTCGAATGAGGTGGCGTATTAAGAGAAAACGTCTTCCACGCTAACCTCTAGCCCCGAGCTACGTCAACTCCCCCCACTCTGTTTGCCTGAGATACCGTCTTGGGCAATCCTTTTATGGCTTGAGATCTCCCTTCAAATTAAAGACGTGAACTTTGCAATTAACAGCGCGCTGATTGAACTCAACTTTTAGCACACGGATCTCCGTTGACCATTTGTTTGCTATTTGCTATAACGGGTCATTAGGTTTGTGCTCTAACCTTGAGAGATATACCGTGCTTATGTTGTAATCTTCAAAGCCATTACCTTCGTTGTCTCGCACTTGACTGATTCATCCGCCTTCGCCTCCTACTCTGGAAGTAGCAGCGCTCTCTCATTCCCGGGTTTCCAGGGGTGACTGGCCTCAAGGCGCTGCCATTTCCTAGGGTCTAAATAGCCAATTAGCCGGGACCTTGGGAACCACGCTAAGGTAGCCATTAGTAATTAGCCATTGACATTTGGGCGGCGATAGCTATTGGATGGTGCAGCTTGGATTTCACACCAAAGGGCCATTTCATGAGAGCCCCCCAGACAACGCGAGACGTGGTCAGTGATTCGTGGTTGTAGGAAGCAGGTTTGGAGATGCCTGAATGCATTGCTGATTTCCAATCAGTACTTTGATATCATTATTGTTCCGGGAGGTGGATTTGAAATAATTTTCCATCGCAAGTGAGTTCCCCGGATGTTACGGGGAGACGTTTCAGCCGTTCTTCTCAAGGCTTAAGATTCGATACTGATATTCTATTTGTTTACAATACATTTAACCACAATCTATTCATATCTGAGACTATATCATCCGTATCGGTGTTTTGAATCAAAACCACTTGTCCAAATCAAATCTGGTTTCATCACACCTCTATTGGGAACTGTTTTGAATTAAAAAACAAAAAAACCATTATCTCCCGCCAGCAGTTTGAGATAACAAGACTCATATTGATATTTATCGTTAGCAGAGGCAGAGTTGGTGGAAAGAGGAAACCTTTCTGCTTTTCGGAACGAGACTGAATTAAATGTATTACCTCTGTGTCAAGTGTGTTGCTGTGCCCACCCGTGTTCACCTAGCAGCACCAGCTAAATTATCTAGTAGCTTTTTCGAGTCTATTGTCAAGGGGTAAGTGTGAACTCCGAGTCTTCTCAGCGAGTCAGAAGCTGCGACAAGCCGAGGGCAGTGTAATTCTACCTTTCGTAACAGCGTCAGCAGCCTTCCTGTGACCTACATTCTCCAGATCAGACAATAACACTATAGAGAGAATATTGTGGAATTATGAGCAAGCCGGGCTATTTTATCGGGACGTCCAGACTGTGCTCACAGTTACTCTAAATCTCCCAGGACAATCACTCATGTTACCGCAGGCAGAAAAGGATTTTTGTCAGGCTTGTCTCAATAATACATCTATATTTATTTCACGTCACTTGATGTGCAGGCTGGTTTGGAGGCAGGGTATATAAAAGAAGTTAATTGCCCAAAAAATGATAGAAAAATTATCATTTAGAAATTATTATATTATTATTTATCATTTGTAAATATTTATAATTGATAACTCTGTAAATATTTATAATTTATAAATATAATGTATAAATATAATTATAAATGGTAGAAAATTGACTTTAAGTTCATTCAAAGCTAGGAAAAAAATAAAATCAAAAAATATAGAAAAATGATCGTTTAGGAATTATTATATTATTTTTATTTAAAAATATTATTTTAAATGATGGAAGATTTACTAGCATCTCTGATTTAAGGATGTAGTGAAAAAATCTATTTACATTCTACTCAATGATGACTTTCTTTTGATTTTCCACTTACCAGCATTTCCCCACCCCCCCCCCCCCCCCCCCCCCCCCCCCGTTAAATTGTCAGAGGTGCATTACAGATGTCAACAGGAGCCACCTGTAAAACAGCGAGGTGGCATTCACCAGACAGAAGGCCAATGCACTCACTCGTTGAGCCTTTTCTTCTCTTTTGGGTTCCACCTGACTGAGCTGACCACGCATCACCCGGCCCCCACCTTCCCCGTGCCTCACGTGGCAGACAAATAATGTTTTTTTTTCTGTTTTGTTTTTTACTAAAGAGCTCACGGCGGTCTCAATCAGCATCATTGATTGTGGAGCTTCAAGTCGCTGACAAATGGCGTGATCACTCATCTCGTTAAAAGAGGATTATCAGCTTGTTTGTATCTTGTTACAGCCATAAAGATTTCTCTCGCTTTCTCCAAGCACATTCACTGTTTTTCCCTTTCAAATTCTAATTTGCTAAAAGGGATAATCCTCCATGTTGGGATTTTTGTCTCCAGTGGATTTGGATGTTGTTTGTTTGGTATGTTGTCTTCTCTGGGACCATCTTAGTGATTAATTGAAACGCTAGCTTAATTGGACAAGATGGTGCTTAGTCAGGCCTGGTTCACACATCAGGATTTTCTACATTGTCAATTTGTATCTGTGACAGAGCATTTGTATTATTTTTAGAATTAGTTTTCTTATATGAATGACTTCTACTCCAAGAAATATTTTCGTCTCCGCTAAAACAAATAAACTGATGCCGAGTGTTCGCTGGCACTTGAGTAAATAAACGATTTGAGAAATTACGGTAATCAAATGGTGCAAATGACATCACTGCCGCACATGTCCGATGCATAATGTCATTAAGATGATCCTTTCTTTTAATACATAATAGAATTGATTAACTCATCAAAGCGCAATTAGAAAGGGAAATAAAAAGTTTGATCCGTGATCTGACTTGTTCCATTTGCATATTGTTTCACGTCAATATAAAATAAAAAAATAAAAAAGGAATGCACAGTGCCATGAAGCTACACCGGATATTAAAATCATTAGAAATAATGAAAATTGAATTAAACGTGAGGAAGGAAAGAAGGAAGGGAGGGAGGCGCGGAGGGACGGGCAGAGGGACGGACAGAAGGACGGAAGGAGGGACGGACAGACAGAGACACTAACCAAAAGATAAACACTGGTTTCTTCCTGATAAATGACTTTCTGACTTTTCAAGAATCTGAAAACATTGACACTTGGAATACTCTTGATACTCTATTAATACTATTAAAGTCTCTTTCCAGGATAATTAGGATGGCATTTAGGCATGTTAAGAAATGCCATCGCCACTATTACAAATTGTAGCGGAAACCGGCAGAGACCGGGTTACATAAGAGGGGGGCGGGGGTCTCAAGCGAGCAGACAATAAAGTAAGTCAAAGCAGAGGTGCTGCAGCTGGATTGCTGTGATTGATGATGCGGTGTGTGTTTTTTTACCTCGGTAGTATCTTGGGAAATTAAGACTTCTTCGCGGTGAAGATATTTAAATGAACGGCTATATGGAGTCAACCATGCCAAGAGACGACAGGTATTCCAAAGCGATACTTCCAAATGTAGATTTGTACAATAATCTGCTCAATTTTGCATCACCAGGGATTCTGGCAAAATATCCTCGTGTCTCACAAGAGATTGAATTTTCCAATTGCGCCTCACAAGTTAATGTTGTGCTCCAGAGCTCTATGACATCTATAAAATGAAGACAGAAAAGATCTCTGGCAAGATGACATCTAAAGAAAAACAAACTGTGCATTCACCAATGAATGGATTTCAACTCCCAGTTTTGAACGGCTGAGGCAAAGGCACGTTGATACTATCTCCACTGGGCCGCTAGTGAGTGGAGCTTGTCTGATTTATCCCGAGAACCATATGCCAGACAGATTAGAGCATCAAAATCCCAGATTAAAAGACAGCTATCCGGCTATGGCAGCACTGTGATGCGGGGAATGTGACGGCGTCACTTGGCGTGAAAAATGAAACACGTCCCTTTTGCCATCAGACGACACGGCGTGCGTGGCGTGGCGTGGCGTGCATTCAACACGCGGATGATTTTGCCCAATTGGAGGTTGGAAACTGACATATTGACCCAACATGTATAGTTGTGAGATGTTTCAAAATAACGATGAGTGGTTGAATTCATTTTGCAAATCCCTAGCAAGTTCAATGAAGCACGGATTAAGCAAAATGGCTTTTTTCAAGCGCTGACACGGGCGGGGAGGGCTGTAGGTTGTTTGCGACTTTGGCTAAGTACATCAGGTATTCGCTGTGGTTGTCAGCATTTAATGCTATCGGGGCGGGGGGGGGGGGGGACGTTGCAAATCACTTCCTGTTGTGCTTAAATACGGCGAGACATTCAATAGGCTCGGCAAAATTGAGGGAATTAAGACGCCGCCGTGCCGTTTAGAGGGCGCCAACACAGCCGTCGGTGTCTTTTGCGCACCGTCGCTCGGCCTAAGCCGGCCGGGCGTTGCAAATCACCGTTTAAACGGGCCATTTAAATGGAAGAGAAGATGTGAGAAGATTCATCTCACGTGTTCATTGGCAGTACTGCTATCTGAGGAATAGCGTTCCGGATATTCTTGCAACAGGTTCCTGTGAGCTGTTTCACACAATGTCCGCCATCTATCTAAACTGCTTGGAAGCAACCGTCTAGCCGAGGTGACGCGGCGACGCTGAGCTCCGACTGCCTTCGCTCATTTGTGATTCATCGCTCGTACGGCCTGCAGGAAGCACGGAATCATCGCAGGTTGGCAAAAGCGCAACGCAGCGACGACTTTTTAACACTATTGAAGAAGTGAAAGAGCGCCGAATTCGTCCAAGGCCAAAGCGCCAGACTGGAATTTGCTCACAATTTAACCGTTAAGACAAAAATATGAATGTATTTTTCAAGAACTTTACTTCATCAATCATTCATATAAATATATTATTATTTGTAATATTATTAATGTATGTATTTAAAATCGATTATTCTTTTTATTATTATGAATGTATATTTACCTTAAATGTACTTTTTTTTTTAACTCAAGCATTGCTTTCAGTGACTTTGTCCAAGAGTGAAGCTCCCCCACACTGCAGTTATCAACGATTTAAATGCGCAGCTTTGTCTTCATTAAAGCCAAGTCTTCCACTCACTAAGTCGACACGGACTGATCGTTCTAACGGTGGTCATTTTAAGTGCGGGTCCTAACCTCGTTGTAAGGCATCTTGAAAAATGTCATTCAATTGAACTTGGCGCCCTGCCAGCTCCCTGGAGTCACATTGCTCCCATCAATGGCTTATTTGCATCGGATCTGATACAACCGCTATTAATGGCATTCATTTCACCGTTGCGCTCGTTCCACCTCTGCCGGGAAATTCAATCTGTGTGTTCTAGTTATCTAATTTTAATGTGCTTAAAATGATCTCGTTTGCCATGCGCTTTGAAATGAGGCTTCGTGACCTGCGCGTCGTAAATCGTCAAAGGGTTAAAGCAGGTTTGGTCATTTGGTTCACGATAAATTGACGTCTGAATAACTTTTTGAAGTGAATGGTATCATTCAGATTGATAGCAGAGCAACTGAGCACAGTATCTTATCTGCGCGCAAGAGAGAGAGAAGAGCAAAGTGAGAAGACTGCAAGTGTCAGTTTGACAACTTTTGACAATGAACAACGGAGAGTCATCCACTCTGTTGTTGTCATTGGCGTCGAGTCGTGCGTGACACAAGTTTTTACACAAACAGCGCTGGCGAAGAATGGAACGCAGTCACTCGGTGGAGGAAATCTGTTTACTCAGCTGAAGACAAGGCGCTTTTTAAGCTGGGTGGGATTTTATTTCTACAAATGCATTTTGAACTCATTCGCCGCCATTGACGTTCAAGATCCATTTTAGCTCGGTCGGCAGTGAATGGGTTGAAATATACTTTACATTTATATCACACTGAAAGAGCTTGCTTAAATGCAAAACGTATCTCATACATCAGTGATTTTCACAACGATCAACACGCCCGACTCCATACCATCGGTACATAGCAATCATTTTGATGAAACGTAATTTTCGACTGCTTCCCCCCTCGCCCCGTGCTGACTTGGGAACAGTCGAATCATTCAATATTCACTTCGTCACGGAGTGTGCGCCGCATGTTAATTCAATCTATTTTCTAGTTTTCCAAAATGCTTTTAGTTACGGTGTCACTGCCAAATTGCTTTCCCTTCCAGCTGAATGGGAAAAAAAAAAAAAAAAGAAAGAAAGAAAGAGAAAAATGCCTGGGTGTGCATGTATAGCATGTTACAAGGTGCGTGCCATTTGTGCAAACTGAGCAATAAAATAAAATACAAGCCTAATTAAAGAGGCCTTTGGCTTCCAAACACACCGCTACATTGACTTATGTATCTAATTCGCTCCGTGATCAAGCTTGTAACTCAATTTACTTGATTTACTTCTCAAATAAATTCCCCATTGAAATGATTTCAAGTATTCATGACCTCCATTTTTCGTGACTCATCTCGCCACTTTTATCACACAAACCCATTCATTTGTTTGCCCCCCCCCCAGTATTTGTAATAAATAGAAATAAAATAATATAATGTAAAATGTAAACCTATCAAGAAATAAACCGCGATGTGAAAGTTTAATTATTGTACGTATGGTCGTCTTTTTGAGTTCCATGTGTGTGCGTGGCCTTGTGAGGGACGTCAGGAGCCGGAGTTGAATTTGGGCCACTTATCGTATGTGTGTGAGCATCTGGGTGTGAGCGGTGGCCTACAGCAGCTCCTTGCAAACATTCCCATTGAACATTTAGAATGGGCAGTAAAACTGGGCAATACACCAGACACAAGTGTATCAAGAACAGAAATGTTCCTGTCCTCAAATGCAAAATCTACCATTCGTACCCCCCCCCCACCCCCCCCCCCCCCCCCCAATGTGGCGCCCCCACGCTGCGAGCCGCTCTTCTCATCTCCTGCCGGCAAGAGCCCACGGGCTGGTATCCGCCGCGCCGCCAGCAAGCCTTGTGGGAATTGCGTCACTCGGAAGCCAGCAAAGGTGATTGGCCTCCCTCATTTTGACGAGAGACAAACAAGAAAAACGCTTGTATCCCCGGGAGGAGTACAAATGTGGCTCGGTAGAACATGCTGGAAAAACACATTGGGTCTGTCAAAATAGGCAAAAGCTCAAGTGCTGCATTTACCTTGGAGCCCATCCATTCTTCATCCTGTCTTCGCCTCAGCTCTCCAACTAAGACAAAAGAGTTTTCATCACTTACCGTGCAGTTTAGTGGGTAAAATGTATCGGCAGAACAAAAAGAGTCGTTTATATCCATACAGATGGAGTGAGAAGGTGAAGCCCAGTGGCACGAGTTGCCGACAAATCATTATTGATGGCTTATGGCTGACTGAGCGAGCGAACCCGGCCGGCCGGCCGCCCGCCCGCCCGCCCGCTGAGAGTGTGAATGTTTGATGTCAAGGGCCATCAAACCCCGTGAGAGCTTCTTGGGTAAAATTTGCCTCATTTCGCCTCACTCACTTCAATGGAATGGCTTTGACTTCAGTGTCAGGATTTAGACATAGCCCGGCATGAAGCCACTCCATTTTCAAGTACCGTTTTTTGGAAGAAAACGTGCAGACCAGTGAAAGATTGCATTAACTTAGAACTAATTAGTACTCAATATAACTCATTATTGCTTTTTCTTTTTTTTTTGGGGGGGGGGCTCTCATCTTCAGTGCTGCATATCGATGTAGTATATTATTTATCGCATCTTTTAAAAGTTAGTCGCCGTCTTGTCGCTTGATGCCAAAGGCGTTTATCCACCAAGACATCATGTGCATAAATCATGCCATCATATTTAAACCCATTTCTTGTCTTGCGATGGCATATTTATGCTTCGTAGCACTCTCATGAATATTATTCGATATCTTTAATAAGCTTGTCTCCATATGGAGGGCTCTTGCGTTCTCTGCTGCTTGAATGCATTTGACATATTGTTGTCGAAATGATTCTGGTATCTTTTTGTTTTTTCCACCTGTCCTGCTCTTTATTTCCTCGTAGCCAATTTGACCAGCCGTGCCGGATGCTGTGACAGTCACTGTGCGTGCTCAGCCATGATCAGCCGGTTGCTTAGCGTGTCAATGGAGGCTTTGTGTGTTGCTACACAGCATGAAAGCATGCGCAGGTTCAAGTCGTGTGAATATCTGAAGGGTGGAATGGGGGTTAGCATGTGAATCTTCGCCGCCAATAAGGAAGGCCGTTGTCATCTTGGAAAATATGTGACACGCTACTCATCCTTGACTTGTCTTTCTCGTCATACTGCTAAAGCCATTCAGCCTTTTCATTTATTTTTTTACTTTCTTGCCATATTTTTAACCTTCACGTGAATGTTCATTTGAAACACGTCAGAGCCGATCATCAAAAGTGCATCGTTCGACATGCTTGGCGGAACAATAAAGCCATACAGCGTCTTGGCCGGTATCAATAACTTCTATACAGGGTTGCTTAGCAACTAGACTATCAGCCGCTACCCATTTCCATTGCACAAATAAAAGTGACATCATGATGTCAACATACAGCAGGAATTGCCATCGAAGCATTTCTTCCGCAGTGTTTTTGCAGTTTTTTGCCTTTGGTTCCACCGACGTGGCTTTAGACTTTTTGCGTGGCTCCATCCATCTCCATTTGCCAGTAACTTTTCATCACGAGGCCGACGAAAGCGCACCTTTAAATCATCCTTAATTAGCAATGTGTAGTCAACGAGCATCTCCCACCGTGTCGCATCACTGAGACTGGCGCCTCTCCCCTTCTGCTTCATTGCTACAAAAGCACCTCCCAATTTCACCAAATTCCACTGTTGGCCAGTGTTATCCGCACTACAGAATCCCATTTATCCAAAAATGTTCCCAGGTTGGCCTCCGCCCCCACTGGCCACCACATAGCTCCGCCCCTGCCTCTCACAGTTGCCTTTGGAATAACAATGAGCAGAATTAGGAAGCGTATTTTCTAATGAGATGATCAACATTTGCTTGCGCCAGCACAGCGGCTACCCGTCAGCTTAATTGGCTCAATGAGGAATCTCGGATCTGGTTGCGCCCCATCCGAAAGACGGGAGGGAGGTGTGCTGTGATGAAAAAGATGCTTGCGCGCAGGAGACGATATTATGCAGCTCGCTCGTCTCACTGTGAGAACTTAGCGGGAAAAGACAGACATTTATAATATGCAAATCACAGCAGCCGCAAGAGCGTTAAAAATACCGCGCATCATAATTGGCTCCTGAACGAACAATCGAGAGGCTAAACAGACCCATTGTGCCCGCTGCGCATTGTACTTGCCTTTGTGAATCAATGTAAATTGCCGAGCCGACCGAGGCTAGACTGGCTGGGATTGGGGGAGCCAAATCTCAATTGACAAAGTATGATTTATGCATTTTTCTCCGTCTAATCATTCTAACTGGCGCTGGATCTGGTCCAAGGTGGCTTGAGCGGAGACGGAGAAGAGGTTAAATTGCTCTAACCTCTTTCTGCTAAGGAGCTACTGGGAACAATTTGGAAGCAGGGTAAAATATGAATGCCATTCGTCTTCACGCCGCTCGCCACCCGCAGAGACGAGCTGGCAGACGCGTATCTGCATCTGTCCGTCTGCGTACGCCAACATGAGTAAATGTCAGCGACCGAATCGGGTCCTACTCCACGGTATACCGAGTGGGCCGCCGGGAAAATCATTTTAATTCATTGATTTAATAGGCGACAAGACACAGGTGTCATCTCGCTAATTTCATTAGCCCGAGAGTCAAGTTCATGCAACCGCTCGGGCACAAAATGGAGAAAGCAATCCAAGTTTGTGAAATAACGAAGCCAGATTGTCAATAAAAGAAAACGCCAGCACGTTAGGTCAAGAATTTCATCCAACAAGGGATAAAAACTAGCCTTACTGATTTTTGTACGTTAGCCACGCTATCAGCTCCTTGCCACAAGAGTGCAGCTCGAAAACATGGTGTGTTGGCCTAGCAATTTACTCCCACCAACAAAACACCTTCTTCACAGATGGCCTTTCATTGTCCGTCTCGGGCAAACTACCCGCAAAACATGTCCACACATCCCCTGAGCTTTCATTGCCCGGATAATGACACACATAATGCCAATGTATAGCCAGATATGCTATCACGTTAGCGCTAGCGCAAAGACGAGCGCTCGTAGCTTTCGTGCCAAGCGTGTCGCGTGAGAGCTCTTTACGAGCCATCATGAGCCAGCCACCTGCCAGTATTGACAAAGACGTGATGAGGATAAATCAAAATTGTTAACTGCCTTCTTAATGTGCCATGATTTTTTATTTTTTTTGTTTATGGCACATAACGCCAGGATTTGGCACGGCACTGCACTGCGGTGCGCTCACACAAAGGATGAATGTGTTTATGTGTGAAAGGACTTTATAATGAATTCATGGTTGAGCATAAGAAATGGCAGAATCAATACCTGCAGTCGTTGCTTTCTTGTCAAATCCAATAAAGTGACAAATAAATGTTGACAATACAAATCAAAACGTGGTCATCACGAGTATGAGTACTTAATTCTCAAGTAAAATACCTATACCACTCGTACGTTTGATACATAACATTTTGATTCATTGTATTCATTATTTCTATTTTTTTTTCAAAAATAGAAAAGGTGTTGAGTTAAACTGACAGAAACTGTGAACGTACCTGTGTTAAGTGAAGACACCTTTGTTAATGAAGTGGGCGTGTTTAATAAAGTGGGCGTGTTTAAGAAAGAGCCCTGCACTCAGCAGAAGTGCTTGCAGCGCTTTCCTTATTTTCATCCAGCGAGTTCGGTGCAATTGCAAGGGCAAAATGCAATGGACAAAAATGTGAATGAATGGAATTCAGAAAAATGCCGTTTGACGTGAACTTCCTGACTGATCAAACAAACTGGAGTGGATTCGTCAGCCAAGTCAGGCATGAGTGACAAGCTTCCAAATGTCACATCCTCCTATTGTTCTTCATGCTTCTGTGCATTACTCTTGTCCTGTTATGTCCTCCTGATTTTCTGCCTTACATCTTGGGGGGGGGGGGCAATGTATGTGGTAAAATTTACCCGCTGAGTCGCCTGCAAGCAGAAATATCACGTGCCGTCCCTACGGTTTTGCTTCTCCCTTGCTTACCTCTTTAGTCACGGAGGAAGGATTCAGGGTCACATCTCATTTTAATGAGACGTCACTGACTCTTGATTGATTGCTAATTCAAGGGTGGAAAGTAAATCATTTCTTTGACTTTATTTAATTGATGATATGATTTGGAGCCGACGTGATGATGGTCGGGTCGTGCGGAGGTAGATGAAAGAGCATTTTGTCACCCTTTGACACTAGACTGGTTCGAGAAACAGCCTGATTGGTTGGTGTTTCCAACGCTAGCGTGTAGGTGGGATGCACGAGTTCTCTAAATAGTGGAAAGCATCACAGCAGGACGGCGTGTAACTCGCCAGGGGGGGGGGGAAGATGTACGGTACCACATACCGCTGGAGTTCTAAATCTTCCCTCCGTCTACACCCACTGCGCTTTTATTTTCTCGCTTCTGTGCTGTCATCCAGTCGGTCTTGGGGGTAAGAAAATAGAAAAATGGATTTTAAAAAGTCATGATAAATGTGTTGTAAAGAAAGAAGCCATTTATATGGCTTATTCGGTTGGGGCTTTCGAAACGGCTAAAAGATTTGAGTAAAACTTCACTTCACCGTCAATATTATGTGAACTGTGAAGGAAATGTGCGGAAAGGACAAAACCAGTAGCAAATCAAACAGGTTGGCAAATCCAATTCAGTCATGTGTCACATCTTGTTTTCATTTCGACTGAGAGAATTTCTTTCAGTGAATTTCTCTCCAGTACCCGCACGCTTGTTGTAAAGCCAAACAAACGCCCAGCCAGCTGAACTCAACGATACTATGCGGCTTGATTGTGCGCCAGTCCCGCTTATGCATACAAATGTTCACAGCTTGGCCAAAGCCTGATAATGAGCTGGTAAGCGGCGCATTTCTCTTCGGACAGCTAGCTGCAGATGAATCCCTGGACAAACTGGATAAAGCTGCCCTTGTCGAGATTGAGCTCGCCCACTCACATCTGTACCATCTGGAAATCCCTGACAGACCAGCGGCCCCCGCATCCATGCACCCAAACTCTCCTAGCTCTTAATCGCACCGATAATGTCTGAACCTTAAATGTCACACCTTCCACAGTTGCATCTTGAGGGCAGATACAGATGTGCCTTTCATAAACACACACTCACACAGAAATCTGTCCTCCCCCTCGACTCATCATGTTCCGCAGCGCCGATGCAGCTACTTTTACTCAGAAAAATGAAACACCAGACGACCTTTTAATCCGCTGACCGCATTTCAACCCTCAGTCTCCTGTGAAAAATAGTGTCATTGGATTCTAGACACAAACAGGGCTTCTTCGTAGCATGAATATTTATAAACTATATTTAAGGGGGAATTCGACTGACAATGCGACACCGAAGAGAATTGGATTCCGGAGTGGATTAAAACGTGATGATGTGGGAGCTATAAAGGCAGGAGGAATGGTTAAGTTGTGGTGGAAGCAGGTGGACGCAGATAATGACTGTCTGGGCTGCTATTGACCTAATTCTGAACCGACAAAAACATTTCGGCGACAATAGAGTGAGGGCTCAATTGTAGACTGCAGACTTTATTGTGTTGTGTAACGTTTCTTGTACATATACGGTGCTTAAGCGTCGGTAATTATTCAAATTATTTTTGTGCATTTCAGTCAATACCCCAACATGGAGTCAATCAATGGCTTACTTGCGCTAGCTACATGTGTCACTATTTCATTTATTTCTGCTAAAACAGAAATGTACTTCATGTTAAACAGCACATGAAGTTGATATCTAGTAGATAAGCGTAAAGTTGGCAAGAACGGGCGATTAATAAAAAACCGTGAGAACACGCCATAGACAGCTAGCTATTTCGACAGCTAGCTGGCTAGCAATAGCATCTAAGTACGTCACCAGTTAAGCGAAGCAACACCATTTGTTGACAACCAAAGCGACTGTTGACAGACTCTTGTTTCTCGAGTTGTACTAATAATGGAAGCAGTGCAAGTGTTTTTGTCGGCAATGCCAGATAACTCGAACCGAGGGTTTACTCAGAAATTGCCTGCGGCTTCATGCCAACAACCAAAGTCCAGGAAGTACATTGTTTAATTCCAAACAAATATAGCCAGACAGAGACTAAACTGAGTTATCGACATTTCCCAAACAATTAAAGTGATCCGAGGTCAAAATGGTCCAGTCCTTTCCCAACTCTTCTGTAGCGCTTCTACACGACTCGCACAATCATCATCATCCCAGGCGGCTAGCATGAATTCACAGGTGATGATAGGATAGCCAACGAGATGAATTTATGTGCGGGCATGCTCGCAGGATTTGGAGAATACGTGCGCTGGAAAAAGCCGGCGAGGAATATCTGCCGATGGAGGCAGATGTGCATGGCCGCTTGCGAATGCCTTTGTTTACATTTTGAAATTGTCTCGCGCGCACACCTCATTGCGCTCAACGTCTGTCTCTGTTTCCTTGTCGAGGCGGGGAAACAAATTAAAAAAAGGCTTCAAAGACATCCAGCCTTGGATTGCCTTGATACACGGCTGTCAAATGAACAGCGATAAGAGCTATTGTGGCCTTCTATCATTCTTACGTGCTCGACAGCATGAGTTAACATGCATTGAAAGGTTGTTTTTTATTCTCTATCTGTTTTCTTTGGCTGTTTATGAAAGGACGCGAGAATGAGCGCCAAGAAATGATGCCCGGAGTGTGTAAATGAGTGATTGAAGTTCATCCATCAAATGTGTTTCAGTGCTGCATAAAGAGGTCTAAAAGTTGAACTGGTTAGCAGCCAGAGGATGACAAAAAAATGAGCTGAATTGACTGTTGGAATCATGAGGAGCGTGTCCTTGCTTTAAGATATCCAAAAATCCAAACAAATAGTCGATGTTTCGTCAAATCGATGTGATTCAAAGAAATAACGACAAGGTGCTGAAATCTGTTTCATCATCTTCCTAGAGGTGTTAAATATTTCATTATGTTACACAATTAATAAACGTCACGTCGCAATAAAACGACAGCACCTGCTGGTCTCGGACCGATGATGACATCCACTCATCGTTATAGCAACTACTTTACTAGTTTAAGGTTACAAGATCCTTGTATTGCTACAACTTTATTCTCATGTCATCTGTAAAGTGTAAAGTGAAGGAGACAGACGTCGTATGAGCTGGATGTGATCCACATAGCAATGAAAATCTGTGTTCAATTTAGAGCAAATACAGCTAAGTTGATGATGGATGAACAAAAGTGGTTCAAAAGGGGAACCCTGTGGAACACCACGAGTGACAGGAAATGGACGGGAATTTTAAGCTACTCAATGTTCGCTCGTTTGCACTAGCAAATGGTCGAAAAGTTAACAATTCATCAAGCGGCATCGTAGAACAAATGATTCCTCTGCATCGTGATTTGACGGAGCTGTGGGATTGAACCTTGACCTTGTCATTTGCCTTTCAACGTTTGACTCGCTTGTGGAAAGTTTCCCAAACTGGCTCATTCTCATTACCTCTCATCAAACAATGGTATAGCACGACAATAATGCATCCGCTCATTAATATGCAGAGTAAATCCGGCAAGTACCGGATTTGCATCACAAATGGCAGGCAACTGCGTAGCTTCCCTCGGGTGGCGACGCATTCACTGCGAGCAAGTAGATCAAGGGTTGAACGGGCTGTAATGGCCACACGGGAGCGAGCAGACGGCGAACAATGGGAGGTGTGTGGAAGTGAAATTGTTTTCCAAGATTTGTAAACCGCCGGAGCATCTTGTAAGCAGCTTCGGCTCGGACCAAACGATTCCAAGCAACCCGGCTCGTGAGACGCCCGCTCCCGGCGGCTAAACGTTAGCTTATATGCTGTATTATCTTCTTTAGTTTCCAATGGAGCCAAAGCGTTTGTAAGCACGACTCGTGTTTGTGGGCCTACATCAGCGTGTCTCCGAGCTGTGTGGGTATTAGCGGTGGTTGACCGCAAGGGTGAGAGAAAAGCGTTGTGCGGCATAGGCGAGGCTATCACGATGAACTTCATCGTGAATGATTAGAAGCGCTAAGGTAATCCTCGCCTGCGACCAAGCACATTGCTAACAGATGAAGCAAATGCCACCGAGGAGGCAAACATGGAGCACCCCGCCTTTCCTTCTGCGCTCCGCTTGTGTCTTATCAGTCGCAGGAAAATCAGAGCCGAACAATCTCATCCCCCCTCGGGAGCCGAACTTGCGGCCCCTTAAAGACTGCTATGATGACGCACACCTCCTGCACTGCCCCTCTTGGTCCTCCACTCCTAACGACTTTGCTCTGTTATCACATGAAAAATCAGCCAGGTTTTTGAAACCTTTCCTGTCATGGCAGTTTCGGGGACTTTGGAGCCAAGATCTCACTAATATAGCCCAAAGGCCCAACGCTTGTTAGCTAGAGACATTTTCTTAAACGGAGAAAAGAGGAGATAGCTCAGGCATATCGCTAAACGTAGGGCTATCAACAACTCACTTCTAAAGTTAGTCAAGAAGGCTTCAGTCGTCTAATCATACTCTTCGTTTACTGTCAAACAAAACCTCGAATAAATAATTACACGTTGAATATTTCAAACAATCGAATGCCTTTGGATAATTTGGTTAGTTTTATGCTAACAAGCAAAAAACCTAATAGCATCGGCGTGACAGTATCGATACTCGTTGCAATAGTTAATACTTCCACAACAATGTGACATACAAGGTTGTGATTTTTTTTGTTGTGTCACGCCCACAGCGGAGCGTTGTTATAGCTCGGCGAGTTCTCCGGCACATAAAAGGAAGGAAAGTCTCCCTCCCATGTATCATAAGTGTGTCCCTTCCAATGAGCACTGAATCCATCATGTCAAATGGTGGTGCCCCCCTACCCCCCATCCTCACTTCCTCTTTGATATGATTGTTTCTCTCTCCTCGGACCAAATCAATTTGCAGCCCACAGATGATGGGGGGGGGGAAATGTGTCGGCGTGCGGTCCAGCCCTGATGCTTGGATGTCAGCCTATATGGGAGCCATTACATGCACAGCGGCACACTTCCGGCTATGAATAAATCCCTATGTTAGTAATCCCTCAAATGTGAGGGAGGGAATTACCGCCTTTACATGTGTGCAATAAGGTAGTGGCGTGGAAAACCCGAGGCTCCGGGGCCAGATTTGGCATGCCACGAATTCAAATCGTTTCATGTTTTTTTGCCTGAATCATGCCAAAATATTAAATTGTCCAAAGTTTAATAACCATGTCACCGTGTTGTAACCCAACGCCATTTTTATTCAAATACTCACAGGTATGTATTCTTTATCCTCCGCAAAGAATGAATCATATTACTTTGATAGCTCCTGTACCGTTTTGTTACGGTGATATGATTTTAGTAGGTTTGTGTTCCAAGCATGTTCATGGAACCATGGAATGATTTTGACAACCCTGTTGGAGTGAGTAGCAAGAAATGTGTGAATGTGAACGTCTCGCACCTCGGCTGTGTTGCACGAAGCTGCCACGTGTCCTTTATGGGAAATAAGTGCCATCAGAAATACGACGATTCTGTTTTTAGCCATCAAAACCTTTCCTTGTGTTGAAATCTGCCCTTGAAACTTGTGCCAATATTTATTTATCCCGCTTTCTCAAAATCCTGATTATGATGACAGAGAATACGGAAGGAGGGGAAACTATAACAGAAAGAGTGAACTGAGCCAAGCCGGCAATCTCCTCGAAATAGGTCAGTTTTGAAAGCACAAAGAATTTTCATACAGCCTTTTTAAAAGAAACGCTTTTTAGGACTGAGGATTGTGCTGGAGAAGAGCCACTGTGGATCCCTCACACACGCACACACGCACACAAAGCGAGGGCAAACCGTACAAGGAAGGCACTGAAGATTACTACTGCCCCCCGATGTTCAGAACCGGCATTACACATCCTTCTCTCTTGGGCTCCCATCCAGATACTCCATCAACAATCGTGTGGGTTCTCTTTCCTCATATCGCCGTCACGACGGCTGCTTGAGAGAAGATCTGGGCTTCCGTAAACGTGCAGCGGATACGCTGGTGACCTTTCTCCCCCTCACATGACCTCTCTCTATACCAAGCAGAGCGCAAATCCTCCACAAAGGCAAGTTAGGAGGAGGAATCAATGAAGACATGCCACATTGGGCTCCCTCTCTGTCTTAGTACGGTTGATGCTCGAAGCTGCCGACTCACGCTCAGCACGACGCGAGCTTGTGTAGGAATAGGGAGGAGGCGCTTTGTGATTCACCTTGCCACAAATAGAACACACAATTATTTCTATCCTGTTTGGAGGCGGATCAAATGAGTTCATAGCGCTGACCCGGCCGGCTCTCTTTTCCCCTCTCACCTATTCTCCACTCTATTAAATACATGGGCCGAGGGTTCTCTATTGTTTGCCTCTGCTCGGACAGATTCCTTCAACTCTCTCTCCCTTGAGTTCAGAACCTTAAGTGGACAGGTCACGTGAAGGTGGAGCCGTTCAAATTGCATGAGGTGTATTATTGCAATCATTTTTGATTTGTGCAACCACGTGATTCCTTTTCCCACTCATTGCTTCTTTATGAAGGTACAGTGGCCAGATGGCGGCGGCACAGCAGAGCTGAAAAGGCCAAACGCTATCAATTCCGTCACACTGCTCGATTTCCTCATTGTTCCGATTCGGAAGCAATTCTTCGGAACTAATGAAAGGCAAACTTTACGATACGGTTCTTTAAGCTTTCGAAGCACCCGTAGATTCAGGAATAACAGTATTTACAGTCCTCACCTTTCTACGTATATTATTAGTGTATAAAAGACTTCATTTGTCTTTCATGTTGGATTGTGCCTCATAAACCAATCAGCTCCTTCTTGTTCCGCCGGCCTGCCTGCCTGCCTGCCTGCCTGCTGTTTCTTGGGATCCAGCTCGACCGTGTCAGTCTTCTCCGAACACATTAATTCACAAGTGCACAAGTTCCTGCACGTTGTCAATCAATCAGTGGGCCGAGGTGTCCACTTGCAGGATGTTGTTATTTTTCTTGGCAAAACAACAGGTGGCCATCATATATAGCAGAGTCATTTTTCACCGCTGCGCCACTCCGTGAGTCCAAACTAATGACCAAAACACTGAGCCTCTCCAAATCATCTCTCAACCCTAAGACAGATGGACATGATAAATGGCAGAAGAATCAATGCATGTGTTTGAAGCTGGTCTAGACGAGTGTGATTGTCTACCTTTTTTCTCACCTTTTTCGTAAGGAAAAAAAAATCATGACAGTCACGGAAAAAATGTGAACCGTAATAAACAAAAGAAGTTCCTGTTTTCCTCAAGTGCCGTTAAAAATACAAACATTAACGGGTACTTATCTCCCACATTAACACAATTGGGGATGTGTTGTGTGTTTCACGACACAGGTGTGAAATAGGTGGGATGAAGATGGCTTCTTTTCCACACGTTTTCTCAACTCTTCTCTCTGTGGTCGCACTCACGCACAAACGTCGTTCTTCTTTTCGCGGTTCGAGGCTAATTCGTGCTGAGCCGAGCCGAGCCCATTGCTTTGAAAGGAAAAACAGCATGCATCTCAAAGAGAGGAGATGAAAGTGGTCTAATGATCTATAATACATGGGCGCCACTCATCAGCACAGAAAAGTGGGCTTAGGTGTCGAGTGGTGGTGGTGGTGGTGGTGGCGGTGGCGGTGGCGGCGGCGGCGGCGGGGGGGAGCGTTTGTCATAGATGTGCCATGTAAGAATGATGTCAACGTTTGATGCAGCTAACGTTTAATTACTCATTGAAACTCAACATGTATTGTGCACTTATACTTTTCTGAACCAAATTATATTCTTTACACTCCAAAAATCAAAACAACCATGGTGAGTTAGTTGTAGGCTCACTTAGCCAACCGTGCTAACTGTAAGCTAGCAGGCTGGCTAAGTGTCACTGCAGTATCGACGCAGTTTTCTCATCTTAGGTTATTCATCGTAGAACCTTTTGACCACTATATTTAATTTACTTTTGAACACAAAATTAGATTTTAAAAATGGATGTGATGTAAATTCAGACTTTATTCGACTTAAAGGGGATGTAGCCCTGTCGACTGTCATCGCTACTTAAGTCCTTGCCGCTAATTACCTTTCTAAGGCGTCCAAGCTCATTAAAACAACAAAGTGAGGAGCTGCCCACAACTTTAGCACAGAATTGCTCCTTGACAGCTACACTCTCAGCGAAAAGTCGTTCCTTTAAAGCAAACTTTCCAGTAATGATGACTGCCTGGAAAAGAATCAAAGTATGTAGATGATTTGAATAACTTTGAAGCAGTGAAGATGATTGAAGATGGTTGAGTCCACTGTGTGAAATACACACATTTTCATTCACACGCTTTGCATTCCACCCCTCCGTGGCGTTTTATTATTCGTGGTATGTTGCGCCTTTCGGCGCAGGCCGGTGAGATTAGTCATCGTCTGTCCCATCTGTTGTGTTTACTCCCAGGACTTATTTGTTTACTCGCCGGCTCACATTAGATTGCCGTGCGGCCGGCCGGCCGGGGGGGATTCCTTGGGTACAGATGTGGTCGTATCCTCTCATTTGGCCGACTGATTCATCGCATTTATTATTAAAAGCTTCAATGAAGAACATCATTTCTTAAAATATAATGATGAGAGGGAAACATGGGGAACCGGTGGGTTGACGACACTGTATGTATGAGTTGAAAGATTTTTTTTTTTTTAAATGTATTGAGGTCAACCTGTTCCACAAAAGGTAGTTCAGCACAAAAATATGTATTAGCTTGACCTTTTCGTTGTCGCTTCTGTTGATAAGAAAATAGTCACCGATTATTATTCTATTCCACGTACACACAAAAAAGGCAGTTGCTAGTTCAACATAAACTTTCCGAGTCTGTTTTGCGTAATGCTAACAAACAGCAAAAGCCATAGACAGTTTAATGATTAGCATCGGCGTCAAGGTGTTAAAACCCTTTAAGCGATGGTGGTTTGAACGCAAGCAATGCAGGAAGACGTCAGTTGAAAACTAAATATTTGCAGGCATGTATTCTTTATCCTTTATGTAAACAACCAAGATACATTACTGAAGTTTACTAAGGACCGGCTTCTTTTACACTACACGAAGAATACATACACAACCCCTAACTCGGGATTCGAACCATGAATCTTAGAGCTGCGAGACAGATGTCCTAATGACCAAGCACCGTCTTGAATAAAATCAATAAATGTAATATGTCATCTCATTCATCCTGTTCTGCTGTTGAGAGAAAATACCAAACATTCCCTGCGTTGTTGTTATTGTGTGTCTGTCTGCATTTTGGCACACAAACAAGTTGGTGATTTACTGGCTTCTTGAATCCAAATGGCGGCGTGTAAATCCATCAGATTTGCTCTGGTCTTTTCAATTGTTCAGTCCATTTCACATCAGGGCAGTTTTTTTGCAGATCAAGTCGTGTGTGAATTAAAATCGAAAAAATGCTGTGGATGGTTTTGCTGTCCCAAGGGCACGATCCAACAAACACAACTATGTGAGCCAGGCATACCCCAAAAAAAAAAAAAAAAGTTGTATAACGCAAGGTCGCCGACATTCATTATGTAAAGTAAATTAGCTTTGGCCGACTGGCGTGCTTTAATGCAGGGAGAATTTGCTGAGCCCACGCTGCTTTGAATGAGTCTCCTGACTTGTGGCCTTTCCCACACAAAATTATCTTCCTAACTAAAAACTGCAGCTGTCTGTAAGAAGGAATTTGTTGGCCAATGAATGGCCAAAAGGCACCTCTTGCATTAAAAAAGAACACCATTCTTGATTAAACCAATAGAATATAAGACTGGCAGGAAAATTATATATATATATATATATATATATATATATATATATATATATATATATATATATATATATATATATATATATATATATATATATAGTGTGTGTTTAAAAGACAAAATAAAGGACATTTATTATTGAAGTAGACGATCTACTAGCTGAGTCTGTTTTGAGCTGAGCTCACTCACAACCCAGTGGCCACGTCATTAGGTGCACCTGCGCAAAATAATGAGATCCGATACAAGACCATTTAGCGTATCAACAATTCTGCCTCTGCGACGTTAATAAGGTTTCGTTACCGAGAGTGAGATTTACTTCCGCCAATTATATTAGAACGGTGGCTCTAATATATATTTTTTTTAACTGCGTCATCGCAACACAGCCTGCATTGGCATTCTAACAACAATAACTATGTAAAATAATAAAACCGTGCCACTAATTTGCACATGCCAGTATTGTCTTGGGCCAAGATAAAAAGGAGCACGCAGACTTACAGGCATTTGTATAAAAAATAAGATTCTGAGTACTGCGCACAAGGCACAAATCAACATTAGCCACGTAATGAGGATACATTGGCTCGTGAAAAGGCTTAAAACACACATATACATCTGAGTGTCCTTTATTTTAAAAAATGGATGAACAACACAGATAATGCATTTATTAGCATTGAAATAAAACCTCTTAGTTGTGCGCGTTGTTGTCCTTGCGCGTGATGAATAGGTGCGTGAAAAGGAACGACCGCCCAGGACTTGTTGACATTTTCACGAGTCCAGTCGGAGCACTTAAGATGCCCACTTGATTGATACGAGTGCTTTGCAGACAAAAGGAGGGCGAAATGAAGAATGGACATAAATGTAAAGGGGGATGGAGCATGTGGGAAACATCAGCAAGTGATGGGGCTGTCACAGCATTGGGAGAAATAAAAGAATGAAATACACGACAGAGAAATATAAAGACAGGAAGGAGACGGCAAGAGAAGAAAACTTGACCCAAGTTCTTTTTTTTTTTTTTACTGCTTTCAGTATAGTGGCTGATAGAGAAGCTCCCTGGAGGCCAATCTGCGTTTGAGCTCCTTCCACAACAGTTCTCTTTCCTTTTGGGCACCCTTCATGAAGCCTCGGTTCTCCTGGGCCCTCCGACTCAGGTAGGGCATCACCTCGTTCACTGGGCCGTAGGGGACGTACTTGTAGACTGGGAAACCCGCCTGGCCTGGGGTTGCAAGTCAAATGGAAGAAGACCAAAAGGGGAAATGTAAGGTGCGGCTATTATTTTTGTCCACTAGAGGTCACCATCCGTAGTATCTGTGACTGAATGCGCGTGACTTGAAAAGACTTGGCTAATCCGTTAGCCACTTTGAGGTCACGTTCAGACTAGCGAGGCTCATAGAACATATTGTAAAGGTGTACAACATATATAAAGAACATATATAAAGTGAGGCACCTTGGCATTGACGAGGTGCCTCACTTTATATATGTCCCCCCGTGGGCCTGCGATCCGCGGTCGTGGTCAGACAGCCAATTCTCACGAGGCGGAATTTGGACTTGAATATGTCGTCAGGTTAGCTGTGACTCCGTGTATGTGTGTTTCGCTCACCTAGCGGGAAGCTGATCTGATCACACATGCCCAGGAGCTGGCCAAAGAAAACTTTGTTTTCTCTGGGCAATAATGCTAGCTCGTTCATTCTGAAGGCCAGATAGAAGAAAGAAAAAAAAAAAAACTGAGATAAGCGTTACTAAAGATTCACAAGAGGCAAAGTTCGAATGTACCTCCGCAAAGTGTGTTTCACTGTGTCCTCATTGTGGGAAGCCACCATGACATTGGCGTTCCTGTGGCGGGCAATCTCATCCAGTACGTAATCCAAACATCTGAATAGAAGAACATTTAGATGAACAACAACAAAAATCATGTATACACTTTACGATCATCAGTTTTACAAAACGATCAAGCTAGTTAAGCTTATGAAATCAGGACATGCTTCCTTTTACTTTCACGCTTACCTGTGGTACATGACGTTGGTGGTCTCGTAATCAGGGTTGATGGGGTCCTCGTAATCAAATTCTAACGCCCTCTCCCGCTCCTGGTGCATGTAGGCCCCTCGCACCAGCTTGGCGGCAAAATGCCATCCCTCGCGCCGAGATAACTCGACCGCCAACGTTAGGTTGTCAAAAGCGTCCTGCGCACAAACGCTGAAGCTCACCAACTCAAGTTCTCACGGCCAGTTTACATCGATTGTGCTTTGCCACCTTCAAGTAGCATTGGTAGGTGTTGAAGATGACCGGCTTGTCTTTGTTGTAAACATTTTGCATTTGCAGTGTTAGTCTGTTGATGGCCGGCTGCATGTAGGTCTGTTCCGCATCCACCATCAAGCGGACGCCGTTCTTTACAGCGTGCTGCGTTAAAAAAAACAAAAAGGCACTACTTGTCACCACTATGTTTGACACATAGTAATCAAATAGTAGTGTCAGGCTCTGACAGATGACCTCAGCTAAAGTCTCCATACGCTGCAATATCCTTGTCATTTGTCCCTCCTCCTCGGCGCTGAAGTCTTTTAGCAGCGGCTCCAGTTGACCAAGCTGAGCAAACAAGCAAGAAGAAGAGCATTAGATACTAATGGCTCCTAATGGAATGACAAAGACAAGGTAGTAATTGAACTCCTTATCATTCGCAAAGTGTGATTCCATTAGTATAATTACCTCCGCCCAAGGCTCAAAGGCAACAGGTGCGGTTTTATCGATCGGTTTGTCAGGGTCAGCTCGGTACAAAACGCACGGCGGGTTTCCATTTTGGTGATCGTCTGAATGAGGGTGTTATCTCATTTTTTGATTTGTTGCGATTGAAGTCATTATAGAATTTCACTTCAGAGCTCAGCCGCAATTTTGCGAATATTGTGTGTGGATGTCACAAGATGGCGGCATGGTGAGGATCATAATGTACCAACAGCATGCAGCTAGCATGTACACAATCATGAGTAGTTAAACGAGTCAATACAATCATTACATTGATAGTATTAGCTAGCACATTAGCCAAAATAACGCGCTAGCACCAACGAATAAAAACAAAACCATCTTCACATGAGGCTCATTTACTATCATATTAGCTATCATACTAGCCAAAGTAACATGCTAGCACAAATTATTGTCTTATCATTACACTCACCTTACACAAATGACGTTATTATGGTAATGTATGGAAATTGTAACGACATAGTAGACTGCACAGACTACCGGCTCCATTAGAGAGAAGCAAATACATGTCCAAAGTCTTGCTCCGCTGAGTTTTGACTTCTGTATTTCAGCATGACTGACCTGAACATTGGGGACTACAAGCAGGTCTGCCAGGTTTGCTCTGTCATCAAAGAGGCGCTCCCAATCCAGGAGGTCAATAGTTCTGCCAAAACAGAACATCAACAATATGACAAGCGTCCATAAAAAGGCTGTTTTTCAGCCGTTTACGGTTTAGCTAGGAGATATCTGTGTCATACAGAGCATAAATCGCAGATATTAGATCCTGTTGGACTTTTGTGTTTTTTCAGTTAGGATCTCACCCTAACCCTGAAGCGTCCTCACTCCGTGCAGTCAACGCATTGTAGAAGTCATCGTTCGCACCCACACTGCTGAAAAATTCCTTCATGGATACATCGGCATTAAAAATGTAGCAACCTAACAAGCTGAATGAGAGAATAATCAAGTCACCTGCATCTGTTTAAGATCCAACTTTTGCTCCAAGACATCTACGCTATCTTTACGCTGCTTGGATGCCAAGAAGGTGAAAAACCGGCGCCATTTCACAAGGATCTCAGAGAGCTGGAGCTTGAAGAACAAAGATACCAGGTGAGCAGAAAGCTACAACAAGAAGGGTCATTATTTTGATATCTGAAACATCCCACCAGGAATTGAGGTCGGCCCAGGGCGGTCATTTTGATGGCAGAGAAGCCGTCCATTGAGCTCCCTCCTATGTTGGATAGACTTCATTGTATTATTTTCACAGCATTTTATTTAAAAAAAAAAAAATCCCATAGCTATGTCTTAGCTTAATGCTAACAAACAACTTTGCTTACCAGATGCCTGGATACATTTCATGAAGGTTTCCATATGTTGGTCGCATTTGCTTTCATCTGCGTAGAAATATGTTTGGGAGCCACCAATCGTGTTTTTGTAGTTCTCGCCTGACGGTGACAAAAACAAAAGTACCTTCAGTCGAACAGATTCAAGGCTCATTGTTGGCTATTATTATATCATGAAAGCTGCCCGTTTCGTTCTTTTTTTTTCTATTCTTTAAACCCAAAAGCCATTTTTGTCTGACTTAAAAAAAAATTAAAAAAGGAACAACAAAATGTATGAGACAGAGAATGTGCTTTTTATGGACAGACATTTTAAACCAATTGTACCTAATAAAGACGGCAGTGTACTATCAAATTGTGTGCAAGACAACTGAGTGTGAGGTGACTCACCTTTATCTCCACCGGCTGCACTTGAGCTAAATAAAAAGAAATAAGAGAATGAATCAATTCAACAATTAGAGTTTGATGTGCAACATTTGATCTACACTGCTTCAGCTGTTTTCTTCACCTTATTTTTTTGTAAGCAGGATCCCAGTAAACATATGCAACCAATTAGTTATTTTGAACACAAATTTATTCCATGTAAATATTCTAGGCAAGTACATTTGTACAAATTCTTGTGATAAAATGGAGTTGGAGCCTTAGAATTGTGGGGGTTTGTATTTTCTTTTTTTTTTTTTTAAGGACACCCTGACTTGGCCCCCCCATGCAAGGAAAAAAACCCTTGCTCCGCCAGTGGTGGTGAAAGCATCTTTTTTTCTTCATCGTAAATTGGGGCCGATCCCAAATAGCAGTCAGCGTTAGCACAAAACATAGAAGACATGGTACGCTCAAGAGCTCACTGGGCTACCTGATGTTTGTCTGTGATGTGTGGAACATTTGAACTTGAAGTCAGCTGTCAGCTTACGTCAGCGTCACTTCAACACTTGTACGGCTCGCTTTCATTTTGACCTCCATTAAACATTTGACGTTATAAGAGAATGAGGCATTGTTCAAAGGCGGTGCTGCGTACCTTCTGAAGGTCCAAAGGGAGCACTCACATGTTTGCCATGAGCGCCTCATGTGACAAAATTCCCAACATGTCCTGTATCTTGAAATGTCAAGTTATAGTTTGTATATGGCGTCAATATTTGGGGGGAATTAGTTCAGCTGCTCCTAAAATAATAATGCCACCGAATTAAATTTCCCAGAACCAATACGACCGTTACCGAAAAAAGCTGTCCCGAATATTTTGGCTGCAACTTTCTTACTGTATCTGTGGCTCCTCCTCCTGGCTGATGTCCTCCTCCACACTGTAGTCCAGTACGGAGCCAACACCGAAGGCCAGGTTCTTCTGAATGAGCGGCCTGATGGCTTTGTGATCCTCGCCGGCCACAAACTGACCGTAAAAGGTCATTTTCATCAGCTGATCAAAGGCTTTCCGACCCAACACCTTCTTCCCGAAATCCATTATCTGAGCAGAGATAGATACAGGTGATGTAACCTGAGAGCTTTCATGAATCATTTAAACACATTCAGTCTGGTGAGTTGGAAAGAAACACTGCGGAGCCGTTTTTGTTTTTTGTTTGTTTGTTTGTTTGTTTTTGCTTCGCTTCCCGGTTAATTGAATATTCTAACATTGCGGTACCAGTGACGCCTGATCACGAATGTTTGACAATACTCGGATGATGATGGGAGACGCTTCGGCGCTCACGTCACTCACAATGTCCCTGCAGCGACTGGTTGCGCCTCGACATGTTTTGAAGGCATCAGTCTTGC
This sequence comes from Syngnathus scovelli, assembly GCF_024217435.2. NCBI lineage: Eukaryota > Metazoa > Chordata > Actinopteri > Syngnathiformes > Syngnathidae > Syngnathus > Syngnathus scovelli. Next base: position 24,755,496 of record NC_090849.1, read on the forward strand.
CTGACAAAAGTGCTTGCGGAAGACTTTTAAAGCAGCCACACGAACCTTAATGAGGAAGAGAAGCCAGGTAGAAATTCTTCTATAACAAGGACACGTAAAAATACGTAACCCCTTCAACTCAGCCAGTAATGTGATATATATATACGTATACCTCATGAATATAGAATAATACAGCCTGCAAACGAAAAGATTCTGGGATTGACTCCAAGTTCACTGTGAACCTGAACAGAATGAAAAGTGCAGCGACACCTCCGAAATCAAACGCGGTACATTCTGTGATGCTTTTTTGAATTAGAATTTGCACTTTTTTTTTTTTTTTTTTTTAACTCCTTCACTGCCGGTCCAGTTCAAATAGATCTGTGACGTCTGTAGCCGTCATTGGCAGAGTTAGAAGACGCAACAAAGTGAATTGCTTTTAAATACGACATTATACACGTTGAACGTTCTCCAGTGTAGAAAATCCAAAAGATCTGCCTTGGCTAGTCTGACTGGACAACTGTGACGAGAGGGTGAAGCTAAATGAAAGTAGCGTGTGCGCAAATGGGGACGCCGACCTGCCTGGAAAAACAAGTTGTAATTTGAGAGGTGCGTTTTACGTGCTTGCCTGAGGTTCACACGCAACCTGAAGTTGTTTTGTACAGTACAGCAGATAATATATGATATTTTGTTTAAAGCCAACAAATAAATAGATCATACAACATGAAAAAAGTTTGCAATGGCATTAGGGGCCAGGGTAAAACTTTACCTCTTGATTCTTATCAACCAGGAAGTCAAAGGAGCACATTTTGAGAACCAGCAGACTTCTCAGGAGCTCCAACGAGTCCTTGCTCTTATAAGCCTCTCTGGTTTGCTCAAAATCCACAGGTATCCCACCGCCGGCCCGTCCCGAACTGCCACCACGTCCATTTCGACGACCGCCCACGTCCACCTGCGTGTGTTGGGCTTGGCTGCCAGGGAGCCGCGGTCTTGAGCTGCTGAGTAGCCGCCTGAGGGGCGCCTCAGCCCGGGCTCGCGTGACAGCTACAGCCGGTAACATTAGAGAACACCGCTCCAACGAGCTCCGGCGTGTTTTGAAACGCCGAGGGGGCTCGTCCTCTCGTTTGCATCAGTGGGAGTGTCTGCGTGATGCAAAGTTGCTTTGCTGACTTGCAGCCTTGACGCACACACATGCACTAGTTACTGTAATGATTTCAACCCAGAAAAAGGCAAAAGTAGTTCTCAAAATAATTGCGCAAGATAGGACAACAGGAAGGAGGGGTAAAGAGAAGTTGTTAGTTTTTTATCGGAAAGAGCGTAATGGACAAGGAACTTGCCCCAAAAGTCACTTAAACTAGAATAATAATATATCATATGGTTGTAAAAGAATGAACAACATCTGTAACTGAGGGTGCCTAAGCTTGGGAGTAGTGCAGGGGCGTGTAAAGGCCGATGGGGTGAACTGCCGCCCCCTTCCCTCCCCTCCCTAAAATAAATCACTCCAAAATAGACTCAGTCGTAGTTTTCAGCTTGTTTTGCTCTTTGCGTGGGTACAGTCTTCCTATTTTTAAAATGCCATTAAAACAACAATGCATGTGATGATGACCTTTTAATTGCCACCAAAGTGTACATAATGAAGCAGCACACGATCACATTATGCTTTGCAACGGCTTCGTTTAAAAATCCATCTGGGAGGTATATCTTGTTTTAAGACATTTTGCGGGGGATCATTACCTCCGCCAAGGAGGGTAATGTTGTGTGTCTGTAAGCACTAAGTACTTAAATCACTGCAGGCTTGTTTTCATGGAGCCAAAAAAAGGCCATTAAAGCCAAAAGTGTGAGTGAGGCTGTGTTAAGACAACATTGCGCAGTGTGCTTTGTGTCCCCCTGCTGGTACATTCAAAAACATCATTCCAAAATTACAGTATTGCACTGAATCTCTATCATTTGATTTGAAACATGCATTAAAGTACAATTATTATTTCAATTTTATGTGCAATCCAGTTGAATTCAGTTCAGTTTTTTCCTTTACCTACATTGAATGTTTATAATGTTCAAACGTTTTGGTGCATTGGTTGAGTACGTTACATTTCCATTTATATATATGTGTGTGTATAATTTTTGGGGGGGGTGTCAAAGTTTGAAAGTCACTGCCGCAGTGTCATCAGTAGGGGAGGCTATTGCCTAACCCCAAGATGTGTCAGTGATGCGCAACAGCGCCTAGAAACTACAAAAATGTTCCACATCATAACAACATTGGTCAATCGGGTGTAATATTTTTTATTATCAGAAGGCTCAAATTACATTACGATGCTTTGTTTCATAACTTAAGAGTCACGTGTTGCAGTTTTGCGTCCATAAGTTAGAGGGCAGGGCAGCGCAGGGCAGGGCAGGGCAGATCAGATCAGATGGTGCGGCGCGCACGCTATGTAAATTTGGTGGCGCACACAGCCAAAGACAGAGTAACAAATCAGGAATTTCCCTCCTGCCACTCCTGAGAGCTCAAGAGAGGACAAAAGTGAAGTAGCTCTCCTCAGAGGGCCACGGCCAAAACTGGACCTTCTACTTTTGTACTTGATTTGACTTTCCCACCTCGGTTCGTCATAAGGAAGGGAAGTGTGACTTTTTCTTACGTCAAAGTTTTGCACGCCGCCCTCATTTAGTTCATGGAAGTAACGGTGCAGCATACGAGGAGGAAAAGTGACTTCTTTCATTTTGCCAAGTTTGGAATCATTCCGGATGGCGTTGTAGGACTTTGGAACAACTCATTTGGAGAAAGATTTGGATGAAGTGCGCCAAAGCAAACTTTGTGTGTGGAATAAAAAGAAGAGGCGTCTAGAAGGATGCTGCTGCTTGTACGATGGAAGTGAAGAACTTTTTTGCTTTTGTGGCGGTGGTTTGTCTCGTTTTTAGCTTCGCTGAGGGTCAAAAACTGCGTCCCAAAGGCAGAAATGTGTGCAAAGTTGCTGGGTAAGAGCTTCGCGTGAACGGCTCATTTGAATGATGGCGGAAAACAACGCACTTTTTTTTCTTTTTCTTTTTTAACTTTCTTCCTCTGTGTTTTGTCATGGTTCTGCAAAACTACCAATTTGCATAACATTTCAAGTGTGAGCGTTTCTACTTTGTGGCGCAAATGTGTTTGTTCAACTCCAACACGAGCTTTCACTTGTGAGTTGAAACACTCGGTTGTTTGAAACTCAAAAGTCTTTTATTTGCTGTATTTTATTTAAAGCGCTTTATTTCGAGCGGTTTTTCCACAGTCCAGTTGATCGCTGTAGCAGCGGCAGCAGCGGCTGCAGGAGGAGGAGGAGGAGGAGTCCGTTGCTTGCAGCGGTTTTACGGACAGATGTGTACATCTGCGTGGAGCCGTCTTTTCGTTGTACGACAGGGGGGGGCGCTGTTGTTAATCCAGCGAGAAAAACGATAGCGTTTTCCAAGTGTTGCAATGACGCCGCCAAATCATTTCACACCCCTCCAACCCATTTGACACGTGCTCGTTGTAAAAATGCTACTTCTAGCTGTTTCATGACATAGAGATTGATTGTGATGACCCACCAAGCTTGACTTTTTGCCCCACATATTTGAGTCCTCACTATTTTGGGTTTGCTTTGTGTGGTTATTTCCAGCACAGGCCTGTCCCACTTCACCACCTCTCTCTCGTTTGTCATCTTGCCCTTCTATTCTATGGCTGCGCCCGCCACTCTCGGCTAACTTATTTTCTCCGCTGCACCCGTTATAGTATGTTCTTTATTTGCTCTGACCGCAGTCGAATGAATGGGGGGAAGCAGTTAAGCGTTTATCATCACATGTCAGCGTTTCCAGGGCCACGTCTTTGCCTTGTTACAAAGTCAACTGTTGAATGTCAACGATGCCTTCAGCACTCACTGGACCCTCTGGCTCCATATGGGAACGCTTGTGACGAGTGAAACATTGATATAGGGAAAGCGGTTTGTTTTTTAATCACTAAAACAGCCATCAAGGGTGTTTTATTTGAACAAATTGTCTTTTCACTCTAAGCCAGGACGTAAAATACGTCCTCCAAAATGGAAGACTAAAGAATAGCACCCAGGTTAAAAGGTCAGCAAGGGTCAACCGTGTACACACACGTTTGTAGTAGTTTGTCATGATTTGGAATAGCGCACTTGCACAGAATAAGTCGAATCCAGGCACCATAAAGTCAGAGAGGCATGCTTCCAAAAAGTCCTCTTTCATTGCAAGGAAAAGCAAGCGGAGGTTGATCTTTACCACACGCCTATTTGTCAGAATTGAAAAAAACAGCGTCACTCCCTGCACGCTGACGCTGAAGCCAGCTGCCATCTTCAAACACTCAAGGGGCAGCCGATGCGTTGCAGAGGCCTCGCAAAGGTCGCTGTCGTGGGAGGAAGAGGAGACAAATCTGTCCTTTCCTGACAGAGCCCCAAAAAAATGGCAGCAAAGTGTTATATATTTAGACTCCTTCACTGTTTTCTCTCCAAAAGGTTAAAGAGGATGATAAACACAGAGAGAGAATTACTATTGGGAGGGTTTTTGAATGTGCCGTTCTGATTCCGACGTGCACTCTGAAATCAGCTGGGTCAAAAATAACCGCATTTGGGTCCAAAAAAGGGGCGGAGCCAAATTGTCAACGATTGACCCACAAACAAATTTTGTACAAAATTTTCTGGATGCTTTGTGGCTTATTCTTTTTTATTATTTTTGACCCAAAAAGTGTCGCATTCCCTTTTTCAGCCATATTGGGTTATATTCATTTATTTTTAAAAAACTTTTTACACTGCATGATTGATATAATTGGACCACCATGGGCTCAGCATGTGCATCACACTGATAAGGCACGCCTTCAAGTGTTTGATCTCTCCAGATGTGAGCAAAAGAGTCGGGTGCGGTCGCAGCAAATGTCTGTATGTTTCACAACAGGTGCCTCATTAACCCCCGACCCTGACCCAACCCCCTCGCTCTTATTTACACTTTGGGAATTCTTTTGCAGGTCTCCGGGCTTGGTGTGCTGCAGCGGCTGGGCTCAGCTAGGAGATGAATGTCTCAAACGTATGTAGCAAGACCACGGAATGAAATGTATTGATTTATTATTCATATATCAGAGAAGCATGCTGTTAATAATCCTGCCAAATTTAAATGATTAAAAAATCTCCCATGTACGTATATAAAACGAGGCTGAAAAATGAGTTGTACTTGTAGCAATTTTTTTTCATGACTCAACATCCCTGCGCTTCTGTCTCTAGTTTTATGATGAAAATATATGGCGGGCCGATAAAAATGCGCAACGTGCTACAAATAATCTCCAGCCCGACCAAACTGTGGACACCTCTGGCGTTGATGCAATCGGGACGTGTTTGAATAACGCAGCCGCTTTTTGTTTTCTCTAAGCTCTCTGCCAAGGCAACTTCACCTGTAAGGAAAACGAGGTGTGTGTCAGGCCTAACGAATGCCGCTGTCGTCATGGGTACTTTGGAGCGAGCTGTGACACAAGTAAGTCACCGTACACTACCTTGTCAATATTTTTTCCATTTACATTCATTCTGTATAAAAGTCCTAGGCCACTTTTGATTTTGGCTTAGGAGTCAGTAGTTAGCTTAGCTCGCTAACTGGCAGTATTATGCAATCAATTCTTGCCCAAAAAGTCTTTAAACAGTTAATGGCCTCTCCCACTTGACGTTTACTGTCAAAATAAACGCAAAACAAACAGGATTGTGTATTTAAAACAACCTCAAGAAAGTTTGTTTAGCTTAATGCGAACAAACAATGCAAAAGAGCAAAGACGGGCCAGCAAACCGAGTTGTCAACTGATGTATGTCTCCAAACAGAGTGTCCGGCCCAGTTTTGGGGTCCGGACTGCAAGGGCAAATGTAACTGTCACCCCAACGGTCAGTGTGACGACTTGACCGGCAAGTGCACGTGCAACCACAACCGCTGGGGGCCCAACTGCGAGAACTCCTGCATGTGCCAAAAGGGCAAATGCGACCAGGACACGGGCTTCTGCACGTGTCACCCGGGGGTCTGGGGCCCTCAGTGCAACAACAACTGCTACTGCAGCGTCAACTCCATGTGCGACCCGATGACGGGACGCTGCCTGTGCAGTCCCGGCTGGACGGGGCGGAACTGCGCCATCCAGTGTAACTGCAACAACTCGCCGTGCGACCAGTTCACCCAGCGCTGCCAGTGCCGAGAGAGGATGTGGGGCCCCAGATGCGAGCGCTACTGCCAGTGCGTCCACGGCAAATGCAACCCGGCGGACGGCTCGTGTACCTGCACGCCGGGCTACCGTGGCAAGTTTTGCAGAGAGCCCTGCCCGGCTGGCTTCTATGGACAAAACTGCAGGAACAAGTAAGGAACCGTTTGAGCCGGACGGAATGCCCTTCTTGTAATGAAAGACTCTTACTGGCAAATCTTTTTGTAGTCGTCGTTTAATCGGAATAAAATCGGAAAATAAAAATCGACCCAAATCCAAGAGCAATAGACTAGAATAGTGAAGTGGCATTTTCCTACATTGTGAGGTGTATCCGATTTAACAACATAAAGACCTGAAACGTAGCAATAAAAAGACCAATATAAACCCCCAAAAAAGTTTGAGTTTGAATTCATTTAAGTGCAGCATTTTGTGTTCTCCTCGCTAAGAGCTTTTATAAGATGCCTCAATTGTACACTACATAAAAACACAGCCTTGAGCGGTGTCAAGTGGTTTATATTATTTAAAAAGAGTTAAGCCGTCCAATTAAAGTTGAGTGCACAGTGACGACGGCAGCACCGATGAGAACAAAACCATTTCCGCATCCTAAAAAGCATCAGCTAAATCGCATGCGCCAGGAGGTCGTAATAAAAAGGAGCTCGTACTGGCAGTAGCAAAGTAAAACGCAAAACAGACTTTAGTAATGAAAAGAACAATCCGAAAAATTAGATGGAACCCAAATTCCGTTAAGTACATGGTGGCAACAGCCAAGAGGCTAAATCAAGTGCAGGGAACGTTCCGTTGTACAGATGCTAAACGTTTGCGCACCTTATGCGCCGTACTTTTATAGTTTCAGTAAGATGTGAAGATATACGGCGCAGCTGATAACCCTTAAAACAGACTTAATGGGGCTGATTTGGGAATGGGTGTTTGCATTATCCCCTAACCGTTAAAAAAAGCCATTTCGGCCTTAAGTGATTTACCTTTCATGGACTGCGCACCAAGTACCATTCAGACGCTATAAACCCAAAAAGAATCAAGTTACAATTCAATGTTATTCGTCTCATTAAACCATCATCGGCGCAACGCGGCTTTAAATCAACCTTGTGGCCATCTGCTTCATTATAACTGGCTCGCAATTTGAGAAATTCCAACTCATTGTTCCTCAGGTGCGGCCACTGCAAAGGCCAGCAGCCGTGTAAGGTGACGGAGGGACGCTGCGTCACGTGCGAGAGAGGCTGGAACGGAACACGCTGCGACCAGGTCTGCTCCAAAGGCTACTTTGGAGAAAACTGCCAGGAAGTGTGTCCCGTCTGTAAGGACGGCCATCACTGTGATCACGTTCAGGGCAAGTGCTCGCACTGTAACCCCGGCTGGATTGGGGACAGGTAGGAAGGCATTTCTCCCCTCCCTCGAATATGCGAACAGCAGGCGTCGAAACCTTTGATTATATCGAGAATCAACCCGCTGGGCGGAAAGACGGTGGAGATAGGGGTGCAACCGGACTCGTGACTGCATTTCAAGGGAATAATGGAAGGAGCTGCTTCGATTGGCTAAAATTGAAGTCAGCTCTGACCACTCCCACAGCGGCGCAGCCCTCCCTCTTACGGTTTGAAATGAACGACATTGAGTCCGAAATTGATATTCCCCAAAAATTTCAGCGCAGCTCCTGAAGCCAATGAAAAGGAGTCAATACAAGGGGGAATCTTGAATCTTGGAACGATCGACACGTCCGCCAGATAGAAAATCCGCTAAAGTTTAAACACGGCAGCGACTTTAACTTGTAGCCGCAGTAATAGTAGTGCAGCGAGTGCAATGACGCCCTGCCCTGCGACTCACGCGCTGAGCTTGCTAATGACCACCCTGCTTGCGTTCTTCTTTTGTGTGACAGGTGCGAAGTGCGATGCCCCAACGGCACGTACGGCGACAATTGTGACAACAACTGCAGTCACTGTTTCAATGGAAACTGTCACGGCGTCACTGGAGAGTGCCTATGTGACAGAGGATTTTACGGAACCTAGTAAGTGGCCAGCATCAAAAAGCGTTTTGCCCATTCTTTCAAGGGGTATTTTCATCATAAGCGAGATTGTCGATAGCTTGTCGCTAGCTGTCGCTGGTGACCACCAGGCTGTAAAAGAAAACTCAGTATTCTGTATTCATTATAAAAGACGTCATTAACAAAAGAATAAACAATGTCACAGGTGAGCCACTTCATTTTCTGCTTTTCAGACAGAAAAGAAAAGAAAAGAAATCCACCGCAGCTGTTTCCCTGCTGATGTCATTAAAAAGTGCTTGAATTTGCTCTCGTTGTCCAAAAAGTGAGTGTTAAACAACGCTTGTGTTCCAGCTGCAATATGACGTGTCAACCTGGACAATATGGAGTCAACTGCAACCAAAGCTGCTCTTGCCACGACAAGAACTGCGACCCCGTTTCTGGTGCCTGCTATCTCCGTAAGAAAATAGCATTGCTTTCCGATTTGCCCTCAAACGTGTGTGTGCTTATGTGATTGAGACGAAAAAAATGTTTTCTTCAGATGTTCAAAACTCCATAAGCCCCCTCCATCTGAACTGACTCTTAAGTGACTAACATTTGGCTGTACACGCAGTCCCAACAAACAACTTCTGCAGCCTGTAGTGGGAGACTTTACACAGCAAAGTCCTTGATAGCTTTTCCAGACTGGTGTCGCGGTGCGCTGCGTTTTTTTTTTGGCACCTTTCCCGTCCAGTCAGAGCAATAGGAAGGAAGGGGATGGAGAAAAAGGGAGAAGAAGGATGAGTGGACTGTGATGGCAGCAGCCAGGGAGGAGACATTGTTGAAAAGGGCTCAAGTGTCGCAATGGCAAGCTAGCTAGCGGTGATCAAGTCAGACCTTGTGATGGCCTCAAGCATCTTCCTGTCCTTTATTCCCCGACTGTGAATAACTAGCAGTGACCACACGCCACAACAATTCATCTTGTTTTTATGGGACCTGTAAAAGCCCGAGGGACAGCACAAGTTACCTATTAAAGCCGCTATATGGAACTTGATCGCAAGCCACGCTAGCTTTGTACTAGCATCTCGGCCGTTACCGTGGCCCTGCAAATCAGTGACTTGAGCTTAGCGTCCAGTGCGTACGCTCATTCGGCAATTAAGCAGCAATCAATCGAAAATAAAGATCATCAGCATGCTTTCATGGACGGCCACAGAGATCTGAGAATATTTACTGATGAGAGGCGGAAAAAAAATGTGTACAGTTTTTGATCAAAGTAGCAAAACAATCAGTCCATTATCAAAATAATTACCAATTAATCAATTAGTCGTCGATTAATGGAATAAGTGTTGCACCTCTGCTGTAATTTGCAACGCCTGTTCAAATATTTGCAAAAAGATCAGTCGATATTAATATGTTTTGCGGATGTTGGAGGAAGCCGAAGTACAATCTGGCCCAAGGGAGTGACACGGGTGATGTGTTTTCACTGGATGGTTTTTAATTTAGGCTTTCCATTTTTTTTCCTGCACCGCACGATCCCGAAGTCATCGCGTCTCCTTTTTTTTCTTTTTTTCGCAGAGCCTAACCAACGGATGGGCGTGATCGCGGCCGGGACACTCGTCTCCTTTTTGCTGATCGTCCTGTTGTCCCTGCTGTGCTGCTGCTGCCTTTGTCGACACAAAGATGACCACAAGTGAGTGACGCATAGGTGTCGGTTGCTCAAGTTTGATTCCCAGTTGTCTCTTATGAAACAAAAAAAAAAAAAAAAAAGGGATGTGGGATTGTTATTGTCTCACCAGGTGGCATCTTATGAGGGGCTAAATTCATGTAAAGTGCAATTGAAGTGTTTTACGTGTTGATAATGCTGCATAAGGAGCAATGTGAGCAAGCCTCAACGCAGGGGCCAAGTCCAATAAACCTTCTTTTAAATGATTCATTTAGATTTCCATGCTGTCATCCTAGCTCAGATCTAACCCAGACAACTCTTCCAACAGCAAAAAAGCCAAGCGGATCCTGTGCGGGCGATTTAGCCGAATCAGCACTAAACTTCCCCGTATTCCACTGAGGAGACAGAAACTGCCAAAAGTAGATGGTAAGCCCCAAAACTTTTGTTCACATCCCACACTGAGCAGCCAGACATTGTCTGTCTTTTTCTTTTTCTTTTTTCAACTATGCTTTCTGGTGCAAAAAAAAAAAAGAAAATCACATCTTTTGAATCCTTTTACTTTATTCCAAACGTCAAACTTCAACAGTGGCACGTTTTATTTTTAGTCCTTTCTAGGGTGTGGGAATATATATATATATAAATTATATATAATATAATATATTTATTTATTTATTTATTTATTTATTTATTTATTTATTTATTTATTTATAAATTCCCTGACCTACATTTGCTACGGCAAAAAGTCCGAGTGATGAAAGAGTTAAAAGTGGATGACCTAGTTTCTTTTCCACGTCTGAGCAGCATGCGCTTCCTAAGTGATCCAGCTGATTATTTAAGCTCCAGTCTGACTCCATTGTGACCTTGTTCTGCGCCGAGACAGGCATGTCTTTGTCATCACATTGTTGGATATCAAAAGCGCTTGTTTGGAGAGGAACGAGTCTCTACCATAAAAGTCAGGAAAAGGAGAAAACCCAGTCCCTCTTTTTTTAACAGAAAAATGCTATGTAGCGTTTACAGCGCCATTAAAGAAATATGCGGAGCCTTTATGAATGTTTCCAAACGCAAAGATTTTTTTTTTTTTTTTTTAAAGGCTTTATTATACTTGCTGGTTTGTCCTATGCATCATTTTGGGCCACAGAAACTTGGCTGCCAGCCTTTAGAAACTCTCGACTGAGGCTTCGCAGTCCTTCACACACACATTCCGGAGGGGGCCCGACGGGGCTGGAAACAGGAAGTGGTCAAATTTACCCCAGCCCGTGTCAGAGCTGTGATTTATCCCCGCCAGGGCCAGTGGCAACAGATGTGGCAATGTAGAATGAAAAAGGAATGGGGCGGGAGGAGGGGCGACGTTTGCTTACTTGCAAGGGGAACACTCGAGTGTGTCACCGAGCCCCCTCCTGGCATCGCTAAACACGTCGGCTTTACTTTTTGGCATGCCGCTAGAAGCATATTTACCCCACGCCCTCCCTCCACTTTCACGTCGGCCGAGCATTCCTCGCATCCTTTAGCGTCCAAATGTTTCCTCACGGATGAGTGCTTGAGTAGAGCGCCACCCCATTTTTTTTTTTTTTTTTTTTGATTCCCCCTGCAGCTGGATTAATCCCAGGACACTTGACCGGGATTGCAGATGTGTGCATTTGTAGCAACATTCCACTTCCACTTTGGCCCCTTAATTGGCCTATAAAGTGAGCTGCAAACATTCTCACACCCTTAAGACGTGCTCCCTCTGAAAAACATTGCTCTGGTTCAACTCATGTTGTTTCGCATTTGAAAACTAAATACTATGTAAATATTTAGCTCTAAAATCAGCAGTTCCCAAATATTTTGGAAAAAAACATGTTTGTGTTTCTTTACCGTTACGACATGTCCCTATTTGCATAGCCCGGCATTAAATTCTAGCTTTTTCTTTCAAATGGAGCCCTTTCCCTCATTGAGCAACTGTGCAGCTGCGACGTGTCAGTAATGCCTTTTAGTGTGGACAAGGATCTCAACGGCGTCCAGTCTGCAGAATAATCCGTCCCTCAGGACCCTCGAGGCTTATTTTCAAGAGCGCCATGCATAGTGGATCACGTTGCAAATTGTCCATGTGTTGTCTTGTTGACGAGCGTAACTGCAGTGCTTGCATAGAGGAGCTGCTCTGCATTCCTTAGTTCCTGCGGATGGGCTATCGTTCGAACAAGGAATGTCTCACATTCAGTCCCCTTAGCTCACAAATGAGGACACACAAAGTCTCTGCAACGCAAGCAAACGACACATTTGACATGCTTGTGTTGGATTAAGGCTGGAAAGGAAAAATAATGATTTTTTTTGTGGGAAAACAATGAAGTGAATGTGGCTCTCCACAAAGACATCTTCTTAACAACCCTGACAAATCTGATCGATTAAAAAAGTATTAATAGAGGCTACAAAATCACGATGAGAGGTGCTAGTCATTTGTTAGCTAACAAGCTAACACCCCTCCACGGCTCCTATTGGCCGGCAAATGAGCAGCAGGCTCGTCGTCCGTGGCGTCACCTCATGTCTTGGGAATTTAAATAACACCACCAAGCTGGGCTGTGAATTGAGGCATACAGGGAAGATGCATTTCGAACATAGACATTTCTGCCTCTACATAATGTAAAGGCAGAAATGGGACACGTATTCAATAAATAGTACTACCATAATACTCTGAACTTCAGAGGCGTATCTTTCCTGAAAGTTGAAGTCAAAAGTCAGAAATGTATGACCTCACAGTGGTTTGGCTTCATAAATCCCATTGTGGACACATAGTGCGTAGTAACAATAAAAAAAATCACATCTGTGTATGATGCTTCCTTCAAAGGATCAATATATTCTTTGTAGTCTGTTACAATTTGGAAGTTGTTGTGAGAGTTCGACAAGTGTTGTATTTGTGTCATTGGTGGTGCTTAGCTACATTTCAGTTTTGCTGCCGTCTCCAAAGCAGTTGATCCGTAGTCATCCGCCAACTTACTGATGATGGCATGTGGCATCAATCACCATTTACCCCAAAAAAAAAAAAAATTCTGAAAATCACACCCACTCTGTTAACTGACATGTAAAACCATTTGCTAGCGCTGGGCAGCCGTTGGGAGAGCAGAGTGTTGTTCTTGTAACGTGGTACAATAGCCTCTCGCTGACCCCTGAGCTTCTGCGTTTGCTTTGTGTTGTCAGTAGCCCACCACGACCCCGAGCACAATTTCAACTGCAGCTTCATCGAGCCCCCCTCTGTAGCCGAGCAGCCCTCCCCTTCCTCCTGGTCCTCCCAGGAGTCCTTCTCCTCCTTTGAGAGCGGTGACGAGGGCCCGGTTTACTGCGTGCCCCATGAAGGTGAGTCATCGGCAGGAATAAATAAACACATTGCTTATCTGCACTGACGCACATGTATACATGCTTAATGTGTTGTTGGCATGAGAAGTGCCTCCCCCCACTCACACATGCACAAGGTTTGTGAAGATCCCCCGATGCGGTGACTCATTCACTTCTGCAAATCTCATTATGTGAGCCGTGCCTCTCATCATGTGCCATCGGTGTCTTACTTTGAGAGGGAGAGAGAGAGAGAGAGAGAAGTCTAAACAGGAAACGGTATGGTCAAGTCAGCATGTGGCTGGAATCCAAAGAGAACTTCTTGATGTTGGGCAAAGAAAAAAGATTTCCATCACTTTCCATGCAGGAAGTGCTGGATTTGTTGGATTTTGCACGCTCAAGTTTCCTTATTCTTTCCAACATAAAGGGTTTATGAGGAATTAGAAGACTGATCATATCTGACGGGTCAAATCTCTCTCTTCCCATTCTCACGTATGTCTGCACGTCAAGAAGTCATTGCTGACAAAAGGAAAATCTTAAAACGGGATCCACCGAAGCCAAATAAAAGACTTGGGTCCCCCTCCAGAACCAGAAACTGCTATTTTATTATTTGGAAGCCCTTGAAAAAATATCCCGTTTGGGCCCCAGCACTTGAAAAACTATTTTCATTTATTTCCGCCTTACCAAGGAAAAATGCGTACAATCCTGCTAAGGCTATGACATCATAAACATTGAGCTGCCTGATTATCATTTTGATAAGCCTTTTCATTTGCATTTGGTGAGATGTTATCCCTTTCGAAATGACACTCCTTTAAAAGAGCGCATCGGAATCACACATTGGCATCTCAAGAGAGCAGAGTCACCACTCAGGAACGTTTCCAGTGACCCTATTAACCAGCATCACCTGACTAAATAATGTATTTGACGTATGTCAATGTGCCACAGAATCGGTGAACGAAAGCAAGGAGAAGCACAGTCCGGAAAGCGAGAAGCCTGAAGCCGCCCCCGCTGATGAGGATGCAGGAGAGTACACCTCCCTGAAGGACACCGGTGTCATGAAAGCGGAGGGCGGCGATCCACCCACCGTAAAGTCCTCAGACAGCGAAGGTTCCACCAGCGGTTCCGAGTACGCGGCCGCCACCCTTTACGCCCGTATCGCCCGTCTCTCCAAACAGTCCAAAGAGGATGACAACAGCGGCAAAGATGGGGACTTAGCGAACCCAGAGTACAAGCGCAACGGAAAGCCGCCGCCGCCGTCACCCGGTCGGCCCAAACCCCGGCCGCCGGACCCTTCGACCAAGCCGAAGGTATCGTGGATCCACGGAAGCACTCCCCAGCCGGACCAGCAAGGACAGGGGGCCACCAAAGCACTTTCCGTTCCGAAAGAGAAAAAGCGTAGCTCCAGTGACGTCTCCGCCAAGAGCGAGAAGAGCAACGATCAGCAAAGGAAGAAGGAGGGTGACACCAACAGCTCACCCAGTAAACACAAACCTCTGCGAGGCAAGAAGTCTGGGGATGGCCACAGCAGTCCCAGTCACATGGAGCACATCAACGGCGTGGTTCAGAACGCCCTCAGGAAGATCAGTCATTTCCACAGCCCTTCGTCCGACAAGAAGAGCGCCGATACGTCCAAAGAGACCCCTAAGGAACCCCCTAAGAGCCCCAAGGTCATCCATCCCCACATGAACTCTGAGGCCGCCACACTCCTGGCTGCTCAGCTCAAGGAGAAAACCCAAAGCATCAACAGGAACGAGGGGACGGGCCTGACCAAGACCAACGGACTATCCACGCCCAAGGGAACCCGGGAGAGGCCCACACCTCCGCAGAAAGCCAAGAGGACCCCTTCCACCGGCTTGAACCAGCAAGGTGCCACGAAGCCGCTGATTCCCACCTCCAGCAGCCTCCAGAAGATGGTGGCGCCCATCACCACTGACCACGGGAGCCCTGAAGCCAAGAGCCCGGAAAAGCAGGACTTGAACGGCTCGAGGCCGGGGGACCCGTCGACGGATGCTACGCCCAAGAAGACTCCCATTAAAAAGCCTCCGAGGAAGAAAGGCAAGGAGGCGACTTTGGACACGGCAGAGAGCAAAACACCGCAGCAAAAGACAGCCATCATGCCACCCCAGATTGTCAAGTAAGTGCCTTTTCGGTCACAAATTGGCAGCAAAGAGACAAAACGTGCATTTGTTGGACACTGACACCAGAACCTGCCGTTAATGCTACATTCAAGAAAACCGGGACCTCGGTCTGTCTGACCTATTTCCAAAGTCAAATACAAATCTGTCAGCCACTCGTGTCGCGGGGGTGCATGGCTTCGAACTCGAGTTGTAATCTGTTGTACTTTTTCTGACGTCATAAATGTGCAACTTTCTCGTTTCCTGGAATGCAGACTTCGTCAAACCAGTAGCGTTCAGTTTTTCACGTACTTTTCACAGGTACTCGTCGTACCGGCGGTTCCTTCAAAAAAATGACAAACTTATTCTCAGATTTCTGTATGCGCGATTTTAAAAAGCCAAATAGTTTATTGCCAACCAAATGATATTTTGCACATGCAATTCACAAAAGCGGAATTTACAGTCATGCTTGCCGTCCAGATGCTCGTAACCTATAAACAGAAAGCTCGCGTGCTTTCTCGTGACCTATAATGTTTCACTCGTTCCTAAACTGTGAAAACAAGTTTGAAAAATACTCCAAGTTTACAAAGATAGATTCAGAGCAGATTTTCTCCATTTGGAACGCCATCAATTCACCAGAATGTTGCGCTCGGCTGAGAAATCAACATATTAAGCTGAAATCCTAAGCCGCCGTTGAGCTGCGTGAACTTTTCATCATGCTTATAAAGCATTTTGAAGCATCCATTTTCCAAACCACAGCCATCTGGAGTTTGCGCAAGCTGCATTTAATAAAAGGTAACCTCAAGTCGAATGTTTTGTCTACCAACGCTTGTGTCAAGGGACGGACGGACGGACGACTGTTCTCTCCAAAACAGATCAATGAATGTGATAAGAACCTTTGCTGTTGTCTGTTTGTGTCATCGGGTTATAATAAAGACGCCCCAAAAAATGAATCAAGGATCAGATTGCCATTTAA
The DNA here is from genome assembly GCF_024217435.2 of Syngnathus scovelli. Taxonomy (NCBI): domain Eukaryota; kingdom Metazoa; phylum Chordata; class Actinopteri; order Syngnathiformes; family Syngnathidae; genus Syngnathus; species Syngnathus scovelli. Next base: position 24,771,681 of record NC_090849.1, read on the forward strand.
TGCTGAAGAACCAAGCTGCTTTTTTTGGGATGAAACTTAATGGTAGCGTGTTGAAGTGTGCCTCGACTGTGGATCAGTTTAAGCTAGCAAAAAAAAGCTCGTTAGCCCGCGATAGCTTGTTCGCTAGTCTCCGTTGTTTGTTTGTGTTGGTTTGAAGCAAAATGGTGGACTCACAGGTATACTTAAACTGGAATGATTTTTGTTTTTCAAGAGGAAACGGTTCTTTGTTCAGGGTGTTGTTGGATAGCTACGATGAAAGTTTGTCTTTTTAAGGTACAAGTTCCCAAGTTACTTTTGCAGCGTCGTGTATACATTGTGTACTTTTTACTTGTTATCTTTGTAAGCTGTGCTTATATGACCCTCTGTGTTTTTTTTTTCTCTCTGTGTCTTAATGAACTGGCTTTCATGTTAAATCTTACGGAGGACTATGAGGACCACGCTGAAAAGAAAAATTGGGAAATTAAACTTCAATTAACTTAAATGTCAGCTGCTGTCTTTATGGACATCGGATATATTCTTCAAACGATTCTTGTTGATGAAAGCCAAGAAATGAGGTCAATCCGCTTAGTTCGTTCTCAGGAACATGCAAACGTTTGCACAATTACATTTATTCACATTTTGTTGTTTGGCGAACTTTGACACGATGCAAAACAGTTTCAAGATTTAAAAAAAAAAAAGACATTCTGTTTATCGGATGCTAATGTTAGCTAATTTTTGCGTCCGGCAAAACTCACGGCAGCTCGGCTTACCTTTTGCCTTTGATTTATTGTTTGACCACTCACTTTGCGTCCAGACTGCGAATGAACGCCGTTTGACAAAAGTCCCGACCGATTTACAATTCAATCATTTCTTTCGAGTGTTGACCTAATAATCCTTCGTACCGTTTCTTTGTTGTAAAATTCCATTCTGTAATGTTCACAATGTTGTCCTCTGTTACGTTTGTGGAACACTTAACTGCATGATGCAGAGTATAATTTTTATGGCATTAAGAGCTGCACGGGAAAACTGTAACCCCCAACTTGCCCTTTTCCATGCAGTGAACTCATTACAGATGATTGTACAATTGATACCACTGACCTATCATTGCATACATAAAACCGTGACTTGTAAAAATGGCGTGGCAATTTTTCAATTTGACTGGCCCCTGTCTGTTTTTTTTTTTTTTTTTCCTCTCTCAACAGGATGCATTTGTGTACAAAAGGGCCTCAAATGCTTCAACACAGTTAGCAGCTGTAACGTGTTTGTTTTCTTCATGTGCGTGTTTTCAAGTATATTTGTGTGCCGTCATTAAGTCGCTGTTCTCATCATTTACATACCTGGAATAAAAAAATCAATAAAAAAAAAGCAATTCAATGTCACTATTGTGAGACCAACTGTAGCTTTTTATAGGGCATGGAAAAATAGCTAATAACTTGTGTTATCATGAAGAATTGGGAGAAAAGGTTTGAAGGAGCAAATTGTAATTTGTGTCAAGGTTTCAATGACTAGCTGTTGAATCTGTTCTCGATCATTTATTGTGGCCTTCTCGTGGCCGCGTGACCCACATTCAACTTCGAGCCAGCTATTATTCCAAACAGCACTCAGCTTGAACATCTGTACTAAGTCCCAGTGTTGTACCTGAACGCGTTCAATCAACAAAAGTTTATGAACAGCTCGCGGCACCTTTTTTTTTTTTTTTTTGATCGGGGAAAGAAAAGAAACTTATTTTATGAAATTTCAATTATGAAGTGAACAAGTTCATTTTAAAATTTATGAACTGACCTTTGAACTGGTTTGTGTAGTTCCCAACACTGGAGAGAGAGTCCATATTGACTCACAATCCAATAAACGTCTTGATATGTGACCCTTTTCAGGGGTCGACGAATGGCGGCTCTTCAAAGAGGCCAAGGAAATCGGGGGACTGTTAGTTTAGATCACTCCAGAATAGGGGGAGAACAAGAGCTCCTTTCACAGTGGAAACAGTGGAACGTCTGTAATGGGACGCAATCACGCGCTGCATGTATGTCTTGCCGAAGGGAGAGGATACACAAAAGAATGCCTGGAGAGGTCATGTGATTGCTAATTGGAGCCAGAGAGCAAAGCGCTAGCCGGCGTACATTTTCGTCTCTTTCCTTTCTCTGTCCCCCGCTCTGAATTTGATTATCTTCGAAATAATCTCGTCTGTCTTTTTTTTTTTTTTTTAATACTTGGCTCTGTGTAATTGTTTTGGCTCTGCGACCCAACAGCATACAAAGGAGCGACTATCCGCTGCAAGGCAAAGTGTGGTCAAACAGTTGTGGTTAGACATGGGGGGGGGGGGGGGGCTCAGTGACATGTCCTCTGCCAGTCCAAACATGACATGGAGCACGCCAGGCCTATAGAAACAGCAGCGCTTAAAAAACGTAGCCACCAATGAGTCAGCCAAAAAAACGCCGCGGACCCAGAAAAACCAGTCCCGGAGTTTCCATGGCAACCAGAGTCGATTGGAACCACATCTGGCAGCCATTTGAGTCCCCGCGAGGAGAGGAAGAAAGAAATTTATGAGCGAGGGGGAAAAAGACAAATATTTTCTGCAATGCAAAGCAGAAAGAAAGCGGAGTCCAGTTACACTTGAAAGCGCTTGAAAATATTCATTTGAGTTGAGAGTCGATGATGGATGAGGCTTCAGTCAAACTTGTGCAAGTGGAAGAAACATTTAAGATTCACTCGAGAGAGCCTCTTTAAACTCGCTGCCAGTAGGAATGATTTCATTGTTGATTATCCGACCGACTTTAAGAAGATACGAACGCTTCGTCATTTCCTCTTCTCCCGTCATTTCCCTTACTAGATACAAGCAGATGTTTTTGGGTTTTTTTTCATCTCCTGTCTGTCCCTGCCAGAGACGTGATATTTTTTTGTTCTTCTCAGGATGTATCCTATAATCAAATAAAATGATTTTAGTTGACTTCAACTTCGATACACAGTTATGAGTACTTCTGCCAACTTTTCTGTTATGGCCCCAGTGGAAAGAGCAAATTGTTATTTACTGGAAAAGAAAGCTACTTCTTCTCCTAAAGCGGTGACAGCATTAAATGTGTGGCAGTGTATTTACATTCACAGTCACATCTACTTACTGCACGCTGTCATTAACGTAGACCCCAAACTCTCTCGTAGCGGCAGCGAGCTAAAATCAGCTGCACTCGATGGCACAAATGAAGGCAAACCGCACAGCGGGGCCGACCTCCCAAATGGGCGCTCAGACGAGTAATGATGTAGTGACACCAGGCCACAAAGAGCCTCATTTTGGGATGGAGGGAAAAAAAAAAAGGCCCTTTTTGTTGGCCTCGCAAAACCAGTTTGGGATTTCTTTCTCGTACATAAAAGCAAACACCAAAATGTTTACTGTTCTATATTCTGAGCATTTGTAGGTCAAATGTTTGCGCTTTAAACATTTCCTCTGTGGGTTTCTTGTTTAATGTTAGAATTGCAATTCTGTCTGGAATCAACCTAAGGTTTGGATTCTGTGCACTCTTGTGAGTGCTGTTGACCAAAATGCAGCTAGTTGTCAGATTTGACGCAAGTAGAGGTGATGTGGTCCTCAAAGAAATCTTCTGTTATACTCCACGTAAGACATAGAAAATGACACATTGCGTAGTTTGAATGACCGCTTAGCTGAGCTTACACCACCTTAACGCTAATGCTAAATAGCAGCAGACAATATACCGGCCGGTACACAGTCACATATTCTTTAGCCTCGAGGAAGAACGACTAATATTAGTGCCGCAATGATGAGCTGAGAGGAGTTGACACATCTCGATGCAACTTGTGGCCAAAGCAGGTAATGAGAAAAAAACTGCATATTTTACAAGGTACAAGGTCATAAATGACTCATTCTTCTAACGAAAGTACAGTAAGTAACAAAGTATTTGTACGTTGTCACAGCTCATCAGTGTGCGCTGTATTTACATGACGTTAGCCTTGCGCCTCTCGTCGACGTCAACCTCCGCCTACCGCACAGTGTGGCCATTATGGGAGCCATGTGTTTCTGATTACGCAGGCAGAGATTAGAGGGCGGCAAACAGCGGTTGGTGTCTGCCTTCATACCCCCTTCCTCCTGTTCGTCCCCTTCCTACCCTCCCTTCCTTTCCTGCTCCCAGCGGGGCTTCTCTGATCTGGGCCGCCAAGTGGACATCAATCAACAAAAATCACACCCTTCATCAATTTCTCTGTCCGACATCCGCCCTTGTGTCACTTGCAGGCTCATGTAGGATAGGATAGGATAGGATAGGATAGGATAGGATAGGATAGGATAGGATAGGATAGGATAGGATAGGATAGGATAGGATAGGGTAGGGTAGGGTAGGGTAGGGCAGGGCAGGGCAGGGCAGGGCAGGGCAGGGCAGGGCAGGGCAGGGCAGGGCAGGGCAGGGCAGGGCAGGGCAGGTTAGGACAGGACCAGGCCGGATAGGATCGGATAGGATTTGTAATAGTCACACCATTGCATGATATACTGCAGTGCCCAGATCTGTATCTCAAATGTTCTGACTGACGGGCAGACTTTGGTAGCTCAGGAGAACAGGAAGCATCTTTAAAAATCTCGTGGGGGGGGGGAGGCAGAGGTGTTCCCACGTTTGATTCTTTGCCAGCCGTCGCAATCCCAGGGGGGCTCCCGGACAGACGCCGCTCGGTACGCTCGGCAACGTCTGCGTTCCATAAACGGGGAGAGATGGCCTCCTTTTTTCCACTCTGTCAGCAGATGTGTGCAGAAACATCACCACTTGGCGTGTGCCGTGCAATGTAAGCTGAAAAGTGCTGAGCCTCAACTCATGTGGGATGCATCCACACTTGCCACATTTCTTCTCCTGTTTTTCCAGCCAATCTAATTTAACTCCTACTTTGTGTTTGGGTCCAAATGAACAGCAATTATTTTCCTGTCAATATTTTGATTGCAATTCCCAGTTTTCACATTTTTGATAGACTTTAAGGCAAATGAATACATGTTTAATTCTCTTCGTTTGACGCTTGCTTTGACCGTCATGTTTTACATGTGCCAAACTGCTGCTTGAGCTGAGTTCACTCGTATCTCAAGGCATCATTGTAGTATTTGACAGACCATTGTTGTGAGCATATTCTTGGCCCAGGTCAAAAATGAACAGTAGCCTATGTAAGTGCAAAAGAAGTCAACTAGCTCCTCTCAGTGAAAAGAGCTTGAGGCCCTGGACTTTTATGAAAGCCACTAGGGGGGAGTCTTGGCTGTTTTTACTGCCTGCTACTTGACGGATCCCATACAGAGAAGGCCGCACTCTCTGCCTCAAAGGTTTTTATCTGGGGAAAGAAAAGGCACCGCTACTGCATTCCAAGCATTGAATACTTTTTATTGTAATTGGAATCATAATTGTTATGTGGCTCGCACAGAGATGTACGATCCAGCCAGCAAACTTCCAGGAAGTAGCCACATGTGTTTTACTGTCGTCTCACTGGGACACGACGAGCTTGCGTCCTCTCCACATTCAACGGATGGAAGTCATTCAGAGGGATAACAGACTCTGCTAGCGTCATGCTAATTTGCATCTAAGACTAGATTGAATAGATTTAAGATGGAAAGAGTTAAAAGACTCTGCTAGCTTAATACTAATTAGCATCCAAGACTGGATAGATGGATGGATTTGGTTAAAGTTCAAATGCGCAAATAGCACCGATTTAGCCCTTCAACATGCTCGAACAAACTTATCGAATGACATAAAGGGGACGATTTTCTCATGAACCAAAAAGCTTTGCAGCGTTCTAATCTTTTGAAGTTGCTAACACTTTGTGAGACGACGTGACCTTTCCATAAAACCGCCGCAGATTTTCTCATGACCAAGCAAAACAAAAGCATTCCCAGCAGTAAAAGCAGCGCCAATGCCAACTCTGAGAGATCTCTGAGACTTTCCAAAAGCTTCCAGCTTTGCGGTCTGAGAATAGCAAGAGAGATCTTATTCATCGCAACGGCGCCCACCTGCTGTCTCCCTCGAGCCAGGACTTTCCTGTGCACCCACAACAGAAGACCCAGCATCTAATATTGGAATGTCATCATCTGAGCAGCACTGGAGAGTCAAGGTACGCATCAAAGGGGGCAAAAGTCGAGGCGTGGGAAACAGGTGAGAAAAAAAATTCTCCGATGATTAACTCTGACAGCTGAGTGATGTTATTTTAATGAATTGTCGGCATCATGGCCGGGGCTTTTCCAACATGAAAAGTATTTTAATCAAGAAATGATGTTCTCTTTCCAGTACACTCGCTGTGTGTTAAGCCCGTGAATCTGTAATCAGAGCAATATGCTTCAATAAATCCTCACCAAAGTGAATTTCTTTCACGTTCGTCTGCTTTTAACGCGCCACGGGATGTTGCGTTCATCCAATAGCAAATCGGATCCATTTGTTCTCCTTTCCATTGTTCTTTTATTTGGTTGGCATTTGGAAACAGACATTTTCTATACGGGTTTATTCACTTTAGGGTAAGCTGGTTGCTTTTTGCCTCCAGCTGTACTCAACTATGACCGGGCCAAATTGAAATAGGCAATATATGCAAGGCACTTTGATCATTATTGTTTGATTTAATGTTACATAAAGTTCCTACAGGAATATTAAATGTTTCAGCCAAAAAGTAAGTGAGCCAGCATGGTGCACGTGTAAATAAATGGTCAGAATGGGAACACCTCAGCTGTTGCAATTTGAGCCAAGAAAAAACCCTGCCCGTGGACAATTTAGTCTTCAATGAACCAAACGTATGATTCGAAATGGGGGAGGAAACACGGAGAAACACACATTTTACACAGGGAGGCCTTCGCCGAGATTCAATCTCAGAACCTCAGAACTGTGAGGCGCACGTGGTAACCACGAGAGCTATCAAAAGAGCAAATTACACCAAACAATAGTGAAGCTTTTTATGAACACACACAAAAAACAACCTTGTTCTGCTTGCCTCGGAATCGTATCTAAGATTCAAGATTGCTTCTATTTGTAGCTAACAGGACATGAACAACAGAATGATAAACCTAGAGGTAAGTGCATCGATCAAAGTACAATTGTTTCCTCCAAAGTTTCCAGAGAATACTCATATTTACTCTCAGAACTCTTGATTCTATGCCAAATTGTCTTAAAAGCTAATCGAGCTTTATTACTGAGAGCGTACATACAAGAGTCACTACTACATGGAAGTTTGTGTGTTTCTTGACACGTCATTCTCTTGAGAAAATGAAGATCAGCTCTGAAATCCTGTCAAAGAAAAAAGCACTGAAATCCTGCAAAGAGGTCCCGCAAAGGGGAAACGGTGTCCCGAGAGCGTTCTCGCGGATGGGCTGCAGTGACACTCTGTGGTCAAAAGCTGTAATTGAACCCACCTTTGAGGGTCAGGGGGCATTCAAAAAGTCTGGCTGAAAGGTCAATCGATTCAAAATGATCCATTTTCATTCATCATTCAATTATTAATCATTCAATTAGTAATCATAATTTTCTGAGTGGGGACTTGAATAATTGTTGTAATAGGTGCTGGAATGAGTCCTTTCATTTACCCAAAAATGGCTGCTTCTAACTAAAATGGCCTTTGAATCACAATTGTATTCCTTTTTTTTTTTTTTTTTTTAAATAAGTCAGCCCTTTAAAAGACAAAACGCTGTGGGGGGAAGTGTCTGTCTGAGTTTGTATAAACTCTTGAGCAGAAGTCGAACTGGTCCATTCTCTCTCTGACTCTGCTGTCATCAGGTTCCACAAGCAAAGCTGCCACCTGGCTCCTGTCTGTCAAGATCTGTCTGGCTAGTGTGCTGCAAATCTCACACAAGTGCTCCACGGTCCTCCACAAGTACCCTTTGACCTATGAACTCTGTGAACGCCCAGCCTTGGTGCTCATATTACACTTTACCAAAACCACCTCACTAAGCTGGGGACAATGCATGATCTCGAATCACCTTTGCTCATTTTTAAAGAACAGAAATCACTAGTTAATCCCAAAGCATTTTTTAATGTTTTTAATCGGATAAAATTGTTTTCTATAATATTGTACTTTAAAAAAAACTAGAGTATATATATTTTAGACCATAGAGGTTAGTTCCATTTCAAATTGTTTTTCGGTTTTATCATTACTGCTGACTTTTTGGGTAAACGCAGTGACAATGTTACGGCGTCATTTCCGGAGCGACCCGACCGCACATCACGTGACACACGAACGCAGCCTCGAAACTGTCCGGAAATGACGTCACGTCGCCGCCATATTGACGCTGCCCGCGGATTTGGACAACACTGGAGTCACTAGTTTGTTGTTCACCTTATTTGACTAAATGGGCGCCTATTACTGCGCCATATGTAGGCAAACGGCGTTCAACGGGAAAGGACATATCTTCGGGAAACACCACCAAAGCAGACTTAGGCTTGTGTTGATGAAATTCATTGAAAAGGTGAGTAATTCATGTCGTGGAAATGAATGCAGCAAGACCGATTGTAATGGGAACAACTGGGAAGGGAACAAAACGATGTTTGCATTTTGTCAGTATGTTAAGAATTAAGGATCTTATGACATTTCAAAGAGTCAAACTGTGAAATATTCAGTTGTTTCTAACGTTACAAAGGCGCTTGAGCAGCTGTTCCTCATGTCTTCCAGGTAAAAGAAGCACGGCGCACACTTAACAAACCCGAAGTTGAAAAATTTCATAGCACTCAACACGAGAAAACCTTTTGGTGTTACTGCTGCGGGCGGGAAGTGGAACGAAATGTCACTGATGGCAACATGACCGTCCGACACGGAGGATTGTTGGAGCACATGGCTACGTGAGTGACATTTTTGTCATAAAGGTTCAAAGTTAGCTGTTAGCTGACCCATTCAATGGATCCGATTTCAGGCCAGAACACAGAAAGAGTACCCACAAGTTCTGGTGGGAAAACAAGGCAGACCCCAAGTTAAAAGACAAAGTCATCATCACGCAGGAAGAGACTCAACGGTGAGCTTGGCCAACTTTGCAGAAACATGAAGACAGATGTTGGACTTTTGCAACGGTTCTCACAGTAAACAGTCAAAATGATCTTTCCTGTAGGTTCAAAGCTGAAGTGGCCAAAGTGTTGGAAACATTTGTGGAGAAGGAGGATGAATTCATCAAACAGGTAATACTACTTTTTATCCGGTCTCGCTTGGTCTTAGGCTAGTTCTCAGAAAGTATGGTTCTGCTCAGGGCTGCCATTTGTGACCCAGTCTGACAGTCAAGACTTTTTTCTTTTTAAAATCAATCACCAGATATGACTCATATGGGCTCAGATATTACAAGACTGGACCACGTTGTCCGAGTACCACCCCTTACTTTTATTGACTAAATCCATATTGATACAACCACAACTTCCAGATTTCAAATTTGCTGTTCTGTTTGTCGCCCTCAGCAAGCCGAGTTGATCCGGGCCCAGGAGAAAGGGCGCCAAGAGCTCCTCAAGTCTCGTCTAGAGGTTTGTTTCCAAGGATGCAGTGGCGGTATCCATAACTGTGGCCTTGACTGTCAACTGTCGTAGTGTTCAGGCGCGTAGCAGATAAGTCGAGTAGATAGTAGCTAGACGGGCAACTACAAAAGAAAGTGAGCAAAAATCGAGAAAATCGGTCTTTCGAAATGATTGCCAAATCGGAGAACACTTGTTTGTGAGACTTCCTCTGTGAACCACTGTTGGCTTTTCCTGAATCAAAATCAGCATGAAGCAGCGCCAGAGTCAAGCAACGGACCAAACGCAACAGAAACTGTCACAGGGGCCGGTGTCAGGTAACGGCGTATCCCTCAAATGTCTTCAAGTGTCTTTTAATACGCTCTGGGCTCATCTTCTTACCTGGGGGTGCGAAATAGCTTTCGGGGGATGACGACGTGGGGAGCCCGCCAGCACACGGCGAGAAGCCTCGTCGATTCGACGCTCAACGCGCAGGAGCGGGGCCTGACTTTTATTGGTCATCAGGTAGATGAAATGGCGTCCGGCCCATCATGCGCATACACGCCATTCATTCACTAATGTCGTTTTTTCTGTCATAGGATTCGTCAAACAGTGGAAATGTACACACAGGTACAGAAAAGAACTGCAGCCATAAGGAACTAAGCACATTTAGACATACTTTGGCTTACAAGTGCTTTGGGTCAGATTTTTCAAGATCAAAATGATCTATTTAAGTATTGTATTGTATTTATCTTTCTATGTGTTGATGGATGTCATTCTGCCTGTACTTGTAATATCGTTAACTCTCTTTGTGCATTACAGGTGCCGTGCCTCCTTGGCTCCAGAATGATGATCCTCTCGAAGGGACGTCTTCAAACACGGCACCTCCCGAGATTGGCCCGTCGGCCCAGGAGTTTCTCAGACAGAGTAGCGTGGTTTTTTGGTTTTAATTTGCGGGTTGCCTTCAGCCTTGACAATGTTTTTGATGCAGCTCGCTGGGAGGACGTTAAGTGTTGGAAATCTATTTTTCTCAGAGGAGCAAGAGAAGCTGAGGAAGCTCCCCCCAAACCGAGTCGGGGCCAACTTTGACCATAGCTCACACACGGACGCCAACTGGTTGCCCTCCTTTGGCCGCGTGTGGAACAGCGGCAGACGTTGGCAGTCCAGGTGAGATTTCGGCACGCTGTGCTTCAGCCGGAGACGAACTTTAGTATCTCTTCTAATGTCCGGCTTGGACGTGTATCATTTCTGAACAGGCACCAGTTCAGACAGGAGGAAGGCCAGAAGAATAAAGCAAAGAGGAAAATGAAGCAAGGTGGGGAAAGGTCTAAGAAAGCAAAGATGACAGCAAATGACTAATATCTGAGTTGGTGGACCGAGGTTGCGTCCTCGGTTTACGACAGAGTTCCAATTCCGGTCGTAATCTGAAAGCAGCATTCAAGTCTATTATGGTGAATATTTGTTTGAGAGAAACACCTACGCAATAAAGAAAAGAAAAAAAAAAGTTGAAAAACTGTAAATATGAAGATAACCAAGCGTTTTCTTGAGTGAGTGATGATTGATTATTCTGCCTTTGTACATACAATACTTACCCCCCCAATATATAGGTATAACATTTCCGACAAGTTAATTCATATTGTAAAAGACTCATTCAAACATGAACATGTCCTCAAATTTACTGTGGCTTCGTATTCGCTGTTTTGGTAACATAACAGCAGAGGGCGCCATACACTGCACTTTTAAAGTGAAGAACTCGTTGAGGGCGTTAGTCAAAACGAAATTGATGGTTTTCCGCTCCCTGTGCTCGAACAGGTATAAATCTGGGCTTTTTTACTTTATTTTAATTTTTGTGATAGCTTGCAATGCACATTTGCTGTTTTCTGTGAATATAAACTGTCATGTTCCATTCCACACTGTAATAAATTGTGTGTTATGTGTGATTCTAGGGAGATATGTGCTGTAACGGTCTGCAGTGCACCTTATCCTTAACACATTTTTAAAGGCAAATGTCCTAGTTAATGGCCTTCTGGGAAATATCTCGTCACCACATATTAATTTCATCATCATTTGTACAGATCATGAAACGAGCACCAATGCTCACAGGCTCTCAAGGAAATTATAGGCACACTCCACATAATTAGGCATGCAATTGGACCTCTGCTCTTATCGTTTTGTGTCATTCATTTGAGGTTCTGAAAATAGGAGTGTATCATTATATCTGCACGTACAAATCAAATAGGACTTCTACAACAATCAACCAGTCTAGAGTGCACTCGCACGCCCTTATGTTATCTGCACGTCTTTTCCACTGCACCGTTATCAGCTTGGTAAGGTGCAATGCACACTACAGCTGCGAATGAGGATATAACGTCTATTTTTAGCTCAGTGACAACATGGCTATGGTCTGCTATTCAGTCCAAAATGAGGAAAGGAAGCGCGTCACCACCTTCCTGTGACGAAGGATTGAATGATTGACGTAGGTCTTTTGACCGCATCTTAAAATCAGACCTGTTCAAATGTGACCCTTCACGTTTTACCAAAACGCGGATGATTGTTATTCTGTCATATTTTTTGTTGCTCTTCATGGATTTTACGATGAAGCGAAGTCTTGAGGCTGGGACGCGAGAACAAACGCACGTGTACTGGGCGGTTCTTTAGTGAATCAAAGGTCCAATCACAGAGCAGTGTTTTAGAATAAATTTGCATATATTGAACCAGGCGTACACCCGCAATCTGATTGGCTACGAGGGCTAGGACTAACCAATCGAGTAAATGACAAGCGCTCAGCTGGCAGTGAAGCCCCGCCTTTTATGTATTAAGTAGTAAACCCCGGAAACGTCGTCGTTTAAAGGCACAGGGGTGAGACAACTCGGAGGGAGGCACAAGGTTGGAACAACGAAAACAGCTGCGAGCGCCCAAAAAGCACACAGCACAAGAGAAGACCACTATTGTGCAAGAAAAGAGTCGGACTCAGACCCGAACATCCTCCCGAGAAAGTGAGAAGACGCGTATTTCGGGCATTTGAGGGTCATTTTCTATCTTGTAACTCGATTTTGGCCTTGTACGGTTCTCGAACCTACCTACCTGGATTCCGTCAAAGCGAGCAACACGACAAAAATCTATCCAAAGGGCCAAACGACACGTCAGTGAAGGTCGCCAGGCTGTGATTTTCCTTTCCGAGTGGACATTTATCTCGGTAAGAACCTTTATGAGTTTTTTTCACCAGCTCGTTGCCTCATCTTTGTGTGTGTGCGTGCGTGCGTGCATGCGTGTGTGTGCCAACTTTAAGTATAGCATTGTGTGGTGGAAACAGACTGGCGTTCATGGATGGTTGGTGTTTTTTCTTTAGGGGGGGGTGGTGTTCTTGACATGCCGGTCATCGGTTTGCCATGTACATGGTCGAGGAATTGATATGTTAAGTATAAGAATGCCTGGAATCCAGCCTGAACCAGTTGATGGCCCTGACAGCAGCTTGCTGGGCGGAGGGGGCGTTCCCCTGCTTTGTCTGCCTCACTGTGAGCAGTCTGCGGTGGATTGGGATCATAATCCCACGGTATTCAACATTTGGTTCCAACTACACATATGGAATCTACATCAAACAGCGCAGGCACCTGCTCATTTTACACATTTTCTTTGCTAAGACGGATGGATGGATGGATGGATGGATGGATGGATGGATGGATGGATGGATGGATGGATGGATGGATGGAGCAATGGTCCCTGGCATAGACCTCAGTGGGTAGATTGATAGTGATGACTGTGAGGGGAGGGAGGATATTGCACATGGGGATTACATGCAGTGCATTGGTGCAATAGAGTCTCTCTCGGTGGTGATATAATGCTCACATGCTCTGTGGGGTCATCCCTTGTCCTGACAAGCAGGGCATGATGGCATTGACGACTCAGCGCCGTGCCACTCAACTCTCTGCATCGAGACATACAATGCGCACACATTCACCAAGTGGGTGGATTTCATCTGCGACTCGACATCTTTTCCACACTCCCTTCTTTCTTCCCCCCCCCACCTTTCTGTCTGGCAGAAACCAGTGGGCTTTGTCCTCAGCTGAGTGTGACGTCATGGGCGTCTTAGCCATCAGCCTGAAGGCGAGGTAAATGTTCCTCAGCAGGGTTAAGGGGGTTCTGGCCTGCGGACATGTATGTATTTAGTAAGCTTGTACAAAGAAGAGTCCATTGATACATCCACTTGTCCTGTCACCTCATTATGCTGGAGGCTGTGGTAAAAAAAAAAAAAAAAAAAAAGGAGGGGTAGACCCTGGACTGAGACCACATTGACAATCTTTGATTCACATTCACACCTGTGGAAAAATTAGGAGCCTTTTGTGGCGGGAGGTGGAGAAAATCCGGAGTAGCACATAAAGACTATGCAACATGAAGATTCAAACCCTCAACCTCAGCTTTGAGGTTGATGCTTACAAAAAAAAATTCTTAACCATCAGGATCTCGTTGGACAGTTTATGCATTCCCGCACATCGTGAGCCACGTGAAACTGATTACCAGGCAAGCCTGTTCCGGGTCGTCTGGCTCTCTATGAAGGCAAACGACGCCTTGCCCGCAAAGAAACTGCGGCACACTCATCCACGTGCACGTCAGATGCTGAGGGCCGTTATTCGTCAACGGTACGGAACACACTGGTAGCAACGAATGTACAACTTATTGCATGTGTGGAATTCTATTAATGTCGTCGTCGGATTTGATATTCGAGATTATACGGGTCAACGCTGCCGTGGAGATTTATTGATCCCCTCAGAATGTGTATGAAAGAGAGCGATGTGTGCGCATTGTACTTGTGCTGTAATTAGTGTTTTAATACCTCAGACAATAAAGACATATTGATCTCTAAAGGGTCATTGTAACGCTTAGAGAAGGGAATGTCTAGCCCGTGACTTTTCCTCTATCACTCACGAGTCTTTGTTGATCAATGGATTGATTTCACTCCAATGCCATTTTGCCTACCGCTAGAATTGCCTTGCTTGTGTTGACTGTAAAATTGTCAAACCAGCAAAAGCAAGCGATGTTAAACATCGGCTGCAATTTCCAGCATATGATATGCATTGAGGGTTTTGAATTTTGGGACAAAATTTGGAATGGCCGTTGAGCCATTTCATGGCCAGGTGGCTGCCCATGGCTGCCAATGGGCCTGTATTATTTTATTTTTTGGGATAATGATGATGATAGGAGTAGCATGAATTCTGAAGTGCTTGGGGTAATATTTTCTGCTCATATTCAGCCAAATGCTTTTGGATGGCGCTTCACAGTGCAGATGGACAACGACCCAAAGTAAATGGTACCGGTTCCTTGCTGTTTTCAGTCAGTCCTATTCATTTAGAGCGATGGTTTACAAGAAGCCTCCGCTCAACCGTTTCTCCTCATCAATTATCCTTTATTTTAATTTGCAAAATCCTGATACTGATGCCTATGACCTTAAAACTGCGTCACGGTAACAAAATAGCCGCCTAGATCACAGATTAACAACACCCATCCAATCTCCCTAAATGGATTTTGTTCTCCATTGTCACCCAACGCGAAACGTGTGGGTCGAGATGAAAATCTATGCATTATATAGGTCACCGTGGAGCTTATCGAGCTTAGACCTGTTCGCTCTAGCCCACTCCCACGCATCCTGTGCCTTCCTGTGTCCATAGTATTATTCACAGTCCGCCATCTTGGTTGGATGTCACGAAGCACTTTTTGAGTATTTCCAATCATCTTTTTAAACTGCTCTTAACATTAAAGGGGAAGTTTTACCAGAATATGTTGTACGTGCCCGCATTAGTCTAAACACGGCATTCTGATTTACTATTGCCTTGGTGGAATATGAGCAATGCAGCTAAATTCACCCAATCGCAGATGGCGGCCATTTTGCCACTTACTGTCTGAAAATGAGATCACGGTTATCAGGGCTCTGGTTACAACCAATCATGGTGAGCTGTGATTGGTTGTGACCTGTGACCTGGCAGCTGTGATGTCATTTTCAAAATGGCCGCCCCCTGACAGGTGGAATTTGCCTGTTTACTTCCTATTCCACAAACGAAACGTGAGTGAGAATACCGCCTTTTGACAACGTGAAATGCCATGAAAAAAAATCTTCTTTAGCCTAAGATGAGCTTGTACAATGCCTTTGATGCTGCACTTCATTTTTGGGTCAGATACATCCTGCCATTGCTCAATGAATCCTTTTGTTTAACCAAAACTCTTGTCCAAACCAAACGGTGTTGGTGTATGCGTGTTTCTTTTCCACACTTAAAGCCAAAGTGAAGTGAGTGCTGCGTCGAGGAAAAAAAAAAAAGAAAAGCTCAGCCTTATAGCTGTTTGTTTATCTTGAGGGAATATCTCCGGCCATTATTTGTAGTCGCTGCATTAGTGTATTTTTGTATAAATGTTTGCACTTGTGTCCTTTGCCGGTCCGTCACCATTTGGATTCTGGAAGCAACTCGGCTGCGACGTTGCTCTCTGAACTGCTGCTATTTATCAGTTCTTGGCAGGTTCCTTTGCTGCATTTTTTGGGAACAACAACCAAGGGACATCTGCATTTTGAATCAAATCTTTTCATCGGACAATTATGGATTGTCATACAGAACAATGACTTTAAAAAAACACATTTGTAGTCTTTTTCTTGCAACAGTAAGTTAGAAAAAGGTTTGGGTACTATGTGTTTGTATAAATGTACCTTTAATGTCCAGTAGTGTGAATTCTTATTGAATATTTGGCTTGATGGCTTTAAGACACCCAGTATGAGTCACACGACCAACCAGATGTGCTCTCGCTAACTTGTCCTCGGTTCATTTTCGTAGCTCCAAGGCACAAAACAAAGCTGAAAGTCCAGCAACATGAAATCTTCCAACTGCTGCTTAAGGACTGTGGGTTTGTTTTTGTGTGTTGCACTGATCTCAGGATTAACCCTTGCATGGCCTCTCCCTGCACTCCCCCCCCCCCACCCCCATGTGTCTCTGGTGTTTCCCATTGTTTGTTCGCATTCAGATTACAAAGGCTATGAAGTTGTTTTATCAATAATTCTCTTTGATTCGTGTTTATTTTGACAGCAACCTTCAGTTTTGAGTGATAATCATGTTTGGAAATAATATTTACTGAGGTTATCTTCTCACCTGCCACCATACAACACTTGTATCTCAAGTTAGCGTTAGCAAGACAAAGCAGAAAACAAATGGGCCAACCAATGTCTGACTCTTATCTCGAAAGACTTTCAAATGGGGTTACTCGTATCTCAAGACCCAGCTGGAGTGGCTTGATTCTCCATCTCTGTGAGAAGTGAGTCAACACAACAGCTGACACTCGATAGCAACTTTTCTGGTGAATGTGACTCATTTGTCTCCCTGTGACCCGTCCGTCGTCCACGCCACCGAAGAAAGTTCATTTCTAAACACTTGATTAATGAGTGAGCCACAAATAAAAGTTGGCCGAAGATTTAAGGGCCTAAAAAGGGTGAAGAGGCGGCTTTATTTTCTGTCCTTTATGCATATTTTCCGTGGAACATTCCATCCTCTCACTAAAAAGTCTGGGTGCCACACTCCTCCCTATCGCTGCGTTTCCTCCCTTGACTGCTGCATATCAGTCATGTGGGTTTGTTTTTCTTCTCCACTCTTGTTTTTTTCTGCCTCGCATTTCTTTTGTAATGTGAGCAAGTATTTGAACTATTTGTCTCCTGTGGGTGGAAGAATTTCATTGTGGAACTGGATCTGTTCCGAGGAATAATGGAATTTAATTTGTTTCGGGTCAAACTGTGGGCATCACTTATTCTTGTCCAGGTCAGGGTTTAAAGAATGATAAAGCTGTGTAAGAACTTGTTATTACTTGGCCCATCTTTGGCATGCAGTTAGTAAGCGAGCGAGC
Organism: Syngnathus scovelli; assembly: GCF_024217435.2. Classification (NCBI taxonomy): domain Eukaryota; kingdom Metazoa; phylum Chordata; class Actinopteri; order Syngnathiformes; family Syngnathidae; genus Syngnathus; species Syngnathus scovelli. Next base: position 24,788,939 of record NC_090849.1, read on the forward strand.
TAGCTAGCTAGCTAGCTAGCTAGCCAGCCCCTTCATCGGTTACTAATGAGTGACAGACAACTTGCATAAAGACATGTCACTTTTTAACATTCCTATCAAACAAGAAGTTGACAACAGTTTAAAAAAAACAAAAACAATAACAATGTGGATGCGGTGACAAAGATACTGATAAGTCTTGTTTTAGATCTCACTGGTGGGCCTACTGTTTAACTGTGTGCACTGCCAATGTTTGTTTGTTTGTTTGTTTAGCAAGGGCAAGCCCGCTCGCTGTAAAGGACCTTCACCACAGTCCAATTATAAGCGCGTGGTCCAAATAATAGCTTTGGGTTTTCATGTTTGTTTACTAAGGGCTTTCAAATTTCACTCATTTGCGGTGGTAGTAGATGAACTCATTCACTGCCATTGACGCATATCGACGTCAAAGGTCTATTAACTGGGCTACGCAATGTTGTTTTTTTTGTTACATGTAGAATCCCTGCTGTGGTCAACACGAGAAATAAAAGCACTTAAAGATTCAGCCGGGGACGCGACACGGCCATTTTCTGGGACAATACAATCTATGCTAATGCTACGTAAACCCACTTTGTGAGCTTCTGCATCCACACCCAGCTGCTCAAACATGCCACAGAGACTTCAAATCACCCAACTGTGACAGAGGACTCAAGAATATGAAGAAGAAAAAAAACAGTGTGGGTGGGGCACAACCTGGAATTTAACTTGTGGGGGTATCACTCCAAAACAATTGAGCATTGTACCCAAACATATTGCTAACGCTACGACGTGACAATATTGATGCTACACTAGCGCTGGCGCTGTCATGATAATGACACATCATCTTACATTTGAGAGATATTTATTGTTAAATTGCTTCTGATTCATTAGTCGTGGAAATGTCCAAAGATTGCAGAGTCGACCGTATGCCTTTGGCTGCTTCAACATGCAGTTAACATGCAGACACTCCCAACCTTTCAGCTCATAAATAAGAACACACGCCTGTATACACTTAACAAGTGAACGGGAGGTCCATGCCTCTTCAACTATGACCACAAGCAACCAGTGCAACTACCCCCTCTCAACCTCTTCACATACACTTTCCTCTCACACCTTCCCTGGACTTTGCTTCTTCCTCCCCTTGTCTGAACTTGTCATTCTGTCTTCAATTTCAATGAAATGATCTTTATGACGAAAAAGAACGATGCTAAGGAAATGAAAACAAATTGCCATGCGCCCTCTGGGCCTTCCATACATGCTTGCAATGGAATGTCGGTGTTGTTTTCAATGCTTGCTGACTTCTCGGCTGCACTCAGAGGGAATGGGAGGGAGGGAGGGAGGGAGGGAATGGAAGGGAGGGAGGGGGGACTTCATGTACATGACGCGCCTCTTTTCACCATATATGGATGGATGGATGGATGGATGGCAACGTGTGCTCTTTAAAGGACACTAAATGTGAGTTGGTGGGTGGAAATGCAAATGTGTCTCATGCAACAAATTGCAATTCCTTTTCTTGGCCAGGCAGTTTATTTACAGTACACGTGACCAACGAAGCAGATTGTTGAAACGGGACGAGAAAAGGGAGTTAAAAGTCTGTCAGTCGCACGGCGCTATCAATAGCTTGCGCTAGCTCACATGTCAAGACCAGCACGCGTCTGATAACAAGCCACACGTTTGCTAAATAAAGATAAAGCGCAAGCGGCGATGTCTGTTTGCGCCAGTAACAAAGTCGTGCGCCGTTGCTTTCTTTTCTTTTCATGACAGCTTCGGGCATGTTTGTTTCTTAATCTCCACCCACCGGCAGCACCGTGCGCTTGCTTCCAAATAGTTCTTGCCTCGTCAACAACCTAGCACGCAGATGGCACAATGCGCACGCACGTAGCCCCCTACACGTTGCTCCTGGTGCTCAGCTGATCAACTTTCTCGTTTGCAGCAGCAGATAAGCTCTCGGCTGGTACACGCCGGAGCCAGGCGCCGTGCACCTCACATGCCAAACTCACGTATGTCGTGGAGGGGAGAAAGTATTGATTGTTGAATTTGCGCTCAACTGCCTTTTGATTGTCTGTGTGAACGGGGATTAAACAATTGGAGACTACATGAAGTTGTTCGCTTTAAGGGAGCCCTTTTTCTACTTTAACATAAAACAAGCATGAGCAGGTGGGCGGAGCTTCAGGTGACCCCCCCCTGACCTGACCTATCAGAATGCTGACTACTCCAGCTGGCCCACCTTTTCTCTGGCCAATCAGCTGATAGCATAACAACAACCCCCCCCCCGCCCGCCCCCCTTCCCTAGTCTGTGTATGTCCTCTCTTGCTGAGTGAGCAAAGCAGGCCTCGCTCTGCTAACAGCTGAGAGGAAGGAAGGAAGGAAGGAAGGAAGGAAGGAAGGAAGGAAGGAAACAGTCAGTGAGTCAGTGCAATCCTGAGAGACGCTTTTAAAGGAACTGCTGAGGCCAGTATGCAAGGACGAGATGAGGGGGTGAGGACGAGAGGACCAAGCATGTGAGGGGGCTTTTGTGCTCGAGATGGTGTGCAGAGGCGCCAATGAGAGAAAGGCAGAGGCAAGCGGGGGGGTGAGAGATAGAGAGAGAAGGACTGTGTGTGTGTATGTGGGGGGGGGGCTGAGAGTTGTTGATGATGGCTTTAAGTTTTGTGTGTGTGTGTGTGTGTGTGTTACTCAGGGAGGAAAACCAAGGCTCAGAACAAGCAAGCAAGGCGACTCTCAACACTTGTGGAGGAAGTTGCGCAAAGAGGGACAAGACGACCTGGAATACAGCCACATCCCACTAAAGAGAGGAAGCCGACTAGACGCTTCGAGGGTGAGCGTCGCAAGTTCTCCCAACATTGCTAAACTGGCAGCCTGCTAATTGGCATCATGTAGCTCGCTCGCTCGCTCGCTCGCTCACTCGACTCTCCTAAAATGGCCACACGACAGACAGGGACTGAGTGGGGACCCCGGGTCAAATCGCCTTCTCAGCAACTATTTCCTCACTGAGCCAGTTTAGCCGGCCGGCTTTTGTTTGCATGTGGGTCGCCGCCGCCGCCGCCGCGTTCCTCCCTCAGAGCTTCACAAGTTTTCAGTCACTCTCGCTCCTTTCCCTTCAGTCCTTTCTTTTTCATCCATAAACACGCGCAGCCAGCTGTCATTCCATCCCCTTGTCCACGAGGTGACATCAGATTTCCAAACCGTACACGGCTCCTGCAATCTAATCGCCGGCTTGATGGCTAAACTCAGACAACAGTCTCCTCTCGTGTTACGTTTAAAGGTATGCGCACGACTTTGACAAGCTAAAGATCTATTTGGGAAGCCGGCTGTGGACTTGCCCTACTGATGCAATCACACCGCCGCTTGGTGAAACTGCAGTGAGGACACCAAAAAGAAAAAAAAAAAATGGTGGGACTCAAGCCAAACTATTTTTGTTTAGTAGGGATGTAACAAAAAAAAATGACTGTAACCTTTGACCCACTCCTCTCCTCCATACATCTTCGTGGTCACTTAGCATAGCTGCTAAAATCAAGTTTCTCTACCGGAAAGCCTTTTATTGCCTTTCTGTTTTTTTTTTTTTTTTTTTGCCACAATCAACCAAAACATCTGCACCGGTCTTCACTTGAATGCGTAACGTCAAACATATGGCGGCGTGTTATCTCTTGGGTCTAAAAAGTATTTTTAGGAAGTGCGTCAAGTCCTCTTGTCCGAATCCCCAAGGCGGCTCTTCCAATCATATAATTGTGAAATGACCACCTTTTGGTTTTGTAGCCTTGATTCCTCATGAGAAGCAGAGCGTTGGGATTTTCTTCAGTTGTTTCTGCGTCAACTGTTTTTGTCTTTTTGTCTAATTCACTCCATTTTCAACCACTCCTATTGTGCTTCCCCTTCCTTTGCGGTTGCCAAAAAACAAAGTGAGCCACCACCCGTGTGACTTATTAACAATAAGTCTGCCAGATATTGTTTTCTAGCTCATGTCCCATCCCATATTCAAAGAGTCCTATTAGATCAGCATTGCATTTCTGGGGCTATAATGCAAGTTTTATTTAGAATTTGAGTTTTCAACCAAGTGACAATTTTGCCTCAGGTGTTTTGTTTCCTTCTCAGCTGGCGACAGCTGCTAAGTGGCTTCTTGATCAACTTTAAAATAGGGTCAGAAATCAAGTGGGTGGGACCTAGCACCGACCGATGAGCTCCGACACAGACCGACGACTATAAATACCCTTGCTTCTCTATCGCTGGCCTTGACCATCCCCCCCCCCCCCCCCCCCACGTAACAAAACGTGGTGATTCACCTGCTACTACTACTAATGTTTGCCAGACATTTTCATCCCGTTGAGGAATTCACATTTACACCTTTTGACAGCAAATTGGGATCTATGAACTTCTGTATTGCTCCTATATTTCATCTTTCTGGCATTTTTTCCGCCAAGATGGTTGGACATCCACAATGTCTGTTGACATATTTGACTACATACCAAATTCATGACAGTTGCTATTTTACTGACATTTGTAAATATTTTCTTGGCACAGCATCTTTCCAAAACAAAGTCCCAGCCCTGGTCCCAAATGTCCCCCCCCCCCACACCTCCACTCCTCTGCTTTTCTTCTTCCTCTTTGTGGGCAAGTACAAAGGAACCGTTATCCTTGGGCTACTTGTTGCCACGGCAACATTTCACTGCGACATCCCCCCCAGTACATTCCCAAGTTCTGGTCCAAGTGGGTCAGGCGTGCCTCGCTCGGCTTCTATCTCCCTTTAGCAGCACAGATCACTTTTCATCAGATGCTCTTCTTGTTTTGGAACATTCTAATGCAGCAGTTGAAATGTAATCTCCAAATATGTTGGTGTTTTTTGTGTCTTCAGGTATTCTGGGTGTTATGACCCCGTCATGATGTCAGAGTTCTTCTGCAAAGCACGCCCAGGTGACAAAGGCGGCCGCGTGTGGCTGTCGGCCAATCACAGATGGAGTCCCACTAGAGTCACCTCTGGTTCAGAAGGACCTTCGCTCGGGAGCCTGACACAACACTGACGTATCACTTTGGTAGGTGCGCAAGTCGAGATGATTGAGAAACATCCGGAAGTAAATATGCACTATTTGGTGGCAAGACATTTGTTGCGGTTTTCTGCTTCTGCTTCTGCTTCTTCTCCTGTAGACTCATTTCTAAACTTGAAAATGTCTTTCCTTGGCAGATGCTTTGGTGGTAGACATGTTGCTTTTGTAGAGTCTTTTCTTTCCCGGACAGACACAACTTCCAGATGCTGTGTGTCTGCGTGGGCCCAATTACAGAAGGACAGGCACAGAGGTGAGTTGAACTTTGAGATGTGCTCTAAATCCAATTAGTTGAGCCCCCAAATATATTGATACTATTTGAGTCTATATTACTATAGTTGATAGTATTTTAATCTAAAATGAAAAACAACGACGTATATGAAAAATAACAATGATCGCTGTTTAGTTAGCAAAATCTACGCAGCTTGCATCACGGCCTGTATTGTGCTCTTATTTTGAAGGCCAAGCTTTGAGATCATTCACAGAATAATGCTTTGCTTTAATATTTCTGCAATTGTTTTTCAGGGGCCGTGCGACTCATCTCACTGATTCGCGCTGGGTGACGGTCACCAAACAGGAAGTGTAGGACTTCACAGTTCTGTGGAACCTCCTTTCCTGGCTTGCGAGGGAGGACCCCGTTGCTCTCCCACCAGCCTCTCCTGTCATCTTGCAAGCTCGGCAATCATGCGGCACATTCATGTGGAGCTTTCTCACAAAAAAGCTCAACTGGAGCTTCCAGCCCAAGAGGGGGACTTGCCTCCTCCCACGGCACCTGCACTGGGCCCGGACTCTGCCGTCAGACCGGGGGCTGCCCGGCACTTTGACCAGGAGGATTTGCGCCATCAAAAGGTTTATCAACTCTCCATTTTCTCACAGTTAGGTGGTTTTGCTACCTCCACTGAGTCCCACAGTGAAACCCAACCCAGGCCTGTTCGTTTGGGCGTGAAAAGAGGGCTGGAGGAGCCTCCGTTGACTCACAAGCGCCCCCATGTGGCGGATTGCCCCGACATCGATGTACTCGAGGGAGGAGTGCTGTGTGGGCCGGCTCCAATGCCAGCGGCGTTGATGGGGCTCGTGAAGAGCTCCGGTGGTTGTGGTTCACTCTATTCTTGCACACAAACGGAGCACAGAGACTCTGAGGGCGGGGGCTTGCCCAGATCCCCCCCGCTGTCCCCGAGCCACAACCCCTCCCGTCGTCCGGCTCAGCACAATCATGACAGGCCCGTCCCCGATGTGTTCTCTCCCCTCTCGCCAAAATCCCCCCCAATGTGCGACCCTTCTCTGGGAAGCTCAGCCAGACCCGAAGCGCCAAACGGGGGCGGGCGCGCACCCGCTTATTCCATCGGAAGCCCCGGAAATGACAGTTGTAGCAATGGCGCGGCCGGAGGCCAGCCCAGCCCTCATTTGTACGACATGCCCGCGTACGAGCCCGCCAGTCCCGCCAGCCCCCCGGGCCCCTTCTCTCCCCCGCACCACACAGAACTCCAAGAACCAGGAGAGGCCACGGAATGGGACGTCGGGCTGGAATCTTCCCCACCTGAGAGGAGTGCCACCCAGACTGCTGCTTCTTCCTCAAACGGGCTGCTGGCTTCCTGGGAAAAGACCCCCGGCGGCAACGGCCACCGTTTGTCAGCGGCGGGCCACTGGCCGGCCAAGAAGAGGTTGCTGTCGCCCAGCGAAACGGCCGAGTCGTGCTCGGAAGACGAGGGCCCGTCTACCTCCAAGAGGAGCAGGCTTTCCTTGCTGGCTCCGGGGCTGGGATCGTGCCGTAGCACTGACGCTAAAGCTGCTCCATACTGGAACCACCTTCTTCCTTCTAAGGTCAGCGGACACTCTGACACGCACGTTTTGCTAGAGGCAGGATTTGGAATTTCTATATGTGCCATCAAATGGAAATATCTGTCATTTCTTTTCTCATCAATTTGTCTTCTTAAATGAGAGGTCACAGAGTAGAACTTTATATCACAGGCGTCAAACTCAAGGCCCAGAGGCCAGGTGATTTTAAATGAATTTAGTTAATTATTTTATTTTATTTTTTAGTGGGGGGGGGGGACAATAAGCAAACGTGAACGATTACCACCCCTATCCGGAACAACACGAGTGTCTCCAGAACGAAGCCGAATGGCGCGTTGGCCGACCATTGTTCCGGCTCGAGTGGGCGTACAGAAAGACAAACAATGGCACGTGCACATGCATCCTCTCGCGCAACAGTTCTGGAAGTGAACACAAGGAAGACCAGAAAGAGCTTTGAATGGAGGCTGCGGCTAGTGAGTGGGGTGATGGATGGCATGACAATAGACTTCTATAAGTAAAGGGCAGGGCCTGCAGATAGGTTAAAAGTGATGACATCGTCGTCATCGTCGGCCGTTTGGATCTTTGACTTTGAATACTCGCGATGCGCTGGCGAAACTAAGTGACGAGGCCACGATGACTAAGAGCGGCCATCGGGAGGAGAAGGAGCGAACGACTGGCCCGGGGCGGGGTCACCTGACGAGCGGGTGACCTTAACGATGAGTGGCCTTGTGGTAAGCCTTTGTTAATGTTACGCGGCCAGTCAGGAAGAGAGCTCATTGACGCTTACAAGGTACTGGCACAGGATAACGTTGTTAACTTTGCTTGTACAAGCTTCTGTTCACATGAGGTACACTAAGATATATATATACATATATTTTTTTCCAATAGTCCTCTTTCTACTAAATGAAGGATGCAGCAGAGACAAATGGAACAGTCAATTACGCTCATCCCTCTCGCACTTATTGTTGCTTTGCTGCATTGCTATATATATTCATCTATTTTTTTATTGTATTTATATGATGCATGTTGGACTCTGTCATGAGATTTTTGCTGTGATTATTTTTCCCAAGCGGACTGAGCCAGGAACAAAGTGCATATAAGAAGCCAAAGTGCAATGTAGCGATAGCAGCGGGCTTCAGCAACACAAGCTCACGTCTACGGTTAAGTTTGCCAAATGAAGATAGCTGACCACAGCTAATTAGAAAATGGTTCAAATCTTTATTGAACTAACTGTAACAAAACAGTGAAGAACATTGGCGACACTCGCTCGACGGACAAAGTGACTCACGGTTTAGCCGGCTAACGGCGAGCCAAATCGACACCGTCCTGTGAATTTGACACCTGTGATGTACAATCCAGTATATTAGAAAGGTTGATGCAATCCACCTGTTTCTTTCAAATGTATATTTTACAAAAAGAGCCCAATTTGGTCAGTTTGTGTTGAGTTGAATTGCCTGAGTAACAGACCTTTTTTTTTTTTATTGATCTCGAGCAGTCACACAACGATTGCAACAATGACCAAAACTAACATTGTTTTCCATTTTTGCTTTTAGTGTGCCACAGACTGTACGAGGTCAGGGAGACGACTGAAAAGCAGTCTGCGTGTGAAAAGGTCAGTCAAACTCATTGAGAGTTACTCAATTGAGTGCTAGCAATTGAATAGGAGGGAAGTGGAGATTGTTTGCGCCGCTACTTAGACCCTCCCTCCGTGTTTGTGTGCTCCTTTTCAGCCGCCAGTTACGCAGCGGTCGACATGCGGACAGCAGAACCTTGGCCCGTTCCAGCTGGCCCTCTTCTTCCATCAGCAGATCACTTTTAGGAAACTTTGAGGTATTAAGAAGAAGAAAAAATCTGAGCCTTTGATAAGGTCACGGCGGCTGTGACCACGTTCCTTCTCTTGTCTAGGAGTCGATGCTAAAGGGCCGCTTCTCGCCATCGGGCCGCATCGAAGGCTTCACGGCGGAGATCGGCGCCAGCGGCTCCTACTGCCCGCAGCACGTCACGTTGCCCGTGCAGGTTACGTACTACGACATCTCCGAGCACAGCGCCCCCTCGCCCTTCCTGGTCAGTGGTTAAGTGTGTTCCTTGCGTGCTCGCTCGCTCGTGTGCTCTTATTTATCTCATAAGAAAAATAATTAGGTGTGATCATGCCAGATGATTGTTTAAGGTTTTATCTGTTCCTAGAATAGAGCTTTTGAATTAGAAGCTCACAGCCTCTGTTACTTTTCTTTCTTCTGTTTCTTTGTGTGATTTTATTTTAGACCACGTGCTTAACATGTTTGCCTTACAGTTGCCATGTTCTGCCTTGCAATCTTGGCCCGCCCGGGGCCTTCTGTGTACAATTTGCACGTCACTCCTCGCAGCAAAAGGAGTCCGAAGCATTGCAGAAAATGAATGCTAAATTGTCACAATGCTGGTTGTGTGTCACAGGGTTTGATATCCCTGGAGCAGCTTGGAAAGAAAGGCTACAGCATACCCAAAGCAGGGACCATTCAAGTGGTAAGTTCATCATCTTTATCCACACAAAACACATGAAAAAAAATCATTTAAAGTACTTTAATGAATGGACCTAGATCAGGGGTTTTCAACGATGCGATTTTTTTTTTTTTGGGTCACTTAGCAGCTTGTGCATTATGATTAATTAACTTCCTTGGCCATCAGGGGGCAGTATAATACAGTCATGCTAACACTAACAAAGACTTTTACTACTACTGTGACTCAGTGGGATGCAGTCATTCATGTTAGTTGTCTCTTTGTGTGTATATGTATGCCCATGAGTATTGTTAAATTGTCTGTCCTCATGATTTGCTGCACCTATTTTGTTCAAATAGCCATTGTGCTCTTACAACCGCCACTTGATGCTATTTGTTAACGCCTCTATGGCAGTTTGCATTTTTGCTTAGCATGAAGCGAAACCAACCTATTTGAAGGCAAGGCAGTATGCTTGTTTTAAAAGCACAGCATGCGTTTATCTTTGTGTTGGACAGTTAACTTCAGCAACCCTAAAACCTGAATCCGCTGTGTGATTATCTTCTCTCCCCTCCAGACCTTATTTAATCCCAACAAAACTGTGGTGAAGATGTTCCTGGTGACGTACAACTTTGACGACATGCCTACCAATCACATGACCTTCCTGCGCCATCGCATCTTCCTGATGCCCGTCGAGGAGGACGGAGACGGGAAGAAACACGGCTCGGCAGGGAGCGTGCCGCGAGACTGCAGGAAGATTCTCTGCTACCTGATACATCTCAGGTAGGAGTGGAACGTTCACCTTAAAAAATGGACACATTGTTCAATTCAATTCCATCCCATCATTTGTATTGTAAATCTCTTAATACAAAAGTTTTTTTTTGTTTTTTTTTTTAGATTCCACAGCTCCAAATCTGGGAAGATCTACTTGCACAACGATATCCGGCTGCTATTCTCCCGCAAGCCCGTGGAAGTGGACACGGGGATCCCTTACGAGCTGAAATCTTTCACCGAGGTGCCAAGTAACCCCAAATACTCTCCCCGCGTGTGACCCGACTGTGCTTCCTAAAGAAGAGGGAGCCAAAGAGACTGCATTTTACAAGGACGGACGGACGGATGGACGGATGGACAGACGGACGGACGGACCGGATGAGGAAAGCCAAAATGCCGACAGGGCTCGCTCTTGATCCAACATGGGTCAAAAGTCTGTACAAAGAAATGCACAAACACTGACACGCGCGCACACCGCTGACTGAATACGGACTTCACACATCTGGAGGTGACTCGCGTTTAACTTGCATGCCTTGTGACTTCAACACCTGAGTTTTCCTCGAGTGCCGTACGTATCACGCTGTCCTTCACTCTGGCTGCACGCGGAACTCCGAAAGTGTGATTTTATTACAACGTAAACACACCTTGTGGTCGACCGACACGAAAGAAGACCCCGACGTTATTTGACGATTCAAGCCAAGATGGCCGTCCCTTGTGACGACAACGACGACAACAACAAAAAAGTAAAAATCCCAAATCAACTTGCTGTTATGTAGCCAGACTGAGGGACAATGTGCTATTTCTTTTGTAAAGATTTTATTTTTTTAGATTCTGTTCAAAGCAATCTGATGCCAGAGCAGAATGAAAATACGTGTAGTATTTTTTAATTTATGGATTTTTTGTTTTTCGCAAATGTCTTAAGAAGCAATATGCTGCACAAAAGTAGAGTGTGTCCTTTAAGCCAGACGACCTTTCTCTCTCTGAGAGGGGATGGGATTTGAGGGAGGGAGGGAGGGAGGAAGGAAATAGGAGGGGTGGGGGGGTATTTAAATCCAGGGGGGGAAAGTATATGTACATATAAATAAAATTTTCAGCTGGCAAGAAAAACTCATTCGTTGAGCCTGTTCTTTTTAGAAATGCAGCGGTGCCTTAAAAGATTGCTTCCAAGTAGCCCCCAGTGGCCTGGCCCGTGGCACGAGACACGAGAAGATGCGCTTGGGCACGGGCGTTCCCGACGACTTGGCTCTGAAGTAGGGGAAGGTCCACGTGGTGATTTTGTGCGGCGGCGCCCAGACGACCTGTCGGTAGCAACCATGAAAATACATTTGAACAATGCTTCACACAAAATCATGATGTTCTAAATCATCATCTCATTTATGGATGTTTGGGGACCAATGTGCAAATAAACAAAAATATCTGCTTTAGTATTTTTATATAGCACCACATTTCAAAAACAAAAATCCTCACAAATTCCCCAAACATGCATGTTGGGTTCATTGAAAACTCATGAGAAAAATCATGGTTCCTTAATAACCAAGTCGCCACCTTCCTTCTTACCCGAATTTACTGTTCAACCGTCTTAAAACTGCAGAGTTAAAAGTTGCACTGACCCAAGAAGTTGGCTCAATTTGACTCAACTTTGGGTTGGATTGCAAAGCACAAGCCTTTTGGATTTTTTTTTTTTTAACAGCAAAACAATTTGACCCAACATTTTTAGCTCTATTTTATATAGACATTGAAATAAAAGTTTAGAAAAATCATGTCGGATCTTATTTGACTTTGATAAAGGATCACTACTTCCTTATAAATAGAGCAGTGCTTCCCCCTTCTGGCTACTAATGGCGTTGCACAACTAACCAAACCAAAAAAAACACCCCTTGTACCCAAGGAGCGACACAGTTTAAAACAATAAATATTATACAACTTAAAGTTTGCTACCCAAGGAGCGACACTGTATGTAACTTTAAAATTTGGGGCTGCTCTGAGACGAGCTGCGCTGCGCTGCGCTGCGCTGAACTGCGCCGCGCTCCACTGCACTGCGCTGCGCGGTGGTATTTGATGAGAAGGGGAGTCGCTAATTCTAGGGTTACGCTTGCTTGTCTTGTGTGAGTTCGATTCCCGCATGTGAATGTGGGCGTGTGAGGAAAACCAAATATTTGACGAGAAGGAAGTTGCAATCTCCCGGCATGCATTTGCTTTCACTTGCTCTTCTTCCTCTGTCTGCTGAGCGCGTCCGAATCGAAACGGTAAATACAATTCTTTTGACACCCTATGATTTAACAATGTAAGCATGTATCTCGACATTTTGAGCAATACGCAGTCTGTGTTATAGAACGGTGTTCGTCTATTTTGATAAGGGGACTCTGAAATTTGCCTCAAGGAAGGAACACAATTGCACATTCGTAGTTGTCGGAGACGGTGCGCAGAGACCGTCAACAAGTAACAACTGTAAAGTTTCGAGACGAAATTAACAAGTGATGGACGGTTATTTTAAATAACAACAAATACAATCATTGTTAAACGATACGTATAAACATTTTCTGCGAGCTCCCGATTTCGGATTATATTTTGTTGACGGTCCCTGCGCACCGTCTTCGCGTCGGCTGATGACATATTCCTCGCTCCAATGACAAGTGTATTAAAAATCAACCATAACAGCTTGGGTATCATTATTATTATTTGACAGAACAAGGTAACCTGAATTCACTGACCGTGAGATTGTCGGGTTGTTCTAAAATTAGCCGCATATTTCTAATGGTTTGATTTAGTGCATCGAACAATGGGGAAGCGATGTAACAGGGAACAAAAGTGCATTTATTATATTTATCCATAAATATGCTATTTTTTAATTCCCAGTCGTCCAGATTATGGTCATCTGTAAAAATCGGGTAAAAACAATTGAATTCTTCTTGTTTGGAGATATCTTTTTTTTTTTTTCCTAGAAAACGTTAATAAATTACTTTATGCTATAGCTGTTCAAAGCTACAGGTTATTTAGAGGAAATGAAATTGATTTGGATTAATATGATGTTTTTAATCCTACTCATTCTTCTTCGATAATCCTTTGAAGGGTCTACTGCAGGGCGCAGGGTCAACTGTGACAAGTATCATTTTGGCCCACATCCCTGAACCCGCCGTCCTCGTTTCAAAGTCAGGTAAATCATTTCAACTCCATTTCAAGCTCTGAGCAATTTCAAAAAGCATTACTGTCTGGCACGTGCTCATTTTAAATACCTAGACAATTACCATTCTAAATATAGTTTGTGTGTTTTTTTGCGCTGATTTTTATTCCAACAGGTGGTTGCAGTAGCCACCATGTTTGTGGCTGCTCTTCGCTTGGTGGTCTTTCTTCACCTGGGCCAAGCGTTTGGGGCACAGCTCTCACAGTTGAGTCTGCCTGACGTCACCGGTGCTCAGCCGTTCCCCTGGGATCAGATGAGGCTCCCGCAAAGCGTCATCCCCGTCCATTACGACCTGACCATTCACCCCAATCTGACCACTCTGACCTTCACCGGCGTGGTTCGCATCCAGTTGGATGTGCAAGAAGACACCAAAGCTATCATTTTGCACGCCAAGCAGTTGAAGACCTTCAACGCGAGGCTCAAGACGCCCCAGGGGGTGAAGTCTCTTCAGATTTTGGAGAACTCTATTTACCATCAGCTTGCTCTGATGTCAGATGAAGTGATCCCTCAAGGGGAGGACTACGAGGTCCATTTGGAATTTTCCGCAAATCTCTCAGACAGCTACCATGGTTTTTATAAGAGCAGCTACCGCACCAGCAGTGGGGAGCTCCGGTAAGTGTTTTTGCATTTTTTTTGTTTTATTTTTCGCTAAAGTAATATTAAGGGCCGACCCGATATTAACGAATTGAGGTCAATGCCGATTCTGACATTTGTTACGATCAAACTGGGGGGTGGGATAAAGAAGCTTGCTGCGTACGTGGCAGTTGGCACCAGCATTGCGGTAGTCGTTACTGCTCCCTGTTGGATTGGAGAAGAATGACATGTGGAACTCTTTTGTTCATGTTATTAGGATAATGGCCTCCACGCAGTTTGAAGCCACCTTTGCCCGAGCAGCCTTCCCTTGTTTCGATGAGCCCGCCTTTAAAGCCAACTTCACCATCGCCATCATTCGGGAACCGCAACACATAGCCCTTTCCAATATGCCCAAGGTACTGGACAATATATGCGGACGGACTGCACTTGTTTTGTCACTGTCGCTATATGGATTGTTGTTGCTCTGTATCTGTTACGTCGCAGACAAAATCGGTGGCATTGCCAGGAGATATGTTTGAGGATCACTTTGCCACCACAGTGAAGATGAGCACGTACTTGGTAGCCTTCATCGTGTCTGACTTTCACTCTGTGAGCAAGACGAGCCAACATGGCGTCAAGGTGAGGGAGAGCCTCACTCCCAGATTCATTCACGTGTTTCACATATCTTGATTATCTTGATTTTTTTTTTTGGGGGGGGGGCATCTCAATCCAAGCCTTTGATTTGAGTTTAAAACTGTAAAACTGTTCTGTGGAAAAGGTTGGAGGTTTTTTCGGACACAAAATGGTTTCACGGAAAGATGATTTGAGTCTTTGGATTTTATTCACGCAAAATAAAATTGGATCCATTAATGGACCGAATGTTGGATTTGATTGAAAGCTAAATCGCAAGGCACCACACGTTAGCGTTATGGAGGAGCGTGTCATGTTAAACATCAATGATGCATTCTTAATCGCCGTCAGATTTCGGTCTACGCCGTCGCTGAGAAAATCAACCAGACGGACTTCGCGCTGGACGCCGCTGTGAAGCTGCTCGACTTTTACGACGACTACTTCGATATTCCTTACCCGCTTCCCAAACAGGGTGAGCATGTTTTGAGGCATTTGACGGCAGCCAGAATGCGAGATGTCACAACAGTTACCACCAAAAACTTCTTCTAACCTTTTCGGTCAAATACATTTAGCCTCTTTGCAATCAAAGTCAAAGTCAAAGTCAGCAACAAAAGTTTTCACGAACAAGAAACTGGCAATCTTTGTCTCTCTTTCTTTGGACTCTGGATTTATAGTCTATGCAAGGTTGTGGTTATCGTGAATAACAGGTAACCCCAGTTGCGCACCGGTACATTGCAGGTGTGCATATGACCTCGGGTGCTCGGCTAATTCTTACAGACATCCTGAATAATTGCCATTCCGCAGCTACAAGGGGGACAGTAGTTGAATGACATGTCTCCGTTTCACATTTCACCTGACGACGGGTGATAAATGACGTTGACTGGCAGTGATGAAGCCTAGGCTATGCCATGTATGTGTGTTCTCACATGTCTCAACAAGTCAGTAAACACACGGGCGGAAAGAAAAACAAGCACACCGATATTTATTTCAGAATCTATTTATGACTGGATGTTTTGTCTTTCCTTTTGCTTCCCGCAGACCTGGCCGCCATCCCCGATTTCCAGTCGGGGGCGATGGAGAACTGGGGTCTGACCACCTACAGAGAGGCCGCCCTTCTCTTCCACCCGGAAAAATCCTCCGTTTCGGACAAAGTGCAAATCGCCATGATTATCGCTCACGAGCTTGCGCACCAGGCAAGAGCACCGCAATGCATCAGCGGGAAGGATTTCGCAGTGGCTGTAAAAAGTCTACACACCCCTATTTAAATGCCAGGTATTTGTAAGAGTCAAAGAAAACCAAGATAAATCAATTCAAAAAAAAAAAATTCGCAATACGATTTGCTCCTTGTAAGCCCCAAGGGACACCATGGGCTCCGTTCTAAAAATAGCCCACCAGCGATGGGACACTGTGACTTACTAAGAATTCAAACAAAAGAGGAACAAGACAAACACAAAAGGAAGTGAACACAAGATCACAAAAACCTGGCATATGATCAAGGGTGTGTGGACTTTTGCCACGCACTGTATTTGAATATTTGTCCATTGTCCTGTCTGTTGCAGTGGTTTGGCAACTTGGTGACGATGGAGTGGTGGAATGACCTGTGGCTCAACGAGGGTTTTGCCAAGTTTATGGAGTTGATCGCCGTGGACGTCATCTACCCGGAGCTCCAAGCGGTGAGAGCTTCAGCCGCCGTGCGCGAGGGATTCATTCAGCACGTACAAAAGCCACCAACAAGTCTCTTACCTCTTAGAGTGACTTATTCTTGGGGAAGTGCTACAACGCCATGGAGGTGGACAGTCTCACCTCATCACACCCCGTTTCCACCCCGGTGGAAAACCCCACTGAGATCCAGGAAATGTTTGATGAAGTGTCTTACGATAAGGTCTGTTTTTTTTTTTTTCCATTGTTTCCTTGTTCAGGGTGCGTCTTTCTTTGTTTTACACTTTCTGCTTTTCAGGGAGCGTGCGTTCTGAATATGCTGAAAGACTTCCTGACACCTCAAGTGTTCGAGGTGGGGATCGTTCGCTACTTGAAGCGTTACAGCTACAGAAACACCGTCAACAGCCACCTGTGGGAGAGCTTGACCAACGTGAGTGACCAAATCATTTTTGCAATCTTCTTTATCCTCTGCGGAAAACAAATATTATTACTGCAGCTCACTGAGGAGTTGTGATGATCTCTTATTATGGTGGCAAAGGCGACGTTCCATTTAATGATGTCTTTGCCACATGTTTTGCGATATTGTTTACAATATGATAGTGATTTTTTTTCATGAAAAAAATGATCACCTATTAAATCACAATTACCATATTGAGCTAAAATAAATCACTATTACTCTATATTATTTTTCAAAACCATTTCACAGTATTTGTAAAGTGCACAAAAACAATACATTTAATAAACAAAACAAATACAATTTTACAATAAAATAAATAAATCAAATTTAACAAGACAGAAACGTTTTCTATGTAGCATGCCACTTCTATTCTATATAGCAATAAATAAATATATAACCCAATAACATTTAACAAGACAGAAACATTTTCTATGCAGCATGCCACTAAATCATTCAATCAATCAAATTAAATAAGTTCGAAACATTTTCTATATAGCATGCCACTCTTTCTATCTCGTTTGATATCTTGAACAGGTTTGCGATCTGAATGATCTACCAGGCGCGCCATCAAAGCAAAAAGAATTCTGCTCAAAGCAAACCCTCCCATCTGGAGAATTAGTAAGGTTCTATGCATGAACATATCACCAAATGTTTTGGACATGTTGAGGTTGATTTGTGTGCTCACAAAACAGTACGATGGGGAGAAGTTTGACATCAAGAGCATCATGGAAACGTGGACGCTACAGACGGGATTTCCGCTAGTCAACATTGAATTAAAATCTCGCAAGCTCCTGCTCACCCAGGAGCGTTACCTGAAGATGGAGCCTCCGCCCGCCTCCTCCTCTACCTCCGCCGCCACCACCGAAGCCACCGACGCCCCCACCCATGCCGAGAAGTAAAAAAAAAAAAAAAAAATGCCGCTTGTCCTCATTAGACTGAAGACTCAAATTTGAAAACAAAGTACACATTTGAACCCATGGTATGTCATGCTACGTGGTGTTAGCGAAATCGCTTAAAAGAGCTCAAAATACATTAAGACTCTCCTAAAAGCCATGCTTATGACTGGCTAGGCCCACTTGCAATGATTTTGGGTTTTTTCTTTTTCTATAAATGCAATTCTAATAGCGCGATGTGTTCAGGTCCATTTGGAAAATTCCACTGACATACAAGACAAGCGACTCTGCCACAACATACCATCACCTGATGAAATCCCCAGTCGGTAAGAAGTTGATTTAAAAAAAAAACAATAACAATAATAATCTTGACTTTCTCATGTTTTGCATGCAGTATTTCTTTCTTTCTTTCTTTCTTCATTTAACATAATGAAACATTTTTGCTGTTTTGTGCTTGTTCAGTACTTGAATTGCATGTAGTGTAACTTCCTTCCTTGTCCACAGATCTCCTGCGCCTCCCAAACAACGTGGACTGGGTTAAGTTCAACGTGGACATGAACGGCTACTACATCGTTCACTACGGCAAAGAGGGGTGGAAGAATCTGATTAAAGTGCTGCACTACAACCACACGGTGCTCAGCAGCAAGGACCGTGTCAGCCTCATGCATGACGTCTTCCGGCTAGCCAGGTCAGGATTTGCATTTCTTTCAGTCACAAGTTAGGAACATATCGAGCTATTGACCTATAGTCTGTGTGTGTGTGTGTTGTGTGTATATTCTATGTCTGTCTGTCTGTACGTAATATATATGTATATATAATGTGTATATGTAATGTGTGTGTTGTAGCATCAAGAAGGTTCGCTTGGACACAGCCCTGGAGCTCGCTTCGTATCTGCCCAAAGAGACCGACATCATGACCGTGACTCAGGGCTTCAGAGAGCTCATCCCGATCTATAAACTGATAGAAAGAAGGGAAATTGCACTTCTGGAAGACAGCATGAAGGTTGGCAAAGTCTGCCTGTTGTTTTTGTGCTTTGGAGGCAGACACTGGTGCGACCGAGCATATCAAATGATAATGAAGTCCCCAAAAATTGCAGTTGAAATGCTGTCTGACTGGTTTCATTTGGCGTCTGAGTGAGATGCGTCTGAAGGCTTTTGTCACATGACTTGCTTACCGACTGTTAAATGAATTTGTCATGTCACAGCCTGAGTCTGATATTTGCCAAGTAAAATACAGGAAGAAGTGATCATAAAATCACTTTTTTGGTCCCTTAAGACTTACACAAAGATGCAGAGACACAACATTTTTGACACTTTCCTAATTTTTAAACTTGACTAAACTGACGGGCCCCAGTTGAAAGCCCTGGCAACAAAAGTGAGCACACCCCTAAAAGAAATTTCGCTTTGGGTCCGTTCGACTGAATGTGCGATTGAATCAAAAGAGAGCAGAGCAATTCCGCTCAACACATGAGTGATACAGAAAATGGATGAATGAATTCCACCCGACGATCATGTTTTGTTCACAGACTTTTATGCTGGACCTGTTCAAGCATTTGATTGACACTCAGAAGTGGGACGACTCCGGTTCGTCGTCCGAGCGGACGATGCGTAGCTACCTGCTGCTGTTTGCCTGCGTCAGGAACTACACTCCCTGCGTGACCAAAGCCAAGCACATATTCAACCTTTGGAAGGACTCGGACGGCCAAATAAGGTGAGAGGCGCCGTTCCCTCAGGACCTTTGAGTCACCTCACCATGGTGACGAACGAAGACGTCTGCTTTCAGCCTCCCCGTCGACATCACCTTGGCCGTGTATGTTGTCGGGGCTCAAACAGAGGAAGGCTGGGACTTCCTCTTTGACTTCTACCGCCGGACTTTGGAAATGTCCGTCCAGAGCCGCATCAGGATTGCCTTGACCATCAGCCCGTTGTATAAAAAGCTCAAGTGGTACGTATTCAGTTGGCATTTTTTCCATGATTTTGGAACGATTATCAACATTGGACTCGGGACACCTCTAATTATTATTATTATCATTTTTTGGGGCCTATACATAAACGAGAAAAAAATGCAATCATTTAAACATACGACGCAAGTGTAAAAAGATGGGTCTGTAGCGCCCCCTGCAGCACACTGCTCTCGTTATTCTCTATCGATCTTTGAGTATTAATATTGCATTTTTGATGGATTGAATCATTTTTCAAAGAGTGGGTCTCTTCCTTCTTTCAACTGCAGGCTTCTGGAGCAGAGTCTTCTGGGTGAAGTGGTGAAAACTCAAGAGCTCCCAGATGTGGTGGTCTCTATCAGCAGGAACCCCCGAGGCCACAGACTAGCATGGGACTTCCTCCGAGTTAACTGGGCGACCCTGATCAAAAAGTCAGTCGTAAGCCGCACCGCAAATGACTTTTATGGCTCAAGATACTGGTTATTATTATTACAAAATGGGACAAGTGTCGACATGTGGACTGCTTTCTTGTCGGCGGCACCTTACCTGATTTCCAAAGTCTCAGCCAGGGTCTATTAGGTAAGAAGTGTTATCATTTTTTGAATGATAGCCAACCCTAGATTGCAGAGTGAACTGAAATGGGGTCAGGTCTTGAGGCGTCAAATCGCATAATCCTTTGAACCGTTTAGAAAAAGAATCCAATTGAAATCGGTTGATTTTGCAGGTTTGAAGTTGGCTCCCCCTCCATAGCGCACATGGTGACGGGAGTGACCAGCCTGTATTCCACAAAAACCATGCTCACATCGGTGAGTGCGCACGGCGTCGCCGTTGTGTTCGTCTCCGTACGTCGTCGCATTGCGAATTGTTCATCTCTTGATCTTTCTCATCGAGCCATTCATTTCCGTTCTTGTGCTCGCTCAGGTGGGAAGATTCTTCGGCTCTCTGGAGGTGGAGACGGGCTCAGAGATGCGATGTATCCAGCAGGCCTACGACACCATCACCGATAACATACAATGGGCCGACACCAACTTGCCCTTACTGCAGTCCTGGCTGAAAAAACGCAAGAGAGTTACTCACGAGGACTTGTGATAGGCACACGGACACTTTTTCAATTTGTTACCCAAATTGTCATATTTTGGGGCTGACAGACAGGTAGGTAGGTAGGTCGTACTTTTAGAGGAACTTCTCAAGTGGACGCAGTTTCACGGAAACCTCTTTTGAATGTCAAATTGTTGTTTTAGGGCTTTTGTGTTGACCCCAGAAGTTTGTCATTATGAAGTTCATGTTGGAACTTGAAATGTTTCATGGGCGGAACCTTGGGATTCTCCCCCCGCCCCGCCCCGCCCCGCCCGTGTTGGCTGGGCTTTTTCATTGTACTCTGTTGTTACGTTACCCTACCCCCAAATCTTGACAGTGAGGTTAATTACACATTCCAAATTGTCCATAGGTGCGAATATGATTTTCTACTCCTTTTTTCCATCGTCATCCAAAATCATCTGGAATACGCCTTCCGATACTGAACAGGAAACGTAGTTCTGGACTTCACCTGTTGTACCTGTTGACAATGCATGTCTTTGTGTAACTTTTCAACTATCCCTTTAATATTATGATTTGAATGAAGACGGACACAGTTTTGCACCAATGTTTTGCTAATGCACTGATACTGTCGTTCATCGATAGAGATGCTGCGATACGAGACGTCGCTTTTTGAAGCTGGCGCCTTGCTTTTAAGGATTTATTGAAGTTGAACATTGCTGTCCATTGCTGCTGACTCTCTTCATGCATCGTATTGCAACCGTGACTCGATGAATTTGGAGTGAACGTCCCATAACAGCAACTCACTTCTAAATGAAACGTCCTTGAATATTGCAATGCCTGAAGAAACACGGATGTCCTACGCGATTGTTTTTAATCTCGATGGATTTAACATGCTGACCTTGCATTGTCACACGGATTAAAAAAAAAAGAAATACAACAAATTTGATTTTGTCACAGCCCCCTTCACTACGTAAGGTTTGTGTTGCATTGTGTCCTTGCCACATGCTGACTTGATATACTGTGTCAATGCAGAGTGGCATCGGATTAAAACAAGTGATTCTACAGTTCCTCAAAATTATTACTGCACATAATTACAGTGAAGCAATTTAGGCAATGGGGTGGGACTTGCCCCTCGAGTAAAATGCCTCTAAAAGCGTTGTGTGGACTTTTTACATCCACTGTAAAGCTTCTCCCTCAAATCTGCCCATTGTAGAAATCATTTGAAATGTAACAATTTGTTGTCGACAGGATCTTAACCACCTCACTCACCTGTGTCCAAAGTGGGCTCAGGTGAGGGGGCGTGGCCTGCCGGCAGTAGCGTTTACTTTAAAACCTCTGCAGCCACTATAAATTCTTGCGGTGGACCTTTGGCATATACCAATAAAAGGCAGCATGTGCTATCATAGAAAACAGCTTGGGCGTGCATGAGAAAAGTCATTTGTATTCATTCTTTTTCCGTGCTTAACACAGACCGGGCCGCGGTGCGCTCCCTGGCAGCAGCACACCGTCATCTGAAGGCAACCTTGGTTCTGCTGAGCCCGTACCTCAGGAGAGCCGTCACTGCGACTCAAGGTAAGAATCTTCACATTGAAGAATGTGAGCATGGAACTGAAAGAGTTGGCATGGGACTCACTCCAGAACGTAAAGAGTTAACACTTATTGAAACACGAGTACCCATATTTAACATTATTGTGCCTTACATATTAAAAGGAAATACACACACACACACGAGATTCCTCCCAGCCACTGTGTATAGACAGTTAATTAAAAAGCAAAGGTAAAGATAATGAAAATGAGTTTTTATTGACGTTACTGCTTTATCACTTTGTATTCCTCATCCCTCTATAAAGTGTAAGAAATGTCCTCAATGAAGTCCTTTGTGATATTTCTAACACTTTATGGCTCATAATATTGTGTATGGTAAACTTTTAGGCAATTTGAAGAACACGGCAACTGACTAAATAGTGAGCCAACACCCACTATTGAAATTTACAATGGTTTATGAATGATTTACAAAGCATCTACCGTTAATCATTACTTTACAAAGGTACGTTAAATTGTCAAATAGTACCAAAGCTTTTACATATGGGATCTATAGATTGTCTTCCTCCTTATTTAGCAACCAACTGCAGCTCTGTTGACATTGGGTGGGTGCCTTTTTTTTTTTTATTCCCCAGGATGCAGTAGTACAGTCCAGTCAGTAATCGATGCGATGATTCAGACGCTTGCGAGAGTGTCATGCGTCTTACCTAAACATTACGTCGTGCTCTATTTTCATTTCTTTATGACTGACAAAATAGTTTGTTAAATGATCAGAAACGTCACTGAAATAACTTGAAAGTAGAGTTGATTTGAGATTTAAAAAAAAATATTTATTCATTGAAATGAATGAAATGAAAATTATCAAGACAAATTAAAATCCTGAGAATATGATGTCATCAGAAATCTGATAATGGTTCGGGTCGAAAAAAAAATCCTTTTGTTTTTTTTCTTTTTCTGTTGTGTTCTGGAAGCAATGCGCCTGTAACATAAGTGAAAATTAAAAACACAGAAGACATTTAAACCAAGGCTAAAAATCTCATGCCTACCGAGGAATAAAAAAATGACCCAAGGCATCGAGCAGTAGGGATGGAATGAAATGAACTCTAAAGGGACTTGGTGTCTTGACAATAATCTAGTTCTACATGACGACATCATTACGCAAGAAATCCGAACCAGCGACAACCAGTGTGGTTGGACTTGTAAAAGCAGACTATAAAGCAAAATGTGTGACATGTTGCCTGCTAGGGACAATTATCTCTACACGTGTTGGTTGTAAAAAAAACTCAGATCATGGTGACTGACAAATTATTGTGGTTCAAAGTGTACCATGCAGTGCTTGGATGCTTTAGTCCAGTATATATTGTGAAATCGCAATGATGTCATCTAAAATAGCTATTTGACTTGAAATGAAATCCACTGCAAATGACTCTTCCAGGTCCGACTGTTCTTCTCTTTTGATCCTCATTGGTTCACGCTCCTCAAAAGGATGTCTTTAAGCGACATCCCCGCCCTCGAGTAAGTACATTTGCACGTAATGACTGAAGAAGTGTCAAGCTCCAAATACAACACGTGAGTGAGTGAGTGACACCACATTGGTTTTCCTCCCAAGGATCTTCCTGGCCGTCCTGGGCTTCGGCCTCCTCATCATGTTCTGCGCCACATTCTGCAGGGCGTGCAGCCGCCTGAGGGAGGAAGAGATCGAGAGGGAGGCGTGGAGGCGGACTGAGCACGACGGTCGCCCTCCTCCCATATATTTCATCCCCTTTCATGGGAGACTAGCGCAGCAGGAGCAACAGCTGCAGGACCAAGACGAACACCATGGAGTGCCTCCCTACAGCCAAGAAGCCTTTTCGCTGCCCCAGTACAACACTGCCGGAGGCCACAGTGGACCCCCACCTTCCTATACTGAGGTGAGTTTTGGCTAAATTGATGTCCCTATTTAAATATTGCCCAGGCACATCTTTCAAACGTTACAACCGCATTTAAAAAACATTGAGTAAACAAATCTTCCCCCCCCACCACACCACACTAAATTCTCACACAAACTATATCAACAATCCTGTCCAAAGACGCACATATATAATACTTATGGAAATATTCCCTGTTTTCACTCTTCATAAATGTGTCGCCACATAACAGCCAAAATAAACAAGCAGCAGAAGACACAGTACTTGCCCTGATTTTCAAACTGTATGGTTTATGCGTCACGATTGCAACCTGCCTGTAGATCAGAGATTGCGTCTTTCTGTGTGGAGTGACTGTGGTCTTGTCCTTCTCTCGTGTTCCAGCTGGGTTTTAAGCCCGACGACCTGCCGCCAGCGTACACGGAATACAACGTGAGCACCGTCGCAGCGTCAGCTCGCACGGACACGGCCCAATCTTGAAGGCGGTCATAAAAAAAGAGACTGCAGCCGTGACAAGCTAATGGACATACTCGCCGTCTGATTACTGCACTGAGGCCACTGGACTTTATCTTGGACATGTGTGATCATGAAGATAATGTTATGCTGGTGAGTTGGCATCATCATTCGAATGACCCGGAAAATTAACACCCTTTGCTGAAACCGGCCTTTTTTCAGAGCATATGATGGTATAAATATATATTCATATCATTTCAAGTCAAGTAGCTGGTCTACTTACTTACAGAGTGTATAGCAATCATTTTTTATGCTCCAAACCGAAAATGCCTTTATATTTGGTTTGAGAAGTATTGTCATATGTGCATGGTATACAATAAAATATTGTGAAGACCACTTGTAAATGTATGATTAATCTGTTTTTTAACATGAACCCCCCCCCCCCATGAAAAAAATAAAAATAAATAAAAATACATAGATGAGCAATTCTAGAGGAATGTTTGAAGGGAACATTTAGGTCAAATATAGTCAGACAAAGTAGCAGTGAGTTCATACTGGCTGGCTGGACTGGACTGGACTAGACTGAACTGGACTGGAATTGCAGTGAGTTCATACTGGCTGGCTGGACTGGACTGGACTAGACTGAACTGGACTGGAATTGCTTAACAGTTTGTAGTGGAAAACTGATAGTAGTCCTTTATCGGGCGAGGAACCATAATTGGTTGCTTAAGAGGGTGTGGGTGTTCATTCCTAATGAACCCTGCACGTCACACATCCCCAACACTTGAATTTGCGCTGCTTCTTCTGCATTTTCTTCGTCATCTTCTTTTTCCTGACTGGATTAGGCCCATCAAGTACATTGCTTCTTTCGGAGGGTCATTATGACTGTCCACCCAAATAAATGTATGAGCACCTCATATTATATACAGTAAAAGCTACAAAATAAACTGACAAATAAATCGTTTTCAAAGCAGACGAGTAAACTGGTCAAATATAAAAAAAAAAGATTTTTTTCAGCATTCCACATTGTTAACACTAGCATTGACAAAAAATCAGTGCAATTCAAAACATTTTAACAATTATTCCCCCCCCCCCCCCCCCCCAGCGTGCCAAAAGAATCCCAATCAACTACGATACAAACGGCAGCAAGAAGTCATAACATAATTCAAGGCCAATTGTTATGAAAGGACATTCCTTGTTTTTCTCGAGCAGAGTAGAGATTGCTGTACGTACTTTGAAAATACAAAAATAATAGAGTTTCAAAATTTAAGTCGCATTATTATGACAATAAATCCTCATATATTATTTGTTCTCTTATCATTGCAACAACCACAACAGCAATAATAATAATAATAATAATAATAATAATAATAATAATAATAATAATAATAATAATAATAATAATAATTAATAATAATAGAGTGGAATCATTTATTGGCTGACGTGCACCATCGGAACCGAGCAGCAAGACACAACTACCGGAAGTTAAACAACCCGAAGCCTAAAGGGAGATTAGCATCTTCTCATTGTTGAGGCTAAACAACACATTGGTTTGCCATGTCGGTGACGCAATCGAGCTCGTCCAAATTCCATCACCTGAGGACGTTCGTCAACGAGCGACTCACTGCCGCGGCTGAAGAAATATTTGGTGTCTTTGAGAAAACCATCGCCGCCTACGAAGAAGAGATGGACCGTCAGCGCAGACTTCTGGACGTCGTCTGCAAACCGCACGGACATTCACACATGATAGGTTTGTTCTACATTGACATGTATCAACGTGCTTTTATACACATTGACTCGCAATCTGCAATTCGTTGCTAATGAATTGATTTGCATTTGGCATTTTTTGCCGATTTCTTTCCCTTCTGTTGTAAAGTCGAATATGAAAGGACATGGATGGGCATAACCCAAAAAATGTAGCCACGAAATGAAGCTTTTGAGTCAAGGCCTTACTAAAATTGTAATGGATTCCTTTATCGACTTCATTGTTTCTCCCCCAATATCTTGTCATTGACGACGTCGAACTGTGTTCCTCAGAGTCCCCAGAGAGGGGCTTGTGTTCCCAAGACAGCATCACCAGTGTGGAGCAGGAGCTGCTTGAACCTTCGCACATTAAAGTGGAGCAAGAGGAACACTTTTCCAACTGTGCAGTTTGGCCGCTGGCTTTGACAGGTGACCAGAATGAAAGGCAAGCGGACAAAGAAGCCGTCGACGTCACGGAACACGACGACTTTGACGTATCCGAACCGAGCAGCGATAATCAAATCGTCTTCCGTGACTTTTATCCAGATAATACCAAAGATTATCTCATTCGCGACCACAACCTGGCTTCTACATCCACCTGCAGTATCAAAATGGAACGTCACAACCAGGAGGACAGGACGTCTAACCTGGAGAACGCCGCCTCGTCAGCCGTCAACAATCAGGCGGCAATTTTTGAGCAGCCTTTTCACGGCGGCGGCGGCGCCGGCGGCCTCCACATGGATTCGGACGTGTATGCGCAGGCCAAGCCTTTCGTTTGCGACATCTGCGGGAAGGGCTTCGGATTCAAGCGCTACCTGGCGCAGCACATGATCACCCACTCCACGGAGAAGCCGTACTCGTGCGGCAGGTGTCGCAAGACCTTCCGGCGTATGCAGGGCTTGCAGATACACATGCGGTGTCACACGGGCGAGAAGCCGTATTTCTGCAAAACCTGCGGCAAGAGATTCTGCCAGAGCTCCTCGCTCAGGGTTCACCTGAGAGTCCACACGGGGGAGAAGCCGTACTCGTGCGCCACGTGCGGGACCGGCTTCAGTAGCCTGCCGGTGTTGAGGAACCACATGGTCAGGGTCCACGACGGCAACATGCTGTACGTTGCCTCATCTGGGGAGAGGAACTCGGTTCTGTGGCCCAACTGAAGCGTTGTAACGCTTGATGTGCCCTTTGAGTGTTTTGCTGTATTTTTAGGGAGGTGAATTTGGTGCAGAAGTAACCTGTGCTTGTAGAAAACACATTTGCAGTTGTAGCTACCCTGGGAAATAAAACAAGTTCCAAATGATCCTGCGTAGGGCCGACAAACAACTTGTAACTACTGATGACAGTTTGTACGCTAAGTTATTTTTGTTAAAACTCCAAATTTTTTATTGCACAAGTTACTTTTGTACCAAGTTTAGTCGAAATTGTCTGTGCCCACACTAGTCAAAACTTTGTGGAATAAGAATGGAGCTGAAAAAAAGATGAGCTCCAGTTTACCTGTGAACCAACCGGACATGGATAGTAGGAATTATTTGAAGACTTTCAGCACATTTTCACCACATGAACCAAACTACATCTCTGTAAATAGTTGAATTGTGAATATATTTATTATTGAGTACAAACTACTGTTGTCTGTTTTTGGTTCCCGCTTTATTTTTTCTGTTTGAATAAACTACCTCAGTGATTTATTTATTTATTTATTTTGAACCTTTCTGTGATTAAATTGCAAGTGACTGAAGTATCCAAGCCACTAGGCTTCTGTGTCTGATGTCAACTGGTTAATCTGGATTTAAATAGGAATAAGCACAATTAATCACTACCTGAAGATGTAAATGTCAAAGTTGGAAGAAATAAAATACAGAATCAAAATAGTATGTTCTTGTTTGGAAATGTTAAACCAATAGAGTTAAATAAATGACTTTAGTTAATTTAATGGATTTCAAAACAGTACTTGGTTTTGATAAAACCTTATTTTCTCCTCCAGTTTTTGTACTATAGTAATGAATTCCCAATTTGTGACTGTTTTATTTGAATAATAGTTGGAATTGTTGAAATAGGGGCTTCTTTTTCCAATCTGAAGTTCAACAGAGGTCTAGAAGTAACTACGCTATTTATTTATTTATATCGCATTATTACAACTATGTCGAATTGTCAATTATGAAAGCATCGCTCTCAACTGTTCTCGTGCTTCGCTTCAAATTCAGATGACATCAGATTAAATGTCTCCATCTAGCGGACATTCAAAACCGTTACAACCATTTGTGTTTATGTCACGGACGTGTTTATATTTAATTAAATATATCTAATAATTTTATGTGACATGAAACTTGCTTTGAAAAATATATCTCAGGCGTGCGTAACAGTTTTTGAATCAAATCTGCTCGAAGCTGTTTCACCTGCTAAACGGTGGCCGCTAATTAGACACGTGATTAAGCCTCGAGGTGTAATTGGTCCAGATGTCCTTTTCGTTGATGGCACCTTTCAACTCTGACATTCGACGGGAAATGTTATTTACGCGACACCGTGTGCCAAGTTAAAACATGTTAACATTTAACAAGTGATCAACTAAACTTGAGTTGAACGTTTTACCCTAAAGACGTAGTGGTCATCGATGATTGACGTCATGTTTGAGGCTCCGTTCTGCTGTAAGGTAAGGCATTTGCTTGTATCGTTGATTTGCATTGGCTGCCATTTTGACAGTTCGACAACGTGTTTGTGCTCTGTTCAATTCTCTCGTTCGTTGTCTTACATTTATTAGTTTTATTTTGCCCCTCTTGTTTTAATGATTGCCCCAGAGTATTATGTGACTGAAGTTGGGATGCTTTTACGAATGTCGACCATTCTGACACATTAGGTTGGCCAACAGTTGCACAATCTAATGCAGTAAACATTTAGCATATAATAGTAATAGGAAAAAATACTCAGGACTCTAAATACCATCAAATTACAGTAGTCTTCATGGAAAAACGAGGTAGACACTTTGTAGCAAACAAAACCACCACACGTCTCTACAGTTTTTGCACAAATGATTGCTAACCGTAGATGTAAACCAAAAACAGGCATCTCACCAGGAAGTCTGACCCCAATACCCCCACCGGCCGGGCACGTCAAAGTTTTTTAGATGCATACATTTTACAATGGTAATAGATCACAACACTGAAGATGTTGGAATTTGGAATTAGTGCAGTTCATTATGTGAGTTTAAGGGTTTACAATGACACCGCTGACATAAATATCTGAGGCAGGTGAGTGGCCTCGATTGCTCTAATCTGCCCTGTGCATGTTAACCACATTTGGCATTAAGACCATCAACAGTAATGTGTTTACAAGTTCAAGTTGTCCAAAAAATGGAGATGGCCATATGTGCCCCATCTCATTTTTTAGATTCTAATAACATTTGGAATAGTACATTGTTTTCTTTGTGTGACCTTTAACCTCCTCAACGCAAAAGGTTTGTAAAAAGTGTTTGCTTTTCTGTCATTTTTTTCTCTACCTTTTATTGAAGTGATTAACAGTACGGTTTAAAAGAATTCAAATGTCAGTTGAGAGGAATTTTCTTAATGGAATGCAAGCAGTGATTAATGCGTTTACTACCTCAAGGTCATCGCTTGAATTTACAATTGAAAAGATGAGTTTTGTGGCCGAAGCTGATCAAGGTTAGACAGGCTGTAGAACTTAATGGCTCTTCCAGCTCCCTTGACGGACAAAGATGGATGTTGTGCTCTCAGCAGAGCAGCAAAAATGTGGCAATAATTGACTTGGCCTGCACTGAGAATATGTCTCCAGGAGGTAACGGTGGCCTTAAAGCTGCGACGGCCCGGGGAGGAAACATTCGTCAGCTAGCCGTTAATGTGAAATATTGACCGGAAATAAAAAAGCCTTTTATGGTTTTAAAAAATCTTACTTCGCAGGGAGGGGAAACTAGTGTGATGAAGCATTTCTTCCCTTTTATTTCTCTTGCAAAAAATACACCACTGGTGTACAGGTTCGACTGAATTTCTTTTTTCCCCTGGAGCTCATTTGATAATGGATGGATGGTTCAATTCTATGTGGTAACAAAAGTGGAAAAAAAATTGTGTGTCACATTTACTAGTTTAAGCATTAAAAAAAAACACTTGTTTCATTTATCTTATTAAATAGTTTAATCGATTGACTTGAAATAATAAAATGAAAACCAAATTAAAATCAATCAATCAATCATGAACTCAAACTCATTTTGACATCTTGTCTCTGCCGTCTTGTGGTCGTTGATGCGTAAGTAGCTGCTTTAGCCAGCAGGGGGCGCCAAGTATCTGAAACTGTAACTATGTCTCAATTTCAACATGAAGCAGTTGTCTCCTCTCCTATGGTGCATAGGCAGCTGCGAGAAAGATGAGCTAGCTCGTCAATCTTCCTCCGCCAGTTGCGGCGTTGCCTCACTGCCACTGCTTCAAAAGAGACCCCCCCCCCCCCCCCCGCCCCCTTCCAGCCCTCCCCAATCCCCTCTACCTAACCCCTCCCTGTCTTCAAATGAACTTTACAGAGACCAAATGCACGTGTGCTTTTCACCCAAAATATGTCCATTTTATGAGAAAAAGGTGCCGCGGTGTCACTGTGGTTAGCACGTGTGTTTTTGTTTCACGCTAGTTTTCTCCATATGAACTCAAACAATAGGTATTGTTACAAGCCTTTGTAGTTTGGGAAAACCCGAGCCGACCCAAGCCATTAACCAGAATGAGTACGCTTCAGCCCACTTCCATCTCTTCTTCCGTTGGCTTTCCGTGTCACAGACTAAGCAAACAGAGTCGTGTGCGCGAGTAACCTCGTAACTGAGTCAAGAGACGTACTCGGTCGGGCCAATCCCACAGCGGAGGAAGCGGCAATTTTGCAGCCTCCGTTCCCATCGTCGTCTTTAGCCGCCGTCTCCTTGAACCCCGCGCTCCCTCACCTTGCAGCCGTGAACGTGTCCGTCTTTATCCACGTTCCTCCCCCACTCATTGCTTTTCCAGTTGTCTCCTCGCGGTTAGAATTCAGGATGTCTCATAAGTGTGTGTGTGTGTGTGTGTACATCTGGCCTACATGAGGCGTGCAAAGACAACCGACAAGTAATGGGAGAAGTGTGTAGGCGTGTGGGGGCCGCGCACGTGAACGTGCACGTGCGCAGACGACAAAGGCAGCTGGATGTCTTCGTCAGCTAAATCCCATCTGAATGCATTTTCATATGAACTTTTGCTTCTCAGCCACAAAAACCACACGCGTCTCCAAGCCGTCTGAAAAAAAGGCTGCTGAAATAATGTAGCAATAACTTTATGACATAAGAATTAGGCTTGCTATTCTAAGAAGTGTGTTTGATAGATGCTTGGGATAATTATTTTATGCTCGGGCGTAACCGATTCATCGGCCAATGTTGACTCTTAAAATCTTCAGAATCGGTCAGAAATAATACCAAATTCTGATTGTATTTTTTTAAACCCAAAACAATTTGGAGTGATTCAAAAAAACATTTGAATCAGTCGGTAAGTAACTATCGTTTGCCGCTGCGCAACCTCACCTGTAAGCACCAAATGGCGTGCAGTGAGAGACGGACGACACCTATTGTTATCTTGACTTGTTAGCCCAAGCATCTGTCGGACCATATTGCGTCACCGTGCATAGTCATCTCCTCACTGCAGACGCTGCAACGTGGAGCTAAAATACTAAAACACATGTAGGCATCTGTCCGACTCTCGTTTGAAGTACGAGCGGACGAAGGGCGCTCGGGTTCTTCTCGGAAGCATTTTGGCGGTTGCCTGAGGTTTCCTCCTCGTTACCTTTGCTTGCACCTTGCAAGCCGCAAAACACCAAGCGACTTGGGCAAGTGACAAATTGAGGGCTTTTGGCAGTCAGCTGGCGGTAAAACATGCCTGTTTACATGGGAGGATCCCGCAGAACCGCATGAGGTGCCTCTGGCGGCCAATAAAAGGCCAGCACGGGAGGTGCGCTCGCTCGCTCGCTCGCGGAGGAGGAGGAAGGCGGACGGTCGAAGGAGGCAGGAAATGAATGGCAAGGAATGTGCGGGCGAGGCGGCCTCTTCGATATGGATTTCTCAAATACGGAACACTCTATGATAATAATTTGGCTCCTGGACTCCCTTCTCGTGCATTCTTGAGTAGACGTTAGAAGCCTCAAATTATGGTGGGGGGGGGGAAAAAAAACTAAATGCCGGTATCATCATACTTAAAGCACTTTATGGATTTTACACTAGCTCATTAAATCACCAAAGGAGCCATCAGTCAGTGTGCTGGGCCTCATGTTAAGGGCCCAGAGCAAACGGTCTGAAAGGGGAAACCCTATCCTGCACTTGTCATTGGGATTCGGGAATATTCGATGATTCAGAGGGCGGGAGAGCGCAGAAATGTGGCCGCGCAATTCAATGGTAGAGCACACAAAGGATGTCTGTTTTTTTTCCCCTCACAATGGAAACCTTGTTGGCCCTTTGCTTTAGTGCCCTGGAGAAAAGTAAAGGCAGGAATAAATCAGTAAATACATGTAAATAAATCAATTATATCAAATATATATCAATTTGTTAATCGGTCTTTTTGCAGCTTAAGTGAGAAATGAGCTCATGGCGTCAAGGTCTGTCGTAAAATAACAAACGGTTGATTCTTCTAGGAAAAGTCACGTGACTTGGCTGTGGTAGATTTCATAAGGCATTATTTGAGTCATTGTCGCGCTCTTCTGAATTAATTTTTTGATCATATTTATTTGAGTTTATTTGAGATGGGACGATAACTCCATACCTGAAGAGGCTTAACATGACTTACCATGTTCACTCAATCATCTTTTGGCCATTCTTTTCCATTTGGATAAATCTGCAAAAAAGTTTTAGATGTCATAAGTGTAAAGCATTGAAGCTACGCATTTTGACTATCTTTTATTGATACGAGTTGAATTATTTCTGGCATTCGTCAGGCTTTGTTCAAGTTTTTTGCCGAAGGTCAGAAGGTGTCCACTTGCTCGAATCTCCACCCGGTTTTGATCGCGCGTGACGTTTGACCTATTAGTTTGCTTTTTCGTTCCAAAGGCAAATACATGATTGAAGTTTGTGATTGACTCTCGACTGCTATCTCGTCTTCTATGTAGTGAGGCCAAAAATGTTCACAGATGGGAGAGGACTAATGGTCCAGATGGCTGCGGTGGGGGGGGGGGGAATCGTTTTCAAGTGAGAACATCCGACGCTTACGCTCTCCTGCTTTGACAAAATCAAACATGTTTCCGAGCGAACAATAGAGAGACGGCGCAATATCATATCGTCATTATCTTCCGACATGAGAATTGCGTACAAAAGTTTACTGTTGTGTTAAAACGCTGTCGTCAAAAAAAAGGATGAGGTCGCTACAATTTCACGCAGTTTCCTTTTCAGAATGACACAAAATATTAGTGAGTTACTCAACCAGATTTTTGCAAGTCAACGAAAACATCATGTTCCAATTACGTTTTGGTGCGGTCGGTTTCCTGTATGGATTTAGCCTGAACATATTTACTTGGAGTGATTTTTCTCCAGCGACCTCAACCCTAAAATCCATATGGAGAATAAATCTAGCGGTGGTGAGTCCAAAAAAAATCGCTCGGTGTCATAAAATGTCAGTGGGTAAAATTCCAAATTTGAGTTAAAACACAAAATGTGTCATGTGTAAAAAAGAAAAAAAGAAATCTAGCCTTTAGAAAAGAGTCCATGGCTCCTATCTAGTGAATCACTGTACTTCACATTCTGCTCGCATGGACCTTGCGAGAGATGAACCCAAAGATAGAACGACAGATTTATTGCCCCCCAGATGCTCCTGATTTACAAGCATTGTTTAATCTCCAAATTCCAGCCACATGAAGGCTTCCCCCACCCCCTTCTGTATTTTCGAGCACTAATTTATAGAACCCCAAAGAATGCACGTTTAATGTGTTTTGCCTTTGCGGAAGAGCAGCCAAAGAAGCCATCTCGGTGCTCGCAGTATCCTGAAACCAGATGTGGAGGATGGTTTGTCTTTTAAACTGTTTTTTTTTTTTGTGTAAAGTAGAGAAACCTTCCAACTGCTTCTACAGGTTTTTATTAAGAGCTTACTGTTGTTGGAAGATGCCACGCAAATTGTGTACGTAAAAATAGAGCGCGAGTGCAGCCTTTGGTGTCTTTTAGGCAAGTTCTGCTTGAGTTGAGAATCCCAAGTGGCGTTTTTTTTTTTTTTTCCTCCTCTCCCCTCTTTCCAGCTCCCGGCAAGTGTTCCTGTGTTGTGGTGGGAGGGTCGACGTGGGCCAGTGTTGCTGTTTATTTCCATTCTGTCATGTGAGTGAATCTGATTACAGGTCGTTAAGTCAATATTTAGCTTCTGCGGACAGCATCATCTTGGCCCAGTTTATTTATTCTGCAACCCGGCCGGCACACATCTGCTGCCAGTGTCGTTCGTGCGCGGTAGCAGACGTGTGCCGCTAGCAGGAAGCAAAGCAAACAATGAGCGTGCCATCTCACTTCAGGAACGAAAAATTGGGGCGGCGAGAGGTCAGACGTATGTAGGGTGCTTTTTTTTTGTATTTTGACAGAGCGTCAATTCATGCTAATTGCGTCTTTTATTAGCATAAAGCGAAAAATGAAAACCAAGTGCACGCGAGCTCACGCGAGCAGGACAATTTGCAAAATCTTTCCACACTGGGGAGGCAGTCAGGAAATAATTGCGTCTCGTGTATTTTTGCGTTTGATTCCCCTCGTGCGAGTATCTGGAGGGTGGGACTGCCGCTTTCTTGGCCGCCAAGAGGAACGAGGCCTCTTTTCATCTGGCCCTCGAGCAAGGAGGATTTGATATTTATTAAAAATAGAGATCAGTGTATTTCCTGCAGTCGTGGCTCCAAATCCTCGGGTTGTGTCAGCGAGGCGGACCTCACACGGCGACTGGATGTGAAACGCCTGCGCTGAATGTTTACCTGACCTACTATTTGAATGTTTGCTTCCTAAGATGTGCGAGTTGGGACTTCATCAGTCTCGGAATCCGTACGCTCGGTCTTTGTCACGAGCATTTTAACTGGATCTATATTTGCTTTTCATCTGTTGGGCTTCGGCCCACCACTAATGGCTTTAAGAGTATTTCCATGCGATCCTGGAGAGCCGCCATTCTTTCAAGCAAGCATGCATACATACGCGCCATAGAAAAAGAACAACTGCCAGCAACCCTCCCCCTAAAATTCACTTTCGTCTGCAAAACATCTGGAATTCATTGGGAGGAGAAGGTTTTCGGAGGAGGGGGGGGTGAAATGAACTCCAAAAGCAGTCTGTAGATTTGGACCCAGCCCCTGACTTTAGGTTCCCTCGAAAGGATTGGTTAGCCTTACAAACAGAAACCTTCAAAAGAGTTTTACTCTCCCCCTTGGTGGAACAAACCTGCTTTTGTCCAACGCAGACTCCAAATGTATTATTTATCATTTCTCGAAGATGAATAAAACATTTTGGGGACTGGTTTGAACCACCTGCAATCTGCCCACAACATGGCTCAAAGCCTTCAGATGGATAGATAGATGGATAGATGGATAGATGGATAGATGGATAGATGGATAGATGGATAGATGGATAGATGGATAGATGGATAGATGGATAGATAGATAGATAGATGGATAGATAGATTCCACATGATGCCTTGACTGTATTACTTTAGTCACGTTGCATAAGTGCGTCAGCGTATTTTTACTGGCAAAGTATGAAAGAAACATGAATGCAGAGGCGCTCGTTAAAGGAAATAAAAATGTGCAGCGCTGCCTAAAGCAAATAGTTGTGCAGTAATACCTGGATGCACGCTGCATGGTGGCCTCCATGAAGAGAATTACATCTGGTTTTTGTTGGTCTGAGACATTAATTATAAGCTGCCGCAATGGTCTTTACAGTCTGCATGTGTAACTACAAAGACAATACTCACTTTGTCTTGTTTTTTTTTTTAAACGCAAACCTGTTCTATGTAGGTGTCATTTTTTTTTTGTCTGTAATTATGACTAAAAACACTACAAAGTAATGTTTCCTTGCCATACTGAGCCAAAGAATGCTGCCCTGAGGAATTGCGCTGTATAACTTGCTCAATATGGCATGTGCAGATATACGTACGCCATTTAAACATCAAAAGTATGGATTCGACTAAAGTTGCACTTTGATTTGAAAGGTGAAGACCATGAAAGTTGAAATTTGTTTCTGTCTCTAGAAGAAGCTTCCCAATGTTAGCGGGCGCTCTCCAGTAGCTTGGAGGGCGAAACTTTTCAGATTATCATCTAAAGCCTCAAACAAAGTTGATAGCTGCGTAAATAAACTCCTTGTTCGTTCTATCTGCTACACATTTTGGCAAGGAAAACCAAAATAAACACCTCGGCGACGGCCGTTTCTTTGGCGCGGCTTTGCGATTTATCCATCCATAAACGTTTGGCTGGCCCGACTCGAAAATAGTAAACACGAAGCAATTTTCGCTTGGTTGTCTGCCAAGGCAAGGCGCATGGCTGTATTATGATAACAGGCCTATTTCCTGTACTTAAGATTTTTGTTGAACATTAGGCCTCATTCTCAGGCTGCGAATGGCAGAGATCGGTGGCCCGCTTTCAATAAGCTCAACCTCTCTTGCCTCAGACGTCCGACCAGATGCGTGTTGCAATTTATTTCTGGTTCCTAGTACAGGTTCTTCGCTAAATGCTTCCAGCTCAGCTTTGGCAGTACACAACGGAGGCATTCCGATCTTGCAACATCACATTTTCCCTCCTATCGCAAATAATTATTCATCGTGAACAAACTTCATCTTGAAACCCGATGTGTCCGCTCTTTGTCTTGAAGGTCAGACTGGAGTAAGTGAATGATGTTAAAAACAACCTTTGCTTCCATCGTTTCATTTCTCCTTCTTTCCATACAGCGTCGTCATGGTCAAAACGTTACCTAAAAAAGCGGAAATGCTGAATTGCATTGTTGTACCAGGCCTACATGCTAAATAAGCTAGCGAGCAGCGCTAAGCGCATTTGTAAACACATTCAGAATCAAATAGACTAAAGTAGGTCTACATCCAACGTTACTCCGCAGTGAAAAGCAGAAGAAAAAATATCTTGCATTAGCTACATCGCTATTTTAGCCCCCGTTGTCTTGCCGAAGCTGACGTGAGTACAACGCTAAGGAATTCGCCATAGTCGTCTTTGTCAACATGTCGTGTTTTCTAGACATCAATTGCAGCTGTCTAAGTGGTGTCCAAATTCGCACCTTCTTAAAAGGCCGCCCGACAAATGCCCAGCTGAGAAAATATTTACAGTAAGGGTCACGCTCGTGTGTGTGTGTGTGTGTGGTGGTTGTCTCTCTCTGGCTGAAGCTGACGTCGCTCGAAGGAGGTCCCCGAAATGAGAATAAACAATGCGCTCTCTCTGGCAGGAGCCCACCTGGCTCTGATGTGCAAACGGCGCTTTGCGAGGTGGCCCTTACGTAACAATTGTCCCTACACACCGGGACGGCCATAAACCGAACATTTGCTGTTTAACCACAATTCACCTCGGCACTCGGCTGAACTCTGTTTTCCAACGCAAGGTCACACGAGTGTCCTCGCCAATGCGTCCCTGAAGCTTCTGGTCCAAGGCGTCATTGAAGAACACCCACACTGACAGCGCGGAGTTAACACAGACACGGGCAAAGCAAGATAAACAGAGCGGACCACCCCTCGCTCGCTCGCTCGCTCGGTGGGTGCTCAGTGTTTGCAAACAGCATCTCTGTCATTCCTCCAACGGAACTCTATTTAGACGTTGCAGGTGGATTTATGAGCAGAACGGTGGAACAACCAGTGTGTTCCAACTACTTCATTCGTAATCATGTCAAGTAGATTTAAAAAAAGTAGATACATCCCTCTTTAAATGCTATTTCTAAAAGAAACTGAAACAAAAACTAGATGAATTCTTTTTTTATTTTTTAAATGCACTGTTAATGTGACTCACCAGTTGAAGTGAATTCAAAAAACTCAACTGAAATATTGTGCTTGCACGAGTGTGCACACCCTCTTCTAAGTGGGAGTTGAATGAGTTCAGAATTAGCCAATGGCATTCAAACTTGTGTTAAGTGGGAGCCAGCCTCCAACGCACCCCAGATAAAGTTCAGGTGTTCTAGTAGGCTTTTCCTGACACTGGATTTTTTTGCAGCTTTAAGGTTTTGTGTCAACATTGATTATTATTTGGAACTGTTCAAAACATCACGAAAAGCTTACTAGACCATATCCGTCACCATCTTTTGCGCTTCCTTGTCAGCCTGGAGTTCATTTTCTGGTTTAAGGCTGAGCAATCATATCCGTATAAAAGGTCCAACTCTGACTTTTTGTTAGTGGGCGCACCATGCGTGTAGGAATCCACGCTGGGTCTGTAAGTCGATTCTGCGCATCGTTGAGGTGTCGAAGCTTCTTATTTATCTTCGGCCCGTTTTTTTTCCCCGCTTTGACATCGCGAAGACGCCAAAAGAAGCCCGGACCACCCGAGTCCTGACTCCCCCTCGCAGGTGGGACTCGGGACTTGGATCGCAAGTTAAAAGTGATTATTGTGTCTTGAAACAAGCCTGTCTCCACGCCAGCATGTCAAATCAAGAGGGTGAAAATAGCCAGCCACGTACCGTAGCCGTGGCGCGGATCCCGAGGCCGCAGGTGATCCACGCTTGATGTTTAACAAGCCGGCCTTTTAAACAGCGCTAATAAAACATCTCCTGCTGGGGGTGGGGTGGGGGGGTTGGCTCTTCATAGACCTTTTTTACTTCTCAATGCCAAGTGCACGTTATTCCTTCTCTCCCCCTTTGGCCGTTTATGCGGGCGTCGTATTTTTTAACTATAATTGGAGTGCTAAAATGATAACAGCCTCCGCGTTAGAGCTGCCCGAACTCATGTCCGGCCGGGGTTGGGGATCGTAGGTGCTTGGACACGCTCTTGTGTAGGAGAGTTATGTGTGTGACTTGGGCACCAGGTGGCAGTATAATATTCATGCCAATGAAGTATTGTTAAATTGTTTGTCTACATCTGTTGCCGCACAGTTTGTGTTCAAATATCTGGAGCTAAAAGTTTTCGACTGACACATCGACGCTAGTTGTTAGCCCATCTATGGCGTTTTCCATTATGTGTTAGCAGTATGCTAACGGACTAAAGGTACATGCGGTGGTGGTTTTCAATACACAAGCAATTACTCAATAGCAGTCTTTGTTTTGTGTTTTGTTTCCACAATGTTAACCTGTTAGCCGAGTAAAACTCTTATCTTAAAAGCAAAAAATCGTCCAAACGATGGCTCGTTTTGCAAAACTTATCTGAAGGCACGGCTCTAAGTCTCTGATTTCTCTGCAATTGAAATGTTAGTTTAATCAACATTATTAATGGGAAGCAAATGATGTTGGTGCTTGGCGTCCTGATCAATCATCTGGCTGCTGAATAATGTCATCCTGGGTTTTGGCGGAGTCTGGGTTATTTTTATTTTTCCCAGAGCTGTCACGCGAGATAAACATGAGAGAGAGCTAGGAGCAATCTCAGAGATTTTGGCAGAAGACTGATGACATTCCAGTGAGCTTCTGGGGCCTGGGCCTCATGGGCTCCAAGTCCTCTTTACTGGGACTTTTACGATCCATTATTAGGATCAGCGAGGTCTTGCTAGAACTGCTCACTTGTTGAAATTGGACTCGGGGAAAGATTCAATCAGTGTTTATATTTACGGCCAATCTACCATTTCTATGACATTGACGGTCAAACCGTCACTACCGTCGAGCGAGCCATGTTTCATACGGGTGGGTGCTCAATAGCACTAAATGCCAGGTGGATGAATTTATACGTACTATTTTCGGACCAAACAGTTCTATGAAAACCAGGACAACATTTCTCAGAATAAATTGAAAACCAAATCTCGGCCCATGCAAAAATGAGTTTTACCGTATATATTTTGTGCAATCACGGTTTGCTAGCCATGCCACCTTTGAAATATAAATGATCTATGACTCTATTTGACTCACCAGTTGACTCCCAGTTTACAATGTTCCCCTCCTCCTTCTTCTCACCATTCTTCTCACCATGTCCGTCCCTATGTACATTTCATACATTGTTGTGAAGCTAATAACCGGCATCATTAGCCCATGTACTTAGAGGTTACAAACTGAAAGCCACAATTGCAGAGCGGGGGGGGGGGGGGGGGGGGGGGGGAGCATTCCGAATATTAGGTTTCCATTAGTTCAGATGCCAAAGCGCATGAGTCATTTCAAGCCTGTTGTCTTTGGACTAAAATGTGAATTCCAAACCTCGAGCTGCTTCATAATCAGCTGGCGCCTTGAGCCACGTGAACTGCGCTTATGTGGCATAAATCCTCGTGATTGGAAATGTTACGACCAGCTTGTCGAGACTACTTTTGCCGTGATTTGAGAGAGAAGACATTTCCAATCATGTAAAAACATGACGGTGGAATTGTTGTCGTTGCATATACCTTATGTGGGTCATTCCTAATGGCTATCATGTTGCTGTGCACTGCGAAGGCCTCGACTGGTGCCACCATCATGTCGCCCGGCTGCAGCTGCATTCTCAAACACACGCACACACACACACACACACTGCACGTTAGCTCTCTGACCAGCTGTCACCATGAGATGAAAAGGGATCTCCTTTCACTTCAACTATAGTCACTTTAAAACAATATAACCAAATGCAAAAAAAAAAAAAAAACTATTTCAATAACATTTCTTCCCAAACTCGACGATAAGCGATTTGTTCCAGGTTCTACTCTTTGGAATCATGAAACTTTTGGCAATATCGTATTGAAATGATCAAGTAGTGTTTGCGACGTTTTTCAAGTGTCAGTATCTGTTGTCTCCTTGCGATGTGAAGATGAAACCTAAGCTGTCTCTTCCTCCTGCGTCGGATGCAGGCGGCGGGCCGTCTCATAGAGGTAGTAGCTTGCTGCGGGTGCGCAGCTGCTGCTGGTGTACTGAACTTACCGCTTGAAAGATTTCAGACCTGCTTCACATTTCAAAGAGCACGACTTGTTGAACCCATGGAGACCCTTGACCCTCTCACACTCTGCTCTGGTCTGATACACTCCACAATACAAACATGACGTAACCTTTAATCTCATTTCATCTTCTGTATTATTATTTTTTTTTTTTCCCCGAACTTGCAAATAAGCGCCAGAGACGCTTTTCCTCAGCAATGGGCAAAACCTGCCGCTTGCTCAACAAATCCCAGCATTCAGGCTCAGGTTTCCAGCGAAAAGCACAAGATTGCTTTCGCTAAAATATCGCTCAGTTTGCCAAGAAAGCACTTAAGGTAGCTCTGACCCGCTGTGGTTCCGCTTCTAGCTGGGGGGGGGAGGGACCCAAAACTGCACTGTAACGTTGATTGTTGAGTTTCCCCGATTACTGCCCGAAAACGTGTGTTCTGAGTCAATGCTAGCAAATGAGGTCGCTTTGGCATCACGCGTCTGCGTTTGACTGGAGCGTGTGTGTTTGGTGAGAGCAAAGCCAGCAAACGCTGTTGTCAGATTGGAATCACAGCGCTGAATTTATTGCAGCCGTCAAGGAGCGGCATTATGTGAATGATTACCCAAACGATCTATCGTAATTACTTTTGCCCTTGCTTTTTGTTGTTCTTAGGGTATTTATTTGTGGGGGGAATTAACATTTATAGGTTTACTATTAAAGTCAGTCACACTTGTAAGCATTGCAGTGCTTAAAGTTCTCCCTCGAAAGGCCTCTCCGTCCGTTTTCATCTAAACTGGACTGAAACGCCAATGCCAAAATTGCCTGTTAAACATTTCACAGAAAAACTGCAATTTTACAGGCACAAATATTCAGTTACAGATTGGACTAGAGGTGCAGAATTCTGCTCACCATGATGGCGACAGGGCCGCAATTATCTCGGAGCAGTTTTGATGGCAGCCGTGCCTATCGGGAACATCAAAACCATGCCTGGAACCGATGCCAGAAGTTCCCTTGCAAATGAGTCCCATATGGTTTCAAGCAAAACAACTCGCCTGAATTTATACAGCGCGGCCGCATCGTTGCTCACCGCACAGTAGTCTGACTCCATGCTTGTGTTTGTCTTAGCGTTTAACGCATCCTAACAAAGCCGTCAGTCGCTGCAGCTTTTTTTCTCAACTGCTCACGTAAGTTGTTTGTGTCAAGGGGGGGAAAAAATGTTGCATTCAAGGATGGCCTTTTACTGTAACGCAGTTGCGTCGTAAAATAATGCAATGCAGAACCAGAAGAAAAAGGAGAACCTTATCGGTTGCCCAAGACGTGCAACGTATTCCATGTGTAGGCCACGAAACCATGGCAAACATTTAACCTCCGTTGACATTTGTGCTGTGTAAAACCGGCTAGCTGCATTTCATAGTAGTTGACACTAACACGGGCGACGTAATAGCAAGCTACTTTAGCGTCCGTGCGGTTTACCGAGCTCTCGTTTAGCCCAACGTATGATTACGTGTCCAAGTTATAACTGACTCGGTTGAGCAAACGTTCTCAGGCTCATGTTTTACGCATCAGTGCTCGCCCGCTCGCTCGCCCTGCTTTTGTCATCGATACGGCCGGCCAACGAAGCTACTACTGCCGTTGCGGCATTTTGCCCGGAATGCCGAGACGGCTCGGGTTTCCCTTCAGCACATCCCCGCGCCGTTACCCAGAAGGCTGTGCTGCTCATTGGACGCCTTAACAAAACCTTGTAGGGATTATGGATGGCTCATTTAAGTGAGATCAAATGTCACATTTGCCAGGGGAATCATTTTCTTTTCATGACCATCTCTTTTTGTTTGCTTATTCTCACTTCTGATTAGAGATTATTGACATAATGCATACATTGCAAGTGTGTGTGTGTGTGCGTGTGTGTGCGCACGCACAGGGCTGTCGGCCTTAGTAAAATTAGAACATCACTCTGAGTGCTGACAGGAACAAAAATGTAGAGGAGGGTAGCGCTGGTGGAATTTTTGGAGATGACATGGCCTATCTGTCATGAGGTGCAGCTGCTCCTGTCAGGTAAGGGTGGGGGAAGCGGCGGAGCTACTCAATGATGTCTATATCAGACTTGAGGGAAGCCGATGGTGAAATCCGACCACTGATGGAATTTTTTATTAGATAACTTTGGCTTCTTGATGCTTTAAATCACTTACCTGCGCCCGTCCATCTCTACTAATTACTCCTCCAAAGCTTTAGTTTGGGCCAATTCAAATCTGTGATATGATTAGAACGTATCATTATATAAATCTGCATGTATAGTTTAGGGTTTTACCCCTCTTTGTTGACTTTGATTTCAGAAAGGCAAATGGGCACACACACACACACACACACACACACACACACACACACACACATACGCACAAATCCAGTTCCCTAACACAGACTGTGCTGAGACTTATCTGGAGTTGAAAGCCAAGCCCGGCCGGGTGTCTTGCTTCTTCAGTGAAGAGGCTTAGCCAACCCTTAGAAAATGCTTTAATGATAAGAGCTAATTGTGTTGGTGTGATTGATATCAGACATTTAAGAGCTAATCACACTGACCTTTTCCCGTTGCCGGGAAGTGTAGCTCTATTTTTAAGAGCTGAATCGTCTGGGCTTCCAGTTATCGAGACAATAACAAATGAGGATCTTTCTGATAGTCTTCTAATAATAAAGAAGAAACAAAGGGCAGAAAATGTCGTCACGTTAACTTGCAATATAATGGAGCAGAAAGGATGAATGGATGCAACTAAAACACAAACACCCA
The DNA here is from genome assembly GCF_024217435.2 of Syngnathus scovelli. NCBI lineage: Eukaryota > Metazoa > Chordata > Actinopteri > Syngnathiformes > Syngnathidae > Syngnathus > Syngnathus scovelli. Next base: position 24,832,705 of record NC_090849.1, read on the forward strand.
ACACGCCATCGAAATGTGAATGAGATGCCGCTACTTGAGTAGGTGTGAAAAGCAAACAAAAATAGTCGTATGAAATTCTGGCAGCAGACTTTCCAACAAGAGCACAACAAATCTGAAACGTTTGTTTTGAAAGATTTCAAAGTGGCTCATTATAACACCTCCACCCAAAAGAGAGCGCCGGTTAGCGCTCAAGGTTTTCATCACCTCTTTGGAATGAGATTCGTTGACAGAGGCGTAAAGTGATGAAGCTTAATGTGGTCAACTGCACTTCAAGTTGGTGTTTATCCTTGAATTAGAGTCTTAACTTTTTAATACGTCATGTTTGGCGACACAAAAACCTTGTCAAAACACTCTAGTCCGTGTGGGATATTTTGAATTGAGTAGACGGAATAAGTTAGGCTTAACTATTGGGTTAAGGCTTGGCGCTAAGCTAATTTGCGCTACGAGCTGCACCTGGCTGGCTTCAAAACTATCCTTCTTGTTATCTAGCTTTGTTGAGGGACTACCTAACCAATCCAGAACCTTGATTTGACTGACTCCAGCAGTCAAAGGACGGCAAATACTAAAAAGTGCATCAACGCGACGGCCATGTTGGCGTGAATCGTTCCCATCCAAACAATGTGGAAGAGGAGAGAGTCTGTTTCAAAGTTGATTGATCAAAAGCTACATTCAAATTGCTAAACATAAAAAAGTCCACTAAATCCCACCTTTTTGACATTTATGATCTTACCTTTTACTAGCTGCTGTAATGCTAAACTAGCACCAGACAAACGCATAGCATAAACGTCTGTGATTAGCGTCATTGGCTGTGACAAGGTGCCTTTGAAACGATGGCGTTGACAAAAGCCAGACTTGTACGCCACAGCGCACGTGACTTTACTACGTAAAGGCCAAGGCAGCAGCTGTCGCCTTCTCCATCCTTTCCTAATTTTCTCAGCTCCACTTTGTGAGGGGGGGCGGCCATTTTAAATCCAAACGTCACCACAGGCTTCTAATGAGAGGAAACTGCCCGCTTACTTTAACGGCTACTCTTGCGGCGACTTCTTGTCTCTGCCAGTTGTGTCCATTTGCGGCTGCAGTCAGATGCAGAAGGCCTTTTTCTTCATCCCTGACATTTAAGTTTGAAGCTAAAAGTGTAGCATTAGGGCTCTCGAGTATTCTGTCTGGAGGAGCTCGATGGAGGCAATCGTCAGGGGAGGAGAAAGGTCTTTGAGTTGATATTATCCGGCCATCTTTGTATTTCTGGTAGCCCCGTGCTGACTGATGGCCTGCTCCTTTATCTTCATTCACGGTGGGACAGATTGACACAAAGTATGTCTGGGCAGAAGAAGGGCTAGATTGTTGGCTCGTAGACGGCTCAGAGGTCTGCCTTGTGCTGGATGGATGGAAGAGTGTGTTTGCTGGGGGTTTGTCCAGACCGCCGGGCTCCGTACATACATAGACAACCCGAGTCCAGGCAATTACTGCCATTATGCCCAGATGTCCACTCATTTTTTTTTTTCCACCACCATGCTGATTGATACGGTATGTAATCAAGTCGAGGCTTAAGCCGCCATTTTGTTGTAATGTGAGAGGGGCCACCGCTATTAAGTGAAATCAAATATATATCATTTGAAATGTGAATATCCAAATTAAGTAGGCTGTTAAAAAAAGTAAATAATCATTTCTTAGTGTTCCACAATAGATGGCTGTCGTGCAATTTTTTTTTGCCATGTCCAAACCAGATTCACTAGTCTGTTTGAACAGGATTAAAAATGGCATTTTTTTTTGGGGGGGGGGGGGTTGCAAGTAATTATTAAACATTGGACAAAAAAAAACATTAAAACTTAATTTTACCATTAAACTTGATTACACATCTCCCTAAAAATGTTTGTCCACTCATCAAGTTTACTCTGCAAAATGCTGACACTTTTTGGACAGCCCTATATATTTTTCTTCTCTTAAAAACTGTTTTTGACGCTAGTGTAGTCTAAAGTATTCACAAAAGCCAAAAAGGAAGTCAAATCATTTTGTCACTGAGCTGAGGTCTCACAAATAGTGCTGACAAAGTTTTATTCTACTTTCGAACCATATTTCCAAATTGTCCCAGAGACGTTTGACTTTCCCTATGTTGATTTCGGTGGATCAGTAGTGGAATTCAGTTGAGGACTGCCAAAAGGCTTCAAGTCAAGTTTGGGAAGGTGAACGAGTTAGCAGGCCCTTGAAGCATCATAAAAAAAAAAAAAAAAATCTCAAAGCAAGCCAGTGCACATCCGCACCTGCATTCCTATCAGCTGAGACGACGGCCAGAGGGTGAGCCATCGGAAGTAACCAGACAACGGGGAATTAACTCAGCATTTGGCCATCGACCTCACAAGCCCACTGTGTCTTCCCAGAGTCCCGACTATTAAAATCCACTACTATCCAATAATTCGTCCTGAATTCCGCTTGAGCCATTCCGACATAAAGTCGAGAAATAAAAGTCAACTTGTTTCCTCAGAGTCCCTGCAAGCTGTTGCGCCGAGCGACCGTCCGACACGGCGTCATCCTCGCCTTGTCCCGCTGCCATGTTAGGAGTGGAACAGGCCGAGTCGGCCGAGGCGAGGGAGTCCACTTGTTTATTTTTGTGGCTTGTTCCTGCGATCTGAGCATCACGTCATTTAAGGCACAGTGAAAACTTTTCCTGCCGGGAGTTTACAGAAGAATCGCTCACTCCTAATCAAATCGCTATCTTTACGAAGCGAGGGCTATCGTCTTCTCATTTTGTTTACACGGTGTGCTGGGGCTCAAACTTAGCGATGTGGCAACCCGCTGGGAAGAAGCTATAAATTCCAGCCCAGGAGTCGTAACCTCGTGACTGCAAGTGACTTCTTTTGCTCCTACCTGACATTGCTGAGTTAGCTCGGCGCCCTGATGGATTACCTGCGTTTGACCTCGGGTGCTAACCGCCATGAATCTGTCCAAAGTCATCTGGGGCCCCAGCAGAATTATTGGCCGGGTTGAAAACAACTTGTCGTAGCATTTAAGTTTGCCACGCTGACATCCATCTCCAGAAAAGAAAAAAATGCAAAGGTTTTTGAGCAACACATCAAGCGCAGCCATGGTACCATATCGGATTGTTACGTTCCTTGCAAAAATGATTTGTGTCTGGAGTGTGTAACGTGGATTGGTCACAGTAAAGCACCTCATCCAGGAGATGATGCATCTCTGTTATGTTAGACATGTGCTTTTGATTTAGTCGCCAGGCAGGCAGGCAGGCAGGCAGGCAGTCTTATCAGCACTTCTGGGAACGGGGCCCCCGCAAAAAGTCTGCCCGGGGGACTTTGGCGACGAGCGGCTGACGTTTAAAGGCATTCTCTCGCTATCTTATCGTAACAAATGCTCGCGTTTAGCTTCGGTAACAATAGATTCTCAAACGTTCTCAGATGATTGCGATCGGTGACCGATTGATCGGCGCGCGCACGGAACGGAAAGTTCTCAATCCAAGTGGGTGAGATTTTTTGCAAAATGGAGCTAACCGACTCGCGAAACAACACCTCTCGCCTTCGCATTTCCACACTTTGTGGCGCTACGCAAACAATGCAACGGTGTTTGGATGGCAAGCTTGTGTGCCATTCGGGACGCCTCGGATACAAGAGGCTGCTCTTTTGAATATAACGGACGAATAGCTGGCCGGGGAAGGGGGGTCACCCGCTGCCTTATGATGTGGCGGATCCAAGTCAACCATCGGGAAACACTTCAATCATTTTCGGACTTTAAGACTTCATAATCCAATGCTTATACCAACCTCATTTCCGCCCTAAGACGGCGTTTTTAACAACAGAGGCCTCGAGCAGTTGGTGTGTGGGTGTCTGTAAATGGACAGTGGTCTTGACAGATGGGAAAAAAAAAAATCATTTAATGGGCCTGAGAAGATGACCGGAATTGGTGCGCTAGGGAGGCTGGAATAGACATCTGTCTGTCTGTCTGTCTGTCTGTGTGTTCGGAACAGCTGCGGGAAGAAGAGCGGCCCTTTGCCTTTCTTAGACATGTCGACAGAGGCTGGAAGCAAGCAAGTGTGTGTGTGTGTGTGTGTGCGTGTGTGTGTGTGCGCGAGGCCACTTACAGATGGGATGGAGGAGGGGAAAAGGAACCAAGGGGAAACTGATGCTTTGAACAGCCTACCCACATCTGTTTATTTAGAAAAGCAAGCATTGTGTCATTGAGTTATTCCAACAAGCTACTCGAGGGCCAGTGTTAGTCCCACAATGACGGCTTTTTAAATACACAGTTTACACTCGGATGAAGTGCTCTCATAACCGCATCCAACGTGCCAAATGGGGGGGGACGTGCTTGAGTTTCACATTCCCCGCCCGCACTACTTGACGTCTCTATAATCGACCGGCATGCCAAAGGTTGGCAGGGGGGCGGGGGTTCTACTGGGGGTCGTTTTGGGCCCATTTGTTTTGCACTTCTGATGTCTTCCACTGGTACTTTTGCTGCGCCCATAAGGACACAAGCACGCCTGTGGGATTTATTGTGTTGAATTCCTTTCAAGTGAATGTATGGTGGTTGCATTGCATCATGGAAAAATTGGAGATTCTTGAGTCCAGTCCAAGATTCGATGTTGTCGGATTGAAGCTTTTCTAGCATGCTCATCGTTTCTTTTTGCAAGCGCTCACGTGCGCATTGAGGTCACAGAGGCTAATAGTCACGACAGCCGGTCGGCCCGTAAGCAGATCGGAGAGGTCTTTAGGTGTGGACGCTACCTGGATCAGAAAGTCGTCCTTCTATTCTTTTATACACCTGGCACTCAAACAGTGGAAAGAAATCTACGAGCCAAAACATTTCAGTTATGACGTTTTGTTGGATGTTTGCTCGGACGCTCACCAGGATGCTCAACTCGCGGAAAGACGATCAAGCGTTTCCAAGAAACTTTAAACACAATTCCAGAGACAGATAAAGATAAAACTTTTCCAACCTTTTTTTTTCTCCAACCGTTATGGTGGCCTATATCCTATGCACTTAAAAAAAAAAGGTACATATGTTCAATGGACTGTATTAATAAGGGTCAGCAGGACTGAGGCCTATTTGACATGATGGATGACTTTAATCATACTGATTAAAGACAACACACACACACACACCCAGTCCTTATAACACTTGATTTAACACTACCCTCATTTAGTAGGATTATGAAGAAAGGACACTTTAAAAGGTTCATGATAGCCTCAGGAAATAATCACAGATGGCATCATGCCTGTTGTGTTACATGCAAAAAGTCCAGTAAGGAAGGTTTAGGATCATGATTGGGACTCTGTCACTTGTAGCCTCTCCGGCGTCATCCACCACGTCCAAACGTTTAATCTCTCGGGCAGAGTTATGCAGTTCCGAGCCCAACAGATCGGCCAAAATCCCAGGAAGAGGACGGAACACGCAGGCGCAAATTAACAGGCAGGCAGGCAGGCAGGCAGACACCAGGAAGGAAATGAATGTTTAATCTCGCTTGCTTCTGTTCCAAATAACTTATCACTTGCCATTATCGCTGCTTTGAAATCCCTTCGAGGAAGCAATTTGAATGGATGCTTCCTGCAAAGTCATTTCCTGTATTTGTATATTTCCGCGTGGTGATACGCCGCCGTTCCATGATAGATAAGCTCCTCACGACACGGGCCATCCTTGAAGTGAAACGGTCAAGTGTGCTTATTTGAAAGGCTTCGGAATACATGAAAACCCTGCTCTTAGCATTTAGCTAGCAGACTGAAAGGCTAAGCTACGGCGTTCGTGGTTGTTTCCTAATTGGAATACTTGAAAACCCTGCTGTTGCTATTACTTAGCATTAGCATTTAGCTAGCGGACCGAAAGGCTAAGCTACGGCGTTCGTGGTTGTTTCAAATAATATTTGTGGTTTGAAACTGATGCCATCTCTTTTTGTACTGGCCATTCCAATCGATTTTCAAACTATGCTCCATGAAGTCACCCGGACTGTTAAAGAAAAATAACAATAACAAATGATCGGATGCTTTAAGTTCATTTGACCGGCGCCTTAAAAGCACTTGAAACGGCCACCGTGTTGATGTTTGGAAATCTTCTTCCTTCCCAGGTTGCGTTCTTTGTGCTGGAGGGACTGGCGAGGTATTGGGTTCCCGGTATCCATCATTTGGGCCGAGTGGGGACCTTGGAGGAGCGCCAGCGGCGTCTCCGCTAGCCAGCCGTAACTGACATGGAGTGCATTGTTTGCGGCGGGAAGCTCGGCGCTGTGGCCTAAAGGTACATTCCAGAGATCAGAAACACAAACAGTCTTTGTGCCCTCGCTGCTCTCTTTGCCCGACTCCCTCATCCACATCAAGCCTCGGCGGCTAAACGGCCTCCTCCGGTTCGTGTGTCAACATGTGGGCTATCGTTTTACTCGCGTCCCAGAGACACGCACGCACACACACACACACACACACATGCTTACGCAGCGCACGCTCGTTTGTCATGTGGATGGTGACAATGTCGGTCGGCCTCTCTGAGAGAGACTGTGAAATCAAGGCCGTTTCTAAAACAAATAGCATTTGGCTTTTATTGATGATGTTTTGTCAAGGGGAACATAGACTCCTTTGAATTGAAAGTCATCGCTCATTAAGATTGGGAAAGTTGGCGGCAGTTCATTCCACTCAATCATTTCTATTTAGATGAAATGATGACGATTGACAATGCATGCCCCTCGGGGGAATGTTATTGGGATTATCAAGGGGACGAAAGGCTGATTTGTCCTTTTGAGAAACCAAAGTGTCTTTGCTCGTCTCCCTCGACTTATTCATTCATCTTCTGTACCGCTTATCCTCGTGAGGGGCGATGGATACTGAAGATGTGATGAAAGGCAGAGGGCGCTATGCAAAACAAACTTAAGGGAACTTATATTTGCGTTTGGCAGTTTTAATAGTCTACATAGTGTGAAATGAAAAATGTTTGTTTTGAATGTGCAAAGATGTCACAATTCTGCTATTCAAGTGAGCAAGATTACAAATGAAATATGACATTGAAAGGAATAATGCATTGTTTTTACAATTATTTTGGGGATCCCCAAGTAAGCAATCAGTTTATAGAGTAGTAACCTCGCGCCTGAAGTTGTGTTGTTCTTCACCCTCACTCCTCCCCCTGGGCCGAACTCCCGCCCTCCACACGTCAAAGCCACAACAAGAGGGGGGTGGCGGGGGGGCAACCAATGAGCTGCTGAGGGCTCCAGAGTCGAGTGGGACCGGGGAACTCGCACACAAAATGCGCTGGACCACTTTGCGACCTACAAGTCTTGTTGTTTTCACCTCCTCCTTTGCACAAGTTTGTTTGCACTCCCGTGCGCGCACGGACTCGCAAAGGACCCACTTGGAAGCCTTTTGGGGGGGGACTTGAGCCGTTCTTTTTTGGTGTTGCTGTTTGCCGAGATCCGGGCGGGGGTGGTGGAAAGGAAAGGAAAGGAAAGGAAAGGAAAGGAAAGGAAAGGAAAGGAAAGGAAAGGAAAGGAAAGGAAAGGAAAGGAAAGGAAAGGGGGTGCAATGGAGCGCTGAGATGGAATGATTTGTCCATGAAAAGTACCGCAAACAACTTTTGTGCTTTGGATAAATGGGCACGCGGAGTGTTGACGGAGCCGGGATTCCACGGCAGCCTGTTGAACGGACTCAGCGTTTCGGATGACTGTCCTTGGAAGTGGCGTTGAAGTTTGCCTTATGACTCTGCTGTGAGTTTTGCCGTCCACCACCACCACCACCACCACCACCGCAGCAACCACCAGCACCACCACCACCAGCAGCAGCAGCAGCAGCACCACCAGCAGCAGCACCAGCACCATGGCAAGCTTTGGTGCGCTGGCACGGAGCCCCTGCGGCTCACTGGGCCCACTGACCTGCGTGCTTTTGCTGGCGGCGCTGTCCGCAGCCTCGCCACCCCACGGCCGGAGACCTATCTGCTGGCAGGCCATCCTCAACTGCCAAAGGGAGCCCGAGTGCAATTACGCGTACGAGCACTACATGCGGGCCTGCGCGCCGGTGTTGTACGGGGGCAGGAAGAAGTGTCCCAGCCATTGCATCTCGTCGCTGGTGCAGCTCAATCTCACCCGAAACGGACCGGCGCTGGAGGACTGCAGCTGCGGCCACGACTCGTTTTGCACGCGCACCAAAGTGGCCATCGAGCCCTGCTTGCCTCGGACTACCAGCTCGGGCTGCACGGCGGCGCGGATGCAATGCTTGGACGACCAGCAGTGCAGCTCCACCTTGAGCGACTACATGAAGCACTGCGGCAAACTTTTCAGCAGCTCCGTGTGCACCGACGCGTGCCGCAACGTGATCGCCGCCATGCGGCGGATCCCCAAGGGCCAGCAGCTGGACACTTGCATGTGCGACGGTGACGAAAGGCCCATCTGCGAGTTTGTCAAGAGCAACATGAAGCTCCGCTGCTTCGGCGCACCGGTGACGGAAGAGAGCAGCGGCTCCCACGACGACTACGACGCGGAGGACGACGAGGACTACACGGACTCGGACTACCGGGAAGACCCGTTGAATGGAGCCTCTCTCCCGGAGCTCCGCTCGCTTTTCACCCTGCTGCTGCTGCTGCTGCCGCCATCCATTTTGGCTCTAACGCCCCTCTTTTGAACACAGATTTTAGTGGATTATATTTTCTATGCAAATGCCACCAGAGGGAAACTTTAGTAGCTCCAAACTCACCAGACGCTCAGCTCATACATTGAAATTGTTTGATTCTTCAGCAGCAGGGTTTAAATCTTCACATGCACGTCATGCTGTGCACTGCCAGTCTTTTTACAGGTTGTTTTTTTTTTTTTTTTTCAAGAAGATATGAGCTATTTTTTATACGACTGTTGTCTTATCGGGCATCTGATCGACAAGTATTTAATGCTGGAATCGTGGAAATAAAAAAGTGTAAATAGCAGAAGGGTTAAATGAAATAATTTATTAAACGCCAACCAATCACATCCAAATGTTCGTCGTGCGAATGAAAGACTGAGCATTCCAGCTTTAAAGGGAAGTTATTATTGTCCACATTCTCTTGTACATTGTATATATGTGTATAGCTGATATAGATTTGAGAATCCTCTATGGTACAGGCTATGTGCTGATTTATTGACTGTCTGTAGCCTATAGAAAGAAATGTCTAAATCCACTGTATGGGTGCCTTAATGATATACTTTTATAGAAGGCATAAAGGAAAACTTGAATACATCATCCTTGACTGTGACTTGTTTTGATTTCGCCTCCTATTTCAGAAGTTGAAACGGTGAAAGTTCAAACTAAACAGCGGCAAACTCCTAAAGGCTGGTTGAAAAATGACCCAATGTAAAACCTTTTGTATATTTGCTTGACGTGTGACCGTGGTGTGTTCTGGACGGAGCCTCCCTTTTTTGTTCAGGAAGATTCTAACGAGCCATTATGTCAACTGTTGTCAAACGCAACTGCCACGGTAAATCAACAAAATGCCCCTCAAGCCTTGTCAAACTTTTACGTGCATTCTATTTGATTTCACAAGGAAAGTCCGGATTTATTCATCCTTGTGGCACATGGACTGGATGGAATTCCACCCATCCGTTTGTCTACAGCGCTTGTCCTCGGTCAGGTCACGGCTGAGCTTGATCTTAAGCCAGCTGATTTTGGCTGAAAGGAGGGAGGGAGGGAGGGGGTACACCCTGGACTGGCTGACAGCCAATCACAGGGCACGTCAAGACAGACGAGCATTCACACCGTCGTTGAGTATCAACAAAACCCGTGGTGCTGGTCGGTAAAGTCAAACACGACAGCATCATCCTAAAAGTCATCTGAATATTCCAAAAAAGAAAAACTTACTATATAGACAAACAACCATGACAAAGACAGAAGATGAAAACTTGGCAGGAGTAAAAATGACACTGACAGCCGTGCTATTGGCCGGCGCATGGATTTGCATTTGTTTTCTTCAATGTTTGTTCTTGTCTTTTCCATTCCACTGGTGTAACTCTGCTTCGTCTCGAAATATTGTGTGATATTTATGTATGTTCAACGGTTAGCCCTTGGTAGTATCAGTAGACAAGAATTAGCTTTCAATTTCACACAAGTTGCTGACCTCAGATCTAAAGTTAGCCCTTTGATTCTTCTTCCAATACAAAATCTCTGGCGCATGTGTACAAATGTTTGTTGATGTCCCCGGTCAATGATTTGTAGTTTTATTTCGAGGGGCGGCGGCGGCGGCGGTGGTGGTGGTGGTTGAGGGCCGTCTAGCTGAATGGATGGAGGAGAAGTCGAGTGGCATCTTTGTCATGGAAATGTTAAGCACATAATAGTTGAGCGGGACAATGGCGAGCCACTTCATTCTTTCAGGGCGGCTTGACACCTCTGGAGAGGCGAGCGGCAGGGAAGCATGTGGGAACGATCTGGCCTCGGCCGCCGCTGCCGCCACCGGGCTTCTCCAAATCCTGGCAAGAGATGCTTTCGTGAAATGATCTTTTTCACGAGTAGTTGCTGCAACAAAAACTCAGTGGAAAAAGAAAAGGGACTGTTTTCATCACCAACGGGTTCTTTATTGACCGCCAACGTGTCCCCTCAAAAAGTCCCCTTGCAAAAAAGAAATTAAAAAAAAAGTTTCCCTGGTGTCGTGCAGTATCAGCGTGTAGAGTTCCAGCGGGAGAAAGGCTCTGGAGCCCAGCGTGTCTTTGGCTCCTCCTCCTCGTCTTTCTTTTGGCTCTCACACTTGCACAGGCTGATTCGATTCTTTTGGGGGGCTGGGGGGGTCACAGCATGCACATAATAATGTGTTGGGTGTAAATGGATGAATGAATGTAGGAAACCTCCCCAAACTGGTTTTGACTCGCGCCATTGGTGCAACCACATTATTTCAAATGTTTGTTGAGTTGGACATGTTATATATAGGTCACACCATGGTTTTGAAATCTTTTTGGGTTTTTTAAATTGCCTTAGAACAGGGGTGTGTAGACTTTTGATATCCGCTGTGTGTTATGATGGTTGGTATGAGTTGAGGAAAGCCGCAGCAAATATGATTTTAAAACCCAACAAACACAATGTTGGTTCTGGATTTCATTTCTCATCGCTCTGTGTTTCGTCTTTTTTTTTTTCTCGTGTCAAATATCTTTGACATCAGACCCCCCCCCCCCCCCCCCCCCCCCCCCCCCCCCCCTCACCTCTAGCGCACGATTGCAGGACAATGTTTACAAAACGCCAGCGGTCTCTCTCTCTCTCCCTCTCTCCCTCTCTCCCTCTCTCCCTCTCTCTCTCTCTCTCTCTGACCGCCGATCCTGCGGTTGGAAGCCACATGCGGCCTGGCCTGCTTCTAATAAAGAACTCCAATAATCCCCACGACCATTTTGCCGAGCGAGTCCGAGCTGAAATTCATGTTTTGGGTTTGGATCCCCGGCTCAATACGTTAGCCCGAGGACAAGGCAAAAATAATTACAACGACTTTATTACTCCTTGGGATACTCTACCACATGGAATGTTTAACCTTAGCCCCACTTTTCCTTGCAGTGTTTTCACTTAAGTCTTGGCATCTGTTTGGGGTGACGTTTTTTTCCCCTCTTGTTGAGGTAAATGAAAAACTGACATGGAATGTGATCTCAGCAGGAGCTTTTGACCCCCCCGTTCCCCAAACTCCAAAGTGTTCCAGTTTGTTCTCTTAAAATGATTCCTACGTCCATAGTGTAGCTTGCATATTTTCTTTTAGGAGCACTCTGCTATAATCCATCAAACGGTCAGCGCTCGCCAACTCCAGTCCTTCCTTACCTTTCTGTTTTCCCATTCTTGTAAATCTTTATTGGAAGATCAGCGTAAAGTTAAAAAAAAAAAAAAATGTTCACGTGCAAGCATGATGTCAGGATGAGAGCGGAAGTCAAGTCATTGTAGTTTGTCCTCGGAGGTTCGGCGGCCATATTAGGGTGATGTTTTTGGGTCGTGAAGGCTCATGTGCAGAAAGTGATGTCGAAAAGGTTGGACAGTTGGAATGGCTGAGACGTCGGCGCAAAAGGAGGAGGAGGAGGAGGCTCTGCGCTGAGATGGAAAGTTCATTTGAAAGGATTTGGAAATAATCCCCCGAAGTGACCACATTGTAGGCTGGAATGGGCTCCAACTTGACCCCCTTGTGTGCTTCCCGCGCTAAGAACTGTTTTCTTGTTTGCTGAGCGTTTCAATCGGACGCTCTGGTTCCACGATTACGCTGGGAGTTCAAAGGCAATCCGGGGAAAGAGCAGCCCGTTCTGGCTGGCTCTCGTTAGCGGACCCTTGTTGTTTTTCTCCCTTCTATTTCAGCTGCCACTTTGATTCCATCATGCAAGACCACTGCTGGGTTCGCAACCCTTTGAAATGAGCAAAAGGCCTGTAATCCAGTTACCCAAGCTGCAGGCCCACTCCTCGGGTCCTGAGACAAAACCTGCGGCACTAATCCCACTGTCACTCGGAGGAACGCTTTGCTACCTGACTGGCGCTGGCAGCCATTTCGAATATTCCCGGTTTGGAAATGTCACCGTGGAGCGTTGGACAAAAGGCTAGCGTGCTGCTTCTTTCTAAAGATGGGCCTCCATTTCTTTTTTTTTTTTATCACTCGAAAAAATCAAGAATTGGACGTTATAGAGAAGCTACTGTACCAAAATCGGCAGAGTATAGCATGTTCTAGTAAACACCAGAATGAATGAAGTCGATTCGACATGCTACTTTTGAGCTGCGTAGCTACGCTGATGCTAAGCTAACGGTCGTGCTTACCAATGCCTTTGATGGGAACAACATGGCCCCCCCACGTTAGCCTGTTAGTCCTTGTGGACTGCACTTCTCAAGCAGTAACTAACTAGCTAGCTAACGAGCTAACCAACCAACTGAATGAACTGAAAGGGGACTTTTTTCCCCAATAGCTGCTTTTGCAATTTCAAAATTGCATTCTACAACACTGCAATGTCAATTCGAATTCAATTAGCTCTTCAGTCTTCTTGGAGTTCACCCCAGAGATATTTTGATGAACATTTTCCACACCCAACTCATCCAAGCACGCATACTTTGACCTCACTTTGAGCACTTGAAGATCATGTTGGAACAGAAAAGGACCTTCCTGAAAGTGTTCCACTTGCCCTCCAATCCATTTGCCTATCAAGAGTAAATGAGCTTTTGTTTGGTGACAGGGGCTTTTGGAGTTCAGGGGGACATTTCCAGCATACGTCACTATAGAGGAGCCAGAGTGTTTTTTTTTTTTTTTCCCCCCTTTTTACTTTGACCACAAGGCAAACAACTCCACCCGCAGATAAACAAAACACGAGGCAGGGGCCCGGCCGGCCACACGCCGAGCAGCGCTCCAACAAGATGCGCACGCACGCACGCACACACAACAAGTCGCGGCTGACTTGGGGTGTGCGAGTCACCACAACTTTCTGACTGCTTCAAGAAAAAATGTCACGGGAGTCAGATGCGTTGCATTTTCCTCCAACCCCGGCAGGCTCAAGCCTAGCCTAACCTTAACCCCTTTGCGAGAGGCCCCCACTTTTCAAGGAGGGGGTCGCAGATAATGGCAGTGGGGGTGCGCGGAGGAGAGAAAGAGGCAGAGAGAGGAAAACACAAAACTTGCTGACACGGGGCATAACTTAATTTCCACGGTAGGGGGACAGCTGTGTGGTGTAATCTGCCATGGCAGCCCATTCACACTTCAATGGCAGGCTTGACCCGCCAAGGAAAACTGGAAGCGCAGCCAGCTCATTCCCACTGAAGGAGGTGCTGACCGGGCTACCATTTATGGGCTTGTCTTAAAGAAACATACCCCGCTCGCTTGTTATTGATGACACCTCCCCCCCCCCCAACAACACACTGACAAGCATGCACGGTTGTGGAGTTTCTTTACTCTGTTATGGGGGTGTGTATATCTATCTATCTATCAATCCATATCCATATATTATGTATTCTCCCATCATTTCTGCCGCTTCTTGTTCTTAACTACTCAGCAGATCTCAGTGCTGCCTGGCATGTTTCAACACAACGTTGTACGACACTACGAGGGCAGCTCTAAATTTGGACTTGTCTGTGTTGCCTGTAAAAAAAACAACAACATAACTCGACTGAAAAAAAAATACCATAACTCTCAACTGAACTAAATTCTACTTTCTCTGCCAAGAAAATAGATCACTACTTTTTGCAATGATTAGATCAACATTGGCTCACAATGTTGTGCGTGTTGCGTCAGTGATGGCACGACTGCGTCTTTCAATGGTCGTTTGTCTGAAACGTGCTCTGTTTTTGACTGGCGACCAGTTCATGAGTCAGCTGGGATGGGCTCCAGCTCTAATGAGGACAAGCGCTATAGAAGATGAACGGTCGGACGGACGGATGGACGGATGGCATTCTTGATATGCCTTTATATGCTAATCCAACTCGTATGGCCCCGAAGCGTAAGGACAGCCTCGCTCTCCTCAGTCTTACAAAAGTTGGCCAATTAGAGGAAAGTTTAGGGAGGGGGAAGATAGGGGATTTAAAGCAACATGTTTTTCCCTCTCCTTTATTTCCCCAAGCCTGAATAGGCACCCCAGCACAATCAAGATCCACTTTTGTACTGCAAAGATAATGCTTGGATTTGATTGACGCTGTTCATTAGCGTGGTTGGAATCAGGGCCCGACAATGACTTTTGCGTGAATTTTGCGATACAACAAAGAGAAAAAAAGAAAAATCATCACATTTTGACAAAAATGGATTGACATGTTAAAAATGGCTGATTTCTAAAATCCAATTAAATGGGCTGTACAATGAGTTGTAATTTGAATGTAAAGGCGGCCTTACATCATTATGTTATGGATGAAGTTCTTGAATCGGATTTCCAAAGGCACCGCACTTGTCACAGCATCACTCCGACAAGTCCCCGAACTTAAGTATGTAAATGGCAATGCGCTTTGGCCCTCAAATGAATAATGAGGCCCTAGCTTGGGAGTTGCGGGGAGTTAATAGTTTGAGTGTGGAAGTCAATAGGCTCCGGGGTCTCACTCCATTAAGCTGACCCCCCGGGCCACGCATTCATCCCTCACACATTCATTTCCTCCTTTTATGCCGCCCGTGTGAGCGCAGGCAGGCAGCCACGCAGCCACGCAGGCAGCCACGCAGCCATGCAGCCACGCAGGCAGGCAGGCAGGCAGGCAGGAGCGTGGGCCCACGCAAGCCGGCCGCTTGGCCTCTTGCGCGCACTGTAGGTCATAAATATGTTGGCTATGCCGCGTGAGCTCGACCGGGCTTTGTTAAGCCCAACACAAGCGGGAGCCTTCAAAGTAATTAATGAAGAGGCAGGCGTGGGACAGAAGATGCCTTGAATGCCCACGCACGCACGCACGGCTGAGTTAAGTCTCTTTGGAGTGTCGGTGTGTGTGGCTTGCTCGGACCCGCCGTACTTTTGTAATGTTTCATAACAGACCTGATCTGTCGGCTCAGCGCTTTGGTCTTGCCTGACACCACACGTGAAAGCAGCATCTTTCTGAAAAGTCACTCCTTTTCCATTGCTTTTGGATGTTATTAAATGCTTCCCTTATTTTTGATTTTTTGGAGAATAGACGTTTGCGTTGGCAGCTGTAGAGTCATCAAGCAATTCAAAAAAGGCGCAGACAAATTTCCAAATCTATCTGAGTGCCGGAGTGGACACAGTGTTTCTTTCCGCATTTCCCTTGTTCGAAAAAAGTAGAATCCCCAAAAAAAAAAAATCTGTGTGAAAGTGGTAGTAAGTGATCTGTTTATTCATCAGATTATCTATCCCCTGAGCTGTGTAAGCGCGAGTCCATTCACCACCGCTGCTCCAGGTCATTTTGTTTCCCGTTGTGTTCTCCTGCGGTGGCTTTTGTAAACATCTTCAAGTGAAATCCCAAGAGCAAACACGTCCCGTCTGCGTCTGACGAGAAGGGAAACGTGTGCTTTTGGGAAACGGACACATTTGACGTGGCTCCCGAAAACAACATTTGTGTGCCCGGAAAGACAAACGATGCAATTGTTTCCGAATATTTCTGAGGGAGGTCTGCAATTTTTGTGAGAAAACAAAACAAAACAAAACAAAACAAAACATGATGCGTCAGACTTGAGCTAAGCACATGATGAATAATCCCCACTTTTGGTGGCACAATGGTGCAGTTTAGTGAAGCAGGCCAGAGCAAGGCCGCTGATTGAGGGTCATCAATAAAGCCCTCTTTGTGCAGGCGCTCACAATGGAGCAGCAAGGTTTTCACATGTCTCTGCCTCTCCCGTCTTCTTTTTGGGAAGGAGCTTCCATGAATTTAACGCAGGCTCTAAAATTTGTTGGGGTCGTGGCGCCAGTGGCTCTTTACACTCGTAAATATGGGCCAATATATATATTTTTAAATTGCACGGTATGCAAAAATCGATTAGAACAGTTGATATTTGTTGTTTGTGATTGCTGCTAACAGTGAAGGAAACTATGGTATTGTTCAGTTTTTTTCAATTAAAATGAAGAGAAAAAAAAAACATAAATTGCACACTTCATTTGCTTTAGTGGATCACCCAAAAATTGTGTTGGCCTAGATACGGCCCCCGGGCCTTATGTTTGAAAGAAGCAATCCCTCCAATGCCCAGACATTAATGTCAAAAATACTTCATTTTATTCTTGTAATATTCATCTTTTCAACTCTGTTGTGGAAAATGAACATACAACTTAATTGTCGTACAATTAGTATCGTGTCACTCCCCCCCTAAACAGCTGTTCCTTCTCCCAAAGCCAAAATGAATCCACGGATGCAACACAAAACAGGTGAAGACAAACACATGATCAATTTGGTGACGAGAACACACACAGTCAGCTCGAGAGTCCAACACAAAGTATGTAAATATTTCCAAGCGTGTGTGAACCTCCAGCTGCTCCCGTGGCAAAGGGATAACATCATTCATGCTATAAAAGCGCCTTTTCGCTCATTCAACTGAATAATCGGCGCCAGTCGGGTCAGGTCATGGTTGCGGGATGTGGCCCTCTCAACGATCTCTCCTGGGTTTTTTTGTTTTTTATTTCACCACGAGAGGGTTGATTGACCAGGAAATCGGTGACGGATATCCAAAGCCAAAAACTGAACGTAGGCTTTATGTTTTGATAACGCGAGAGAAGATATACGACTTCTTTCATAGCCCGAAAAGTGTGGACAAAACCCAAAAGGAGAACTCTGGGGGACGGCAAAAGCATTCATGGCCGCCATCGGCTCTTCTCTTGTCTGTGCTCAAAAGGAGTTCTTCTCGTCAGACTATCTGCGCCCGAGGCGACAAATTGTCACCGGCTTAGAGACCAAGTGTCTCAGTCATTCCTCTGCGGGCCCGGCCCGGCCCGGCCCGGCTCGTTTTACAAGCGCTGGAGTATTGCCTTCCAGTGGGTCCTTGGCCTTTGTTTGGCGGGGAAAGGAAACAACAGCTGTTGCTTTCACAGCATTTCTGAACCCTTGTGTGGAGGGGAAAAAAAAAAAAAAAAAGCCCTCTTCTTTTCCCCCCTCTCTTTAAAACAAAAAGCTCTTCTTTTGGCCAAAGGACCAGCGCCGCCAGCGAACGGAGCTTTTTGCCCCACATTGCTCTCTCGCTTTTATTTTTTTTAACCCCCAAGTTGTTCACCTGTTTCATTACGAGCGGCGATGAAGGACACAGTCCGGATTGGCTCCCAATTATTGTGCCATCCAGCCACCCGCTTCCCTCTGTCCACCTGCTGACAGATTTGCTTAATGAGTCCCGGCCCGGAATGTTAATCGGAGAATCGGACATGTTGCCCTCTCGGTGGGCCCCTTCGACAGGTGGCCGGCCGAGCGGATCTCATCTCACCGCTGTGCTACATGTGAAAGCCCCTGGAAATGAGATTTGGGGGCGGGGCAACAAATTCTTGACATTATTTTCAAACGTACGTGACAATGTATAGAAATACGTCATTTTTTGACTCCCAAATGTTTCCTCCACATTGGCAGTTAAATACACCAAAGCTAATGCTACTTAGCAACTTTCTTGACACTGTTTTCCATTTTTGTGTTCTGACCAGGGATGCTAACACGCTAACAATAGAGCATTACCACTAATAATAGCTCCAGTTTCTCTCATGTCTTTATGAAGAAGAAAATGGATGTCCACTTGAACCTCAGAATGATTTAGGACTGTCAGTAGACAATAAATCCCATTTAAAATGAAAGTCACATCTTCAAATCCTGTATTGGATTTCAAACCAGGGGAGAAAAAAATAGCAAGATGTCGATTACCAATTTGCTAACCATACAATTGGAAGCAAATTTCTTGACAATGAACTCGTCACGACTCACATTTTTCTCCAGATTGATGTATAAACAGGATTTCGACCAAATCAAAGCATCCGTTAGCCGTTTTGATTTGACCTGAAGCCCTTGGAATATTTGCTCCATCAAGCGGTTGAGGCGATAGAAGCCGCAAGCCACGGAAGCCGTCCGGCGCTGTTCGTCTGTCGTTTATTGTCAAAGTCATAAATCGGCGCAGACAAAGGAAGCCGAGAAGGCAGCCGAGGGATGCGACTTGAGAGATGCCTCCATATTTAATTGCGCCAGACAATAGCCTGTGGTGACGGCGCTGTAACTGCCAAATGTGATGTTTTTGTTTGTGGTTTGGCTGCGACAGGAGATGCTGCGAACGATCTGACGCTGCCTTTCTCCAACAGTAGATGAGCCTGACAATGTTTGGTTTTTCATGTGGTTAGAAGGGGGAAATTTGTCTCGTATTTGACGGGGCCCTCCGGCGTCAATTAGGGTTATTATGATGACGCAATAGCGACTCATTACGGAACGGTTGCGCGCAGGCTCTGTGTTTTGCCGAGAAAACCGCAACGTTTAGCGTTCACGTCGACGCACTTGCAGCACTTGTTTCTTAGCTAACGCTTTTACTTGACGAGCAAACGTTGGTTTCAAAGATAAGTCATTCTCCAAAGCTGGCTTATAAAGAAAGGAAAGATTATGCTGGCGGAGGAATTGCAAGCAGGTGTGTTTGACTTTGACATTTGAAAACAAGAGCGAGGAAACTTCTCGATGCAACTGTATTAGTTTTGCATCAACGTTTCATCGGCGAAAGTCCAACGCAAAGCCACACGGCCACTTTGCCGTCACGAGCTTCCGTTTCAGACGGAGGTGGACGCGGAGAACACACTGGACATGGCCCAAGCGGCCCGATTTAGAACGTCGATTCTCGGAGGGGAGAGTCTCGCGAAAGCCAATAGCGTCGTCGCAGGAAATGGACTCCAAACCCCTGTCTGCCTGAAGCCTTTTTAATGACAGAGTCTGGGACCCGAGCCAACGAGAGCCACAAAGTTATACTGAGAAAGGTGGAAAAGATGGGAACACGTTTCGTTCACATGTTCAACCTCAAAAGTCAATGCAAAATAGTGTACACAAACGGTGGAGCAGGACGTTGAGACACATCATGTCAGATTACCAAAAGGTAGATTCTTTATCTTCTATGAAAAATATTACCGAGTTACAGTCATAGTAGAAGAAACGTATTCTTCCTCTTGGCCAGACTATCTTAGTGCCAACTACTGGCCCGGCATGCGTACGACAGTTTCACGTCCTCCTTGTTAGCCGCACCTTCTACAGCAAACATGCGAGATTCAGTCGCTCATGGGAGGCTTTATAACACAGACAATAAAAATCATTTGAGCAAATGCCCTAAAAAAAAAAAACAACTCCCCTTGTTCACCTTCACCAATGAGCAGTCCCGCCTTATTCCAGATGGAAAACGGCCAGGCCCAAAAAGATTAGCTCACCGCTGACGCACTGGCCAAGGCAAACTCGCACTCGTGTTTAAGGACATTTTTCCTCTTGCAGACCACAGACTTTCCGGCAGTGGCTTTGAAAGAGGCCGTCCGTCCGTGCGTGTGTGTGAGAGAGAGAGATTAAATGTGCCTGTACAACACACACACACACACACACACACTAAAACTTGCTCTAATAAGTGTTTTAATTCTAATTGCATGTTGAGATGTTTTTCGGTGGGCTTTGATGTGTTGCTATGTCCCGCTTTGGAAGTATCAGC
Source organism: Syngnathus scovelli (assembly GCF_024217435.2). NCBI lineage: Eukaryota > Metazoa > Chordata > Actinopteri > Syngnathiformes > Syngnathidae > Syngnathus > Syngnathus scovelli. The sequence goes on from NC_090849.1 coordinate 24,852,667, forward strand.
TAATTACAAATTTACGATTAGCGGGTACTCAGTGATTTTTTTTTTCTTTCTTTTCTTTTTTATGTGGGATTACCGCGTGTGTTCAAAAATCACCTGCAGGCACAAAGCTCAATACAGCGTTGAAACTACAGCCGCTTTTTTATTTGTTACTTAGCGGCCAAAACCCTGTCCTGGTCCCACAATCATTTTGTGACGGAATTCTATTTTAAAAAATGGCTTCAAATGGGTTAGGGTTAGGTACGAGTCTTTTTTTTTTATTTTGTTTTTTATAGAGAATAGTGTTTAAAATGTTGATGATTGTATACTTTGCAAACAATACAACTTTTCATTTGTGGAGTTGGTGCACGAATGTAACTTGCATAATTGTATTTATTAGTTGTTATTCTTGTCTCACTTTTTTTAACCGTTTTTAAAGCATCTTCTAGCAAATTTTCTTAAAACAGGAATTGATCAAATGCTAACAAAACTGAACACGCTTGACATGAATGAACTTAATTTGCAACAATTGATTTTGGCCTTTTTAAAGTCCACCACTAAATTACTAAACTGAAATCATACTGAAAATCAATGTAAATACATATTTGACCATTTCCATAATATATGAAATTTTTGAACATGTTGCACAATGTCCTTTTCAATACAAATGTTTAATAATCTATTGCGCAAAAAAATCGGTTCTCCACCTAAACCAAAGCCAAAACGTCCTCTAAGAATTGTGAACGTGGTGCTCTCAAAAGCATGTTGGGAATATCTTTTTTTTTTTTTTTTTTCGACGGCCAGCTGTGAGTAGTTTAGTCAGCCATGGGAAATCTCTCTCCCATTAACTTGTCTCCTGCTTTTGCTCGCCTCTCTTATCTTGCGGCCGGCCGGCCGGCGGGCTCCAGTGAACAATCAGTCCTCCAATAAATACACCCAAATATTTCCTGATGATTCAAATCTGCTCTTGTGATATGTGAGAACACGCTGCTTCTTCGCCATGTCGGTTTGCGTCGATGCGTTCTTAGTTGACGTTTGAGCAGCAAGTTAAATCAGCAAGACGGCGGAGTTCTTACGCAACCGTTGGCCTCTGACTTGTCAGCTCTTTTGCTGAGCGCTATAAAAGAAATGATACTTGAGAGGCAGCATGCTGGCTCTTTATGTGTGGTTATAAAGACTTTATGTGACCGAGGCAGGTCCGCCATCTTGGACTTGTTGCTTTGCTCTGCGTGACGTCAGACTGTCGCTAGCCAACTTCAATTTAGTACAAGCAGCTGGCGTAACTGTGGCTTTTATGCGGGCCGAAGAAAAATGTTGCGCAATACTCTGTCGCAATGGCATCTCCATTGTACAGCTGCCGTTTATTTATTTATTTATTTATTTCGGAAACTCGTTCAAACTCAGTGCGAAAGTGTGAACATGGAAATAACCGAGTCTGTTTTTTCTCGGCCGTCCGCTTGCTCATCCCGCTTCTTCCCTGACGCAGCAACAGACATTCTTTGCCACAAGTGGAAGATAGCGGCAGCGTGAGATGGCCAGATAAGACCAGACTGTCATGACATGCACGATGCCCCCTCTTCGCAGTTCATCATTCAGAGACAGAGCGCAAAACTAAACGCTTGTGTTTGTCTTTTTTTTTTTCTTTGCGTTTGCGTCCTCGCCAAAACCAAAGTGGACATCGTCGCGCCACATGTGCTATTTTATTGTGATAAAAACAGATGTTGGGAAACCAAACGCGAGGTCAAAGTCAAAAGTGAGATGTAGAAAGCTGACGCGGCCCGTTTCAAACATGTTCTGCCTCGGGGGGGGAGCGTTTGTCAGCTGCTTTTCATAACGCATCCCCCAGCCGAGCGTTACAGTAGGTTATTAAAAAAAGAAAGAAAGAAAAGTCTGAGCAAAAGACCTTCCTTCAGGTCCTGAATGCGGGCTTGTAAAAATCCTGACTTGGTTATTTTAATTTCCTCTGTCTGCAAATTTTTCAATTTCCTTTAGCGGATGAAGTCCCCATTTGCTCAGCATGATGCAGGCGACGCAGGAGATGTGCCACGTTGTGGCTTGGTTCACATGTGGCCTTAAAGTCCGTTCATATTCTATCATTATTCATTAGGCCCATTTTGACCACAACAGAGTGCAGCTGTCTAGCTAGCTAACTAGTTAGCTTTGGCTACACCCTAAAAATGTATCTTACAATTTACACAAGAGCTTGTTGTGTTTTTTTTTTTTTTTTTTTTTTTAATATGTTTTTTGAATCCAAGCGAGAGTCATTTTGAAGCCTCAGTTTTATGTATACTCAGCATTTTTCCCATTTAAATTTGGCCCAGTTGTTAACAACACTCTTCTTTGTGGTGTACCCAATTGGGAAAACATTTATTTTAACTTTACAGGGCCTTTCAGCCGTTGGCTTCTTCTCTTGGCACCTTCATAAACGGTAAAATGAACATTTTGAGCGGCATTGTAATTCTTCCCGGTGTCAGTTTTTCCCTCGACGCACCGCAACTGCTCATTATGTCGACGGCGCTAAATACAACTTGCGTTGAGTCGGTTCAAAGTGGTGTCACCGGCCGGGCTCGCTCAGACGTTCGATTCCATGCGAGTGGATCGTCAATTCAAAGGACTTTGCCAAATCCAGCAGGCTGACATGCCGCACCACGTTCTCATTCAACCGATTTCACAGCTGGCGTTGAAGTGGGTGGGAGCTTTGCTGTCAACGTGACGATCCGACTTTATTAGTAGTTTGTTCTTGAAGACCGCAGTTATTTATGCCAGCTGTTTTAGTGACAACATTTTGGCCCTCGCGTTGTTCTGTTAAATCTCATTTTTAATAGTGGCTGCATAAAAGCCACATAAAACCTTTTTTGAAAAAGAATCTTTTGTCCATTTATGAATTGTTTTTTTTTTTTTTTTTTTTTTTTTTAAGAATCAGAGCTGAACAAGTACGAGAAGAAAAAATCGTACGAGAGAAACAATAAGAATCTCCATTTATTCACAAATCTTCCGATTTGATCACTATAATTGTATTTATTCTCCAGGTTCATGATACTTTCTGCCATCTATTGCTCCGTCCGGTGTCAAACCTAAGGCCCCGCCCGGGGCCATATCCGGCTCACCACATCATTCAGCGTGGCCCGTGAGAGCAAATCATGTCAGCTTTTATGATCCTTGCTAAAACCTGTACTAAAATCACCCGTTTTAATTTTGCGAGCTCTCTGTGTAAAAGCGGTTTTTGTTAACCCCCGCCCTACTCCAAGATGTCAGTGATGTCATGTAGATTCCAATCTGCAGTGTATCATTTGCTCGTGTCAGTTGTCATCATTCGGAGGAGGCAACCCGCCTATCACAAGTGACGACCTGTCGACGTATTTGCACGATACATCCCGGCTCTCTTTAATTTTTCTCTCTCTCGCTCTCTCAATCAATTTGCGTCCAAGCCACCGGTGGGCGTGACGGTCCGCATGGCTCGGAGGGTTTGACAGCCAGCCAAGGTGGAGAACGAAGCCTTCAGCTGACTTTATTTTTACGAGAGGCAAACCGCAGTAAACAAACAAAAAAGCACATAAATGGTTCATGAACTAGCCTCAAAAACCAAAAGCCTAAAAGCGGTTCTGCAGGAAGTCACACGATTATAATGAGCCCTATTTCTTTTTAGCTTGTTTTATAAAATGTAGCTCCTATTTGGTAACCAAAGTAATCTGACTTGACATATAGCTCCACGAGTACATCATGCTGGACAGTTTGGCTTCGTAGCTCATTGAGCGGGTGGCCTTAAAGAATAAAATGTACTGGAGAATCTGCTTGGAAGAGACAGTATGCGCAAATTGCACGCGATTGTACAAAAGGACAAAACCAATCAGTGGAGTTTGAAGAAATACTGTGGCAATGTTAAGTGCTAAAAACAAGCTGAAAAGCTCATTCAATTAGCACCTTAGGCTGGCGGGGATTTTCCAAGGCTGTCTTAAAAGAAGACATTCTCCAAGCACTGGCTGTAATGTAAAGCTTTGCTTTGCTTCACTTCTAAATTGGCAACATATGATCCCTATAAAGTTGTTTTTTTTCCTCGCACAATACTTGTACTATGCGCTGTGGTTGACACGTACTTAGTAACGCCACCAAATAATTATCATACAATAACATGTTTATGTTCACATGGCGTAAAGTTGTGCCACAGGACATGGATATTCAATTAGGTGCGTTTTGGTGCAACAAACACGTACATGCCAGCCAGCCAGCCAGCCAGCCAGCCAGCCGCCCGCTCTGAGCGGACAGATTGTCTTTGTTTTTTTAACTCATTTATTACGAAGACTAAAGCTAACAACATCTGGAGTCACTAAAGCACTATTAGCGGCGAGCTTATAATTGGCCCTGACCTCTTATTCGGTCGGCGAGGTCATTGGTCAGAAGAGGTTGGCTAGTTTAGCAACAGGAAAATTCGTTTCCTGTTATTCAACGAAAATGAGCGTAAAGTTAACGAAGGGTCATTAGGAAGCGTCCACGCAGCTGCTTTTGTAAGCGGAACGGAATGGAACGGAACGGGATTAAAGCCAAATATTAAAAGCAGCCTGCCATCTTTCTTTGATACACGCTCTCTCTCACTAAGATTTTTGTTCTGGGCTCCAAACGAAATCATAAACTTTGAGTGAAATCTTTGAAGCTCTCGACGCGCCCTGCAGCCAATGGAAAATGTCTGACTGAGACGACGGCTCGCCGCTGCTCGCGTACGTACGTACGTACGTACGTGAGACAAAAAAGGCCCGAGGCCCGCTTGCTCAGATACTAACCGAGTCCATATGCATGGGCTACGGACGTCCGACTGACTTTGAAGACTGAAGCCGAGCGGGGCTGCTTCAACGAAATCTGGATAGACGTAGAGATCTCCTAAAATGTTTGTAGGCATCGCTTTTTTTTTTTTTTTTGTGGAATCGAATTTGCTAGCAAAAGTACATTTTTGAGCAGACAAGGATAAAGAAGATCGAAAACATTTTAAGATACATTTTCAATACAACCCTTTTATTCATGTTTTAGTGAACAATCCAATCCGAATTAGGAGCACTTGGCCTTCTGCTGTCTCCTGAGTGCCGTTCTCGATTCTTCTATTTTTGACGCCATCAAAATTGTAGATTGTGGTTTTTTTTTTACTTTATTCTTTCTTCCAATGAATTCTTGTTTAGGAGCTTTTGGTGGTGAAAAGCTCTGTTGGCACTGAGATGGGGTGTGTGTGAATGAGCTCGCTAAGAAAGCCGACAACAGGTAACAAGGACCCGCTGCTGAGAGACAGATGGCTGAGCTCCACAATAAGAGGCCCGTGGGCATCCGTGTGTGCGTGTGTGTGTGCGTGCGTGTGTGCCTGCGTGTGTGCGTGCAGGACTTGCTTGTATTCTTTGCATATACATTTGTCCAGTGAGTAATCAAAGGATGGGTTGTGAATGAGTGTTTCATTGAATCTCTTTGCAGGGTTACTCACTCTTTGCTCTCCAATGAAGGACGGCAGCTCAATTAAAAGAAGAGCTACACAACATGGCTGAAGGCTTTCACAGAATCGCAAAATAGAAACATTACAAATTGCACTGAAACTTGAACCACGGGATGGAACTTGATTGTTGGACAAACTTCTAGTTGGCTTTTTATTAGTTTTTTTTCTTAGTTTTATTTGTTTCGGTTTTTTTTTTTTTTTTGGAAAAGTTAGATGCATCACAGCCCTCGAGTCTTAAAGCTCGCTTGGTCTGATTTTACATCCCTCCTCTCTCTAAAATAATCCTGATCTCAAGTGCTCATCAGTACGGCACTAATATGGGCTGTTCTTCACAGAGGATGAATAAGATACGACTGCTATTCCAATGTGTGTTGTTGTTTATAGCAATGCAGCAATGATGCTAATTAGCATTAAACTAGCAGACTGAAATGCTAAGCTCTGTGTTTTAAATGCACAAGAGGAAATTCTATTTTTATACTTTTCAAGTTTGGTTTTGGTAAAATCTATGGCTATGCCGGTTTTCGCCCCTCGTCGGAAAGTAGACTGCACATCATGGCATTGTTTTTAATGGCTGGGAAAAGTACCGCCGTACCGTGGAAAAGCACTGCAAAGTATATTGCACGCAGCTGCGTCTGAACAAGAGAGGATACATATCGGCAATTTGGACGGCTTCCTAAAATTTCACAGCCGATCAGCGATGCTGTAAACAACCCGGACGGAAGAGTTGACAGCACGCAGGCGGCGGAAGGCACCGCTTTTTTGGGTTTTTTAAATGTTCTTCTCTCCCATCTGCGATTACGGCAAGGGAGCATGAATAGCAGTGGAGCATGCAGGCGTAGCACGGATGATGAGTGAGGAGCTCAGATTGGAGGGCTCGGCTCTCTGTAATTGATACTTGCACCACCATGCACCCCCCCCCCCCCAATTCACCGCCCCTCTTTTTGAGAGAAAATGGCCAGTAAAGTCAAACCTCATCCATTCTGGAACACTGCCAGCGAATTAGTCATCGCCGCGGCTATCTGGGCCGACATGGAATCGTAAGGAATACGCGCACCCACACCCACACACACACACACACACACACACACACACACACACACACACACACACGGCTATTTTCTGGAAGTGAGTTAGCCGACTGCGGTGGCTCTCCACGCAAAATTTTCGAGGGTAACCAGTGTTTGCTTTGTGGAAATCCCTTTGGCGCTTCGGATGGACGACCTGCGCGAGCCCCCGGTCACGTGTTTCCTCCGTGCTTTCAGTTCGACATGTACTGTGACAGGCCGAGACACAATTCTGCCTTTCTTTCTTTATGGTATAAATAGGCCTAGCGGTGTCAGAAATAATCTTTCTTTTTTTTTTTTTTTTTTTTTTGCGCTGCTACTTTTTTTTAAGGGGGCTGAAATACATATTGACGTTGAGGAATCAATAAGGTCTTTCAAGAGTTTGTACGTGGCAACTTCAAGCTCTCAGAAGTCAACCCGGCAACCTGCGGGTTTAAAGTGAAAGCTCGGCCAGAGTCTCATCTGTTTTCCATTCTGCCTGCCCCGTCCAATGAAACCTGAGCGCCTGGAGAGGAGAACTGAATTATGGCTCCATCAATAAATGGCGTATTTCCCCTCTTTGAAGCTGCATGCGTGATGGAAAGTGGGACATTGTCACGTGTTCCAAGTTATTACCCAATTCCCGGCCGCAAATCTGCCTGGCTGCTCCCGACGTCTGGGGATGTCGGCCGCTGACTTGATCTAGTCTGACAGCAAGCAGAGCCGGTGTCAGAACAGTTTTCGATCCAACGAAAGAAAAATCGGGCAAAGGTGAGGCGGTGCGAAAGGAGACGAGCGACGATAGAAAGATTGCGTGACGGTGGTGGATATCTTTACCAGCTGGTGAATAGTCAGCTCTTGAGTCATTTGGAGGAGCTTATAAAGCATGTGTCTCGTTTGCCTGCCTCCCCTTCTTTAATTGTGCCTCTCACGGAACAAGTTGGGTAGGGGGGTGGGGGGGATTGGCCCTTTTGTCTTTTTCGACAATAGATGAAAACAGAGGAAATGAAATAATATCTCATTTATTTTATAGGTCCATCCTGCACACGAGCGAGACAAATAACTTTGGTTGTGTTGTTACAATGCATCATATCCTAGAAAGGAAGTGAAAGTTAGTACGCTTAAGATTTGGATGAAGTTCCAACCTGAGAAGATTCCACCCTTCGGGGGAATCAGCGGCAGCCTTGTCTCAGACTAATTGCGGCAACGCGACCCCCCTCCTTTCCTTCCAGGCCAATTGCGGACCTCGCAAGGTGCCCAATGGCAGGCTTCAGCTTGTTGAGTTGGGCCGTTGAAACGCTACGTGATCCAGAAACAAAGACGTCCGTCAAAAAAACAACATTTTTGGACTCACTAAATGGATTCAGATCATTTACAGGAAGTCTGAGTGATGCGGTGCTGCGAGGCAATCATTGCTGCACTTTTCTTTTTATATATAGTATCTCTCCAATCATCTTTTGTCAGCTTTCAAAAAAAGGAGACATGGTAAAGTCGTCGCCTTCCCCTTCTCCGTGTCCATCCATCTCTATCTGTCTCCTTGTCCGCCCACACTCTCGCCGCCTGTCATTTTCTGGGGAAAGTATAGAAGGCTGCGGACAGATCCGTCTGAGCTAAAAGACGGCAGACACCTGCCTGCTGCTCATTTATAACTTTTACTCGCTGTCCAAGGCAGGCAGCCGTCTCGCAGACAGGCGGCGGCGGCGTACTTTTATCTTCTCGGCGCTGAAAAGCGAGAAGATTGATTCCGGTCTGTTCCCGTCCCCCGCGCGCCGTTTGGAAGATTGCCACTCATCAGATAGTTGAGTTTTTCACCACAAATGTTCACATTTGGATTTGCATATTTTCAAGATTTCATTTCAACATCAGAAAGGGATTTTTTTTTTCCTTCTTCTTATTATAATGAACTTTAGTCGCCTCTATAATTGAATGGACGTGCCACTTTATCAGCAAGCAGAGACAATGAAAAACATGCGGACGCTTGAACACAACACACAGGTGTTGAAAGGATACAAGGGAGCCGAAAAGCTGAAAATGAGCCCCATAAATACCACGACGTGCTTTGACAAGCGAGACACGAGGGCACCGGGCTGTTTTGCCAAAGGATATCGGAAAGACGCATTCCAAAGTCTGTTGATTACACTTTGGCTTCTCGTTTAACTGAAGCCGGCATTTACCAGATACTTGTACTTTTTGCTTTCTTTCATGACGTTGATGGAAAATAATGCATGTTATGTAATGGGGCAAGTCTGACTTTTTCCACTTATAATTGGAGTTGTTTTTTGCTTAACTCATCAGGGTTCTTGGGAGAAGGGGAGGGGGAGTCTCTTGTATTGAACAGCTTACTGCAATTACAATTTATTTAAGGCTCACAAGGAATCCTTTCACTCTCGAATAAATCCCAGTGAATTCCTCCGACTCTGACGAGGTTTTTCCCTCCCTGTAATTATCCTCCAGCACAGCGACATCAGCCCCCCTTTAACCCCTCGCAGCTTTGCACTTGTAATTAAATCATAAAACAAGTACTGCAAGAAAAAAAAACATTCAATCACATGAGAAAACTGACTTGGGCATAACGGTGGTTATTTTAATGGCTACAGAGCTAGCTAATAATATTCACAGGAGGGAAATGTTTGTTCTTGGCTAAAACCCTGAAGTCTTTCTCCAAAATTGGCATAATGAACAATAAAATAAGACCAAATAATAGGATCAACTTTGTTGCCCAAGTTTGTATACTTTTTCATCAATTCATTTCTGTAATATTTTGACTGTTCTTGATTCTAGAATTGTTTTTTTTTGTTTTTTTTTTAGGATGTTTCTTGGTTGAGAACACCGTCAATGGCGATAGTCCTTATTTGAGTCAGCATCAAAGTGTACACCGTGGGAAGTGTGAGTATGATTTCATGTACATATTAATCACTGAAAACTGAAGGAAAACATACAATACAAATCTTTCCATATCTCATTAAAATGATCATTTATTTTTGGGGCGGCAGGCAACTTACTGCCAAACAACAATGTTAAAATGGGCTTGGAACCTTTCATCGTCAAGTGCGAGTGCTTTTGTCTGTGTCGTTGTCAAAGAGTGCAACTTTAGCCTAGCTGTTAGCACTGTCGAATCCTCTTAATGCGAAAGATATTTAGGTCAACGTGTCTTTTGTTGGCGCGGCCTTCAAAGCGCCAGCGAGAAACACTCACAGGTAAATTGTGTTTTTTCAGTTGCTATTGTTAAATTAGCATTTTTTGGGTCACACAGCTATCTTGTTGCTATGCTATTGTTTTGATAGCATAAAAGCCTACATGAGCGCGAGCTAGCTCTCATTTGAGTCAATACGTTGTTTTTTTTTGTTTTGTTTTTCTCAAACACAATGACTTGTATCCGAGTACAGATATATATACACCAAGCGTTTGCGTGAAGCTCTTTGTCTTTGCTCGACGGAGCCTCGCTAGCCCGCTTGCTCATTCCCATTGGCTACATTGCATTGCATTTGTCCACTTGATACCTTTTTCTGATTTCTTCTGGCCCTTGTGGCCCGAATGCCTAATTTAACATGGCCTCTTTTGTGTGCTGCTCTTTTGTGGCGAGCCCTTTGGAAGCGGGGGCCACGCTGTCGTTGGGGACCAGGGGCCACTCGCCGGTCTCCCATTGTGCCCCCGTGACACTTGGGCAAGGCATCCGAGCTGTCAGGTCTCTGTGTCACACTTCTCGGCGGGTGAGACGCGGCCAACCCGCAGCGCAGCGAGGGGTCGGAAAGATCGCTCATCTCCAAACATGCCTACCTCGGTTGTTTAGCAACCGACAGCGGCGTTTGCCGGTTTGCGCTTGGCCGCTGTGTGATGCTTTGGCGGGCGGGTTACAGCGACGCTAACCAAACAACACGACGGCCGCTTTTGGCGAAGAGCAGGGAGGAGCGACCGTGAGACCACACCGCGTGTTCTTTCACGGCACCATCGAGTGCGGAATGGACAGTCACGTCACTGGGATCTGCTTGAATTCTCATCTGTCACATTTTTGTCAGTCGTACAGTCAATTCAAGAGAGATGGCGCCCCATTTCCCACCAGCCAATCACGGAGCGCCATCTTTGCTCACATTATATGAGCCTCTACTGAGCATGAATATTTTATTTTTGGAATAGGCTGCTGAGAAAAGCCCACCCGGGCACAGGCATTAAAGTGCTTTGTCACTTTCTCGCGTATGGCAGGCATCAAGGAACTACGTAGTTTGAAGTGTCGAGGAGCTTTGTTAGTTGTGTTTTGCGGCGTGGTGGTGCCAGCGCTGTGATGCCAAATTGGGGTCTTACGTAACACTGTGCTAGAAATAAGCTTTGAGAAAATAAAAAGGGCATGACCAGATCGAATTCTTATGTTGATGTCATTCAGTGAGGGGAGCTTGCGAACGAACGCCAGTCGGAGAAAAGCACGTGAGCGCCGGCCGGCCGGGCAGCCGAGCGGGCTTCCTCTTCCTTTCATCTCCTCTCTAATCTTGTGTTTGCACAGCTCTCCGTCTTGTCAGCATAGTTTGTTTCGGTTTTCATAGCCGTCAATAGCGTCGCCTCGCTCCCTCTCGAGGTATCAGCCGCATCTCAAAAGGTTGCCGCTGAGAGATCCCCAGCCGGAACACTTCCGCAGCCGCCTTCCCTCGCTTTTGTCGGCAAAATCATTAAGGCCAACCTGGACGGCTGCAAAGAAAACCTTCTTTTGCCACTGCAAATCTGCAAATTTGCTCTCCTTTCAACACTTGCTGAGCTCAAGAGAAGGCAGCAAAGATTTGGAGGTTTTACCATACCAAATTTGACCATAATAAATACAGGAAATAAATCATTCGGCTCAAAATTCTCATATTTTTTTTTCTGTGCATTTGCATTCCATTGGTCTCCCACCGTTTTCGTAAACTTCAAATTGGCGTGTCAATGATATCAATTCAAGTGGTGACCGATCACATGAACGCCGTCGATATCCAATCACCGGTGAACTAAAGGTGCAATAAACCCCAAAATTAAGAAAAAAAGACATTAATTGTAAAAAATAATGAAATAAAAACACCCATAAGTGCTAAATGATAGAAATGATGGGTACAGAATGATAGCAAAGCGAATGAGAAAAGGTCAAACACGGAGGTGTTCACGTCCGAGCGCAGCAGCAGCAGACAGCATGAGAATTCTGTCTTGTTTTTCTTCCAGCTCAACGGTCCATGAGTCATGTTGGAGCGTGTCGCCGTGGCGCAGACATTTGACAGTTTTTTGACAATTCTTAAGACTAACTCGGGCAATTAGGGGAGGCCATTCCGGACAGATGCGGACAGGTTGGGTGGGGTTGCCGGCTACAAAAGCCTCTCTTATTCGGCTGGAGTCAGTCGGGTCGTCTCTCCATTAAAAGTAGCAGCCAAACGAGCTCGACTTCCAGTGAGGTCACGTTTATTCAAGGCATGATGTCACTTCAGGGTGTTTCATCACGTCAGGGTGCGTTTAAGCGGGAGGCGGCGGGCGAGCCATTAGCCACGCTGCCTTCATTCCCAAACAGCAGATTACTCTCCGTTCAGCGTAGCAACTGAATATTTTGCCAACGGCCGGAATGTAAACATGACCAGGCGTGCCGTGCCGTGCCGTGCCGTGCCGTGCCACGTCGCTCGCTTCCACGTGCCCGTGTTCTTCAGTCGGCGGCAGTCTGAGGCCTGCTGGTTGGGGAACGTCTTGAATAACCTCTTGTCATTCCTATCAAGCCTCTTTTGAATTCTTAGTAACACAAATGTGCAAGCTAAGCAATAGACAGTAGTCAAAACTTCAAATGCCGGTCGGCCCACCTGGTTGCCGTAGGTCGGTGCCGGTAGCCGCCATTAACACTCGGAGCAAAACAGGCACGAGGGATTTTGTTACACTCCAATTTAACGAGAGATGACCTGGGGCTATTTATAGGCTGTAAAATGCCCGTCGAGACTTGAGTGCTTCGGCGCAAAAGGTTGCCGACGCGGGTCAGCACCGGCTCAAGAATGTGACCCGAATCGTGTTGACCCGCTGAGACGTGCTCAAATGCTTAGTAGTGAAAATGCTCCGATATCATGTTTAGTTATTTATCTTCATCAAACGTCTCAGTGGTGGGGCGGCGGCGCCATATCGCCCTCTATTGGCCAACTGCAGTTGATCATCTACGGTTAGAAGAGCGCAAATACGATGGCGGGAGCGGTGGAGCCCAAAATCTTCAACCTGGATGTCCAAGTGTTGTTATTGAACAAATCGCCGGGCATTGTGGTGATGACGAGCCCCCCCCACCCCTCCCCTTCAGTCCTCTTGTGCGTGCGTTTTGACAAAGAAGGAGGCCCCGCGAACAGCCACTTTCACACCTCTCTTCGCAGCAGTACTCGCTCAACTCCAGCACTTTCCTTTCAGGCCAGGAAAATATACCACACACGCTCCAAAACAGATTCATGGCAAGAGGACAATTCTTTCTTGAGCGCTTCATCTGAAAGAGGAGAAAGCACAGGCTCACTTGAAATGTTTATGGGGCTTTTTTTTTTTCTTCAATAGGGCAAAAAGTGTGGCCAAAAAAGTGCCCCCAAACAAGTCAAACAGCTTGGAAGCTTCACAAAAGTGGCAAATATGAATCACTGCAACGTGGATGCCACAAAGGCCTTTCCCGTGTTGCTAAGCGAGCCCCCTCGCGCAGGAACTGTCCGGGTGGCAACGGGGGGGGGGGTTCGAGCACTTCAGCTAGCCTCACAGCAGCACCGCACGCTAGATATGACTCGATGCTGCCGTTCCCTCCCCGGCCGGCAGCCTGGGTGGTCCACGCTTGATTTTATACTGCCCCCCATTAGCGCCGTGAGCCGGTGATTTATGCAGCTGTCGGCTTCGACTTCATCAGCCCCGTCAGCCGGCGGTGAATTGTGGGTACGCTGGCGAGGTCTTCTCGCCAAGCGCCTCCCACTTGAAGGTCAAAGAAAGCCACCCCTGAGAGGCTGGGGAAGGTTGCAGAGCTGAGACCAATACAATTTGGATAAATCACAAGCGTTGCTCTGTGGAGAGCGTCCAGTCTAAACATCTGGCTAGCTAAACGTAAAAGTTGCTCCACGGTGAAAAAGGAGTCATTCATGAAGCGCGCCGACCTGCGCTGTCAGAAGACTGTACGGTGCGGTGCGCCGATGGAAGATCCTCCATACGTCCCGTCCCGTCCCGTGCACCTTTTGCCTTGACATGATGCAGCTGTGTTGTGATTGTCGCTCCTCCAGACCTACATGGTCGTCCGCGTTACCGGGAAATGTTGCTGTTGGCCTCGCGCGGGGAGGGGAGGGAGCGACTGCTGGAGAAAAGCCGCCTCACGGTGTGAAGTGGTTTGCCTCATTTATGCTGCCTTCATATTTTGAAGATGCGAGCTGAAAAAAACAACACGCCCTTCAATACGCTAGAAGGTCTGATCCAAAGGGTCCCAATTAGAAGCGTATCATTTAGCCACGTAATGATATTCAAGATGGCAGCTCGCTTGGCCCAAGCTAAACCAACTCGACTGGCGGCTGACCATAATTTAGGGTTCGGTCTGATTGGCGCGCTCGGGTGTAGGTGTCGGCTATTCACGTGTTGTGAATTGCAAATGGTTGGTAACCATTCAAAAATGCATTTCTGGAGTCCAGAAGCAACACGAGTCTGGCATGAGCAAGGCGGAGTCGCGGCAGTTTGTCACAGTGGAGGCTTTTGCTCGCCAGCGTGTGTGTGTGTGTGTTTTTTTTAAATACAGTATTTGGCCTGCACTATACACACAGAGACTATCCGAGCGGTTGCGATGGTGACAAAGAAAACAGAGGCGCAACAACCGTCCTTAACCACGAGGAAAAATGAAGGCGGACAAATTTCAACTCTTGCTCGGGAGACATACAGGAATAGTTTGCGTGAGTGAAAATGCAATGATCTTTTCGGTCGGGAGAAGACTCGCATTTGTGTGTGACAAGCGCATGCTAATTGGCTAATAGCAATAAAGTGAGCATTGAAGTGCTTGTATGAAATGCAGTGAAGCAATGGCGTCCCGGTGACGGGCTGCCGTGGAGGGACCACTTGAGCGTGTGCTACTTTGCAAATAAACGCACGCGTGTGAGGAGAAAGAGAGGTTTGCTCAGCTCACTGAAGCGTTGTGACCCTTGGAGCTGGAGTTCCATTGAAGCATTCAACACCGAGGGACTCCCGACTCCACATATGCCGTCCTGCCTCGCTCCGTCTGTTGACACTCTCCTACTCCATTGACTCTTTCATTAACCCCTTGTCTAAATGTTTTTTTTGGTTTGGTCTTTTCAACTCACACACTTCACTCAAGGCAACCCTGCTATGATCTCTGGTTCTGATGTTCCCTCTTGTGGTGGGATTTGATACAGTATGGGGGGGGGGGGGGGGGGGGGACTCGGCTCGGGTCCTTCCAGAATCGGAGGACATTTTGTGAAATTTCAAAAACGACAAAATGTATGTCGATTTTTGAATACGACTTAGAATATCAAAATTGTCACTCCCTTTTGATGCCCAACTTTTATAAATATGCTCTGAAGTTATATTTCAGCATCCAAGTATATTCTTGACCAGTTAGCACAGCAGCTAACACTGCCAGCATGAAGGTTTGAACAAAAGTATTCGTGATGAAGTATTTGTTCCCTCTTCTTATGCGCTCCAGCTGCAGAGGTGCATTTAAAGAGCGCCCACTAGTGGTCAGAGCAAGTAATAACGACAGGAATCGGTGGATCAATATAATAATGATAAAGTGAGGGAAAAGAAATTAATTTCTAAGGATAACCATCCATATTTTTATACCTCGTGCGGGGCTTAACTGGAAATGGTTGTAAATGGATTTTTCTGTCTCAGTTTGTGACTTTGTGTGCCTCCAGCTCATGCACAACCCTATGAGGATTAGATGATGGTACAAATATCAACTTAGTGTTTGGTTCAAATCTTTTCATTCTGATCTTGACGTGCTGTATTTTAAAGAAGCAGTGATAAGAAATGTTGACGATCTAATTGGACTTTTTTATTAAATGCATTTTATTCTCTCTACTGTAGATGCTGTCCTGTGAGCAAATGTTGAAGACTATTTTGCAGAGATACCTGCATAAGGTAATGCAAATACACACAGACACACAAGTCAAGAATAGACTGTTTAATTACCAAAATTGCAACTCGTGTACAATTCCCTGAAAACATGAAGACAGCATGAAAAGAAAAAAAAAAAACACCAATCGACCGTTAAAGCCAAAAGACCAAAGTCAAGTCAAGAGCAAATACAGTTGGAATAGGAGACCAGGCACCAAGTTACACATGATTATTGACAACAAAATGTAGTTGGCCAATTTGGCTTCTTCTTCTTCAAAAAAAAAAAGTCCGAGCCCTTTTACCGATAATTGACTCAGGTGCTGAGATGAAACAAAACATCTCAGAAATCCTCTTCTGCGTTCCGGCTCTTAGACAATTTGAGCTCTTTGAGACGTCGGATGCAGTCGTCCACACCGCGCTCGCCGTGAACTTTGTTGTCCCGAGTGCGCACGTTCACTGTGTTACTCGTCTTCTCTTTTTCCCCCACCACTGTTTGGTGAGGGCAAATAGTAGGAAAAAGACATTAGCAAAGTAGAACATGAAAAGAAGAGGGAGGGAGGGAGGGAGGGATGGATGAAGTCACTCACCCAGGATAAAGTTGTACTGTGACAGTTGGGCGTTTCGAATCTTCTTGTTTAGAGTGCATCCGGGATCTAGATCCACGTCGCTCATGAAGCCGGCGTTGTGAAAGTCTTGTTGAACCTGGACAGTTAAAAAAAAAAAAAAAAAAAGTATTGTTTAGTCTTCAAATGGACATCTTGTGGATCGTAATCTCACATTGCTGCTTGCTGGCAGACTGTGATTGCAACAAGTCTCCAGTCCACTTGGTGGCAGTAATGCACTGCCAAGCTAATGGGGCTGAGCAGGCGCCCACAATAAGAACTCATCCAGTTCTCCTCCTTGGAGAACACAGTTTGTATACATGCTGAATTCAGTCGCATGTGTATTTTTCACTGCATTTATTCTCACCAAATCTTTGGAAAAGAACATGAAACAGATAGGTAAGAAACTGTAATCAGTGACTGAAGCATTTTGAGATAATTGAATGCGTCTTATATTCAATATTACTACTTCATTAATCGTGAGTCAAGTGTGTTATACCGTATATTCATTATTCTTTCGGTGATTACATGTTTGTTTTTTTCTATCGTGGGGCATCATGTAGAAAAGTATCATTTCTAAGATTTTTTTCCTTCCTTACCTTTTGCGCATAGTCCTCACAGGTTGGTCCCACGGGGACGACCATAACTTGGCGAGGTGATAACCACAGCGGCCTGTGGGACATTTTATCAGTGCTCGTCTCTTACGATATAAATCAATACATCACGGATGGTAAACCAACCATTTGCCTCCGTAGTTTTCCGTCAGGATGGCGATCATCCGCTCCACCGATCCCAGGATGGCTCTGTGGATGATCACTGGTCTCTTCTTGTCATCTCCATCATGGCTGGTTGAAAGATGGAAACTTTCCATTTATTTCCCAAACTGAAGGTTCCCTCTTAGTACGGAATTTAAATCTAGATGTCTGCTTATAACAAAACAAAACTTTTGAATGTGATACACTTCTATTAAAAAAAAGGCTCTTGAAATTGCCCACCCCTTTGCAACCTTGGCTGTAAAAGAGTTGAACATTACAGCACTACAAAGCAGACTTGTTGAGATTTTCTACAGGCTGAATTTTAGCTAGCGAGCCGGATAAGCACCTAACAAAAGAGAGATTGAAGCGGATGGGTAGCTGGAAGTCCAGCTGGATGGTGGCGCACTGATGGTATCGGCCGATGGCGTCCTTGATCTGGATGTCGATCTGCGCGCAAACGAGACGAGAGGTTAATGAAAGACGCGCTGATGGCCCGTTATCGGCCTTGTTAGCCGCTTCACCTTTGGCCCGTAGAAAGCTCCGTCACCCGGGTTGAGAACCCATTTCTCCCCAAAGTCATTCAAGCTGTTCTCCAGTTGCTGCCAAATAAGCACAGAATCGTTAGATCCTGGATTGTTAGTTAGGAAGAAAAAAAAATTGACTTAATTCAGCGGCCATTGTACATTAAATGCAATATACATATGGTGCGAAAGAATGACTGAAGCCATTGTATTCTTGTCACAATCAAGGCCAGTGTCGACAAGTGAGGCAGAGCTGCCCACTGTTGTACCTTCTGTACCTGTATGTAAAGAGTAAAGAAAATAGTACTAAAAAAGATCTTCTTAAACATAATTCATGACGCACTTTCTGATTAAATAGGGCTGTGGCGCAACCATGTGATATTTTAGAACATTTCACAAAGAACAAAAAAAATGCTACTTTTTTTTGCCCAATAACTGAGGCAAGTTTTTATAGGGAATAAAATGTTAATTTGTCAAAAGTGAATCACAAATATGAGGGGATTGCTCACGTGTAAGCTTTAATTTTGTTCAAAGGGCTACAATGGTATCTCTGTCATCTCTCTTGGTGAGCTGACAAATGTTGGAAAATCTCTGCGGCGAGGTAAATCCTCGGGAGAACAGAGCCCATTTTTAGCTGACAGCAGATGTGCCGAGCGCCGCCCGTTCTTTTTAAATATAGATGTTCTTTGTCTTTGGAGAAGCACCTTCCATTTGCGCCGAGCCGAGGCTCTTCAATTTCTATCTCGATAACGTCGCGGCTCGGCCATCGTCGCTCTCCCGAGGCTTTGTGCGAGCGCTTGACATTTTCAGCTAAGCAAGAAAAACAAAGAGGTGCTTTGATTACCTTCTCTGCTTGCTCCCAAACGGCGGGCTCTCCCAGGAATTTCTCAGGTCTCGTGGAGAGGTTTAGCTTGAACGTGAAGCCGAACACGTCGTAGACGGTGCGCAGGAAGTCCAGGCAGCCCTTGATCTCGTCCTCGATCTGAGCGCAAAAAAAAAGACAATCGCGCGCTTCGAAAATGGCATTCAAAGCAGACTCGGCAGACGGGTATTGACAAATTATCGGTGCCTTTCACTACTTGGGGTTGTGCTGTGCTGACCTGATCCATGGAGCAGAAGATGTGAGCGTCATCCTGCTGGAAGCGGCGGACGCGGGTGAGGCCGGTGAGGGCCCCCGATAGCTCGTTGCGGTGCAGGACGCCAAAGTCAGCCATGCGCAGCGGCAGCTCTCTCCACGAGCGTGGCCGGTGGTCAAACATCAGACTGAAATTTCATCAGGGCAATGAGGAAAGAAAATAAAAAATAGTGCAAGAGGAGGAGAAGAAGAAGAAGAAGAAGAGGCCTCACCAATGGCCCGGGCAGTTCATAGGTTTGAGGGCAAATGTTTCCTTCTCCACCTCGAAGGAGAACATATTTTCGCTGTAATGCTGCCAGTGGCCGGAGGTCTGCCACAGTTTGCTGTTGTAGATGTTGGGCGTCACCACCTCCTGGAAGCCCCTTTTCCTGTACTCGCTCTAGAGCAAAACCAAACCAAATCAACCTTTTCCTATATTTGTCTGATTATGACTCTGACTTACTCTGATGAACTCAATCAGCGTGTTGTAGATGAAGGCGCCTTTGGGCAGAAAGAAGCAGCTCCCTGGACTCAGGTCGTGAAAGAAGAACAGATCCTGCTCCTGAGGACGACACGTTTGCATTCAGGCCAATCCAGTTTCCGACTCATAACGAGCTGGAATGAGGATTTGCCTTGGCAACATTTTTTTTCTCCTCTTTTTCACCACTTGGCTCAAATGAACTAAATCATTTTTCCTGGGCAAAAGTCGACTTTATCAGCTCCGTGAGCTACGTTCATACCCGGCCCAGTTTGCGATGATCTCTGTTCTTGGCCTCTTCCTGAAACTTCTCCCACTCTTTCAGCATTTTGGGGTCGGGGAAAGAGATTCCATATATCCGCTGGAGGCTCTCCATGTCCGCTTTTCCCTCCCAGTATGTGGAGGAGTTCTGTTGAAAACGCCTTTCTCAAGCCAACGCCATACGTACATATTTCCCTGCGTGGGGATTTGCTGGATTTATGATAGTCAGAAAGGCAGCTCACCTTGTGGATCTTAAGTGCCTTGATTTTTCCTGTGTGCCTCACGTGCGGACCCCGACACAAATCGATTAAAGGGCCGCACCTGAAACGTTTGAGATGGAAGGACGTTTGAGACGCACAACAAAGACGCAGAAAATAGCCAAGGCGCACTCACCTGTAAACTGTTGTGGTGGGAGTGGTGACCTTCTCGTTCAATATGCGGCACTTGAACTTGTTGTACTGTCAAGAGGAAGAGCGTGGGTTAGACATTAAACCGCTACCATTTTTTGGGCATCTCAAATGCGTTGCTGCCACCTTGTGGCACCTATGAGCAATTACAACCCCGCTATCTTCAAATGGCAGCTTTTCGCCGCACAGCACGGTCGCTGTCCGCGAGGGTTAACTGTCTAGTTAGTCACGCGATGTTCCTTCTGTGAAATACCTTGAACATCTCCAGCAGAGTTTCCTTTTTGATCTCCAGCCTCTCAAATGGCTGCTTCTCCTTGATGATTTTCTTGCACAGACCCTCCAGACAGGGGAAGTCATTGCTCGACACCCCCCTGCGCACAAAAGAGAAATATTGCATCTCGCGTCTATATTCAAAAACGCAGCTAAATTTAACGCGCGCGCTCGTGTTTAAAGGGCATCTTAAGTGTCGGCGCCGTTGTGATTAGCGGGGAACCTTTGAGAAATCTGGACTAATGGTCGAGAGTAATTGGCTGGAAGGGTCCTGCAATGTCAAAATCTCCTTGGTAAGAATCAGTCAGTGAGGAAGGCCATTAGCATAACATGACTTCATTAGGAGGCTTATGGAATTAATTAGACAGCACTTTCCTGCAGCACGGTGGAAATGCATATGGGGAGAACGTCGAGTGGAAAAGCTGTTGTTTCAACTCCAGTCGACATCATTAAAAAAGCCAAGCTCATCAACGATTGTTTGGAGAAACGGGAGGCCGAAGCGTGCGCCGCTCACTCGTTGCCGTCCAGGAACATGTCGTAGTAGAAGCCGTTCTCGATGGGCGGACCGTAGCACAGGCAGCCCCCGTAGACTCGCTCCATGGCTTCACCCAGGATGTGAGCGCTGGAATGCCAGTAAACCTTGGAGGATAAAGATATTCAGGTTTTTTTGTAGCAGCAAAGGGTTTTTTTCGCTTCCATAATAGCGCTATCAAAGGATCTTTTTTCTTAAGCAGTCATTGATTTGTTTTTGTTTTTCCCAGCTCCTATAACATGTGCCAAGGTTGTTTTTTGTAGCTGCATTGGTTGGAATTGATTATTCTTTATTTATTTTTTTCCTTTTACGTGGCAAATTTTCAGTCTTAACCATAAAGTGCCTTGTGACTGACTAGCACAATGTAAATTCGTTGCAGTACTATTTATAAACAGTACATACTTGAATAGCTTCCTCACAATATATCATTGGTGCACCTCAATTTTAGATATCATGGGCAATTTACTTCACAAACAAAATTCAAAAAAATGAAACGCATTAAATAGATTCACTATAACGGGATTAAAATGTGTCAATAATATACAGCATATTTCGGGGATATTCTCCTTCAGTGGTCAGAATTTCTATTTGTAAACAATGATTGGCGCCGGCGGACTCACAGCTTGAGCCTCGTCATCGTCAAACTTGAGCAACTCCAGACTGCAGTGGTCCTCCAGAGGCCGGTCCAGATCCCACACGCCTTTGTTCACCTTGGCAATCACCGTGTTGTCGGCCAGACCTTGACTGGATGCCAGAGCGGGACATAGTCATCAAATTCACCCCCAGACGTTGAGTTTTGCTGACAAGTCTGCTTTCAAGAGACGAGTGCAGTTCAAAAGTGCTCTGACGTGCAAAATATAGTTGAGCAAAGCGCAGCATCATAATCATAATAAGGGAGTTTCACAGCCATGATAATCCATGTAGAGTAGCAAAGGTAGATTTAAAAAATAATAATCATAACTAGGATGAGCGGCAGCCAAGCATCTAACTGACCTGATTCCACAAGCCACTTGGTAAGGGGTGGTCTTCCAAGACTCTGCGTCCACCACTTTCCCGTCGGGTAAAGTGACTTTAATGGGGTGAGACTCTTTGGCCGCTCTCTCTGCCATGAGGGCATCGTGCTCAGCTTTGAGCTTGGCGTATAACGTCAGGCGCTCATCAATGTACTCCGGTGCTGGTGAAAGCTGCAGGGGGGGGGATAAAAAAAAAAAAAAAAAAACTATCGACTTCCGGATGCAGGATTGAAACATGTTTTCGTTGCTCACCTCAGCTCTGCCACCAGCATCTCCTGCAATATTTTTCACCTTCTTCTTTCCTCCATCTTTACCATTCGGTGCTCCTCCCTGTTCAACCATCACACAGTAGCTACTGTATATTAATTTAAGACACATTATACTTAATTATTACAGTGCTGAACCGTTGCAGTATTGACGTCACTAAAGATGAAAGGACATACTTGTTGAAACATTACAAATTTGCGGGGTGAAATTCATTTTTATTTTGTTTGGGTTTTTTTTTTTTTTGTGCGAGAGGAAACAAATATAGCTTGCACAACAATGGTACTTTGGCTATTTCTAGTTCAAGATTACTAGCAGATGTCAAAAAAACCAAACCGAGAAAGGGGAAAGTTTTTGAAAGTTGTTGTAAGAGGCTGCCATGATCATACGTGGAGCATTTGAGTTGATTTCAATGAGGGGTCGCCGGCCGGTTCTTCCCGAAAGCCGACAAGCACATTGCTAGTTGTCAATGTGAACCGAGCGACGGCTAGGCTAAGCTAACCGGCGAAATTGAATTAGCGTTGCTAGAAATGAAGGCAAAACGTTACCTTTTGACCTTCGGCAACGTTGAGTTGACTCATTTTGTCCACGACAGTCTGTTCGGCCATACCAAATGAGCAGCTGGCCCACTTTAAGCGACTTGTTCACGGGTTAGCGAGCTCTGAACTGCCAAGCGGCGGTGACGATTGGTGACGTCACCAGGAAATCTGATGCAATCTTTTTTTCCTTCTATCTACTTTGGTATTGCATGATGCAATGTTACACATATTTCAGTGGTAACGTGTTTTAAAAAAGGTTTTTTTCCCTTTTTTAAATTTGTGTTTTTTCCTCCATCTTTTTATGTTTCTATGTCCTTTCTTATTTCCTGTAATTGATACATATTTATTTCTATTTCAGTTCATTTTGAATCAGAAACTCGCTGTTTACTGCCTATATTAAGAGATTCAATGCAAGCGCTCAAAAAAAAATCGTAGTGGTCATTTTGCGTGGTCGGCAACTCGCAACCTATCGTTAATTTATTGTGAATCGTAACTTTATGTAGCTAAAGGAACATTGAGTGTTTGGGGTGTAAAAAAAAAAAAAAGTCAAAACGCAACTCATAGCAATAAGTCACAAATGATAATGGACTTTGCTGACCTTCCAACTCCCATGAAGTTATCCACAGAAGAGTTTCTTAATTGCTTTTAATTAATCGTTTAAGCTCTCCAACGAAAATGAGTGTGATCGAATGAGATGCAACCATGTCCTCTGGGCAGGCATCTCCCGGCCGGCCGGACAAGGCATGCCTAAAGTAAAAGCAACAATGGGCAGATGATTGCAATCATCCCGCTTATAGTTGTGCTGCTCCGTTAGCAGCTTAGGTGATATTCGTCCTACATTTTCCTTTTTCTCGGCTCCAGATGATGTGCACAATGCAATTAATGTTCAACAGCAGTTTTTAAACTCCTGACACTCTCTGTGGGAATTGGAGAAAATGAAGAGTTTCCATGCTGTTTTGGGGAGGCGGGGAGGGGAATGAGGAAGAGAGGGAAGTGTTGAATAATTCACCTTCAAAAGCTAGGGAGGAAAAAAAATCAAACACGCATACACAGACCATGATGATGCTCTGTCAAATTCTCGCCTGTTTTCGCCTTTAAACTTTGTTTCAAAGCCTAGTCAGGCACGTAGTGCTTCTTACACAAATATGGCAAAGATTGTATGCAACTAAAGAATGAAATGAGTGGTCTACTTTCATTTACAATCATTTGACACAACATTTCTAAAAATAAAATAAGAGCAGCGTGACCTTGATGTTTTTGAAGCAGAAAAGAAGATGCTTATAATTTATAGTGAGAACACACACGCACACACAACTTTTTTTATTTATTATTTAGGGGAGCCCTGCTGTTGAGAATGCCACTTAAGTGAGCTTTAATAATTTGGAGTGACTTTGAATGTTTAATATAACTCGTCCTGTAGAGGTCAGTAGAGAGGTTATCTTTGTATTGTTTGTTTTGTTTTGTTTTGTTTTATTGCCTGCACTTTGCACTCTCCGTCCGTCTGTCACGTGCGTGTCACATCAATCACCAAAGTTTGGTGTTTGTCTACAGGCGTCTCTTGGGCGACCAACGTCGAGCGCCCGCCTCTTTCACTCTCTGCGAGGAAATTGCACAGACGAAGAATACATGATGGGATTCGCTTCCTCCAAACACTTCATGAATATTTGATCTTTCCTTTTTCTACATTTGTGTCGTCGCCCTGGCACCTTATGAGGCCATCCTTCACTTCTATTGTCTCTCACAAATCATTCTCCTAAATCACACAGGACTTTCACCTAATTTATTCAACAATTGTTATGAATCTCCCTCAAAAGAAAGCAGTACCTTCATGACGCAATAAAGGGCGCGGACGGATTCGAGTGAAGTGCAGAGTGTTTTGAAGGCTTTGAAAGGCTCAAACACAACCTGGCTGCAATAAAGCACAACTGAAAGCATTCCTTACAAGCCAGTCCAAGGGCATGCGCCCGCCGCCATGAAAAATCACTGGCCTTCAGCCGCCCTCCACGCCGGGAGAGGATGAAGGATGACATGGGGTCAGCGAGGGGGGCGGGCGGCACGCTACCGCGAGCATGCAGACCACCATCTGCTGAGAAGTCCACCGCGAGATGCTTCGCATCCCGTCGGCTCGCTCGCGACAGCCGTAATATTATGGCCCCCCTTGGATGGCCAATAATGGCTAATAGGCGCTGCATAATGCATGCATGCGCCTTCTCCGAGTGTACGTTTTCCCGTTTGAACTGCCAGTGATCTATTTTGTAATGAATTGCACTATAGTGCCAACTAATGCCAAGGAGGACTTCATGTTAGATTTGTTTGGTATTAAGCATCAGTGGCTGGTATCGGCCGTCTCCATGGCTACTTGATACTTTGAAAACGAGGCCGGGAGTTGCCTGAAACCGGCACCTGCTATCAGTACTCACCCATGCCTGCTTTCAATGGTGGTTTTAGCGGAAGGATTAAATCTCGTAGGTCCAGGTGCCAAATGAATGGCCTGCCACTAGCTTTATTGCCATCCCTTGGGAAAATAATCTTTCTGGGTCGCTCCATGCAGTTTGAGGTTCAGACAGAAGTGCTCCGTCACAGTTGAAGCTTCTGCCGCCGCTGCTGCTGATGGTGGTGGTGATGCACATGAAACGACTCCCGACAGCCGTCAAACGTAGCCCCGGCAAACAAAAGTAGAAAATGTTCACAGGAGAGCCCCCCCCCCCACCCCGAAAAAAAACAACAAAAGGAGTGTTGTTGTTGTAGCGCAGAGCGCGTTGTGCCTCGTTTGGTGACAGGGCGCCCAAAGACTTTATGATGACATGCTTCTCTGCATGCCTCCAAGTATATTCAGAAGCAGGAAGAACAATTCACTAAGGCGTTCCATGTGCGTGCGAATAGACGCTGTCGTGGATCGAAACTGCTGATAAACCATAAGTACATGCGCGATAGTGATTACCGCGTCCAGTTCCACCTCACTCGCACGCGTGGTTTTGAAAGCTTTGCTTTCAAGCTACAGGGACTGTACCAGGTTTGATTTATTACACCATACTCAGTGACCTTTTTAAACTTACAATAAACATATAATCAGTATATTAAAAAGTCAAACTAATATTAAAACTAATAAACAAACTATCTTTGACAAAACACAAATACGTAAAAATGAACAAGCCCGCTCTACAGATGAATTAAAACAGAATTAAAAGATAAAAGTCCAACTGAAATAAAACCCAACTATAATGAGAAATCACAAACAATTGTTCCCCCGCTGTAATTGCTGTTTTGTTTTGTTTTGTTTTTTACTCGTGAAAGTTCCAGTGCATAGCTAATCATCTGTTACATCTGCTCAGTTCACCAGTGTTTTGAATCACAACAAATAGTCAGGTGGGTTTAAAGTGGGTGACTCATCGGCGTCCATTTTGCTCCCGCATCTTTAAGCCGGGCCATCCCTGCGCATAATGTCACACAGCAAGGGAAGGCTCGCTAAAGGTCAACGTGTCTGCCGGCAGCCAAGCTGTTTTTCCTTTGTGGGCGTGGCCACGTGGGCAAATCCCGTGAAAAGGACATGATGCCCACAAGAAGGTTTTATTGGCATGATAGCAGTTCGGGGAGTCCGGGGGATGTAGGATGGAGGGATTAGGCTCCATTGCGGCCCCTTATCATTCAGTTCAGTGTGCTGGCTCAGCAGCGGGAAGAAAATTGAAACTAACAGGATCTGCTGTCGCTACTACCTCTTCATAGTAATATGGCAGCCATTAAAGGATTAGCCTTCAGGCTGCCAAAAGAAGTGCCGTCCCCTAAACAAAAATCACTTTCAGCATTTGTTAATATGGGAATCCATCTCCTGGAAGCGCGAGGCAGGAATATGGATTGTACCAGGACGCTCTTCCGCTCTACCCACGTTGGTCATTCATTAGGATAGTGCTGTGCTGTGCTGTGCTGTGCTGTGCTGTGTGTGCGCTTTGGAATGTTAACGCGCTGGTTGGGGGGGCGAGGGGGAGATGCTACGTTTATCGACTCATTGCGTCACAGCACTTTTTGGATTTACACTTCATTTCAATAACTGGCATGACATGTCACATTCACTAATACTTGCTACAATAAACAATTTGTCACCCCTCCACACACACACACACGCACACGATAACAAAGGCAAACTAATTAGACCCGAGAAGCCCGTGCGAGTTGGGCTTCTTTTCAATTCCAAACGTACGCTAAGTTTGCCAGCGTCTTCCAAAGTGGAAAAAGACCCTGGAGAAGAAGCGCCTCATTAACAGCTAAAAACCTTAATTGACCCTAGCATGACTTTTCTTTTTTTTTTTTAATTCCCATATCTTCGGAGAAGCTCCACTGATCCACTGTTAAGATGTATTAATCTCACCACTGCTCGAAATGTTACACATTGAAATGCAAGGCTCATATATTCAGTAGGCACGAGAATGTTTTATTCAATGACTAGTAAACAGAAAAAGTCCTTCCTGAATATTTGAATTCAAACTCAAGTGTTGTCTGTATAGATGAATAATATGAAGCAGTGGGTGTTAGCAATAATGCAAAAATGACCATCAATTTTCCACACAACTTTCTTTATTTAATTTTGTATTTATTTGTGGAGAATCAGATGTGGAGCAGATAAAAAATGCTCTCCTTCATTTGTATGTATGTGAAAAATAGTACCAACAGTAATGTCATGTAAAATAAATAAATAATACATAAATAAATAAGCCAAGGTTAAATAAATAGATCAATCAATCAAGGGCTTCGTTCTCCTGAGTACCTGTCTACTGTAAACTCTGTTTTATTCATAATTAATCACAGCCCAATCAAATCTTTTCATCTAACAGTGTGCACAATAAAACAGCATCATCATTTTCCCCTCAGCCACACTTCAATGAATAATCTTATTTTGATTATTCCAAAAGGAAGATTTTGCGATTAGATAGACGCTGATATTCTTCCAAGGGGAAATCATACGCACATAAAAGCGCAGCGAGAAGATGCGAGCGTGCAATGAGACGCGCACAATTCACCGGCGCCTCTCGGGGAATTGGAATCTTGCAGAGGGGACTTGAGGAAAAAGCATCGGAGCCGCGGAGCGCATGAATAAAGCAGAAGGGAGATGGATGGATGGATGGATGGATGGATGGATGGATGGATGGATGGATGGATGGATGGATGGATGGATGGATGGATGGGGCCGGCCGGCCGGCCGGACCGGGGCTCCTCCTCTCCCTCCTCTAATCGGAGCGGGTCGGGAGGCATCCTCGGTTTTAATCAGGCTCACCTCAGTGTACCTCAGCGCCTCCGCGCCACGATGATGGATGACCCGGCGCGTTCTGCGCAGCGGCCGGCAAGGTCCCCCCCCCCCCCCAGCATTGGCCAACGCGAGGACGAGCGGGGCTCGCGCTCCGAGCACTTTGCAACAATTTGCCTTTCTTAATTACGGCGTGTCCCCGCTGGGCCTGCTTTGCGTCTTGAGGAGATCGTCAACGTCCTGACATTTTGCCTTAATACCACGCAGCGGGTAGCAGCGGGTAGCAGCGGGAAGCAGCGGGAAGGCGCACGTGTCATTTCTTTTCGCCTGCGGGCTGACATCATGTTGGTTGGGTTGGGCTGATTGAAAGATAATGTACTGCACTGTACATTTAGTTTTGGGCCCCGGCGGTTCTTTGTGATGCGGCTCACTTAAATCGATTGACGCCCTCGAGGGCTACTGCTGTACACGTGCCTCCTTGTAATTGCAATAAATCATGGAGGAGCTGATTGAAGAGTGTGGGAATTCGCATGCGACTTGTGGCTGAATAGCGAAGTTTACCTCGGAGCTTTTTGCGCTCTTGTCACGCCGTTGTCTTATCGGGAGTTCGACAGCTGCTGCGGCTCAAAGAGCGCTCGCTCGCTCACTGCTTGAAAGTCTGCTCGCGGTGCTATCACGATGCGTCCCGACGTTTCAAGTTGGCTGCGAGGAAAGAAAAGCGCACCTAATTTTGTCTCCCAGAATAAGTCACCTGCCGAGTGTCAGTGTGAGTACAGAATGCGAGTGCCAAACGGATTTAATTAGCTGCTCCCAGCAAATTTTGCTACGCTTTAGAGAGATGTTCTTCTCCTTTCAGTTTTACGAAAAAAGGCCAAAGTTGATTGAAATTGAATGAATAATTTGATTTTTTTTTCTTTGTCAAATTCTCCAATGGAAAGGCTGGTTGCAAACAGCCTCGCTGTTAAATTCAAAGATTTGGGAAAAGAATCGAAGGAATGTGGAACATTCCTCATGGTTCTACCACGAGCAGTCAAGCAGAAAAGCAGATTTCCAATTCACCCGCCAGTATCTTTGACCTCCTCTGACCTTTCGCAAGACAGAAGGGCGCTTTTTTTCCCAGGTTTTTGTGGAAATGGAAGTCGTTGAAGCTAATGCCTGGCTGAGGCGCTCACCAAATCCAATAAAGCGAGAGGTTATAAAGTGTCCGTTCGAGTCTCCCAAAGAGCCACTGAGCCGCCGCGGTTGTCTCGTTGGGATTCCCACCAAAGTCAACGTGAGCGGACAATTGCCACACTTTCTGTGCCTGAATTGAACTTTTGTATATCTATGACGCAATTCAACTTTGATTGTTTTTACATACGTACTGTATACCCAGCGAGCTTAGCTGCAATAACCAACACCTTTATCATCACCTCATCCCACGAGAGTGATTCTCCTTAAACTTGAGTGGTCATTTTGCCCATGCAATCTCCTAATAGGCATTCATGGCTGATTACTTGCGCTTTAGGAAAGAAATCACTTCTTCCCGGTTCATTCGGAGCAAAGCAACGCTGACACGAGCCACTTTTAAAGGCCGTCGTTGAGAGATAGCTCTCTTTGGGTCCAAAATGTTCCCCCTCGTTGCAGATGGAGAGCAGCGAGCGACACAGCTCGGCGAGGTCCATTACCTTTTAGGAGCCCGCCTCTGCCTTCGTTCTTTATATCCCCTTCCATTAAGGACAAAATCGCCCCAGTGACTAGCAGACACTTTCAATGCAGGATAAGTGGCGTCCATTTCTCGTTAAATCGCCCAAATATTGAAATGCGTCGACTTGAAATGACTGTAAAAAGCTTGCAGTGTTGCACATGTACTGTAACCGCCATTGTGAGCCAGACAAGTCCTCAGATTTACTTCACGCCACACAATGACTCAACTCTTAGGTAAGCTACGTGCCTGAGGTGATTTGACGGCGTGATTGTTTGCCAACCCCAACTTGACCACAAATTGTCTGCAGGCAAAACGAAAAAACCTCGCTGAAATGGAAACTGTGCACTCAGTCTAATGAAAGCGTGTAGGAGGCACTTTGGGATCCGTCCCAATTTGATGTCTGCGGGAGAGCGTGCGAGCGTGAATGAATCAAGGCAGAAATCCTGCAGACCTTTCAGAACAATCCAATGTGACAAATGACACTGGAAATAAAGAATTGGATTACGGTCATTTGCTTGCCATGCCGCAAACGTCTCAATTCAGACGCGATTTAATTGAACGGAAGAGCAAAAAGAATCAAATCATTGTTTGGTAATTACATTTTTCATTCGGTATTATTCCTTGTGTGGCAAATGCTTCCAAAACAAAGTTTTCCAATAAAAAACGAAGAAGACAACAAGGCATAGGCGTGATTTACCATGTCCCCTCACTAATTCCATACGCAACCACATTAAGCCGTGCCATGTAAACGTCCCAAAAGAAGGACGGCCACAAGGTTAATAGCATAGCAAGGCGCGCTTCATGAGGAGGATGATTACTTTTGCTGGTAATTTGCTGTTTATAAGAATAGAGAAAAAATATATATAAATAGCCGAAGCTGTGCAGAGTGACAATGTGATTACGGCTTTGGCGACTCCAGATAAGCAAATCGTGTTGCTCCGAGTAAAAATCCTCCCCGGGATTCACTTTGCGTGACCTAGAAAGTCCCACCGCTCCCACTCAGCCACATTCTTATTTCCCCCCTCAAGATGTTTGAACAAGTCCGTTACGCTCCAAAAGAAGCGGGTCCTCTGCTGGTCCTCGTTCAAATGTTTACTGATATGGGAAGAAAAGCGGGACTGCTCGCTTCAAGATGTCGTTGGAATGTCAACCCCCCCCCCCGACAGTTGATTTGGCTTGAAAGGAATTCGCTCAACGGAGCTTAAAGCATTAGGATGATAATGACTCGGCTATAAATTCACTATTACTATCTCACTCTGATGAAGATGATTAGGAAGGCTTAAAACTGCAAAAAGGTGGCGGCACAGCGGAATCTCCAAAAGTCAACACAACTCAAGTCGTGTCAAATTTGTCACAAATCTTTGAGAAAAAAAAATGTCGTCAAAATCTTTTTCCCCCCATTTTCATATTTTTCTGCTTATTCTCATTGACAAGGCGGTCATTTTGTATCGATGATGTCAAGTATTCCGCTGTCTGTCAAGAGATCACAGAATTTCTATTTGCATTATTTCCAAATGAAAACAAAATGTGTGCCCACCCTTGAAAGTGCCCTTCAAAGAAGTCCTGCCTGTTGTCAAGTCTAAAGAATAAATGCATACAGTGTGTGCAGATTGAAGAGGAACACTTACTGTAGCACGAGCACGCCCGCCAAGATGGTGCGTTTACGCTTTTACGGAGCAGCTTTTTTCACGTTGTGACAGGTTGCGATTGTGCGATTGGACTCAATGGCGCTATGTGTCGCGGCACCCAGTGAGGCGTGAGACATTTCTCCCTTCGGAATAGCAACGTTAACTGGAGGCCGCCTTCATATCTGACACATGCTTTGCGAGTGTGAATTTTGCTACAGCTTATTATGCATCAAACACCTTTAATGCTAGCATCCTAGTTTGTCCAATGCAGCCGTAAGGGAAATGTGCATATTTTTAAATATCACTG
Source organism: Syngnathus scovelli (assembly GCF_024217435.2). Lineage (NCBI taxonomy): Eukaryota > Metazoa > Chordata > Actinopteri > Syngnathiformes > Syngnathidae > Syngnathus > Syngnathus scovelli. The sequence continues at coordinate 24,883,821 of NC_090849.1, forward strand.
GGGTGTAGTTACCACCACTAAAAAGACTCAATATTTTCTTGATATATTTTGTACAGAATTTAAAAAAAAAACTACGCTGAAAAATATCTTCCTGAACCAGGAAGGAGCCTGCGCGCTAACACTTGGTCTACTTAACAACAGCAAGCAGCATTTAGCAGATGGTCAAGAATTTTCATGGCTTCAAGCTGTTTAATGACACTCACGGTTGAGCTTGATTTCCAAGTTAAACTAAAACAAAGAGAATTAATGACACGTTGTATATTTGTACCAACCACGTAGCTATGCCCTAGGAAAGTTAGCATAATGCTAACAAAACAAAACGGTACAGTTAACAGTAAGCAGGCCACTAAATCGGGTCATCCCTAGGCAAAGAATGCCATTCTTTTGTGTCTTGAGTTGTTATTTATTTCACAAAACCTTCCCCTTGGAGAGCCGCCAGTCCTTTACATGCTCTTAAAGTAATATTGTCGAGTCCTGATTGAAGAGGCTGAAGATTTTCTATGTAAAAGACGACAATCGCACAACTCCGCAGGAAAGGAGCTGCAGGCGTGCTGGCCCGCGTGCTACCATATCCCGACAGCAACGCAGGCATACTGATCAGAGTTTACGGCGTCTTCATGCCAAATCTTGTCAATTTCCTAGCACGGTAAAATGTCTAAAGCCGTTATCCTGTTCAGGGCCACAGCAGGCAATGGAGCCTAGCCCGACTGTCACCAGTAAATCACAAGGCTAATGTGAATGGGGCACGGAGCGCCAATCGATTGCACAGCAGCTGAAACTTGCTCCGATCACACTTCCTCACCTTTTCTACAAACGGAAAGTCAAAGATAATGAGCGTCGATTGGATGATTTCGCTCGGTGTTGCTAGCTTTAGGTTCGTCAAAGTTTTAGCATAGCAACTGCTTGATTGAGGAGGAGGGTATTCAGATAACCTAATGGAATTCCAGAAGATTTTTTTTTTTTTTTGAATCTAGGTGGCTCAGTGGTTAGCTTGTCTGCTTCCACACAAAGTCATGGAGAGATTGTCGGCAGCAAAAATCCATCCTCCTTTACCAAACCGATTGTTGTGTTTGACAAAAGAGTTACTACAGTGCTTCTTTTGCCACACGCCATGAGTGAGACGGACTAGTTAGCGTGCTAGCGAGCTAATATTTGCCTGTCAGTGTGACTGTCAGCACAGACTGATGGGAAATGCGGCTGCTTGCTTGGACTGAGGTGCGCGTGCGCCCGCGCGCCAAATGACTTGTCAGCCTCCAACGTGGGGGTCGTCAAAGTCAGCGGTGTTCCAGAATATTGGACCAAAGTTCACGTCAATGCATCCAACCTTTGAGTTATTTTTGATGCAAAGGAACGCCTCATCCATGACCCTGAACACGAGATGATGGATGGCTGCATTATTATTTGACATGCAGTACAGTGTGACAAACTCATCAGGTGCAAATCTGTTGAAGAAGGTAATCTATTTTTTCACGTTTATTATCTCATCTAAAGTGATTTTCAAATACATTTTTGCTGAAGTCAGCAGTTGGCACAAGACCTCATGCGGCGTGTGGAAAAAGATTTTGCATAATTCTCAAGGCTCCTGACGGCAGCACAAAGGCCAGATGTCTCTTGTTGAGGCCGATAATCGGTTGGCGTGTTTAGGAATAAAATAGCAGCCGTCATGTTAGAGCAGCTGGCTAGTGGTCTGAGCAAGCGTAAGGTTTAGGTACGGTCCTCCAGGGCCTGATTCAAACCATCATGTATGTTGAAGGAGGGAGATATAGAAAACATGCGCGACCGGGTTTGGATACTCCTGCTCTCATTTCTTTCTTTCTTTTTTCCTTTTTTTTTTTTTTTTTTACTTTATTTATTGATTCATTGCTTGATCGATTGATTTATTTGTATTTATTGGGGGTAAATTGTGTTTATTTAAAAAAAACATATATGTGTATTTTTTAATAGTTATTTTATTTGCATTTATTTGTATTTATATTTGTATTGTATTTCGTATATAACGGCAAGGACAATGTGCGGTTCGCATCGTTAGCGCACGGCGTGAAAGACAAGTCTTCGACGGGCGCCGTGACAGACGGCGTTCAAACGTGTAAGCACGGCCGCACGCCGTCTGAAATCCAGCGTGACCTATTTGGTGTCATCCTGCTGCCTGCCTGCCTGCCTGCCTGCCTGCCTGTCGCCTTGACGCGTCAGAGTCCACTTTGCGCTGACAGCAAGGCCGGCCGGCCGGCCGGGATGTGAAGCTTCGTATTCACGGCAGCTTCGTTTTGACACACAGAAAATGTTGCTGCTTTTCATGACTCTGTGAAAACACATTGGCTAACACGTTGGCTTCAAGATAAGGTTCCAAACTAGGGATAGGGTTTTGAAAATAGGATGAAGAATATGTACATGAGTGGCGTTTTGAGGTTTGCGCCATCCTTGATGGGATCAGCCTCTCCGAATAGCAGGGCAGGACAAAAAGAAGTTCTTTTCCATGCCCCTGACAGAATCATTCCCGTTTCATCCTCATCTGCCGTCTTCATCGATGTCTCCTTTTCACGGCCGGAAATCTCCGCACACTTTCTTCATCTCCTCTTAATTGCGATCTTGGGCGCCGGGCTCGCTCATCGGCGTTTAGCGCGCGGCCCTGAATGGGTGCCGGAGATAAATGTCAACAGGCTCCCTTTTTGCTTGTCGGATTTACTCCAAACGACTAACTCTGACTCTCTTCTCGAACTTCTAATCTGCCGTGTGCGGAAGGCAGCGCCTTTCGCGGCAAGCGTTGCCGTGACGACAGTCGGCTTGTCTTGTTTATTCCTCCAAAAACAATTGAGTCCATTTTCATGGTGATGGGTGAAACTAACCCAAGCCTGGCCTGGCCTGGCCTGGCCAACGTGACCGCTATCGATTTGCGAGTTTCTTCTTTGCTCAGCGATGGGCAGACATGACGGCTCAATGCGCATCTTCTAATGCGGTCTGAAAAGTAGGACGGAAAGATCTAAGAGCAAGGGGTTCACGATACACCATAGATAGGTGGACGGACGGGTTAGGATGGACGGACAGACGGACAGATGGATGCAAGGTGTCGCGCTCAGAAAAAACAAGCATGCAAATGTTTTAGGCTGCTGCCGTCCTCGTGTTGAAGGTCGCGGCGTGTCCGAGGAATCGTAATCCCATCAAATCAGATTAAGGCCATCAAGATGCCATGAATACAAAGAAGAAGACGCGGACCTGTCATTTCATACGCAGTGGAAGGAAGGACGATTTTGAAATTTCCATCCACTGAAAAGCCCTTGTGATGGTGCCCCCGCACACCATGGCGAGCCTTTTATGCTCGCCAAGGACGCCACTCTGACACTTGCGAGATGGGCTTTCTCATTACAGCCCGAGAATTTTCATGCTTTTTTTGAAGTGCCTGATAAATGCGACCAGAGTGTCACTTTGCATTTGCGTTCCACGCGCCATCCTTGAATGTCTTTGTTAGATTCTCATACTGTTGTGCCAAGATCAGTGTTGTACTTGAACTTGTTCAATAAATGGTAGCTTGTAGAGCCGTTTTTTCTTTTTTTTTCTTTTTTTTATGTATATAAAAAAATATATACACATTTCATACCCATATGTATCATTGTGCTTTTACATAGTACATACTTTTCATACTTTTTGCTGATCTTACATAGTACTCTCATTTGACTTGACTTGATATTATCATTATTTTGACTCTTACTTTGAAGTACCATAGAGCTTTTTCCTTGGAATCTTGCCTGATAACTTGGACGGCTACCCTTTCTCGCTAACCCTGCCTGGCTGCCTGCCTGCCGTCCGTCCGTCCGTCCGTCCGTCCGTCCATCCATCCATCCATCCATCCGGCCATCCAGCCATCCATCCATCCACCTGAACAAGTTCATTTTTAAATTTGTAAACTGAACTTGGAACTCGTGTATGTGGTGGCTGTGGCTCAGGCAGTGGAGCAGGTTGTTCAGAATCTGGAGGCTTGGGGTTTCCAACTCAGCTCTGCTTCTTTGATGAAGAGAGAAGAAAGCCTGTCTGAATGTCCGTCCTGCTGTCTTGTACCCTGTTGTAGTCCTTAATGTAATAACCACGCAGAATAGAAATGGGAACAAAAGCTTGTCGCAGTGCTTTACTTGTACAGTATATTTTGTACACATTTTCATTTTGTAGAGTGGAAACTAAGGATGTTAAATACGTAGCTTCCGTTTTGCACATTTTTGTGTGATTGATCAGTTTTGGTAAGAAAAAAAAAAACAAGGACTTTGCTTCATTTTTGGAAATGTAATGTGCAGAGTACAGACCTTGAATAACAAGTACTAGATTGCATTGTTGTGCTCTCAATTAACTGGCACTGGTCACTTTATTAGGTGCACCTTCAGAACCAAAATTCATCCTTGCTCAGTTAAAATGAGTTTAAATGTGTTGGTGTGGAAGTAGGAAAATGATTTCAACAAAATGTTTTTATATGGTCTTTTTTATTTATTATTTAATTTTTTTTAATGTCTTTTTTATTAATCCGCTAGTATTATTTATTTTGAAATGAGCACTTTTTTTAAATTAATCAATTAACGGAATTAACAATTCTAAATTGATCAGGCCATACTTTTTATCTTCCAGATTTTGATCTACAATCCACACCATCCAAAACAGCACTTGCAATAATACGCAATGATGACCTTGTCAATCAAAACAAAAATTTGTATGTGGATTTCCTTTGACGCATCTCTCTCGTTAAATTGTGCAGGTTGTAAATTCACAGCAACAAATAAAACGGCGGGAACGCTCGTAAATATTTTTGTCACTCTCCCCAGAGGAAACCGACTCGTGTCATCATTTCCTATTGCAAAAAAAAAAAAAAAAAAAAAAGAGCAAATAGTCACGCGGCTTTGTGGCACATACGAGCTTGCACGGCAGAATGATTCATCTCCCGCTTTCTTTCTGCAAGGAAGCCGTTGACAGCAACGTTTCATCTCACTCTCCCCGGCTTCCATTAGGGTCGCCAATTGTCTTTGAAAAGCCTTGTTGGAAAAGCAGTAGTGAGAGCCAAAGGCAAAGAAAAAAAAAAAACATTTATTCTTTATGAATGTGGTGTCACACAGGTCCTGTCGGGGAGGGGAAGGGAAGGGAAGGGAAGGGAAGGGAAGGGAAGGGAAGGGAAGGGAAGGGAAGGGAAGGGAAGGGAAGGGAAGGGAAGGGAAGGGAAGGGAAGGGAAGGGAAGGGAAGGGAAGGGAAGGGAAGGGAAGGCGGACCGGTGTTGATTTGAGGTCTGCGGTGATCCGCCTGTGTGTCTCTCGCTCTCCTCCCGACAGGAAAGCTGCACTTTGGATTGGGAGAACAATCGGCACATTCATTTCAAAACGGCGTAGGGATAGGTCTTACGTTACGTACAAAGTCTTACGTTGCTGTTGCAAAAGACAGTCTAACATTCCACATGACGACTATATATATATATATTATTTTTTTTTTTACATTTGTGACACCCGCTGTAGGTTGTAAAAAAATGTACATGACATTGTTGTGTCTCAGTGCAAAACATAATCCAAAATCATCACTTAAAAAAAAAAAAAAAAAAAAAAAACTGTCTTTAAGAAATGATCAAATATGTTTTCACTCCATTTCAGTGGGTTTCAAGGTGTGAGGTAAAGCAGATTTTTGTTAAATGCAAGATAAATTTAATTTTCAGTGGGGGGGGAATTCCCACAAGGGCATCTCGGAGAAAATCAGTTTTTACAATGTCAATCAAATTACATTTGAATAGATAAATTGTCAGTTATAGCCTCTAAAATATTCAATCTGAATTTTTTTCCGAATCGATAAAATTGGATTCAACTGATTAATTCTCCCTGTGATATATTTCAAAATGAGGCTGGCTTTGTATTTCTGGTTTTGCAATAACTCTTATACACCGTTGGTAAGATAAGAATTCCTCCTCCCCCAAAAAAAGGTCTTATCCCTCTGTACGAGTCTTTTCTTTGCAATGACTTCTTTAAATTGGTTAAAGCATAACTTCAACAGAAAGCTTGATGAATTCGGTCAGAGTCACATTTTTTGCTTGCGGTAAGTAACCTAAGCGGAAATGTTAAAGGAGGTTGGCGAGGAGCCCGTCATCGCAAAACCCTGTAAGTAAAATGTAAAAAGCCCGTTTGAATAAATAACCGACACAAGCAGTTGTACAGTCACCGTCAAATAGCAGCCTTGACTTTGAATGCATATTCACAAACAAGCGCGTGTACCGTACGCTGCGCGCAAACAGTACTTCATTAGAACGACTTACGACTATACACACAGCAGAAGTACTTGCACGTCTGTCTGTCTGTCTGTCTCCATGGTAACTTACAAAAGCGCCAAAGTGGACCCCCGCCAAGCCATCGCTCAACGAAAAGCGCCCCCAATGCACCGAGCGGAGTCAAAATCGATCGGGCTCACGCTGCCACGGAGCACTCATCCATCAATTTTTCTACCGCGCTTGTCCTCATTAGGGTCACGGGTGAGCTGGAGGGCCAAAGGTGGCCCACGCCAAAACTGACTGGCGGGCAGTGACCGGGCTTCAGCAACTAGTTTTCATGAGTGACCAGAACGCTTGTCTCTGTTCGGGTTTGAACGACTGACCTCGGTCGGTTGCCTCTGTTGAGCGGCGGCGATTGTTTGGCGACCAATCCCTCTGGGATAGGTTGCGGCAAATATAATCCACTATTACTGCTCATGGGGCGGCGCAAGTGGCCAGCGTATGTCTGTGGTGCGGAAATTCTGGAACTCACCGACTTTGAAAGGTACCAAGGGGCCTTTGAAGTTCATCGGACGGACACCATTGTCCGTCCGTTGACTTCGGGAATCTCGTTGGTTCCGGTCAAATCGAGGTTCCGCTCTAGGATGTCTGAGGAGTGCGGTTCTTGACCCGCTCTGATGTACACATCAGTGCCTTGAGATAACTTCTGGTGTGATTCGGCGCAATCTAAATAAAACGGCCTTGGCTCGGACCGCCTGGCGAGAAGCGGCCAAATCGTGCGGCGTTGCCTCGCTTCACGGAGGACAGCGGTGGTAACCATGACAACAAGAAGACCACCGACCAGGTGTCATTGTCAGCATAAAAGTATTTACATCTGTTCTTCGAGTTCTGTGGCTTATTTCCCGTGCGTGAACGTCCCGAGTCAAAGAAGGCAATGAAGTGTCACCAAAGGTAAAAGAAGAGGGTGCGAGCGTGGGAGTTCATCAGCTGGTGCAGATGCTGTTTATGGAGATGATGGCCGGGTCCACCAGGCCCAGTTCCTCGTGCTCGTTGACGCACAGCTGGTAGCCGCAGCCTCGCCTGCGTTTGAGCGGCGTCACCTTGGCGTCGGGCTTGGCGCGGGGCGGCAGGAGGAAGCCCACGCTGCCGGCGATCAGCATGTGCCAGATGCTGTGGATGTAGAAGTAGTTCTCCTCCGTCTCCACGAAGGCGTAAAGAGCCACGGCCGACGTGGCGATGGCCGTGCCGGGGAACAGGAAGAACACCCAGCGCTTCCAGGTGGGTGGGTAACATCGCCGCCGGCGGAAGGTGCGCACCGTCTGATGGGAGCAGGAAATAGAAAAATACAGCTGATCGGCAATGTTTTTTTCCGCTTTTCACTTCATTGTGTAACAAGGTCAATCAGCGGTCATCATTTCTAGTTCCTGGTTGTAAAATGGCCACAAAAGCGCCACGAGTATGGCTACCTTGAAACTTTAGAAAATAGCATTCACATGCTAACAGTTGCGTTGTTTTTTTAAACAGATATTTGAACACAAATCATGAAAAAACAGATCATATGATTTTGTTCAGCGCATTGTAAACAGGATCGCCAAACCACAGGTAAGTTTCGCGCAAGGCCTGCCTGGTCAGCCACTTGCTAATCGTGCATGCGTGGCAAATAGGAGAATCTTGACATTTCATGTTGTGCCATCGGCACGTACTCACTTTATGTGTGTGTGTGTGTGTTGCTGTGAGTGTTGGCTCGTGAGTGAACGATTCGTTCAAAAGGACGAGTCTTTTTTCAGTTCATATGACTTCAACCAGTAGGTGTCGGTAATGCGCATTGAAGTTGGGGCCGCCACGCCGTAAAGCAAAACGAAGAAGAAAATGACGTCACTTCCCGTTCACGAACGAGTCGAGAATTGCTTTTCCCGTTCCCCAACTAAACGGAGCTGTGAGTGAGTGATTTGCATTTCCAGTTCATCGCGAGAACGGATCAGTGAGGGAACGAATCCTGACTTTCCCGTTCGCGAACGAGTTCATGCGCGAACTGCCTTCCCGTGCATCAACGGATCAGTCAGTGAAGGTGTTGCGTCTCCCTCCTGGCGTCAACTATGTAAGCCAGAATGTCGATTGACCATTTGCCAAGGAAAGAAAGAACCACTCACTGAAGCACCGCTTCTTTTATGCACCTTTTCTCCAAGCTAACGGCTAACTTTATTGCATGAAGGGATGCGCCGTTATGCAACAACGGGGAGATAGATGATGCTTCTCTTTGGGTCATCTTGATTTTATAACACTCGTAGTAGGTTTTAAATAACGTGTATGCCTATATACGCCTAAATATTGTCATCCACTATATCTACTGCAATTTCACATTAGATTGCTGGTTTGAAATGTACTTTTAATAATAATATTTTCAAATAAACATTTATGTTAAAATTTGTCTGGTGTTTTATTCCATGTTTTTTTTAATTTGCCAATTAAAACATAAACTGCTTTATATGGACACTTCAACAGGTACACTACACGAGGCAAAAAAAATAATAATAAAAGAATAAGTAAAGGGTATATTGCAAAAGCACATTTTCGTATGTTCTCTCACCTGGGATCGAACCAAGTTCTTACCGAGTAAGAGCCGGTGTCATTAACCAGTCGGCTAATGCGACCTGGCACTCGATAGTCGTCTGCACTGTTTTGTACTAGTGATGTGCATTCCACTTGACTGAAATGAACTGAATCTTTAGAATCGGTTCAGAATATTTAACGAGGGAATCACACGGACACTCCATTGGGTACACCGCCATTTTCAAGTGTTCCTAATAACAGGCCACTTTATTAGGGAAATATCATGGTCAAAGGTGTCAAGCTCTGGTCCTCGGGGCCGCGTTCCAACATGTTTTCCAAGTGACCCTCGTTAAGCGCACCTGCGTGAAAAGTTTTAGCTTCTTTCACGTTCAAAAGGAGCTAAAAGTTTTCACGCACCTGCACTTAACGAGGGAGTCACACGGACACTCCATTAGGTACACCACCATTTTCAAGTGTACCTAATAACAGGCCACTTTATTAGGGAAATATCATGGTCAAAGGTCAGGTGTTAAGCTCTAGTCCTTGGGGCCGCGTTCCAATATGTTTTCCAAGTGACCCTCGTTAAGCGCACCTGCGTGAAAAGTTTTAGCTCCTTTCACGTTCCGCAGGAGCTAAAACTTTTCACGCAGGTGCGCTTAACGAGGGAATCACACGGACACTCCATTAGGTACACTGCCATTTTCAAGTGTACCTAATAACAGGCCACTTTATTAGGGAAGTATCATGGTCAAAGGTCACAGGTGTCAAGCTCTAGTCCTCGGGGCCGCATTCCAACATGTTTTCCAAGATAATAAAGTGGCCTGTTATTAGGTACACTTGAAAATGGCGGTGTACCTAATGGAGTGTCGATATGATTCCCTCGTTAAGCGCACCTGCGTGAAAAGTTTTTGGTCACTTTCACGTTCCGCAGGAGCTAAAACTTTTCACGCAGCTGCACTTAACGAGGGAATCGCACGGACACTCCATTAGGTACACCGCCATTTTAAAGTGTACCTAATAACAGGCCACTTTATTAGGGAAGTATCATGGTCAAAGCTCACTGGTGTCAAGCTCTAGTCCTCATGGCCGCGTTCCAACATGTTTTCCAAGATGATAAAGTGGCCTGTTATTAGGTACACTTGAAAATGGCGGTGTACCTAATGGAGTGTCCGTGTGATTCCCTCGTTAAGCGCACCTGCGTGAAAAGTTTTAGCTCCTGCGGAACGTGAAAGGAGCTAAAACTTTTCACGCAGGTGCGCTTAACGAGGGTGAGACACTCCATTAGGTACACCGCCATTTTCAAGTGTACCTAATAACCAGCTACTTTATTATCTTGGAAAACATGTTGGAATGCGGCCCCGAGGACGAGAGCTTGACACCTGTGAGCTTTGACCATGATATTTCCCTAATAAAGTGGCCTGTTATTAGGTACACTTGAAAATGGTGGTGTACCTAATGGAGTGTCCGTGTGACTCCCTCGTTAAGTGCAGGTGCGTGAAAACTTTTAGCTCCTTTTGAACGTGAAAGAAGCTAAAACTTTTCACGCAGGTGCGCTTAACGAGGGTCACTTGGAAAACATATTGGAACGCGGCCCCAAGGACTAGAGCTTAACACCTGACCTTTGACCATGATATTTCCCTAATAAAGTGGCCTGTTATTAGGTACACTTGAAAATGGTGGTGTACCTAATGGAGTGTCCGTGTGACTCCCTCGTTAAGTGCAGGTGCGTGAAAACTTTTAGCTCCTTTTGAACGTGAAAGAAGCTAAAACTTTTCACGCAGGTGCGCTTAACGAGGGTCACTTGGAAAACATATTGGAACGCGGCCCCAAGGACTAGAGCTTAACACCTGACCTTTGACCATGATATTTCCCTAATAAAGTGGCCTGTTATTAGGTACACTTGAAAATGGTGGTGTACCTAATGGAGTGTCCGTGTGACTCCCTCGTTAAGTGCAGGTGCGTGAAAACTTTTAGCTCCTTTTGAACGTGAAAGAAGCTAAAACTTTTCACGCAGGTGCGCTTAACGAGGGTCACTTGGAAAACATATTGGAACGCGGCCCCAAGGACTAGAGCTTAACACCTGACCTTTGACCATGATATTTCCCTAATAAAGTGGCCTGTTATTAGGTACACTTGAAAATGGTGGTGTACCTAATGGAGTGTCCGTGTGACTCCCTCGTTAAGTGCAGGTGCGTGAAAACTTTTAGCTCCTTTTGAACGTGAAAGAAGCTAAAACTTTTCACGCAGGTGCGCTTAACGAGGGTCACTTGGAAAACATATTGGAACGCGGCCCCAAGGACTAGAGCTTAACACCTGACCTTTGACCATGATATTTCCCTAATAAAGTGGCCTGTTATTAGGTACACTTGAAAATGGTGGTGTACCTAATGGAGTGTCCGTGTGACTCCCTCGTTAAGTGCAGGTGCGTGAAAACTTTTAGCTCCTTTTGAACGTGAAAGAAGCTAAAACTTTTCACGCAGGTGCGCTTAACGAGGGTCACTTGGAAAACATATTGGAACGCGGCCCCAAGGACTAGAGCTTAACACCTGACCTTTGACCATATTTCCCTAATAAAGTGGCCTGTTATTAGGTACACTTGAAAATGGTGGTGTACCTAATGGAGTGTCCGTGTGACTCCCTCGTTAAGTGCAGGTGCGTGAAAACTTTTAGCTCCTTTTGAACGTGAAAGAAGCTAAAACTTTTCACGCAGGTGCGCTTAACGAGGGTCACTTGGAAAACATATTGGAACGCGGCCCCAAGGACTAGAGCTTAACACCTGACCTTTGACCATATTTCCCTAATAAAGTGGCCTGTTATTAGGTACACTTGAAAATGGCGGTGTACCCAATGGAGTGTCCGTGTGATTCCCTCGTTAAATATTCTGAACCGATTCTAAAGATTCAGTTCATTTCAGTGAAGTGGAATGCACATCACTAGTACAAAACAGTGCAGACGAGTGTCGAGTGCCAGGTCGCATTAGCCGACTGGTTAATGACACCGGCTCTTACTCGGAAAGAACTTGGTTCGATCCCAGGTGAGAGAACATACGAAAACGCGCTTTTATTGTGCAATTAACCCTTTACTTATTCTTTTATTATTTTTTTACCTCGTGTAGTGTACCTATTGAAGTGTCCATATAAAGCAGTTAACCAAATGTCTCATTTTTATGTTTTAATTGGCGAATAAAAAAAACATGGAATAAAACACCAGACAAATTTTAACATGAATGTTTATTTGAAAATAATAATATTATTAAAAGTAAATTTCAAACCAGCAATCTAATGTGAAATTGTAGTAGATATAGTGGATGACAATATTTAGGCGTATATAGGCATACACGTTATTTAAAAACTACTACGAGTGTTATAAAATCAAGATGACCCAAAGAGAAGCATCATCTATCTCCCCGTTGTTGCATAACGGCGCATCGCTTCATGCAATAAAGTTAGCCGTTAGCTTGGAGAAAAGGTGCATAAAAGAAGCGGTGCTTCAGTGAGTGGTTCTTTCTTTCCTTGGCAAATGGTCAATCGACATTCTGGCTTACATAGTTGACGCCAGGAGGGAGACGCAACACCTTCACTGACTGATCCGTTGACGCACGGGAAGGCAGTTCGCGCATGAACTCGTTCGCGAACGGGAAAGTTCCCGGGATTCGTTCCCGGGAAGTGACGTCATTTTCTTCCTCGTTTTGATTTACGACGTGGTGGCACCAGCTTCAATGCGCATCACTGACACCTACTGGTTAAAGTCATATGAACTGAAAAAAGAACGAATCACTTTAGGAAGTGATTCGTTCACTAATCCTAACGTTCACTAAGTAATATAAATTATAATATAAATTATTTTGTATTTATATTCGCCAATCAAATCATAAAAATCAGACATTTGGTTAACTGCTTATGACTGTGTGTGTGTGTGTGTATGCGTGCGTGCGTGCGTGCGTGTGTATGTATGTATGTATATGTATGTGTGTGTTTATATATATATATATATATATATATATATATATATATATATATATATATATATATATATATATATATATATATATATATATATATATATATATATAAGCATGTAGTTCAACGGGAGAACCTGGATTGTTGATTTTTCACCAACATAGTCAGTCAAGTCGAGACACCTCCCTCGACTGTGATAGCCACTCAGCCGCTGTCAGAACAGCAGAGCGTCTTTAAAAGTGACTTTGCAATATTTGATAGAGCTAGTCTAAAACAGTAAACAAAGCCCTATTGATTCTTTTGGATTTTGATCACAACCACTTTCAATAGTTTATTCCTTACACTTTCTAAAACCTTTTTTCAAAAACTGTCATTTTCATTTACAAAAGAAATACAATTGAAAGAATATTTAGTATTTATTTGTATTCAATTATTCGACTCTCCATACATATATAGGAATAGAACTTTACGTCTTTTGTTGTAATATAAGTGGTTTTAATATAGCAGCTGGTGTAAGTAACACTTAACAGATTTTTGTTGGTGGTGTGCCTCGAGATTTTTTCCAATGAAAAGGTGTGCCGTGAATGAAAAACGGTTGGGAAACACTGGTCAAGAGGATGGTTCGTTTCCAGCATTGGCGAGCTAGCGCAATTGTTGTGACTCACCCCTTCCCCTCGGGAGTAGCCGATGCTTTGTAAATGTAAAGCGTAAAGCTCAAACGTCTGTTTTGTTTCTGTTCCCATTTCAAAGAGCACATAAGGTCTGAGAGAGGAGTCCGTTAAAGCACAAGATGACTTGGAATGGAACTGTAAGCCATGACTAATACCCACACAGGCTGCAGAACTTTTAAAAGGCCTTCAGTGATAATGGGAAATTGCTTCATTGGTCAGAAGGGCACGCTTCTTTGCCGTGCACATGTGAGCCCAAGTGACGGATTACACCTACGAGCAGGAGGAACTTGAGAGCCGCTGCGCTGCGCTGCGCTGCGCTGCGCTCAAAAACGCCCCCCACGGCATTCGCTTCAAACCAAACATCCACTTTTAAACTAGGGTTTCAAACTAGGGTTAGCGTTTTATTTCTCTTTAGCGTATCAAAGACAAGTTAAAAATTGAAATGCCATTATGTTAAAAACATGTTTTTGAGGAATACCTGGAATATGAAAAGGTAACAACTTTTTATTACGAAGCTATTTCAAAAAACAACCAAGGGATAAAAAAAAAAAATGAATTTAATGGAAAATATGAATAAAATAGAATGAAACAGAAATTAAATAAAATTAATAAAATGAAATAATTAAAAGTAAAAAATTCTCCAATAATTATAGTTTCCAATTTTTAATCTTAAATTACCATGACAATTTACCAGAAACTTTGCATGGGTATGTGGTACATCTCAAACAGCTGCAATTAAAAAAAAAAAAAAAAGTCGTCTGGAGAGTAAATATTTGCCTCACCCATGCCACTGCCATGATGCCCAGAGCAAACAAGCTGGGTCCCAGCAGGTTCCACAGACCGTGACGGTCCAGCTGCAAAGCCATGGAGAGGGACATGGCCCCCAGCAAATATAGCACCTGGAGAGAGAGGGAGGGAGGGAGGGAGGGAAGAAAATACAACAACATTCTTTATCTTCAGCGCCATTAACATTAGCGTCGAGAAAGGTGCCGTGGTTCCTCGGTGAACAGTCTGTCTCGCGCCAAGGCCATCTGGAGGCCTTATAAAAGGACATTTTAGTCTTATTACTGTGCTCTTTCATCAAGTATTGTTTGATGAAGTGCGATATTTCCCCCATCACACCATCAATACCATCGTTCATGAATAGCATTTCCATTCACTTCAATGAGAAACGATGACTTGCCTTACGAGCATGCTCACACAACCAGCCACATTTGTACGTCGAGGCGCTGGCCGCTTTTTGTACAATGCAACGCTAACAAATTCAACAAGCGGCTTCCTCTGCATGGCGAGCGGCAACGAAAACAAAAGCGCAGAGAGAAAGGAGGGCGTGAAGCCAGCTCTATAAATAACCAGCTTAAGTTTTCCTTTTCTTTTTTTGTCAAGCTCACAATTTGACACAAAGCCACAAGCATGTAAGGAAAAGATAAAGTGCGAGTGGAAGGGGGGGGGAAAATCGATAAGATATGCCGCACACGCCCGCCGTCTGCGTTTGTGTCTGCCGGGGGAACGTGAGGAGACATTTGCTGTTTTTTCAAGCAGGGAAAGGAAAGGAAAGGAAAGGAAAGGAAAGGAAAGGAAAGGAAAGGAAAGGAAAGGAAAGGAAAGGAAAGGAAAGGAAAGGAAAGGAAAGGAAAGGAAAGGATGACCCGCCCGCAGGAGAACACAACTAATTGGAATGGACGAGGGAGGAGGGGAGCGGCGGCGTGCGGCAGCAGTCATCAGTCATGCCGCAGTACCGGGTCACGAGCGGCGGCCCGACACGCATCCAGCCGCCGTTGCTGTATTGAAGCGCGGATGCGTGACTGCGCGCTGGCGGCCCGGCTCGAATCGGCCCGGCTCGACCCGGCCCGGCTCGGCCCTAACACAACACAACACAAGTGTTGGATGAAGCTGCGCCCGCACGGTGTCAATTCGCTTACAGGAGCACTTCACCCTTAACCAGGATGGGACCTTTTCTAGGCCAATGCTCAAGATAGATTCCAAAAAAGGATGAATCGGTCGATTAGTTCAAAGTCAGTCATCTTTGTGTCTAATTTGATCCAAATTAGGTGAAGTTTAGCGTAGCTCCAAACAAGCCCACCCGTCTTTTGGCGTTTCGATCGAGTACAATGCGACTGTCAAACACATTAACAGGAGGACCCAACGACAAAAAGAGACCGGGTGCAAAGATAGAGACATCACATCGTCTACGTATATGATTCGTACTGATTGATAGCGCTCGAGTCAGTCAAGATTAACGGCTCCCTTGAGGTTGCTTCAAAGTCCTTGTGTGAAGTTTTAATTATAGTATATATTTACAATCAGTTGCTCTCAGGTCTTCTGCTACGCATGCACGCACACGCACGCACGCACACACACACACAGTTGCACTTGCCAGTCCTGACGCGCATTTGATTAGCGGCTACGGACTGCAGCGCTCAGCAAAAAGGAAAACTCGAGAGGACAGCAGATGTTCGTACACTCGCTCTCCCCTCCCCTCCCCTCTTTCTGTCTTGAGTCATTTCTGAAGACACACACATACACACACACACGCGACAGGGTGGCTGACAGCAGGAGCACGGTGACCCACGGAGAAGTTGCACCTGTTAGTCTTTGTTCAGCGCATAATGTCAACAAGCAGACAATCACAAAGGCGAAGGCATTGATCTTTGCGTTTACGAGACAGACACTAAAAAAAGGTTTCAAAAAGCTGATTTTTTTCCCCTCCTTAGCGGTCTGCCTTTTCTTTCAAGTTCATCAGACTTTAGTCTAGATCAAATCAATCTCGGTAGACGCAGTTAAAAAAAAGAAAGCAGCCGGCCAATTGGGAAAGTCGTACCTGTTTGATGATGGACTTGAGCCTGGCCATGGCGATGACCGTGACCCACACTGACATGAGGGAACCGAGGAAATCGCAGAACTGCAGAACATCGTACTCCATGATGCAAAAGACCACGATGCCCGGCTGGTCACACGCGTGGTAGAACTGGTGTTGAGAATAAGAAACAACAATGCAGCTGAAATTGCTTAGCGGCGAGTCTCAGGCGGATGGATAAACGTTCAAGAAAATGGACGGATGGCTCGACTGACACATTTGATTCATTCCTCTTTTGGCCTATCTGGAAACAAGCGGAATGACAGAGGGGCTTTGATTGTCGCTACTCACGGTGGAGAAGAACATGGTGAAGATGTAGACCGAGGCCTCCAGCAGATAGTGGCTGCGCACGGCGATGACCACGGGCGGGACGAACATGAGGTTGCTGAGACACAGGAGCAGGGTGGAGAGCAGCTGGAAGCTGTACGAGTAGGCCTCCGAATTGTCCGTGCAGCCCCAGCCTTCCCAGCCTGATGTGCGCGGCAAACACAAGAGCACCAGGGTAGTTGAAATAAATGATGCAAATCAAATCAAATATGTAAAGCAAATAAATCGATACTTCAAAGTAGCTGTTGACCTTTTTTTACTTATTTTAAAAATCAAATCATAATAACAAAATAATACGTCAATCTAATCCAATATGTAAATCCAATAAACAAACAGATGAATAAACAAAATTCTCAAACGGACCTTCCTTCTTAATATCTACAGCAGTAGAGAAATAAATACCACCCCAAAAAAATGAAAAGCGAAAATTTCAATATGAAACCAGATGATATAGACAAACTCCAAGGTCAATCTTGTTTCTGTGTTCTTCACGGCAATCTGCTGAGCCAAAAGAATGAACCTAATTAACAGTAATCCAATATGCTTGAAATCCACAAGTGGTTAAGGAACACAAGGCAGCCTTGTTGTAGTCTGCAAATCAAATCAACTATTTCGTTTGTCATCAGGTCGTCCTTGTAAACAAGGCGTGTCTTCTTTCTTTCTTTCTGCAAAAGAAGCAATTTATTTGGGGAAGTTGTTTAGCCGGCCGGCACAATCGAGCCTCCCGGTGAGATGGCCTGTGCGCAACATGAATTGGATCCCGATCAAGAGGCAAATTGAATAAGACGGCGCCAATTAAATATTTGCGAGCACAGTTGAACGGAGAATTTGAGGCCGGCCGGGGGCACGAGCTGAGCCGCGTCGTGTAAGCAAGCGCCGGCCGTGAATTTAGCGCCACTGATAAGGTGGCAATCAAAGCAGGATTTCAAGAATAATCCTCAAAGGACAAAGCTTTGTTCAGCGCTGTAAGCTCATTCTTTATTGCAGAGCTGCTCTTAATCAAGCACTTTTGTTTTTTCCAAATTGTACTTTCCAAATTGCTCGAATCAAAAGATTAGCATCAGCCGCTCTATGACCTAAACCGATCAATTTCATCAGCGGATCATCAAATCAGTCGTGCAAAACAACTTTCCTTCATGATGCCTTTTCTGATAAGAAAATAAAAGAAAGTAGACAATCCATAAACTTGGATATTTGATGAAAAAGGCACGCCGATATTTTGCAAAGTGTTAATTATGAAGGAATAATAACGGGCAATCAGTACAAAACACATTCCGGAGCTATTTTCCACGCGGTATTTCATTTGTTCCTTGTGATAATAGAATGCAAACAAGGATGATTTGATTGAAACTTGCAAGCGTTTAGGGGGGAAGAAGACAAACTTTGAATGCAATTTGCACAACGTGATCAAAATGATGTCCTTTACCTGCTTTGCATTCACAGGCGGCATAAAGGTAGTTGTTGGTGCGAAGCAGCTTGCACTGGCCGTACGTGCCGCAGTCGTTGATGCACGGCGTCAGGTAGGCGCGCATGTACACCTCGGCCGTGATGTTGGCGGCGCACGCCTCCAAACTGCAAGGCGCACACATGGCAACATTTTGCATGCTTGTCCCCTGATTCAACTCCGCCAGAAAAAAAAAAAAAAAAAGACATCTTCTGTCAATCAAACACTTTGAAGATGGACAGTGTTTGTGGATTCCCAAAGTTAATAAATACTTGAGTGGTGCATTAGCATAGCACGTGACTACTTTGGTTTCAAGATGAATCAATTGACGGTGGTGCCCGGAGATAGGAAATTAATTCATGGCAGGATGAACTCAAATCACTCTCAATTGAAATGGTCTTTCCCCAAAGCAATGTATTTGAAAATACAAAACAAGCTTGAGGAGGTTTTCTTGTTTTAGCCTCTAATTTGAAAAGACAGAAGGTTTTTTTTCAACGCTCTCCCACCACTTCATGATTTGAATCGTTAAATGCCCACTTCAAAAGGTTGGCTTTTGATCCTATTATTTGATCTTGATCCGCAAATACCGTTAAAACACAAAGTATTCACGTAACGTGAAGAATCCTCACACGGAAACTCATTAATGACTACAAAGTCATCGTTAGGCTCAAAGTTTGTTTGCATGCTAAGCTAACACGTTCTGCTAGTGGTTGATGATGACATAAGCGCAGCTTAGCTTTAACATTGTTGGGGCGGACTTTTTATGCTGTCCTGCAGTTGATAATGACCTCTATTGTATTTGAATCAGACTGTAGGAAGCTCACAGGAAATGTCATTTTGGGGATTGAGAGCCATTCGCGGGTTAGCGCTGTCGACCTTATGTAAAAACACGAGTACTCGTAGAGGTTTTCCACATTTTTTACGTTATTGTTTTTCATCCAGCATTCTCACTCATCCTTCATCTCTCATGATAAAATGTTTATTTTTATATGCATGTGACCTCAAAATGTCTCGAGCGGAATTATTCATTTTTGAATTGTACAAACAGACGATAGTTCTTTCACGCAGACCTCCCGACAAAGTGCCAACTGTTACCACAAAAGATTTACTTGTAATCATTTTTGAAGACAATCCGTGGACGAGAAATACACTTCACTAATTGCCAGATCGTACAATCAATCACGCCGATTGAAACTACGGGAGGTAGAAGACAAATGTCTTCTTTTGCCGTTTCCCCGAATTGATATGAAATTGACGCAGTTGCTGGCCTGCTTATTTTCACATTTTATCAATCAACTAAATTAGAGTTGTGAAGCAAACCTGTCACTCGCAACTATCTCTTCCACGTGACCTGAATAATTAAGTGCACGTGAAAATGCCAGATTGCCATATGCGTATTTTTCATAGCGCAGCTCGGCTCGGCTCGCTCTCGCCATCTGTTATTCCCACTGAATTGCAAACCCCGAGTGGATTGGAGAGAGAAAAAACAAAATCGCTCTATTCAATTGTGTTCACACTTTTATTAAGGCTCAGACTAAACGACTCAGTGACCAAAAATACTGAGACTCCTTCATGATAACCTAATAAAAAAAATATGTCCCTCATTTTTTTTCTTTTGACTTCCTCCAAATAACTTTATTAATACCCAGAGAAAAACATGTTTGTCCTGAATTTCTTTTAAAGCGCGACCGTCGATTTTACACGGGGGGGGGGGGGGGGGGAAGAGCCTTGTGCGCCGGAGAAGATGGAAGGAGAATGGGCGGACATCATTAGTGCGCTGAATTACTGAACTTGGTAAACAATCCCTATTTAGATTGCAGGTAAGCCGTATTGATTGAATGTTTGTTTGTTTTTTTAATTATTGTCACCCGGTAATAGACAACAAATATTGTCTCGTCTCGGTGGCTCGAGGAAATTGAGGCCAAGCCAAAGAACTGATTACATGCTGTTAAATATTCAGGAGCATCAGTCAACACCTGGTTGCAAATATTTTGCACTTGTAAATAACAATCACGGGAAAGATTCAAAGTCAAGAGGATCTGGATTCGAATCCCCTTCCTGTGTAGTTTGCACGATAGGATGGATGGATGGATGGATGGATGGATGGACGGACGGACGGACGGACGGACAGACGGACAAACATACAGTGCAGACGAAATACGGTAAGCAGATGTGTGTCTGTGTGGCGGCCATGTTGGAAGGGGCAATGTTTGTATTAAAGGCTATGGGAAGCATGTATACATTAGATTAGGATCGTCGTGGACACACAACTCAAAAGCGGCCCGTTGTGTCAACTTATTCATAACGTTTCACACAGTTTCCTTTTTCTTTTGGGGGGGTTCATTTACAACCATTTTGTACTGCGGTGGGCATTATCAGGCCACGAAAACAGTACAAAACATTCATTTTGCGCTTTATTGGTTGTTTTGAGGCCAGAAAAAAAGTAACAGATGACCCTTCTTGCCTATCAGTCTGTTAAATTGAGATTCCGCTATAATTCATTGACACCGGGGGAAATTGAAAAGAACGTGTGAGCAGTCTTACCCGTGTTGCGTGGCACATAGAGAGCGCAGACTGAGGTACCACGTGCCCGTCTGAGGGTATGGAATCCTGAGTTTGGTGACATTCGTGGAGGTGTTCACGGAGAGGAAAAACCCGGCAACAGATTCTACAAGAGAGCAAAAGTTGCAGCGAGCGCGGTCATTCTGTACAACCAGAGCATTGTTCACTTGGAATTGCCGCGTCGAGACCTCGGTGGCTCGTGGAGGGAGGGATTGCTTTTCCGCTGACTCGGACGTACCTGATTCACATTTCAATGATGAGTTTTGCCAAAGGAAGAGCGGCATCCCGTGAGTCAGACAGCCACGCACGGTGACATTCCTGTCTTTAAGCGTCGACTGCAACATACAAGATGAGAAAAGGTCATCAAGTCGAATGGACGAAAAGCCAAAAGAGATCCCGTCAAGTTCACCGAGTCGGGCGCCCGAGTGCTGCTGAAAATGAATAGCTGGAAAACAGATTCAAATCTCATCCCGCCTTCATGCGGCAGTGCAGTAAATAAACGGGTCGACCCGAGATGAGTCATTTATTGACTGACAAGCACCTTTTAGTAGGAAAGCAAACCAGAGCCTAGCGTACAGTATGGCTAAGCGGGGACAGCGTTGATGAATGAAAAGAGGCGGCAGACGCTTTGCCAGGTGCTACCTCCACTCACCCAACCATCTGGCCTACAATCTCTTGATAGAACGACTCAATCAAACCCAATTTCAAAACTCGGCCCATAATGAGTCCCCGCACCTCCCTTGATTACACTTGCGCTTCCCTCCCCAAGTGACAAAGTGCAAAAGTTGAGATTGAATTGCCCAACAACTTTTAGATGACAGCAACCTGCAAAAAATCTCATTCAGTGCGTGTGTGTGCGTGTGCGTTTGCGCGCGTGTGCGGCTTGGAAGCGACAACTGGCGCGCAACGAGGCTCTCTGCGTTTACGGCGTCTTTGATTTAACATTTTAAAAGAGAATATAAAGCCACACAGAACGAAATGACAGATCAATAAAAGGAGTCAATTGAAAAGGAGACGACCGCCGTTTCTTGCTCTCAAGGACGCCTCTCGTGAAATGGCCCGAGGATGGCGTGACATCAAATCATTGGTACCGCATTGGTGACTTGAGGTACGGGGCACCCGACCGACCGACCGACCGACCGACCGACCGACCGACCGACTCTTCTTGTCCATCCGAGAGTTGCAGAAGTGGGAAAAAGAAAGATGTTTGAAATAGCATTTGTCATATTTGACTGCCGTGTTTGTATTCGCCGGTGTTTCTAAAGCAACATTTTTTCTTTGTGTGAACATTTGCCTCAGTAATCCATTCACCGCTGCCGAATCCATTGGGCCAACGGCTGAGCCGCGATTTAATCAGCGTCCCTCTGACAGCTCTGCGCTTGATAAATGCCAGCTTGATATGGCCTCGCTTTTATTCGCCGCGTTTGGTGGCGAGCATGCGCCGCAGATTCAAGAAGGAGCTAGGCAAAGAACCACCCCTGCACATTCCGCTACACAAACTAATTAAAATAAACTTTCATTTGGCTCCTTAATGTACACGCATTCCCGTCAATGTGATTTGCAGGAAGGGGGGGGGGGGCTAAATTGGCTTTTGCAGGACTCTCACCAATTTGTGTTGACTCAGTTCAACACCTTCTGCTAAACAACTTTCTCAAAGGCGGTGCATCACTGATTAAAAAAAAAACACACACACTCACACACACACAGTGGGATGTACAAAAGCTAATAAGACATAGAGAGTGCCAAGGACTAACTCATTACAGCACACATAAGCCTGACTTCAAGAAAACTTTGAAAATTGGATCTAAAGAGATTAAATGGATGAACAGGGGGGGGGGGGGGAAGTCATGCTACATCCGCTTTAGCGGTTCTTTCTAAAGAGTGATGCAATGCAGACAAGATGTTCTCGTTTTTGGGACTGCAAATCTGGTCGGCTTGTGAAAAGCAAGTGACACATCATGACTTGGTGGGGGGGGGGTGTCTTTCAAATAATAAAGCATGACCGACTGCATCTCAATTTTTGTGCAAGCGGCCAGGTTTCATCACATCCGCGAGTACCATTACACTCGTATGGAGCGCAAAAAGTAGAACAGGGGGGTTAGCGTTGATGTCTGTCGGTGAGGTGACAGTAATCGCCGTCACTCGACGACATCAGTCAATAAAGCTCCCAATGAATTATTCAGTCCATTAATCTCATTTCCTGGAGAGGAAGCAGGAGGAAAAGGCGCTGGGGCCTGTTTGCTTTCTTGCGGCCGGGCCGCTTAGATGAGATGATCAATTTCAGCCGTGCGCCTTCTTTCACTCCAGATGAAAGGCGTGTTTGCATATCACACGATGCCCACGGAACACGAGGGAAACTCGTCCAGGTGGAATTTGGAGTCTGCGTGCTGCACCTGTACTAGCATTGCTGGCTAATGGCTAAAAACATACTGTCGCCGATAGTAATCCTTCTCAGAGAGGATAAAGAATATATGCCAGTGAGTCTGCCTATTGCTTGAAGGGAACTAAAACTGCGACGCCCGTGCTACACTTGAGCTCATCAATGGCGTTTTGCGTTGAATAGTAGCATTAAGCTAAACAGTTAGTTACCTCAGAATTGCTTTGACTCAACCTGGACAAATGCTAATGGAGGATATGGTTGGTAAAATCCAAAACATGTAAATTAAAAAAAAAAAAAAAAAGTCAGCATGAAATTCAAAATGTGAATATCGACTGTCATTTTAAATTATAATATTACCAAGCATCACTAGATGGCAGTCATGTCTTAGGTGCACTTGCTTACATTTTTTTTTTCGGATTTAAAATGATATGCAGTACAAATATAGTATATTTTAGTGAAAAGATACATCAGCTTTGTGCCGCAGTTTTGTGGTCATTTTGATACCAGAGCGCCCTTTGCACTGGTCAAATAAAAGCTCAATGAGTGGTTATTTGGTTGGTTGGTTGGTTGGTTGGTTGTGGAAACGGTCTGCTGAATTTTCACCGTTTCTCGTGAATGTGCGATGCGGCACGGTCACTATTTCATTAGACTGTGCAGGTGCACCTAATGTTGCGTAAACAGTCAAGCTTAAAGCTAAACTGACTTGTGCGGCGTGCAGCAAGATATGAAATGGCATCCATCGATCAATCTGCCAAAGCCAGGGTATCTTGCCGAGGCTTACATCTGAAGGGAGCAGTCAAAGTTTTCAGCAGCGACTGCACTTGTTATTTCAACACTGACTGACTGACTGACTGACTGACTGACTGACTGCTTTCTATTAAAAGTCCATCTGGCAGCTCCCCAGCTTGCGCCTCCCGACAGAGCTCCAGAGTCACCGCAACGCAGGTGCATTGTTCATGCCATTACCAGCTGAAGGACAACTTAACAAAAGACGAGGTGCAACGCATTTTGCATTTGACCCAGAGTTGGAAAGCGACACCATTCGTGGCAGAGCAGAACACAACTCACCATGTTGAGCTTGAGCTCCATGTTGAGAACGCCGCCGCTGTCCAAGACAGGCATGAGGTTGATGGCGAACACGGCCGCTCTGTCCGGCGGAATGGAAATGTTAGGACCGAAGAAGACGTAGAAGTGCACCGAGAAGGTGTCCAGCTCGTTGCGAAGAGTCGGCCGGATGGGCCAGCACTTGTTGGTGTCGGTGGGGGGAGCCAGGTAAAGCACGCTGTCCCCCGAGGCGTGCGGGCGAGTGCCGTTGTACCACGGGCTTCCCGGGACCGCCGCCGAGAGGCTGTCGGACAAGGAGAGCGCCATCGCCGTGCCGAACGACTGCGGCATGTTCATGGAGGAGCTGGCGGAGGACTGCTCCTTGGATGCGTTGGACTTGCTGCAATCTGGATAGGACGGCAGACAGAAGGGAATCAAACGCCGGGCAAATGATTTGCTTGAGCTGTCCACTTGATCAAATTCAATGAGATCATGAAATCCAATTTAAACAACTGCGTTAACTGAATGGTCGCTCTTTTTGCTGTGCCTGCTTTGGCCACATGGGGGCAGTATAAGACACCAATAATTATGTTCATTGTTAGTACGTCAAAATTCCTCTGAGCTCATCACTACGTACGGAAGAGTTTGTGCATCGTGATTTAAGGCTGCATTCCAATTCATTGTGTTGCTCCTACTGGTGTGTCCATCCTGGCCACAAGGAGGCAGTATAACACAATCATGCAGATCGAAATGAAGAAGAGAAGACTTCCATTCTTAAGTGACGGTAAGAGGCTGAAATATTAATCATTAAACTTCAACTAGGAGCATATAAACATCTTCAAGCCTCTTTTATGATGAATTGTTCAATATTTGCCAAACTGTTGCTCATTGTGAAATAAGCTCATCTGCCATCATACAGTGGCTCAATGTGTTTGTCCTCACAAGCCAACGCAAAACAAAAGAAAAAAATCATCCAAATGACGCCGAGTATCTTGAAAAACTCGCAAGTCGGGTCACAAGGACCGCAGGGCACCACTGTATTATTATTTTTTGGGTTTTGTTTTGTTAGTAAAGTCATGGAGTCTGTGGGCATTTTGAAACTTCCCAAGTGTTACATGCCAGTTTACTTGAGGCGTCCTGGTGGGCAGGAGAGTGGAAGCGGGGGTGGTAATCCATAGCAAGTCGTACACAAACAGGCAATAACAGCCTGGGTTATTGTACTTGCGCTATTAAGGCGCGCTTTGCAGAAAGAGTCGTTTGCAGATCATCCCCTTCGGCGGGCTTCTGCTATGTAAACAGGAAGCTTTTTAATGAGACAGAGATTCACAGTAATTGCAAGCGGTGTGCTTTCACCCAGCATAAAGCGCCCCGCTGCAAAAATGGTCATGGATGGCAACTATCAAACGGCAGCCGTTACCCAGGGGGGGGTGGAATGGCAAAGGTTGCTGAAGCCCTGCCTGCTTTGAACAAATGTTGTCTCTGCGTGGCTTTAAGTCATTTGTTCGGAAAAAACAGCCATCAAGCACCGAAACGTTCCGTATTTTAGGCTTCCTTCGTTTGAACTTGAGACTTCAAAGCAAACCCACTACTCATACTGTCCGTAATCCAAACATTTGACTCGCAAGCAAGCATCTCGAATGCAATCAAACGGACTCTCGTCAATGCCCGATACTCTACCCAGGCTGCAACCTGCGTGAAATATGCTGCAAAAACAACAATAATAAATAATCAAGAGCAGCCTACTTTCTCCCCCCCTCCCGTCAGCAAAGTCTAAGAGCTCCAACAACACGCCAGATGATCCTGAAGGGTTCTTCAATTTAAGCCCACGAAAGGTCAAGTAAGATCAGGCTGGTCCAGCAGGGAAAAGACATAGTGTGAATAATTAGTGCCCGAGTTGCCATGGCGACAAGGTGCACCGTAGTACAATGTCGAGCAGAGGGAGAGAAGCGGACTTCCCGCAGATTCCTCAGCCGCCCCGCAGGGCTGAGAAAGCGCAACACCTCTGCTCTTTGCAAGCTAAAAACAACATGGAGCACTCGAGTTGTGGTGCCAGCCAAAAAGCAGCCACATCCAGCTTGATTGGGAATCGTACTCACGACACTGTTGAAGCGTCTCCTTGTCGATGGACAGTGGCACTCACCTGTGACCTGCACGCCGATGCGGAAGTAGACGTCGGCGTTGGTGAGGTATCTCTCCACGAGGACGTAGTACCATCGTTCCCAGGCGGCCGCCAAGGCGTCCAGCTCGCAGGGGCTCCACTCCCGGCAGTCGAGGGCGCTGGAATTGTGCACGGGTGGCGCCCGCGCTCTTATCTTCAACACCACGGGACAAGTGTCGCCGCTCTTGTTCCTGACGCCGCAGTTCAACAGCTGAACCTTCACCGTCGATATGTAATTGGGCACAAACACTCTGCACACGCGCCAAAACACAAACGCGGTCGTGACGTCACTGTTCAGTCCACCCCGTAAAACCAAATGATACTTTGTGTCTTTAAAAAGCAGCGCAGAGAAAGTAAACGCAACGGATAGTCGATAGTGAATGATGCGCTGTCTCTTGCTTAAAATTGACTTTATTGACTACGTTATTGTTTATTAATGAATGTATTGGCTTGCTTTGATGTCTTTGGCTAAACTGAAAGTGAACGTGCCCTCCCTACGCAAATGGAAGAAAAGCAATTAAAATATAGCTTTCCCGGTAGATGACGTTAGATCACAATTGATGAAGAGCATTAAAAAAAAAATCTTCCATCCAGCAGTACATCAAGTGTCTTGGGAAGAGTCATCCCAACACTGACTTGGTGGAGCAAAAAATGTCATTTAAAAAACAGAATGTAAAATACTTCATATTGCTCCTCTGACACTTAACTTTTACAGGAGGCAAAAATCAATAAAGAAGGAGAGAAAATTGCATTTTTTAATGAACAACTTGCACTCCTAGACTCCAGTAATAAGATAGGGGAGCCAACTGAGGCAAATAAGTTTTTGTTTTTTTCTTGAGGTTGCAAAAAGAGTGGCCAATTTTCCCAAAATACCTGGAAACTTTTGAAGGGATACTTTCAAAATATTGCTTAAAAGGTAACAAATTAACATTAACAACACTGCCTTATTGATGCTAATGGCTAACCCGTGTGTCAATGGCGCTTCCCATTGTTTGCTAGCAATACGGCAGCATAGCCCAGGCTATGTTCTTGTTTAGTGTATACCAATTATGTGTGGACTTTCTAGCTGAACAACTACTCAAGCTCACGTCAATGTTGCAATGTAGCAAGCAGTAAGGCTGCAATTTAAAAAAAAAAAAAAAAAACATGTCAGTAAGCTTTTTCTAAATATATTATTTGTAGGCCCACCACAGATGAATGAATTACTTCTTTGAAAAATGAATCCTATATCACAATATTGAAGGGCCGTGGTCACAATGAGCCCTAGCGGACTTACTTGTAAAGAGCAGATCTATTGCGAGCGGGGATCATCTGGTCAATGAAGTATCCCGGATAGAGCACGGCGATCCCAACGAGCCTCTGGATGATGAGCTGAGGTTGGAACAAATACTGGCACTCCTCAGACAGACCCTACACAGACAGACAGACAGACAGACAGACAGACAGACAGACAGACTTTCAATGACGCCTGATGCAGGACTTTCAAGATGGTTATCATCTGCCTCCAAAAGCATGAGAGCGTCAAGTCTGTCTCTGGGGATTAATAAGACATTTGGGCCCCCGTCCCTCCAGCGAGGCAGCCAGTGAATGGTGCGCCCTCACTGGAAGCTGCCGCGGCGTCCCGTGAGGATGTCACGTACGTCAACCCGTGAAACGAAGCCGGCCGGCCGGCCGGCAGACTCCTCGCACCATCGGCCGGCAAATTAGTTTAAAAAGGAACATCGCGTCACGAGTCGGACAGGTGTGAATGCCCAATGAGGTCTTGTTCCTGTCAAGCGATCACGAGCCCTGCTCCCACCACTCTCTGTAGTCATGATTATGGCGCCCTTTGATTGATTACAGCCTGCCCGTCGGCTTTCGAATTTCAAAGCAACGCTCGAGTGACTTTTGAAGGCCTCCAATTACACCAATCACATGTTCATCTAGCGATGCAGCCAGCCATCAGCTTGCTTTGCACCCGAGAAGCTAACACAAGGCTGTCAGTTAACTGTTGCTAAAATTAGCTCAAGACAAAAATGGGATACTCGTATGAATCCTAAAATAGCCGTCTGTCCATCCGTCCGTCCATGCATCCATCCATCCATTGGTCCGTCCGTCCGTCCGTCAGTCCATCCATCCATCCATCCGTCCATCCGTCCATCCGTCCATCCGACCACCCGTCCATCCGTCCATCCGTCCATCCATCCATCCATCCATCCATCCATCCATCCATCCATCCATCCATCCATCCATCCATCCATCCATCCATCCATCCATCCATCCATCCACAGCCATATTGTGAGACTACGGAAACCTCCTAAAAGCCAGATGCAAATTCAGCTATGTGAATCATTACACCAGCAAATGGGCCGACAAATGACTAATCAACAGTTAGGTGAGGGGCAAAATGTGTGACACTATTGTTGTGTCACTAATAGGAGTCGCATTGTTTATCAGGGGAACCCGACCGACACGTGGGAGAACAAAGACGGATGGCCCGAGCGACGGCGGGCTACACAGTCGATATCTTTCACATCTCATATCGCCTCCCATTAAATCCCTCATTGAACGCCGAGCTTTGCATGATGGGTAATCAGGAGGCGGCGAGCTGGGCTGATAAGCAGTTAAACCAGAGCAGTATTAAATGGCACCATTATGCGCCAGGCCGGTTTTGGTCAATGAGGTTGAAACTGTTCAAATAAATGATACAAACATGAATGAGCACGAGACATGGAGTGTGAGCTAGCAACACCTCTGATCTTGCTAACACAGACCCTGCGGCTAATGTTAGCATACCAAGCTATGCAACGTTGTCATACGCAAAAACACACTCGGTTGTGGCTTTTCAGTCGTTTTCTGTACAATTCCACGCTCATATATTTCGACTGATTCAGCATTTAATGATGTTTGTCAAGAAAATCAGTCAGGCACTGTAAGGGCCGCCCCACTCAAAGAGACATTAGCGGTGTTGATAGTTAGCATTTTTTCTTCCGACTCAATTATGACTTTGATTATATTAACAGCTAATTAAATCCACCGACGTCTATGCCTGAGCCTTTGAAGTAATTACAAGATTCTTAGCCGGATCCTTTCTTTTCTGTGTCGCGAGCAAAAATTTGACAAGTGTGATCATTTGTAACTAGTTTGAGTCAATGAGGTTGAGACTTTGTAATTCATTCTACATAGATGATGGCTGACAAATAAACGTGTGATGTGTGCAGTAACAACACCTCCAAATGTGTTTTATTTTCTAATTACAGATGACTATGGCAGCATTTATTCCACTTTGCTAATGTGTGTGTGCGCGCAAGCAGGCGTGTAAGCAGTATTCCTCGCCTGCTGGAAAATGGCCTCAGATAGCAGAATTTAGAAAAAGCTATGAGTTTTCCATCTCCGCCGTGTGTCGTCGGCGTCCCCGAACCGAGCCAATTGCACGTCTTAGGCAATTTCCGATGACATTCATGATTTTGTGTGTGTGCGCTCTGCGGGGGTATTTTACGTGGGCCGCTGGAGACCACAAAGGAAAAGCACAAGCAAACACAGAGGCGGGCGGCTGCAGGTAGGTAAATTGCCTGCAATGGAAATCAGCTGGTGCTGATGTGGCCACGTAGACGACGGACGGACACGATGAGATGAAGAAAAACTCTTCAGACACGGTTCTGCCTCTTTAGTTTCTGCAGCACAAGACAGAATACTAATCTCTTTGAAGACGTGGGGCGTGAGGGGTCCGTCAAGTGTGACCAAAAAAAAAAAATATATATATATATATATATATATACGTATATATATTCCATTTAATCTAAATGAAGTATGACGTCAAAAATTGTTTGAAGCATTTTGGCGTTTGGGGCTGCAAACCATAGAAGACAGAAGAACTTTGTTCTCGGTGGACTTTGAATCCATTTTGAAAAAGGAAAGACTATTGAATACATGCCATTATCATTGTATCGCTGTAAATATATATTTGTTTTTTTATTGCACGCTTCAACAAGGCAATGCTGATCCCGCATCGTTATATTGCTATCCGGAGGGGAACGGGGAAGGTTTCGGTCAAGCGGTCAGCCGCTCTTTCACTTGGGTCCAATCAAAGCAGAGCTCATAAATGGGATGAAAAATAATAACAACACAGTCACACCCTTACAACGCGCCTCCCTCCAAAGCTTTATGGACGCCACTGTGGCGATGACAAGCCATCATAAAAGCAGTCAAGCGGACGTGGATCTATTTTGGTCGTCAGAGGAGCGTCTGCGTATGGGCGGGACGACGGCGCAACACAAACACCTGACACTCGCTCACAAGCCGCAAGATAACGAGCTTATAATATGCCAAATTAAAGTTCATCAACCCAAATCTGCCATCTGCGCTGCGGTGACTAATAATTTGAACGGTTTATTTACGAAAACTCGGTGTTCTACCTCGGTGTGCGTTACTATGGATACCTGTTGCGGTGTTGCTCTTTGATTTGTAAGGTCATGATGCGGTGTGCAGAATAATGTCTGCAGATGAGACTTGACATTCAAAAGAGTGACCACAAGCTGTGATTGAGTTGTCACTAAGCAACAAACGATTCAATTACAGCTAATTTTGTCCTTGGAGCTGGATTTAGCTGACGTGATTACCGGCGTTACAAAGCTGTTGGGTAAATGCGGGCGACTCTCTCGCACATCTTGCAGCGACTCAAAAGCATGGATATTGAAATTGGATGGATGGATGGATGGATGGATGGATGGATGGACGGACGGACGGACGGACGGACGGACGGACGGACGGACGGACGTGGCCGACAGTGTGAAGTTAGTCGCTGTTACCTTGACTGAGATCTTGCCTTCATCCTTGGGTAGATGGGCAGCCAGGAACCAGTCCCCAGGGAGCGGGCTGGTCACGTTGAACGCTCCGGTGGTTCTGTTCGGGAGCGTCCAGGTCAGAGTCACGGCGAAGGATCCTGGGACGACCGTATCCCGAGGGAAGTGAGTGCTCAGGGGGTTGATTACCGGAGGAGCGCCGGACCTGAAGTACCTGTCAATCGCAGCACATTTCTCATGATTACTTTCTCGCTCCGGTTCGTAAACAATGAGGATGTCAA
Organism: Syngnathus scovelli; assembly: GCF_024217435.2. Taxonomy (NCBI): domain Eukaryota; kingdom Metazoa; phylum Chordata; class Actinopteri; order Syngnathiformes; family Syngnathidae; genus Syngnathus; species Syngnathus scovelli. The sequence continues at coordinate 24,915,050 of NC_090849.1, forward strand.
ACGCTCACTTGCCAAAATATTAGGACACGTGCGCAATACACACCAAGGTAAGCTGCAACAAGTCATGTTATTCGACAAGTGATCCATTTCACTCTTTGTGCCAGGAAAAAAAGCGTTTCCAATGGAAATAAATAGTAAATACTTACACAGTAACATTGCGATTGGGGCAGCTGTCTCCGAAGGTGCCGCCTTGTTCCTTGAAGGTAATGAGGTTCCATACGGCCATCATGGTGTCGTCAGGCACATTGAAGTGGAACAGTTCCACACTGGCGAAGGAGTTGAAAGCACTGAGCTTACGAGGCGTTCGGGTGAAGTATTCGGTCGCAAAAAGGCAATCTGCCAAGGAAAGACAACAGCGGCTGAGAAGATGGACACAAAATGGTGATGGTTGGAGATAAATCAAATCTAGTCCCATTGACTCGTCATCCTTACATTGTACTGTTGCCTATCGGTGACAGCAACTGAATGCGTGTGTCTTTAAAAGGCAGTGAATGACAGTGGAGCATTAGCGGGCTGTTAACGGGCTAAAGCGTTAGCCGCTCCGTGTTGTGTGGCTTGGCGTCAGTTTTGCCAAATGGCAGGATGATGTGAATACATTCTGGTACTATTTATCTTGTTAGCCTTGTTCAATAGGTCCGCAAGGATCACAATTTCTTCTGCTGAGCTAACGGTGTTAGGCTAAATTAAATTAGCCAAAAATGTTTACCGTACATGTTGCAGACGATGGGCACGTTGGCTTCTTTAATTAAGTGTGACGTAAAACTTCTTATTCTTCTGTAGTAAGTCTGAGTGAAAAAAAAATGCTGTTATCTAAAACGATGACAGCGCAATATGCCGTGGGAAGACTGGAAATAGTATATTTGCGTATGTAGAAAAGCTATGTCGGATAAAAATATTGTCACGAGCTGTGTCAAATGTTATTTTCACCGCATGCTGCAGGCTGCTAAAAAAAAATGGTAGAGCGAGCCACCGCTCCGTCGTTTGGACAACTGTGCTATAGGCTTCTTTCTTAAGCGTGCATTCGTGCTCAATGGCGTCCCGCTTAATGTCAAATCCTTGGATTACACCCGGCCGAGGCGCTGCATATAAAAGCAGCAGATCAAGCGACAGGTGTAATCTGGCACATTATCCGCACCAGCCGGGCTGGCATTTAACGCAGCCAGCAGGTGGGCCCAAAAAAAAAAAACACCATTAATTGCTGTGCAATGCAGCTCGTCCGAACATTAATAAAAGGATGCAAAGATGTCTGCTGTTGGCCTCCATCGGAACGCCGAGGGAGGAAAATCGAGGCACGCGCTCAGCAGCCTGTTCTGACGTGGACTCGTAAAAGGAGAAAATTTACCACACGCGCGCGCATAAAGCACACACCAGCTCTCTCTCTCTCTCTCTCTCTCGCAAGTAACCTTGAATGCTAAAGCCCGGCCGGCAAACTCAGGAGAATGAAGCAATCTTGTTGTCGAGAGCTAAACTCTGATCCCGTATAAAGCCCCAAGCTCCTGTTATTGTGCTCTCCATCTGGCTCGCTTCCTATACATTCAATTCCCTCTTTCGCTTGTCCAAAGGGAAATACTTGCATTCAACCAACTCATGGAAGAACCAAAATCAAGATGTCAGGCAAGATCAAAGCAGCCATATTCTGGACTCCCATATTTGGCCCTGCCCGCCGGCCACCATCCCGCTGAGTCCCTGCCCGCCTCCGCCACACCTTTTCCTCCATCTGACCTCGCCAGCCCACCACCTCCTGTCTAGCCACCTGCTCCGTCCGTGTCCACTCATTTGTTCTGCTGTCGGGTTGATAGGACGACTATGTAGCCTATGTAGCAATCGTCACCATGAGCTAGAGAAACCGCTCTGTAATCCTGCATGTATCGGAATGCGTGACAAATTTCACGTGAGACCGATGAACACCCCACAAAAAAGAAAAAAAATCCAAAAGAAATTGTTGTCAGGGGTCGGTGTTGATGAAAGAAACATTCTATCGATATATATTATGACCTGAGATGGATGCACCCTGCGGATGGAATGTTTTTTCTTATTTTTACTGCCCGGCTATAAACACTTTGCTGCCCACTGAAAATCTTCCGCCGACGGTGGGGGCTGTGCAAAAAAAAAAAAAAAAAAGACACTGGACAAGCTGTTTAAAGCCACTCCCAGCTTGAAAACTTTAAAGCGAACATAAAACGAGGAGTATTACGGGTTGTGTATTTAAACCAACTACACAGCCTTTTGCCTGCTAGCATAATGCTAACACATAGTTGCATATATAAGTGAAGCAGCCGAAATTTAAGAACAAATGGTGCGAAAATACATTCACTATGACAGCACTCACAGGTGTGTGTGCGTATATATTCTTCATCCTCCGGGAGGAGCAGAAACATCTACGCTGTAGTTACATCCGTGTTGAGTATATGGCTGTCTGGTGACCCCCAGTGGTCAACGTGGGCAGCAGCAAGTGGCCATTCATTTGATGCTTTTTTTTTTCCTTCTTCTTCTTCTTCTTCATTAAATACACTACGCAATACCGACAAATACATGATGAGGCGACATATCCCCGTAGGCATGGTAGAGAACATACGTTCCGATGCACAAGTGGATGAGAGCACAATTGGAAAGCCTGGCTTGGAGTTAACCACAAGATTAAACAGGTCCATCAACGCTTTTACTCTCTCTGACAACGTGTCAATCAAACACAAAGACCAAGTACTCACGCAACTAGCATTTGTGACACATAAAATGTCAATTAACACATGACAGATGATTGTTCGCAAAGAACTTTCTGTCCTTCTATTATCTTTAATTATGAGTGATGCTTTTATGATCAAATAAAAATATTCAATGTCGTCTAAACTTGATCCAGTAGCTTGCGGGCATGTGGACAACACTGAACACACTTCACAAGACAAGTGAGCAACGCTGAGAGAGGAGTGAGCCCCCTTTGCCAGCTTTTCCAAACTGTACAAGTAAGTGCCAACGGCCATTTTTGGGTTTTCCCCAATCGCCGCCGCACAAAGACGAGCAGGAAGACAAAAGGTTTGCACGCGGTCATAGCTGATGTCTTTGTTTGGTCTCACACCTTTACGTTGCGTGTATATCTCTGCTCTGGAGGGCAAAGAAAAGAAGGTCCACAATGCAAGGAGTTGCTTGTGACAATGCGATCCAAGCCACTCACTATGAATGTCACTCGATTGTGAACTAACTTGAAAAAAGCGCCATAAAAAGCAAAAGAGAGACAATAAAACCGTGTCCTCAAAACAGAAGGCGCCAAGCAGTAGGCAATGAAACCTCGGAGAGCGGCCCGAGGGGGCTGATCACCGGCTCCGTTTCAGCACCAGGACCAGATGAACAGCGCCACGCGAGACTCCCCACCCACCAACGGCAGCACCTGCCTGCCTGCCTGCCTGCCCACTCACTCACTCACTCACTCATTCCCTCCCTCCCTCCCGCACAAAGCAGTGTACTCACCCCCAGGAACGCAGAGGAACGTGGAAACGATGAAGAGCAGCAGCAGCAGCAGCATCCTCGTGACGGGGCAGCAGTCCACCCTCCACATGGTTCCTTCCGAGTGTTCGTGGTCGTGGGCTCGAGCCGCGGTGCAGCTCGCCGTTGCCGCTTTACATTTTTACATCCTCCCCCTCCCCTGCCCTCCCCTCCCCTCCCTTCCCTTTCTCTCCCTGGCTCATCGACCAGCTGTTAGCGCATGACGTCATCCAGACGCTGGTCGCACGCCGCCTGCTGGTTGGCTAAGTAGTGCGGGAGCTTCGTATTGGTCAGTCCGCGCGACATTGCAGCAGCCAGCGGGGCACGTCTTGCACGCGCATTCCAGCTAACGAACATAAAAGGTCATCAGAATCATACATTCTTAAGGACAGTAACGTATTTGTACTCGTGGAGGCTTCAAACCTGGGGCTTCCATCCGGGGCCGTATATCAAGTGATGCCCACTCCTACTCACTTTCATCATCATTAGAGGTAAGGTGGGGTATTATATGCACATTATTAACAAGAAACTGAACACAAACATTAAAGATACATGCTTTCCTTCAATGATGTCAACAGTAGGATGACAGACACACTGACAACTTCATCATGGTGAGTATTGATTGTTGAGACCGTTAAAACCACAAAATATTGTTGACAGGAAACTGAAGTCACTCGCAGCACTGACTCACATTTGGACCAATGACAAGTTGGGTCCGTAAGGGCTCGCATTACACCGGACAGGTTTACGTCACCTTCTGCCCGGTGAGTTTCTACTCAATCGATATGTTGGCAAAGTGTGCTCTGTGATTGGCTGGTGACTCATAGCTGATAATGAGGCGCTCTAAAGTGGCAGATTAGCAGAAAGGAAGATGCATAGGTGAAGCTACCAGAGACTGACTGTCCAGTCAGGGGAGGCAAATGCTGCCCCCTGCTGTCCCTTTCCCTGTATGCAAAGAGGGGAAAAAAGTAAGAACAAATAATGAGGCTTGTCAAAGTGCGTCTGTCACGTTGCATCATTTTAGCGTAGCAGTTGATGAGGTCAGAGAAGACACCGTCCAGCCACAGGTGACAATATGAAGTAACAATCGCCCACTCTCAAAGAGACTGACTCAGGATTGCAGTCAGGATTATTTTTAGACTTGGAGATGAGTCATAATTGTCCTGAGTAGATTCTGTCAGGGAGCGAACAAGCCGCTGAACCGCGGGGCATCTATTAAACATGACACTGCACACTTAGCAAGCAACTATGAGCACATTTCTGGGCTAAGGATGAAAGATGTTGCTCTCTACGTCTCTTCGGTGATTAAGACTTAGTCGAGGGAGGGAGGGAGGGAGGAATGAGGTAACTGCCAAAGACGGAGCTCTAGGAATTGGGCTAGGATTTGCCTCGGACTTGGTTCAGTAATCTCTTTCCTGTCAGCTGGATTCTGCTAAGAGTGGCCAGCCAAAAAAATCGGAAGAAAGAAATGGAAGGGTGAAGCATGGGTCGAAGGAGATGGAACTAAAAGTCCAGCCATCCGTTTGCAATTCCACTTATCCTGTTCAGAGTGACTTCAGGGGCTGACATGGGAGGTTGAGAACGACGTTTTGGATGCTTCTCGTTTATCACAAGGCAAGCCGGACAGCTGAGTGAACCGCTACACTAGAAGAATCACCGAGCGACTCCATTTGAATGATTCCAATTTTACACAAGAGTAAAAATGTTTCCATGTGGGGGAGTTGATTAGTTTATTTCACAAACGCTCATAGTGACTGTTGCTATTCCTAAAAGGGTGCAAACAGTTTTTTCTTACAATGGGCTGGGTACCAAGGGTTTTGGGTACCAGGGGTGCAGTACCGCGTTTGGTTGTTTGGGGCGCTGTAGTACACAATGGTTGGTCCCCCTACTTAGTGTACTCATCCCCTTTATCCCTAGTTTGGAAAATATAATCTACAAGAAAAAGTCAAACACAATGCAAATCTTTGCGACCTTTAACAAACCCCGACAAAGACAAATCAACAAACCCTCACTAACCTTCGCTGCCCAGTGAAATACAGACTTAAAGGATGTGGCAGACATACACACAAGCATTTCTTTTTTCCCTTCTGTCAAATTTGACAACTTTTGCAATTTTCATAAATTTGAAACTTTCTCAGCCTCATCTATTTTCGATGCTCCCCCCCCTTCGGGGTTAAAGCAAGAGCGGAGGGCCAGTAAAAGGATTTTGGTACAGATGCTTGAGGAGGCGGTGTGTGGGTGGCATTCACTATTGCGCGACTACATTTACACACACACAGGCGCTGAGTGTCTGACAGAAATGCACTGCATCAAATGCTATATATATATATATATATATATATATATTTTTTAAATAGTCGTGTTAAGGTATAGAAATACACTGACCATGTAAACTTTGGTACACATCCGCCAGGGCTTTGCATGCGACATCACCACATCCCGATTCGTTCCTGTTGGGACAAAATATTGACTCTATTTTAAAATCAGGGGAAAACAGATGCACGGGTCCGAAGGACAAACAAAGCCACCTGGGTCGCCCCTTCTCCAGATACGTGTTTGGAAGTTTCAACAATGCTGCCGTTCTGTCAATACTGTTCCAGGAAGATGTTTTTGACTCAACAGTGCTCTCATGTGATAATCCATCAAAATGTGACACTTGTGAAGAAAAGTCGTCTCGTGTTTAGACAATTTATCATATTTAAAGCACAGTCATTTACAAATTGTAACAGTTAAGGAGGCACAGTTTCACATTGGCCCCTAATAAGCGGTCAATTCATAATCCAATAAGCTTCTGTTTTTTTGGGGTTTTTTTTTGTGACACACAAAACAAAACTACGTAAGAGACAAGCGTGGACATGACCAGGCTGGGCGTATCACATTCGGAACACTCCGAAACGGGTCTTCTTCGTTGGTGCGTTAAGTGCCGCACTCAGACTTAGTCCCAGCACCAGGCGAGTGTCAGCCGGATCGATAATTCCATCATCCCATAGTCTGAGGGGGGGGGGAGACATGAAGCGTCATCGTTTGATGAAAGCTAGTTTCCAATTACATTAGATCTGGGAGGTTACACGATAACTGCGCGGAAGAAAAACCGGCCGACGTTACCTGGCGCTGGAGTAGTAGGGACTTCCCTCTTCTTCAAATCGTCGCACTATTGGCTCTTTCATGGCGGCTTCCTGCTCTGCGGTGAACTACGGAGAGGCCAAAGATTGTGATTGTGACCATGTACACACCAACAAATATAGACATCACCAATTTTGCCACAATACGCAAATTCATTTTCGATTGAAATCAACGTGTTGGCATGTTATACGCGTCTCATCATCCGAATCATCGGTAGCGAGCAGAGGTGTCTTCAAGCTCTCGGCACCTCCCCCACAGGACATTTAACGCGTTTTAATTGCCGCGAACAACAGCACTAATCAGAATCATAGTGACATGAAGTAATGGTGTAATGGTGGTCTTGAAATAAAAAGGTGTCAGCGAATGATGTTGATGGTTTTGGCAGGATGGCCCGAGTCGCTAGCCTTTGGCTACCTCTTTTCCCTCTCTGGCTCGTTGGTCCTTGGTGATGGTGGCCAGGACGGTGGCGGCCTGCTCCCCGCCCATGACGGAGATCCTGGAATTTGGCCACATGTACAGGAAACGGGGGCTGCGGAGGGAGACGGTCACTCGGTCGGTCGGTTAGCGTGTTTTGGATCTGCCAAAGAGGATGACGGCGGCAGCGGCGGCGGCGATGGAAAACAACACTCTAAACGTGACTTTTAGAAAGCCTGCTGGAAGAATCGCCGGCGAGTCTGAAAGCCAAAAGGAACATCGACAAAGAACTAACAGAGCGCGCGTGTGGTTTGCCTTCTTGTTATCGTTTGTGAAGTCAGCCAAATAACGGAGTCAGTCGTCTGACCTGTAGGCCCGGCCGCACATGCCGTAGTTGCCTGCCCCGTAAGAGCCGCCGATGATGACGGTCATCTTGGGGACATTAGCGCAGGCCACAGCGGTGACCATCTTAGCGCCGTCCTTGGCGATACCGCCGGCTTCATACTCTCTGCCCACCATGAAACCTTGACAGGGAAGACACATGGCAGCTTCTCATTCACTGGACACGGTGAGCTCGCCGAATGCTGCCTGCCACTCGCTCACTCACTCGCTCGCTCACTCACTCACTCACTCACTCACTCACTCACTCACTCACTCACTCACTCACTCACTCACTCACTCACTCACTCACTCACTCACTCACTCACTCACCTGTTATATTTTGCAGGAAAATGAGCGGAATGTTTCGCTGGCAACACAACTCGATGAAATGCGTGCCCTAAAAGCAGAAGTGGAGAAGTCAATTCAAGTGTCAAGACATGCTCTTAGCGTCTTTGTTTGCAGCTTCTCTCCTAATTAGAATGTGTTAACAAAGCCAGGAGAGCAATTATCACCTCACTTTCCAACGGCAATGGTTTCTTTTGGCAGCACGCAAACAACTCAAGAGTGAAGCGCTTTGGCCCATGACAGCGCGTCTCCAAACGCCGACGCGGTATCGATTTTCCCGGGATGTGCTTGCCGAGCACATTTGAAGCGGCGCGACCGTCCCATTCACGCTGATAAAACACCCAATGTTCGCACTTTCGCACCGAGACGGGAAAATGAATCAGATTTTGATCCTCCGACGCTCTCGAATCGAACGGCAATTGTGAAAGGCGTACCAGTCTATAATGACACATTCAACACCTCGCGCGTTGAAAGGCCGCTTACAGTTCAGCGCTGTCTGCGGCAGAATAGCCTTGCAAATGAAGTGAAGGATGTTGAATGAAAAAGCTGGGTGGCTTTCAAACGCAACGCTATTACGATAATATCGGAGCGGGCCCAGACAAAGGCAATTAGAGAGCTTATTGTAGCTAAGAAGGGTCAGAACAAATCATCTATTAGAACCAGACACTCTCGTGAGAGGAATATTGGTATTCATTGTTGGAAGCGGCGCGTAGCCCCCCGTGGGGTGGGGGGGGCCGACTCGGCTAATGCGTTTAAGTCCTTGACACTTCAAGAACACTGCGGTGTCACTCTTTGAAAAAACTTTCACTTGACCGAGGCCGGCTGCCGAGGCCGGCTGCCGAGGCCGCTTAGCTCACAAACAATGGTTCACCTTTTTTGCAGATTCCGAAAAGAGCACCCCGTTGTTGCCGATGATTCCCACGGGGTAACCGAATATTCTGGAAAACCCTGCAGGGAAATAATCAGTCAAAGGCAGGCTGTGGATTCCCTGAAATTCAAATCCACATTGAAATTGCGTGGAATGCAATTGTCAAATTGGCTCGGTGGTGGCAGTTTGGGGGAAACAAAAACTTGCTTCATTCAGGCTTTACTTCTTATGTGAGCAACGTACCTGTCACAAGCGTGTCTCCGTAGAATGCCTTGAATTCATCGTATTTACTCCCGTCGACAATTCTGGCGATGACCTACGATCCAAACAACGTGTACAGTACATGCTAAGAGACCAAAATGCCAAAGGAAGAGATGACTTGAGCGTTTCAAGGCACATTTTACGTATATACAATTCTACAACTTCAATCTATGTACCTCTCTGACGTCAAAGTTGCGTTTGAGATTGTCCCCGACGATGCCGTAGAGTTCGTCCGCGGGGTAAAGAGGAGCTTCGGTGGGTTCGGTAGTAACCTGAAAGACACGGCGACGCAACATCGATCGGCTTGTCGCACAACTGACATCCCCTGGACTTACGTCGAGATTTTTCTTGTAATTGAGGCTTCGTACGGCCTTCCGCGCTAAATGAAGAGCGTGGTTGTCGTCCAAAGCGTAATGGTCCGTCACACCGGACTTCCTGTGGATGGCGGACATCGATCAGAGAAGAGAGTTCACAGTAGAACGTTTTACTGCATCGAGGAAACGCAAACAGAGAAATGAAAAATGACAGCGTGGCCTCATTGCAAAATCATCACCCCAAATATAGTCGTAGCTAACACCTTTTCTCTTTCCGGGACTTCAATGAAATGTTAGTTATTACAAAAGGGCCGTTTTCAACCTGCAGTGAAGATCGGCCCCTCCGAGGTCCTCGGCAGAAACTTGCTCTCCGGTAGCAGCTTTGACCTGACAACACACAAGGTCACCTCATGCGTACTGGCTGTCAGTCTGACATCATTACCCGTGAGATTTTTTTATCCGTGAAAAAGATAAACCTGACGTACCAGCGGAGGTCCGCCGAGGAAAATAGTCCCTTGCTTTCGGACGATGATGCTTTCATCCGCCATGGCCGGGACGTACGCTCCGCCGGCCGTGCAGGAGCCCATCACCACGGCAATCTGGGGGACAAAATGAAAGACGGCATTTTTAGAAGCGGCTTTCTTTCATGAAGTTGGGACGGGAAAAAACAAAAAAAGAAAGACTTCAATAAGAACAGGTAAGAGCTGCAGTGTTACCTGCGCTATTCCCTCTGATGACAGCCGAGCCTGGTTGTAGAAAATACGGCCAAAGTGATCTCTGTCGGGAAAAACGTCTGCCTGGCGGGGGAGATTGGCGCCTCCTGAATCCACTGGAGCCATCAAAAACATCGTAGTGTGATGCGCACATTTATTTGAGAAGAAAGGTTTTCATCTTGCGCATCTCTGGAAAGTGACTCCTACAAAAAAAAAAAAAAAAAAAACATTCCAAACCGTACCCAAGTAGATGCAGGGCAAATGGTTCTGCTGGGCGATTTCTTGTGCACGAAGATGCTTCTTGACTGTAACGGGGTAGTACGTTCCACCTTTGACTGTGGCATCATTGGCAACGATGACACATTCTACCCTGAGTCCGAAAAAGAAACTTTGAGTTTATTACTACCCCACACACCAGCGTGGTATTAAATGAGAAAACGTTTTATGCACAGAGACAATGTAATTACATCATTACCGGAAAAAGAGTCACAATAATAAACCTTTGAAAAAATGTCATTCAATTGTCGCTGTAACGATAGCACAGCGGCTTTACCCAGACACTCGTCCAATCCCAGTGATCATCCCGCCTGCTGGCACTTCCTCTTTTCCATACAACTCGTACGCTGCAAATTGGGAAAACTCTAAAAAGGGAGTCCTGCAGAAAGAACAATTAGATGACTTCCTGAGGCAAACACCATAGAGGGAGTAAAAATTGTACATATATTACATATCAAAATATTTGTGTCCCAGTGAGCCTTGATTTCAGAGTGTTGCCCAAATAGCAAGAATGAGCAGTACCCCGGATCCAGGAGTCTGTCGATGCGTTCCCTGGGTAAGAGTTTACCACGGGAAGTGTGAAGTTTTCTGGCTTTCTCTCCCCCACCTGCAGTCACGACAACAGAATGAAAGTTATGAAACCTGAAAAACGTTTGCGTGACATTGTGAAAGTCACCATTAGGACATAGTATCTTACAATGCAACAATAATTCAACTCTAATTCCCACAAACCTAATTTAATCTTCTCTGTCCGGCTTTTCAATTCATCAACAAGAGCTTGCATCCGCTCATAATTCTCCTGGAAGACAAAAATGACATTTGGACTGGAGTTTTACTACATCCAAATCTCTTTAAAATGCCTTCAATTCACCCATTCACACACACACACACACACATTCACATCCAAAACGTTCAAGATAACTCATATGGCTTCTTGTTTGCGCAGCATTAAAGAGTGGGCAAATATTGGAATTATTGACAACCCTCAAATTCCAAATGCAGTAAAGACATTGTCAATGTAAGAGCAGTGGTTTATTTTGCTTACAACTAGACTAATAGCACACTTTTGACAATCAAGGATTTGTTTTGAATTGAGGTGCACTCAACACAGCATCTAATGAATGTACTCATTGGAGAAGTCCACATCTTTTACCATCTCATGTCGGTATTACTCAGGGATCATGTTGGTTTGGGTGTTTGGTGGGTAACTTGCAGAAATTGGTTTTGTAAAAGCAATGTTCGAACATCCATGAGAGGTATTTCATAGCTACACTGTGTGTAATCACCCCGTTGCTTCACTCTTAAGATAATGAATACTTTTGCTGCGTTTGAGCGAGTTAAAAGACCTTTTTTTCCAAGTCAGCATTGTGACCTTTAACTGAGGCGTGTTGCTGCTCGTAAACATGACGAAGGTTGCCGCGAGCCAGTTGATGCTAGCATGTTAGCTCACCTGATAGTCGGCAGAGTGTTTATCAGGCTGAGAGCCGAGCCGGGCGACTTTGTCACCGTAATACGATCGCGTACACGCCAGCGGGAGGCTCCTGCAACGGAACAGCAGCGGTTTAAGAGTCTGAAGAAGCATGTTGAGGCCAGGTTTTGACTCAATAGAAAGTTTTTTTTTTTCTTGTTACTAGCCTAGCCTAGCCTAGCGCAGCCAAGCCAATCAGCGCTCTTGCTTTCTGGATGCTGCCAGCGCGAATGGAAACACATACCACCCCCTAGCGGCAGTACGACGTAGTGCCTTTAGACGCCGCCTTGAAATACAAAATGAAAGTTAAACTATCAATAACGGGTGTTATATGGACTGAGGTCATATGTTCCGTGACCATGCCGGTTGATAAAAACACTCATAAAATGATTGCGTATGGTAATGAAAATAAATGAGACTTGCATTTTTATATTTTTCCAGCAGATGGAGACGCAGTACCTTGCTCTTGATTTCGCTCAACGTTTTGACACGTTCTCGACATTATTCCAGTGTGCAGTAAATGCAGTATTTGATTAAATGCCTGATAGAAGTGGAAAAACTATCTGCTTATTAATTTTTATGACATGCTATCACTCCAAATGAATATGTAAATGACAATGTGAGTGGTTGGAACTGACATGTTGGTCCTATAACACAAGCATTCCCCCATTTTCTGTAGCGGTTGTCATCATTCCCGTCAGAGAAATTGATGGTGATGAATGCAAATACAGCAGGCTAAACTGTTTGAATTCAACGGAGCGACACGATTAATACCCATTTGGGGATTCAAACAAAAGGAGCCCATTTTTGAGGTAAGGGCAACACTTAAACACGCGTGCTGTTTCTCATTTAGAAATGTGAGCTAAAGAGGTTTTTAAATGGAAATCAGCGTCGGCTTAAAAGCTGCAAAAAGCATCCTTTGTGACCCCGGCGCCGTGATGAGAGGCAGCGTCCATTTGTCAGAGTGGCGCTGAAGAGCCTTCCAAACGAGAGCTTTTAGTTCACGTCATTTCTCTTCCAACGCTCGGCCGGCGCACCCGTGACCTCCACTCCAACGGCCTGCTCCTGTTTTCTTAGGAAAGGCACGCTCCTCCACTCTCGCCCGTCCGGCTCGTTCTACTTTGCCGTGACCTCTGACCGCTTCCTCGCCAACCGCGGCGGTGGAGTGACAGAATGGATGTAGAGGCATGAAAAGCTGCCAGCTGGAGAACAGAGATGGAGAGTGCTTCACACAATAGACCGGGGAAGGGGGAGACACATGAAATGAATGCTTTGGAAATGTTTAACAAATGACAATGTGAAACTCCCAGCTGGATGAAAAAAATTCCATCTTTTTTGCTATGAAGCTTTTTGGAAGACTCACATTCAACTTAAGTCCATTAATGGCCACACTACTGAAATACTACAATTCACAAAACAGGACTATCGCGGAGCCTCAAAATTCTAAATGATCATTCCATGAACCATCATTGTGCGATATGTGAATGAAGACACACTGCAAAAGAAACATAAAAGTAACACAAAAGTAATGCCGTTTTGTTACAAAATCATCATGGTCATACAGTGGCCATCATTGTATCTTTATCAAACACTTTTGCTTTTACACAAATTAAAGATGGGCGAGTACGGACGTGAGGTATCGATATCGGGTTGATACCGGCCTTTATTTAAGTATCGGGCCTTTGCGGAGGATGCGATACCATCCACCGATACTTGGGGCAAAAATTGGCGCCGTACTGTGACGACTCATCATCTGCGTTAGAAATAAATATTTGGTGTTATTCCATCCATCTATTTTCTATACCGCTTGTCCCCACGGGGTCGCTGGAGCCTATCCCAGCAGTCATCGGGCAGTAGGCAGGGGACACCCTGAACCGGTTGCCAGCCAATCGCAGGGCACACAGCGACCAACAACCAGGTTTAAATGACTGCGTAAAAAAAAGGTTTGTCCTCACAAAGTGGCGAAAACCAGAAAGCACAGACACGCATGTATAAAGGAGCCCCCCAACCCCCCCAAAGCCTTTCCCTCCATCCACTTTTATAAAGCGATAATGACGCTCGTTTGCCGACTGAAAGAAGTCATTACCGGCTGACATGGCTTTAAATGAACGATATCAAAGTGCTACTGAGTGCTCGGCCCCCTCCTGCCCACTCACGGGCACAACCTCGTTAAGGGGCGGCATCGACATGAATTAATCATCGGCCAGCCTTGTAACAGAGTACTAAATGGCTCTCATCATTTTTTTTTAGTAAGAAATGTCACAAACAGTCGTCTCTTTTTAAACTTGCGATCAAATTCACACCATTTGCTTGAATTCGTCCAAGTCCAATTAGAACCAAATTAGCATGTTGACGCAAGATATGCTGTTTCCAAGGTAACAGTGTACGGAGGCGGATCCTTCTGCTCCACACTACAAAAGATAGATAAACCAAATAGACAGACATACAATACGGATATTTAGCGGCAATTTCAGGTATGTGCAACGGTGCAGCATTTCTGCAAATAAATTGCTGGCTAAGGATTTGTGTGTGTGTGTGTGTGTGTGTGTGGCATCGAGACGTGAATTATTGGTGTCAAAAATGGGAATTCGTGCCCCCTTGTAGAGACATCGTTGGCGTTGTGTTTATGCAGAGTAGAGATGAACGCTAATGCAACTTCTTTATTCAGCAACTTTTTATTGTTCTCTCCACTTGTGTCTCACATAGCAGTACAATGCCCCTGGCGCACCACAGCGCCCCTAACTGTCAACATTATGTGAGACACGAGTGGAGAGAAAAATAAACAAGTTGCATTAGCGTTCATCTCTACTCCGTATTAGCACAACAGTTGGCGTAGTCAAGGATTTGGCTGATAAATTCTTGTTTGTTGTATTTTCCTTATTCCTTGACATTAATTGCAGCTTGCGATGTTCTGTACTTTTTGAGGCCAAATACAAATTCCATTTATTTTACAATTGAACCACTATTCCGTACAGTGAGTCAGAAGCAGTGTTTTTTTACACAGCGCCATCTGCTGCACGTTTCATTTACAACAGTTTGACCATCTTCGACTAGTGAGTCCATCTTCTGTTTGTTTAATCCTCCTCCTATTTTTGTCTGCAAAGTGATCAATTTGCCGCCTGTAAGAGCTTCTAATATAACACACCAAAGTGGGGTGGCTCGTTCGGCATGACGGCCGCACCTTTCGGGCTGCGCTGAAGGGCCTGCTGCTAACAGGAGGATCATTCACTGTAATGGTGGCATCATCATCATCATCATCATCCTCCACAACCCTCACTTGAATGATCCACTTCAAACAACGAGTGGAGTATTTCAACACCAGGATTAAAAAAAAAAAGGAAATAAAAGTAGCTTTTTTTGGACGCAGCTCTATCGGTGGCGAGGCAGTGCAAGTTCCCAATAGTTTTATCCAAAATGTCGTTTTCACTTTGGTCTATTTAGGTATTTCTACTTTAACTTATGGTTGATAAAACAATGAACACATCTAACAACCCAAAAAATCCACACAATAATTTAATAAAATCAACTACAGACTAGATTTAAAAAAAGAAACGAAACAAAGACCATTCATACAGAAGAAACACAGCAGGACGTTTCTTTTCAAACTGAAATAATGACATGTTTACAGTTCAGTACAGGCCATCCTAACTTCTTCCGAGCTGAATGTTTCATGCACCACCCACCAGTGGACGTAATAGTTCGGTAGCCGCTTGAGTTAGCTCCATCACTTTGCGGTAACGGGAACATTTTGGTTGTTGTTTCTTTATAAAACAAATGAAGGGGAAGTTACAGAGATTATCTTTACAGTAGAAAAAAAGAAGTGCAAAAACAACTGAGAACCAAAATGCATGATTGAAGCAATAACGAGATGATAGCGGATTGTTGTAACATAAAGGCAGCGAGCGAATGAGTCCTGTACATTCTGGCATCAAGCATCTTCACCACACTTGAGCGCAGATTTGCCTGCACTAGAACTGAGAAATGCTGTCATATGCACAAGTGTGATCCATCATACGATTCATAATAATTCATTGTTCATCTTATTTGACTCATTTCCAATGTCTACATTTATACTTTGTGATGGAAATGATTTACTACTACTAACAATAATAATAATAATAAAACAGCTGGACTTTTACATTTATCCCGAAAAATATGTAACAGTTGTGTTTGGCTGTTTACTTTTATTCACGTTACTTGACATATTTGCTGGAGTTGATATTTTATCATGGTAAATTGATTGACTCGCTTGGCGTGGCTTATTTTGGTAAACTCGTTTTCAACTAAACGTGCAGTCACATTGTGCATTTCTTGACCAAAAAACGATCATCGAGCATCAGTCGAGCCCACATGTCCATTAGGGATCGCGCGATAGGCTGTGAGAAAACTCCAATGTGAAAAGTAGAAACGTGGCATACGGAATAGCGTGGTGTGTTTTATGTACATCTGTGGTTTAAGGGAACAAAGCAGGGCAAAAATTCTCATTTGACAATAAATGATGCCACAAAGCATCAGTTGGAGAAAGTATCTGCAGTTGGAAGGAGGAGTGGAAAGGCACCGTGTGCGGGAGACAAGAGCAACGCAGACGTCTTTCAAGCAGCCACACACACACGCGCGCACACGCACACACACACACGCACACGGGATGGAAATAAGTACGTCGTGTAAGTCAACAATAAACAAGCTGGTGTTGGTGCCGCAAACAGAAAGAAACAAGGAGTAAAGGGATATGATCTGGATAACGCTTTCACAACATCCAGGGTTTGCTCAGTGCGCATGGACATTACATTCATTCATTTAAAGAATCTCTGTGCTTCGTTCAACTTCCGAAAAGCCTTCCAAAGTCCCGGGAACAACGAAAAGCTCTATTTTACACATTACATATGGTACACGGGACGGGGTTGGGCCTCATCCAACGCTGCGGTGCCCTCGGCCCACCCTAGTATATGACCTCATAGACAGTGGCCTTCTTGTCTCCGGAGCCGGTCACAATGTACTTGTCATCTACGGAGATGTCGCAGCTCAGCACTGAAGACGACTCCTTGGACTGTCGGACGGGAAGGAAACAGTCTGTCAAAGTCTTGCGTGTCTCCAAAGTCCAGAATCACACGTAGTACGTTCTCCAGCTTACCTGAAATATGCTGGCACCGTACGGGGTCCTCCAGGCGTTGAGCAAATTGTCCTTTCCCGTGCTGACGAACCACTTTCCTGCAAGCGACAGCACGGCGAATGAGCCCGTCGCCCATCTTGCGAATGAGCCCGTCGCCGATCTCGCTCGACCTCGGCGGTGGCGGCCGGCCGGCCGGCCGGGCAGCCGGGTGGCCGGCGTCGACTCACCGCAGTGCGCAAATCGGAGCGAGAGCACGCAGCTTTCGTGGAGGTGGAGCTGATACTTGTCAGGTTTGGAGACGTGCAGGACCTCCACGTTGCTGTTCTCCATTCCCACCGCCAGCCACTCGCCGGTCGGACAGTATCCCAGCGAGAAGATCTGCGAGCAGAGCGGTTGGGATTCCCTCAATTGAAATCTCATCTAAATTTGAAAATTCTTTCAAATCTCATTTGGCCATGACTCGACCTGCGAGGTGAAGTCGTGCTGCTGCAGCTGGCGGCCTTCTCGGAGATCCCAGGAGCGGACGGTGTTATCCAGGCCTCCCGTCCAAAGCTTGGTGCCATCGTTGGAGATATCGATGCAGCTCGCTCCATCAGTGTGGCCCTGGAACTGTCTGCGGTGTACACAATTTGTCTCGTTTCCTTTGTCTCAATGGTAGGTTGCGTTGCGTTGCGTTCTGGTTTGACATCCAAGTCTGGTGATTGTAATGACTCGACTGACTATTTTGCGACTGATATAAACATGGGAAGCGTGTGAAAACAACCTGTATTGGCAAAAAAGAGAACTTTGAGCAAGACCTTTGGGAGCCTACCGAACCAGAGTCTGGTTGTGAAGGTCCCAGACGGCGATGTTTCCGTCGGAGCAGCACGAAAAGCAGACTTTGGAGTCGGGGCTGATAGCCAAGGCGTAGCAGGCGGGGGCCGATGACGTTAATTCCGCCTTGATCCGCGGAGTCGGTGCGGCCAAGTCCCATATTGACAAAGTGCTCGCCTCACCTCCCACAATGAGCGTGCGTCCGTCGGGGAGCAGTCGACAGGAGCGGATGTAGTTGTCCCTGTTCTGAAGGCACAGACGTCCAATTGGAACCTGGCACGTGGGATAGCAGCGCCGGCGGCGGCGGCGGCGACGTGACTCACGAGGCAGTCCAGCTGCGACACGGAGGTCTTGTTGCCAGGGTGACTGATGTCCCACACCTTGACGCAGCCCTTGCCGCCGGTGTAAACGTGGCGGGTTGGGTTGCTGATGGTGACGGCGCACACCACCTCCCCGTGGTTGAGCGTGTTGATCTGTCGCGCGTGACGCGGGATGGCCGGGCCGATCAGAGCGTCCGGGGGGAAAGGGACCGGTTGCATTTGCCCGTCGGCGCTCACGTGAAACGAGTAGGCTCTGGAAGCAAAGACGAGCGACGCTAGAGACACCAACTCGCTCGCGTGCGTCAATCGATCGGGAAATGAGACTTACGGTTTGCCACCGGGAATGCCTGAAAGGTTCGGAGGAAGGCCGGGGACACGTATGTGATGGTGAGGGTCGAATCCCACCTATGGAAAATGTGAAATGAAAAGCAAAAGACGGAGCGCTCCGCTTGTTTTTGCACCAGGCGCTTTGCGTACCACTTGCGTGCGTCCGTAAGCGGCCACGGCCGCCGCGGCCACAGTGCTCATGCTATGCAGGCCGGTGTAGGGGGCACCCGCTCCGCTCAGCTCGCCGTTCATCCCCAGGTGAGGGACCATTCCGAAGGGGCCGGGGTACGAGCACGGCACCGCCAGCGGCGTGCGCAGGCCAGGAGCTGCGACCAGACACATTTCGTCCATCAGCTTGATGGGAAAAGCAACAAAGGGGCAAATAGCTGCTAAGCCAACGGTCAACTAACGTTCGACGACTACGACAGGGCAAATTGTGAGGATGATGTTTTGGCATCTGAATGGACGGCAATCTCGATCTGACGCATTTGGGATCTTTACAAAACGGTTGGGCCCGGCTCCAAATCACGCAAGACTTACGGAGCGCCTCGACTCCTGCCGGCTTACTGGGCTGAGCTGCCCTCAGGCTGGCGGTGGTGCCGCTGGGAGTGGGCGCGTCGCAGCGGGATGTGGGTGTGCTGGACTTGGAAACGGGTGTTGTGGATTTTTCATTCTTCTCCAGAAGACAAGGCGAGTGTTATTTCCAGTGACACGTACAACACTACTAAAATGACACCGCTGAGTTTTCATCTGTGAAGGACCCCACCGAGAGAAACGACTCACCAAATGAATCTCTTTGGATTTGGACGAAGGGGTGCTGCTAGAGGAGGCCACAGAAGAGGGACTCAGGGGGGCATCTTTCTTCAGCGGGCGACTCTTGTCCAATCCGTTCTCCCGAGGAGAGTGGGCGGGGCTTCCTCTGGGAGAAGCCGGATCCTACACGGTACGGTGGTTGTTTTGGAAAGCTGTTTCATTTTGTCCACGGAGACGCCCGGCCAACCATCGTCCTACCTCATTGGACACGTCCACCACCAAGTTGTCGTCGCTCTTCTCACCGTCGCTCTCCTGGAAGATTTTCACAGAGAATGAAATTCAGAAACTTCCTATGTTGGGTAAAAATGACTCCATGGAATTTGATGTTCCCCTCAACTGCGGAGCAAAAACCTACATAGCGCGTGGAGCTCAACTCTTTATCGTCCGTCTTCTGCTTCTTGCTGTCGGCGGAGTAATCGCCGGAACCTCGGTGCTTCTCTCCAGTCCGAAAACTGGCGGACGGAGACACAGATGAGCTCTGGAAGAAATAACAACTTCACCGTGAAAAGTGACCACACAATGAC
This sequence comes from Syngnathus scovelli, assembly GCF_024217435.2. Classification (NCBI taxonomy): domain Eukaryota; kingdom Metazoa; phylum Chordata; class Actinopteri; order Syngnathiformes; family Syngnathidae; genus Syngnathus; species Syngnathus scovelli. The sequence continues at coordinate 24,934,597 of NC_090849.1, forward strand.
ATTTCCATCACAATAACTGCCTTTGGCAATCATTGGCAGACGCTTCTTTTTCAGCAATATAAATGAAGAACGAAAAAGTGGATCATACACGCTTCACTACGAAACTAAACACCCCCCATTTTGTACAGTTGTGATGGTCGAGACCGGAGGATGCGGTTGTTTGTTTGTTTGTTTGTTAGCGTGTTTCCCATTTTTATGCTGGAGGGTGCATCAACGTTAATTGCACACTTCTCTCGCTCATCACTAACGATCGCTCGGACCTTCTCGATTGCCGTCTCGCGGGGAAGCGCGGCTCGCCCGCAGCCGACCAGTAGAGAGAAAGAAAATAAAGCAGGACCTTTAACTCGACCTTTCCACTAACTCACGCTCGTAACCTTTCCGCTGCCCTTTGCCGTGATGCAGGTGTTGATGACAAGGATCCTGCGAGGGAGGAGCAAGCTTTGCCGCATGAGCACATACGGAATGCGCTGCTACATTTGAGTGCGCCGCAAATTGATTCGAATTTGGGTTCAGAAGGTCTTTCAAAGCATTTTTAAAAATCATTTTCAACATATCCGACCGAGTCAGGGCAACAAAATATCCGTGCGCTTTCATTCATTTGAGGGCGTGCGATTGCCGTTTGGTAGGTGCTGCTGTTTTGGCTAGCAATTCACTCTTTGGTGTGTTTATAAAACGGATTGTTGGTTGCTGCGTGTTATTGGTTTGACATCACGCTAAAAGTAAGTCCGCTTTTTCTACCTGAGAGTAAAAAAACGAAGGAAAATCGGCCACTATCTGGGGCGAGGAATTTCAAGTTGGTTGTGTGCCCTCCCTCCCTCCCGCAATGGCGCAAACACCCCTTTCTACCTACGTATGTCCATCTAGGAAAATACCAAACGTGAGAAAAGTTAGACTTGCACTGGGCGCAAAAATAGGGCCCCTGAAGTTTCCAAAACACCTCACGGCAACAATTCTGAACGGCCAACATGTAGTGCAATGTGCCGTTCACACCCACGCCAGTGTTATCAGTGTACGAGGTGCGAACACCAAGGACATTAAGCCACAGAGGCTCATGCATTTCACACACACTGTACCCAGTGGACTGTTGCCAAGGCAACTGGAGACCGCTGACAAGGGGCTTATTGGTTTCATGAAGTGACTGTTGGCCGCCACGTCAAAGAGCATCTCTAAATGTGCGCGTGTGTGTGTTTGTGCGTGCGTTCGTTCGTTCGCTCTCCCACAGGGCACTAATGAAAGGCATTCATCATTTCAGTCCTCCTATTTTTGCTACCGATTCCAGAAGACCACACGCACATATACGTGCACGCACATTCGTACATTACTAATCGTTTCTATCACAGTGCCTAAAGCTGTGAGTCTGTGTGGAGGAGGATAGACTACATGGGGGGGGGGGCAGGAGATAACATATTAAGCATTCCTCCAGTCTCTACCAGCTCCCAAACATCAGTGAACGCGCAAGCCTCTAAGTGTACATGTGTGTGTGTGTTTGACAGTTGCGCGCAGGCGGCTGGAATAAAGGAATGCTAATCTGCTCATTGAGTATTCAACAAACCAAACGTTTGCCATGGGAAAAGGCTGAGCTTAAGGGACTAATTACTACAAGCTGTAACGTTAGTCTGTGGCGCTTTTTTGTCTCCATTTGCACATCTCTGAATCTTCAAACACAGCCAGGGCCGAAATGGTTTTAAACCGGAGTAGAGGCACATTAGATCCTCATCAAAATTGCCATTGATACTTTTTCAAGGGGACATCTACGTATATTAAAAAAAAAAAAATCACATTCCATGACTTGTACACAAATTCGACCCAAAGTCAGTTTGTCAACACAGAGAAGATGCTCAGATGCGCGGAGGACTCACCTTCACAGAATCTCTCTCTGCTGAGGTAGACGGTGGGAAAAAGAGAAAGAAAAGATTCAGAATGAAAGTCATCCCATCAACCTGATGTGCAACGCGCAGATAAATACGATCCATTGGCTGGACTTGTGAGACGGACTCGACGCTTTAAAGATGACTGATTATCTGATGCAACACAAGGTAACGCTACATCGTAATTAGCCACGCGGCTTTGAGCGAACGCCGGCTGCAGCGTTCAAATTGAACAGGTACCATGGCGGAAGAGTTTAACAAAGGAGAATGGTTTTTTTGGCCGATGATTGAACTCCCCTTCCCGTCATCTGGCATTCCAAACCAATATGAAGACGGAGAGGAGGATTTAGCGCACCTCTCGGGTGTTCTTCGGCGCCATCCTGGTGTTTCCTCTCGTCTTTGAGGGGCAGCTGATGGCCGAGTGCCGAGGTGAGCGCCAACAGTCCGGCGGTACCGGCGCCGTGGGGCAGCGGGGGGTGAAGGCCCGCCGGGTGCGGCGTGAGCGGGACGGGGATGGCGTGGCCGTGCGAGAGGTGCTGTGCCTGGAGTTGCTGCTGCTGAGGGATGGGGAACGTCGTGTGAGCTTTTCTATCATATCAAAGATGGAATTATCTTCAGGTTCACTCACTCCAATGATGGCGTTGAGTTCCGCCATGGTGACCTGCTTGGCCCGCTCCACCGCTTGAACCACCTGCTGCTGATGCTGAGACAAGACAAGATGGGGGGGGGGGGGACATATCAGCTCCATCCGGATGCCAACCATTCACACTGGTGAGAATTTTAGACAACTCCATTCATGCGCTAGGAAGACGATTGGTGCCCTCCTGGGACTCTGTCACATTACAATTTCCAATTGTAGAACCTTGGAGGATTTCTTTTGGCGGAATATGAATGAATGAATGAATGCATGACCTTGACAACAACAAAGTCTGGAGGTCTACCATATTGAAATGAAACTAAAAGATCACCACAGAAAAGAGATTGAAAATTAGTCAACACAATGTAACGCTCGGAAAAAGGACAAAAAGATGCTTCTTAAACACCTTCCACCGCCGCGTTAACGTGATTGCGTTACGTTTCACATGAACCACCGCCAAGTGTAGCAGTGAATCCAAACAAAACGGGGGGGAAAAAAAAAAAAAAAAAAAGCCTCTTTCCTCTCGCTGCCTCCGTCCTCGGCGGGCCTCGGGGCCGTGCAGCAAACAGCAGCGGCGGCGGCGGCGCTGTCTAATGCCATTATTTCTAATCCACTTTAAAGCCTCCTAATCCAGGGCTAATCTGGAGGAGAGTTGTGGAGTACACACTCGCGCTTTACTGCTCTTCCCACCCCTTGGCACAAACGCACGCGAGCAGTTGCGAGTCTTTATCTGCTAAACACACACACACACACACACACGCACACACAAGCATTCCATAGCAAAGGTATTACTATGAAAATACTCTTCCCTTGCATATGTTAGTGGGCGACATTTAATAGGTTCAAGTATCCCGAGCAAATAAAGCGCCGGATAATCTGTCGGTGTGCACGTGTGCAATGTGTGTCCATGCCTCTCGCCTCTTCCATAACTAACAGTGACAGCCATTTTACCTCTTGAGAAAGGAAGGGCACGACTTGGGCGCAGATTGCATTCAGCCGTTTGACAATCTCCGCCTGGAAGACAAAGAGGTGGGTACATATAAAGGTAACGGTCACAATCTCCACCTGGAAGACAAAGAAGTGGGCACGGAACCGTAGACGCCAGCAAATACGTCCTGCCGTCTCGCCAATTCCGAGAGGTAAATAGCGACATAAACTCTCATCAAAGTCAGTCTGGCAAGTTGATGTGATGTTAGAATGTGATTTATGCTGTGCTGTTGAATTAGTGATGGCAAAATGGCTTCTTGAAGAAGAAAAAAACGTGCGCTACACAAAGAAAGAAACACTTGTCAGTCAGCCACTTGTTAATTACGCTTGAGAGAATGAATTCAATTCATAGTCTTAAAGTCTTCTGGGTGGCGCTTCGACAGTCTATCTTTTTTTAAATGTGGTCTTCCCAACACAGATAAGAAGTATGTGAGAAATACCTGACTTTTAAGTGGGCAGCGATGGAAGTGTTAAATCTAACCTTAAAGCACTCAATTCATGTCTGTGACCTTGACAGAGGTGAAGTCGCAGTTGAAGTTGGTATCAGCACTAACACAAGCCGCCAGAGGCCATGAGAGTGGACACACACACACACACACACGCACACGCACACGCACACACACACACACACACACACATTGACGTGAACGCACCTCCCCGAGCTACTCTGTATTCATCAGATGTTTTTACTGAACCCAAGGGTTGGCTTTTAAAGATTATAAAGCACACGCACCCCCGCAAGGTGTTTTTTTTAAAACAGGAAATTGCCTGATCCACCTTCCCAAAGGAAGTGCTAGAAGTGCAATTTAAACCCGGCGAGCATGCAAACAAGAAAAGAGGCCGGAGACGGCAAGCCGCACGCGTCAATTTCTACCAATGGCGACGTACGCCGACATATCAATCTAGAAACAATTTCCTTTTGCTACGCTGCACACTGGGAGAGGCAATAACATCATTTGGTGGAAATTGCAGACGATACGACGGCAAATCTCTTTACCATATGGATCAAACTTTAAGAGTTGTTTAACAGAGGTTGCTCCACCAAAATTTCAGATCAATTTAGTCGATGACAGCAGAATTGCTGTGCCGATGCTCATTTTCTCACAAGCTCTGATTTGAAGGGAAGACTACTTTGGTAGGACCTGACCGATTCATTTCTTTTGATGAGGCTCGAATATTTGGAAATGCTGGTGTAATCGAGTAGTATTGCGTTTTGACCCTTGGGGACAGACGCTGCAGGTTAATCTACCGTAGGTAGCCTCTGGGGAATAACAACATGGCGGCGGCTCACTGTCATCCACTTATCGCAGTGGATGTCGCTTGAAAGCATCACCCCCACCCCCCCAAAACTGCTCACATCCCATAAATGAAACCAGGCAGCCGCCCAGGAGTCAGATTGGGTCAGAGAGAAGATCAAATGTCCATCTCCCTTGTGGAGCTCACATCAGCGCTGCTTTTCACCACCAGCTAATACAACGAATGGAGCCGCCATTCCCTTGGACGGACTGTCTGCATGTGTAGCCAGGCAGGGAAACGGAACAAAGGCTACCACACAGAATGTCAAAAAGCGTTGATATGACATGATCAATGCTCACTTTGTTTCCGTTTTGAAATGTCATCTCTATGACACGCGGTCGCCGGCCGGCCGGAGTTAACCGGGAGTCGTTTTCATCGGTGAAATGCTAAAAGCTGCGAGTCTCGTATGTTCAGTTGGAGAAGAGGAAGCAAGAAATTCTGAAATCCTCACAAAATCTAGATGACCACAGATTAGAGCACTGGTGTCAAACTCAAGGCCTGGGTGGCCAGATACGGCCCAGCACATCATTATATGTGGCGGACAAATTGTACAACAAATTCATGTGTGATGACTAACATTTGTTTTGGAGCTTATACTGTATACAATATGAGGCGTTCATAGACTTTTGGGGGGTTGACTGTCATAATGGCCCTCCAAAGGAAACTATGACTACAATGTTTGACACCCCTGGATTAGAGGACCGCCCAACTGGGGCATATGTTTTGCCCATGCCAAAGATTAAACATAGGATTTTTGTAGACAGGTGCCCTGCTCGTCTAGATTCAAAAATTGGACTCGCTTGGGATTCACAAATGGATCATGACTCATTCAGATCAGGGAAAGTAAACTCGTTTGGAGCATTTGCTTCAACTGCCCGCTAAGCTTAGCTCACCTGTCTGCACTCTTCCGGCAGCAAATTTATTCCAGGTAATTTCGAGTCCTTTTAATTTTCGATCCGAATCTATCTCCGATAGTGACACTGAATGCTAAAATAACGTTAAATCGTTGGAGTGAATCGAATGCGTCCCCCCCCCCCGCCCATCTGCCGCAGTAAATGAGTTGTCAGGCCCGCTTGAGATCGCTGCCATTTCTCACCATCACGCCGTCTTATTACTTCCGCCTCTCGCCACCATCTCCTCCCCTCCGTCTCGACCCGTCCATCGCTTGCTTTATTTCCCTTTCAGTCACACTAATTTGCAATTGATTAGCTGTCCTCTTGTAGCTCGGTCGCCGGATCCGAAGCCCTGGCGGCGGCCCCCCCCCCCCCGATCCCCCATCCCCCTGCCCTCCCCTTCGCAGCTCGCTCCTCGGCAGCCCGAGCTCAGTCCACAAGTCAATTTCTCTTTAACGAGTGTTGGTACATTTCGCTCCCCGGGCGACGCGGTCCTTCTGTGTAAATAAAACAGAGAGCCGAGGCGAAAATCAATGGGCCTATTACCCTCGGAAAATGCTAAACAAGCAATATCAGAGATTCACTTGGTGGGAGGGAGCATCTGCCATAAAGGGATTTGAGCGCCGCCGGCCGAGACTCAATCTCCACATCCGTTCAGCAGCCATTGGTGGCGAGTTAAGTAGAATCTTCAGCTAGCTTGTTCTGATGACTCTTATTTACCTCGCTACATTAGGGGGAAAAAAAATAAATAAATGAATCAACTCCAACTTTGTCTTTACGACACCACTTTGACTCTAACGAGGTAAAGTCAACCGAGTTGATCGAGATCTTGGGATTGTACGATCGGGCCTAAACACGAGGTCAATCAAAGCACTGACAATTTACAACGGCCGTTCCGCCACCTCTGCGAGGGAGTCGAATCGTCACATCGACTGGCAAAGCCGAACGTTTGCACAGAGCCTCGCTTGTGCGGGAGTGCGCGCACAAACGCCCGGCTAAAATCGTTTGCTTCTACAAGAGACACACAAATGCAGATGGAAGCGATTCGCCCTCGGCGGCGGAAATCATTGGACTGCCCACCCGGGGAAAACACGCTTGCGTGCGCGTCTCCATCTCGGCTTTCGGAGAGAGCCGCGTGCGCTTGACGGGCCTCAAAAAGCGGCCGACGGTGGGATTTATACGGACACCGCACGTTACACGGCACGGCTCTGATGTGTGACTTGACGTGTGCAACATTGCCTCGGGGACTTCTTGTACATGAACGCTCTGTTTTTTTTTTGCACACATGCAAGACAACACGACATGACACAAGGAACCACGCACGCGCACACAAAACTGAATCAATAACCGCAATGTGCACACACGCACATATACAGTAAACACACCAAGTCAACACGTAGCTTATACAAACGGACTGCTACACACAAGCGGGCAAACACACGATGCATGGCGAAGCATTTTTCAAATCCTTTCAGTCTTGGACACACACACAGATGGACGGCGGCTTGTGTGTGCAGGTGAAAGGCGCGCTTTGCCGCGGCTCATTTCACCTTGCAGCTGATGAGCGCTTAACAGATGTTTATGCTAATGACACTAGCTTGCCCTTTGGAAACAACAACAAAAATGTGGTTGCAAAAGCTTATTTAAAGGCACAATCGCATCCATTTTTGTTTGAAATTCCTTCCAAATGATGGTCATTTTTTTGGGGCAACAGCTTATTTTAACGAGCAGAATAATAATAAGGGTTACCGGAGGAGTTATGACCAACTACAGTTGCTTTCAAACTTCTCAAACAAGTACCAAAAGGAAAAAAACGACTTTGCTATCCGTAATGAGCAACATTAAAATTCAGTAAGTAAATGGTTATTGCAAATGAGTTTAGTGTATTCAAACTAAAATCCACATCTCTGCCAGTGTTGCCATTTTTTAACAATTCTACAACATTCCTCTCAAATGATCGGCGAGCAACTTTTTGGACCGACGTTGGGGGCTACCTGGTGCCCCACGTTAGTGACCCCTGAGTAGCTCCAGGCCAGAACTTACACTGACACGATGGACGACCAGTTTGCGTACTGCCCATCAAGGGCTCATTTGTTTACTAATAAGAAAAAAGAGACAAGATTTGTCCCAACTTGAATTATGAGCGTGTTGAGAAAAAACGGTCATGTTATTTGATTAAACCCTGACTCGACTTAATGCTCACTACAATTATAAAATATTTGTGCAAAGTCATTCTTCAGTGAATTCCAGCAGTCACGGCGCGTTTTGTTTGCGTCACAGCTCGCCTACCTGTTTGTGCATCTCGATGTTGAGTCCATATGACATTTCGTAGTACTGAAAAACAAAGATCAGAGCGAAGCAAAAGAAAGGTGGTTTTCCTTTTTGCATCAAAACACACAGCAACTCAAGGTGCGAAACTCACCATGACATAGTGTCTCTGCATCTCCGTTTTCTCACTTGCCAGTTTCTCACACTCCATTTTCAGGCTGCGGTGGAGGAGGGGGGGGGGGGGGGGGGGGGAAAATCAGTGTCACATAAACACATTGTGCAGACAATTGCGTTTTCTGACAAAAACAAGGCAAGGGTGTAAAAGCAGAAGCTGAGCGCGACCACATCCTGCTACTTTAATGTGGCATTTCAGAACTCACCGGCTTCCCCTGCAGACACTTACTCAGCACGTACATTTCGGTAATTAATGGATCAATAGACGACCGCGCAAACCTGGACGTGAGGCCCGAACTGCACCATCGGCAAAAAAAAAACAAAACACCGCATAACGAGGGTCCATATCACAAGTGTGGTTACACTCGCGCTTAACCCTTTCCTCATTCCCGTCCGTCTATTACAGGAAACTGTCCACTTAGCGCGGTGACTCTAGTGTGAGTGTTTTATGGCATGATGGGGAGACCGGACCTCGTCAGCGCAGGTAAAGTGAGGCTGCTGACGCACCACTAAGCAACTGCGAGTGCATTTGTGGCTTTTCTGGAATACACTGAGGAAGGAGCAGCAGGGAGACATCTTGCTTGCACCTTCAGATGCTGATTTGGGAGACACAAGGCCACTTTGTTTTTCCGCTTGAATTTGGTTGCTTTACAATTCCTTTATCTCCTTGTTAAGAAGAAGATGGCCATGGATTGAAACGCTGAAGTAACCGTTTGTGGATTTTTTCAAAATGAAACTCATCAAAGAGATTCTTGTTCCTTTCGATGCACTTTTCAACCTTGTGCCTTTGTCTATAAAAAAAACCCAACGTTTCCTGTGCTAGTTCTCCTTTGTCTTTTTCCTCTCCTGCGGAGTAGCATGGCGCCGCTCGCTGCGGCCTTTTAAGAAAGCCGCTGGCCAACACTCGCCAGGTGACCGACCGGACAATTATTGCAGGGGCGGCCGGAGGTGGGTGATTATTATGCATTGCTATGTGGTGCTTGTGATTCTGCCCCGAGCAATACATTTCACACTTCATCATGTCGGCTAAAAAGTATTTCACACCTCTTGCACTCGCAGGGGCGGACGTGCGTACGGAGGTTGATGGGCTTTACCTGTGGTTAGCGTATAATCGGTGAAACCGGGGCAAACGTGGGTTCGCCAGGATGGGCGGCCAGAAACTCTTTTCTGTTTTGTATCAATGCGCATTTCATTTCAAAAAAGTCCAATTGGGTCGGGCAAAGCTTCGCAAACTGGGGTCCCCAGCACTCAGAAGACTTACAATGTACACGGAGTAAGTTTCAGTCTCGCAGACAGGTAGTATTTTGCGCTTCGTCAAAACACGTTAAATAGCAAAACTGGGAATAACGGATGTTTTCATTTTTCTGATCATTGAGCGGCTGGCTGGCTTTGCTGGCCTTTAGAATGTGCGGCAAGGTAACCGGGTGATTTGTCTTGATACGTATGTGCTATCCAATTGGTTGGCGACCAGCTCAGGGTGGACTCCATCCATCCACCCAGCTAGGCTAAGCTAAGCTAAACTAAACTAAGCTCCAGCTCACCTGTGACTGAAAATCCATGGATGCGTTTCTCTCACCTGTGATACTGGGCCTGGAGGAACTGGAACTCCTCCTTGATCCGGTCGCAGGATTCGGACACGGTGAACTTGAACGGCTGCCCCGGCTGGTGTGGGACCTCAAACCAAAGCGAACGAACCATGAAAGAAGAAGAGAGGGCAAACTGAGACAACTGAGGTTCCACTGTCATGACCACAATGGGCTTCTGTCACTGGCTGCCTTTAGGCTTCCTTCACTTAGCCTCCTTCATCTTGTCTCTCTTTAGCCACGCGCGCGCACGCGCACACAGGCACACACACACACGCGCGCACACACACACACACCGACACGAGAGAGACGCGCGCAAGTCTTTGAATGAGCGCAATTGTCCGTGCGAGCGCGCAATGGCACGGAAACTCGATCCAAAGTGATTACGCATCAGGCGCGCGACTCTTAATACAGTATAACCTTGTTGTTGACAACACGGCTGCTGCTGGTGCTTTGTACTTACCGGATGCCGCGCCGGAGGGTACATCTTGCTCAAGTCTCGAATCATTAAAAAGGCATCGAGAAGTTCCTTCTCGGCGAAAACGAAAAAGAAAAGAGTCAAGCGTGGCTCGCTCCCGCGCGTCAAAGGTCAGTCAGTCGGGCAGGCAGGCAGTCAGTCAGTCAGTTAGAAGGCGGCCAGCCGAGTGAGAACATCCTCGGACCTTTGGCCGGTCGCCATTCTCGCAGTCAAATGGTAAAACAAAAAGTCTCACACCGTGTGATAGATAGTCAGGTGCGTAAGAGAATATATCCCCACGTAGTCGCCTATGTTGTAGAATTTCCTCTTAGTGGTGCTTTTCCGCCATGTCGTGACCCCACTTGTCCTCCCGCTGTGGTGGTGGCAACCGCTTCATTTGCCACTTTTCTCTCCCCGGTTGACGTGCACATCTCAGCAGCGACGACCACTTCAGCGAGCGACACTGACTGCTCGCTCGCTCGCTCCCTCCCTCCCTCGGCCCCTACCCCACCCCACCCCAGCCCAGCCCAGCCCACCTCGCCGGACCACATTGTAAAAGCAGCCAGTGAAAAACGAGCGCAATTACGCATTCGCGACTTGGACGTCGCGTCGGGACGTGTAGTTTAATCCACGCCGGTCTGCGTGCGCGTGAGCCCCGTAAGAAACTACAACTTCCTGGTTTGCTTCTCTCGCGGGGGCTGGAGGGGAGGTGCCCATTAACGGTGACCAATGGCGAGGGGGGAAGAGGCCACCTCGCGCGAGAGCTGCCTGCCAATCATCCCGCTGTTGTCCAATCACCACTTGCTCGGCGCGAGACCTGGAGCTGGCACCCCACGTGGGGCTCCACCGCTCTGTCTGGTGTTAAATGACACAGGTTTGTAACGAGCTGTAGATTTATGTGTGTTTTATCACGGACTCCCAGGCGAACATGCGCTCCTGTTTGTTTCTGCCGTTTATTTATGAAGACATTAAAGTACAGTCTGCCGTGATTTCCACCTTTTTGCATTTTACCGCCCCGCAATGAAATTGTCACCGAGCTTTACAGGTACGCCATTCTGCTTGTATTGTTCCTGAATAATTAACGCTAGTAGGTGTCCTGATGGGAGCACGATCAGAATGATATCACCAGTGCACAAGTGCTCCATATACTGTACAAGCAATCAAAGGACCCTAAAATGGTTCCAAATGACTGTATAACTTCATACTTTACATTGTCACAATAAATATTTTCCTCACTTTGCGCCAAAGGCTCAATGCGGGGAGGGGGGGTTACAGTCAGAGCCCCCCTCAAGAAAATCATTGTGCACCAACATCAGCCATTCTCAATGTGTTTGACAGTTATGATCTTAAGGTGCGAGTATACTTTTGCTTGGTCATCCAAAGAGAATGAGGGCAAATGGAGGTAAGCAAAGCAGGGTTCCGCCCACCATTTTCACATTCCTCTCTGCGTCATAAGACTACTCCCGTTCCCAATTCTGAGGTATTTCAATAGGGCCTGATATTCTCAAACAGGGGCCATCGAGTGCCGATATGTGGCCTGCTCTTCAAAACAATCAACTACACTTGGACAGCACGTCTTCATCTGTCTCCTCATCCTTTCTTTCTGTTACTTCACACAGACACCAGGCTGTGCACCCAAACACACACACACGCACGCACACACACTGTCCAAATACACATCTCTTTCCAGCACACATCCAAACTAATATCTCAGGTAAGCACAGGGCCTAAAGTGACCCGCTGTCGTGGCGCGTGAATCCACTAAGGCTCAGAAAAGGTAATATCGTGCCCCCCCGCCCGCCCCCTCCATCCTCTCTAGCGGTCGAACCGTGATGTGGGCGAGCAGGGGAGTTGCTGAAGTGAGCGAGGCGGCGGGGGGGGTGTTAGGTGAGGAGGAATAAACAGATTTATTTGCCTGCGCCCGTCTCTGATTATTTTGCCCCTGCCTTTTGTTCCAGACCTTATGAAACCCAAATGTCAAGTGAGGCGAGGGCCTCATATCGAGCCCTGTCAATCACGGCTCTCTGCGCGCCTGAAACCCCGACGCCGGATTATTGGCTTCAACACGAGGGCTGCCTATGCCGCCGGCCTCCGACGATTTGACAGACCGGGTGGGTTTTTCTTTTTTTCTTGGGGGGGTCTAAAGAGGAACTTCATTTGGCAGCTGATGCACAGGAGATTGCTCCGGAGAAGGTTTTTGAGATGGGTAGCAAGCTGGATATGAGTGACACTGTGTATGTGTGGTGGTAAGAAGGAAGCGAGTGCGGTGTGTGCGTGTGTGTGTCGGTCAGAGACTAACACTAGGCCTTTGTCAGGCTATGACTGCTTCTCATCACAAGTCGTCCCAAAAGGATGAACATACGTAAGGTGAGCCATACATAGCATAGCCGATTAGCCGTCGTTAGACGGCTAAACTGACAACCCGTTTCTTGGTCGCTTTAACTCATCAGTACGGGTTGTTTTTATTTACCCCCGGTGAAATCCTTAACCCAATGCATTGGGTATAAATGACCCAGCAGTGCTGGGTTAGCGATTTCACCCAATTCGGGTTAGCGTCAAATGGAATTGCAGTGTAAATCTTGCTTTACTTAGTGGTAGGAGATCAATGTTGCATGTTACGACGTCAAAACTCTGTGCTTCAGTCCAACCACATCTGATGGCACAGTTTTAAAGGTCACTGGAAAGTGTTTACTGTGTTTATTACCTGCCCTATAAACAGCAAACCTTGTATGCGAATCAAATGGAAGAGTGGCCACGTTTCCACCCAGCAGTAAAGTTCAGTGTGGTTCGCCTCTGTACTTTTTCAAAACGCGAAACCCTAATCTGGTTTGTATTTCCGTTGCGGTGCGGAGGAGCTGCGACACGTTGGAACTCATCAGTGAATTCAATCAAGAAGATGAATGTAAACAAATCAAAACAAAAAAAGACATTTTCTCATGAATTTTACAAATTGTTAAAGATGTGACCAATCGGTTTGGGCCATGTGCATGTGTCAGCAGAACAATGTGGGGACTTCTGCAGTTGATTCCGAGGGTTGCTGCTGCTGCTGCTGCTGCTGCTGTTGAGTTTAAGGTCAGCAGGGTTTTCAAGGTATATTGACTATAGAAGCAGCTTGCCACCACACTATTCTCTAGGCACATGCAATGATAATACATCACCTGTCCATCATGCTTTCTTTGTGTGTGTGCACGCACGCACGCACGCACGCACGCATGTGTTGGCGTGTGTAGCGTGAGGCTTTGCCGGTACCTAATCATACTTCAGTGCGCACTAACCGGTGGCCTGTGTTCTCAAATCTCCTGTCCTTACTACTAGCTGCATCTAAATCCTCCATTGTCGCCCCCTTAACACGTCATTAATCCCCAGCGGTCGTCCCCTTTGAACGGGGGCGCCCGTGTGAAGGGATAACCAGACAGGGAGACGGACGGAGAGGCGGAGGCAGCATAGGATTTAGTCCGCCAGCAGCAGCAGCAGCAGCACCAGCAGCAGCAGCAGGGTAATCCTGCCTCCGCACGGTGAAAGTGACATGTGTGTGCGGTTGTGTAGACGACATTTAAAGATGGGCTCAATCACAGTGACATGCTTGGGGAAACATTCGATTCCCGCCCCTCAAATGCAACATAAACCTCACTGCTACAGTGACAGCTTGAGACGCGAGTCAAATTCGTTCATTGACCAACCCTCTTAACCCAAAGCGTTCATGTCTCAAATCATCTTTCCCCATAGAATTGAATGAAAATACCATTAATCCGTTCCAGGCCCCCATAAAACAGCAGCAAATAAATACATAAATAAATAATCTTCTTGTTTTTTTGGGGTGGGGTCTGTTTTGGATTAGGGGGATTTCCATTCATCTTCATTGAAAAAGACGCCATTCAATATATTCCTTTTTTTTTTTTCTTCCCCCCAGAGCCCCGTTTCCATAATGATGAGTGCTTTTAACCGTGTGTGTGTGAGGCACACGCTTACCGCAGGTCATTATATCCTGAGGGTCCGTGCGTGGGCCTGTCAAGGTTATAACAGCCCATCACAGAGGTGTCACACTAAACACTGAGTCGTTCAAATAAAGTCAACCCGCATCCACCTTTGCTGTGTTCCAAGGGTTAAGCAACTTTCTGCCTCGACATTTTCTCCACGATAAAAAGTCCTTTGTCTGGGTCACCTCATGGCAGCAGGCAGACTTTTCACATCCCGTCTCCTCTTCCATCTAAAAGCCTAATCAGCCACTCGGCAGGGCCCTGGCCGCTAACCAGGACTAATTCTGCCTCCTGCCGCTCGGTGACACACGCTGGGGCCGCCATGATTGGCTGTTTAGCACCAGGGGGTACACCTTGATTGTCTGCTTAGCATATTTTCCCGCCTTATTCTTATGGCACATCTCCATGCTGCACACACACACACACACCCCTCAGTGCACGGCGCGTAGACAAAAAGGAAAGGAGGACAACCGACCGACGCTGCAGCCAAAAAAAAAAGCCTTTGCGTCTAATTTCCACCAACACAAGTCTGTGTTCTTCATCTTCCTGCGAGAACGTCACCCGGACGAGCGGAGGCGAGCTAATTAGCGGTTAGCCGTGTTTGTGTTCTCGACCGATGACAGGATCATTTACTCTGGTCTCCAGCTGGCTGTGTTTGCTGGTGCCATCTCATTAGCATGGCAAATTAGTCCCGCTCAGTCAGGGTTCTGCCTCGCCCAACGAGAGGTGACTGGAATGGGAACCAATCAAGCGGGCACCAGAGTGGCGCAACTGTGGAAACAGTCCTGTTGGAAGCGTTGCCAACGCTGCTTTGTTCGGTTCAGTAAATGCTGAAAGACACCAGTGATATTGAGCTAATGTGCCGGCCGTCGTTATTGGGATATGGAAGGAAAAAAAAAACTAATGCAAAAAATAGTTGATAACTAGTCGATCATCAAAAGAATCGTTTGTGCCTATTTAACACACACCGACAACTCCATTTCGGTCGACACGGGCTAAATTGGACCTGGAACAGCCTTGGTGTCAAGTTTATTTGTATATTTGTATAGCCCTGTATAAATCACAAGCAGTCTCAAAGGGTATACCATCTATACTGCAATGGAACGACGCATTTACATTTTTATTTTTGTGAAATTGAAGTCACTTTAGGAAACGTCATCAATTTAAATGAGAAAAATGACATTTAGGGAGTTTTTTTCCTCCCAATTTAAAAAAAAGTAGCTTTTAAGCGGAAGATTGAAAGGTAAACAAAACTACGAGCAATGTAACTAGCAAGTCAAGAAGAAAAGTGCCTGAAAGTCTCCAGCGTGATCCATCAATGAGAGCGTAAAACAATATCTTAATTTAATATGCCGTCATTTGATTTGTCTCCTTATTGGCAGGAAGTTATTGATCGCTGAAGGGCTTCTTGTGTATCTGCCCAAATTGTACACAAATGTTGCCAAAAAAAAAAAAAAAAAACACTCACATAGAGGAAGCCGCATAGGTGAAGCGTTTCAACAACGGCTGGCGGCTGCAATGAATGTTGCCGGAGGCGGAGCAGCTTTCTGCTTTGCTTCCTCTTTCACCGTGTGTGTTTTACTCCTGCAAGTCATTCTCGGAAAGAAGCCGTCGCTATCTCCAGTTTCATTTGTCGGCAGAGGTGGGGATAAGAGGGGAGGTGGGGGCGCTTGGGGGTTAGTAATGTAAGAAAATTGGAGGATTAGACGGCGAGCGCTCTTCCTGTCTGATGCCCCCCCCCCGCCCCCCCCTCACACTCACACACACACACACTGCTGTCCAACTCAGACTATAATAACACGGCCCGACATTCTGATGATGGAGCGACCCCCCGCTTCCCGAGCCTGCTCTCTCTTATCCTTAACAGATTTATCATAGCTGGCCTCTCACGTCACCTTTTTCCATTTTTTTTTTCTTTTTGCGCATATTAGAAAGCCGCGCTTGTCACATCCACTTAAAAGCGGGATTACACCTCGGCTCGGCCTCCTCGACAGCTCGGTTCACCTGCTAGCTACTTCCTTGTTCACCTTTCGGAATCTAAATCATCACGGATGTCTCAGTCCAAGATATTTTCCTGGAATTGCGTTGCATAGTCATTGGCTGACTTTGAGGTTGCTGTTTGCTGAGGATGAACCGTTTTGAAAAATAATCCAATTGTATTTTTTCGGCATTACTGCAATTGCGATTCAATATGCGATTATTTTTTATATATGCAACATTCAGAAATGCAACCATTACGTGAATCTGTTCTACAAAAAACATGATCAGTCCTAATACGGTCTTCTGTTGCCATCTTTATCCATCCCCGAAGGCGGCCATTTTGCCACTTGCATTTATGTTGTGACGTTTGTTCAATAAAGCAATTGAAAGTTCACCAGCAGCGGTCTATTGTCCTATGGGTGGGGGGGGGGGGGATTCAAATTCATAACAGTCTGCGTGGAAAAAGAATTGACTCAATTGCTGACAAATCACACGATGTTAAGCATAATGTGTAGTACAAGTATCATTTTCCAAAGTGCGTCAATTGTACATGTAGTATATCAGAGCGAGAGACAGGAACAAGGTCAACTTTACTATCTTTTTAGGCAGAATCCATATCTTTTTTCTACAACTCAGCCGCCGCTCCGCCTTAAGGAGGCCACATGATGCAGATCGCGGAACTGCACAGTGAGCTATGAGGAAGGTTCTGACAATGTACACCGAGAAAGGTCTGAAAGGGCCTAAATGGACCCGCAATTGGACTCTCCGAGGGCGTCATCAACCCAGATTGGAGGCCATTAGGGCCTATTTAAAAGAATTACTTCCTGCATGCAATCAAAAACCCTGATAGGTAATCAATGGCAACAAGATCAGCGCACAAAGGCGGTCCATGTGTCTCAATCAGCCACCATTCAGCAGGACAAGCACGCCGACCGGTCCCGTCCGGTCCGGGACAGAAAGTGCGTTCGCTCTGAATGCGGCTCGGATGCAGGCGTAACTGGAATACCTGAGGCAGGTGGAGCAAATACAAAAATAGCATCATCGCCGCAAGCGTATGCACAACAGTCATCTGCAGATGACAGTGATGGAGCAGGGGACACGTGACACCCCCCATGAGATTTAAAGGGACAATTACACCACGTAAAGCAGAGAGGGAGGGACAAAAGGGGTAAAAAAAAAAAAAAAAAAGATGAGCGCCGACGAGTAATGGGGGAGTACTGCAGTAGGGGACAGACAGGTTGATTTATTTGACATTCTACTTAGCCGAGTCCTGTAAACACACGCGCTCACAAACACACACACACACACACATCTGCCGCACCCAGTCAGAGTGATGAGCAGGGAGAGAGAGCTTTGTAATGCTGCTCAATGACGTGGAGAGAGAAAGCGTTTAGTTCTGTCTCAGTGCACAGTGGCCATGCAAGCTGCCAATGCAGACGTACACACGCACACACACATAAAGGACGCTTGCTTCATTAACTGAGCCAAGCGGAACCTGCAAGCCGAGTTCACAAAATGATACTTGGGCGGGAATTTCAATGCAAACAGTGGAGGGACACGTGAAGAAAGATAATATGAGCATACTCACCAGTATACATGCTCCCTGATTCGACTCAAATTAAAGAACAAGTGTTCTGTTAATTGCCCTTAAGCCCCCCCTAGCGGCCAGGGGGGCCCTAAGCAGGTGCTTAGCTGGCTTACGCCTTGAGTCGGCCCTGCCTGCAGGCCAGGGAGGATTTCGCTCCGCTCCGCTCCGCTCCGTGGAGGTGGAGGAGGAGGAATTAGCAGCCGTAGCGGAGCTAGAGAGATCACCGGCGGGCGGGGAGGTGCAAAGGCATATGCAAACAGAGACAGCCGCAATAACTTGATTTATGAAGTTATATACACGGGTGCATATAAATGCAGAAAGCAACAGAAACAATAATGGCCCTGACACGATAAAACAGCGTCAAGAAGGGAAGGGGATATGAAACACGCTGCACACCTCCTGCAATAACATTACACACCATCAGCCCTCAGAAGGCCCGCCAGCGGGAGTCCCCAGTATAATAAAATCAGATTAAAGGACAATCATATTTATTTCTAGTATATACAATATATCAAGGTTGCTCTGCAGCTCTCGGCTGCGAAATGGTGAGCCAGCCTCTGTGTACTCTTTTTCTTCTAAGTTGACGTTAGGCTGTGTTTAATGAGCTCCAGGTGTCAAGGACTTGGCCGGGATGCGTTGGCGAGGCTTATTGATTTATTGTTTCCTGACAAGTTTGGGGGTTTTTTTCCTTGTTGTTTTTACCTGCGACTTTTCTTATTGCCTTGCTGTCACCGCCGCCGCCGCTGTCATTTCCGAATTCTTCCAGGTGAATAAAAGTGTCGGCGCGGTGAAGCGGTGTTCAGTCAGATAAAATATTCGAAAAATAAAACGTCCCGGAGTGCTTCGTGTGAATTCTGACACCCGGTGGAACATAACCAAATGAAAAAAGGAGTGATAAACAATATGTTGATTTCAAACAAAACAAAACAACAACAACACAACCTTCTTCTCGTGTAAACCAGCTTTTTACTTTTGGTATCCATATTTGTGAATAAAATTCTGGATTGTTCTTCAACTCACAAATGTAATACTGTTTAGAAACAACACTCACATTTGAAATAAAAGACCTCATTTATTACATGTTGGCTTTAACAGATACGACGAACAGTCAGAGAGAACGTAAATCCGGCTTCGACAAAATGGCAGTGCTAGCAAAACTATGGTAGCATTAGCATTGCAAACAAGCCAACGTTAGCCACAGCTACAGCGCCAGTAGCACGACTTATGTTTAACGCAGTGTAACTGTAACAGCGAATGTTTCAACTTCTACCTATTTGAAAGGGAGAAATGTTCCTTTTTCTATTTCTGCTGTACACACTCAGTTGTTGGCAAACAAGGAGATGAGGACTGTTCACACTTTTTATTTTGCATAGGTGCATACATTTTATTCTCGTAACATGATGAGTACTTTCTCGGATCTCTACCATTTTTTTCCCCTTCTCATGGCGCTTTTATACATCACAAGCCTTGTTAGTCCCATCCCTTCTATTTCTAAATTGCTTTGATTCAGACCATAAACTGCAAAAATGACTCACGCGAATCTGTTCAATTCCAATACTTACATTTGACATTTTCATAACTATAGATCGTTTTGCATGGCAAGACGCCGAGCTCGGGGAGCATCGGTAAGCCGTAATTGTACCTAATGACGGTCCGATAATGTAAAGCACTCGTAGATGTCCTTTTGCTGTGCTTAAATGCCACACAATTATGAGCGTAGCCCGGGCTTTGGCAGGCCAAGACGCTTGGTCGGGCGGTTGTCGAGGAGGGGGATTGCACGCGTGCATGCGAGTGTATGAACAGACAAGTCATCTTATTTACCCACCGAGGTGTTGGGGGTGGCCGTCGTCCGCCCAGCTAAATGCCATGCAAATGCTGAAGCCGGCGTCGAGCTGCCAATCACGCCGCCGTTGGCATTCACGGCGTGCCGTCGCAGCATTTACAGCAGCTGTGATCTTTTGGAAATGAGAAATAACCCCAGTCCGTCCGTCCGTGCTGGCCGACGACGTTTAAACAACGCTCCCCCCCAATCCCCCAACGGGGTAGGGGGGGCGACGACAGCGGAGGTAAGACGTCCATATTGTGTCAGAGGAACGATAACGATAACACAAAACGGTGGGCGCCGGGTTGGGTCGACTCCCACGCCACGCCGCGCCACGCCGCGGGCTCATTATGCCGATATGATTTGCAGCAGTGATTCCCCGTCACTAATACCAGCTCCCCTGAGCCTCCAAACAGCGTCTTATTAAACTTCATGAAAGGCTTGGCTTTCCAATTTCGGAGTGTGCCTGCTGAGAACGCAGGCATCCGGAAGAAACGCTGCGGCGTTACATCACACGAGAAAATGCAAATATTCTTTCTGAACGTTTTACACCTACTTTATTGATATTTAATCATTTAAAAGGACACGCGTTCATAAACCGTTTACTATCCGCAGGTCCTCCAGCCTAAAAAGTACTGTAGTACACCCGTTCCCAAATGAAAGAAAAAATACGATTTAGTCAATTCATGCGTTTTTGGTTCGTGCGTTGTTAGCTTTTAAGGAAAAGCTGTCTGAATAGAAACGGTGCTGCAACACACATAGACAGCTATATAACAATCCCCACAGGCGTACATTCTTTATTTATTATACTGGAGACTTTTCTATTGTATCAAATCGACATATTGTTTAAGCATGCGACAAATTTCATTTCACTCTATAAGCATTCTCATCCAATCTAATTTTGCATAGCAGCGTACAGAGGCACACACGCATTATTGCGCAAGGCAGCAAACACCAACACATTAGTCGCAGACTTTTTTTCATACCTCTCCTCTCCTGGTAGCAAAATACAGCTCATTAACTCCACTGTCTTTGCTGACATTCTGTTATCACACACCGACAGACACACACGCGCACGCCGAGATAAACAAGCACATGAAATATTCACTCAAGTATTGACGTTGGCAGACCGACAGTCGCATGCACGCATGCAAACGCACGCGTGCGCGCGCGCGCCAATCACCTGGCAGCAATTAGTCTCGGCCCGTAAGACTCATTTCACTTAGCTGTAGGTGCAAATGAAATTTGTCGGAGCGCGCTGTCAAAGATCTCTCTTCACGCGATGAAATGTTAGCCTTACGCGGTTACACACATGAGCGCACACGAGCTACACAAAATGATCATTATCCTTCAGTGACATTTTGTATTCATAGATATGAGTTGATTTCAGATTTGAAGAAAATACGTTCATATGATCAATCCGGGTTCGAAGATGCAGTTCACCACTCGATGAAATCATCCCAATATATTTGTACAAGTGAATAATGCGTGCAGTTGAGCAGTCTCACGTGCTTAGCGTGGCACGACGAGTGAGTCAGTGGCGGTAAAAATGACATCGGAACACTTCCCATCAATGGCGCCTGCTGCTAATTGACGACGCGCGCTAATTGTTGCTCTGTGATTTAGATAAATACTTGGACAAGTCAAGTGCTCTAATGATCCCAAGCGTGTTTGTGCCACCGCTTTCGCTTGAGAAGGAGACAAGCTAATTAGAAGCCATTTCCCCCCCCCCCCCGCTCATTAATAACACAGGGAGGGCCAATTAAAAGGAGCCACGGCGGAACGGAGATTAGCCGCACGGAGCGTTGGCTTCATTTTACACGCACACACGCACACACAGCAAAATACAGTGAGTCGGCGCTTTGAAGAAAATTGCCTTGTCGCAAGTCATCTGTTTATCTCATCACAAATAGTAATGACTGGATTAAAGTCGAGATGAGATGAATGACAGCAATGATTGCAATTCCGTGCGGCCGTAATATGCCATCACTGGCCACTGAATTTGGCGCACCTGCCTGCTTGGTTGCCTGCACAACATCTTATGAGATCTCATTGAAAAGCTGCATCAAAAAGGACACCTACAAAGGCCAGAGACTGCCGTTTTGATTGACAACTTGTGGAAAATTGACTTTTCAAATTGCTTGTATACAAATACTGCATGCGGTGGGTGCATTGAGCCATTAAATCCATCCCTAATCTAGTTCATAAAAACAGGGTCATATTAATTCAATAGAGTATAAAATATTTAAATAATTTCCGCATTATCATTTAATGCCCTGTTGTAATTCATTGTGCTGCTCTTTGGTGTGTTTCTTTTGTGAACAAAATGCTTTTTTTTTTTTTTACTTTTAGTTGGAGTTATCCCGTTAGTTTTCGATGGCGGTAATAATGGGCACAAAATATGACATCAAATGTCACGGTATTTAAGAAAGTAAATATGACCCCCACGTAGGGGCCAAACTCATTTCTCTATTTGGAATTTCTCGCTCCTCGCTCCTGTTTACCTGCTAGCGTCTATCACCAGAAATCCCATCGATTCAAGAAGATCGATTGACAGAGGAGCGAGATGGAAGGAATGTTTGCGGATCGTGACGTGATCATTCCTCGATAGCGGGGCGAAACGCAGCTTGCCATACTTCCCTAGCCAAGCACCCAACCAAAGCATTCTTGGTTTAAGCTAGCTAACAACAACAACAACAACATCCGGGAATTCAGTGCAGTGCAATTGGAACCGTACTGATGACATTTCAGCAAGAAACTACTAAGAAAAGCGCCAAAGACATGGGCGGCTGATCTGCGAAAGGTAAGGCTGCGCCGCTGTAGGAGTAGTCACAGTTCATGTTAATTGACAAAATCAAGACAGCTCCCTTCATTCTCATCAAATGCAGTGCACTTGTTTTGCATTAGCGACTCGACATGGAAGTGCATGGTGAAGTGGACACCCTGAGAACTCCTGGCTTCTGACTGTTCATGTCCCCCCCCCATAACTGTGCTACTCAGTATTATGATTTTAAAAACAACAACAATGATTCAGGAAAAGCCTAACAAACATCCTCCCATAATGTTCTGTAATGCACAGTGTGAGGATAAAATATAATTTGTGGATGAATTTACAATTTCAAGAGCCTTTTCCTCCTCAAGTAGACCGCATGTTCGGTATCTATACAAAGCAGTGTTGTGTGCGTACGTATTGTGAAATGGAGCGTGTAAAACACGACAGTCGCAGTCGTAAGTTCTCCCCGTGCAAGCATGTCGCTCTTGACAAGAGACTCAATCAGCAGCACTAAAGCCTGCCTCCGCTTCGCCGCCAGCCGGGGCCCGCTCCTTTGCTGCCGGCTAATCTCCACTGCAGGATGTAGAGGAGCCGTTTGATATTGTCTTCCCTGGTGTTTTTCATTACGGCAGCCTTAGCGCAGCCTAACGCCGGCTTTAGCTTTCACATTAGCGCGGCTCGACGCCACGCCAATCGCCACACAATCCCGTCGCAACCTCCCGTCTTCCACTCTAACCCCACTCGCCTTGCAAAGCCCGCCTGCCTACTTTCATCTCACACTTGCAGGTTCCCCCCCCCCCCCCCCCCCCCCCCCACATGCAGGGTCATAAATATCTTTTTTTCTGAAGAAAATTACCCACCAGGGAAGTGATTCCCCACTACTGCACATTAGATCTTCTGGGGACTGAGGAAAATAGCAATTCTCACCATTATTCATTTGGTACAAATTTTGTTTTTCTTTGTCCACTTATCTTTGCCAATGATGTACGTATAGTGACAATTAAACAATTAAAAGCCCAACCACTAACCGGCCCCAAAAAAAAAAAAAAAACGGATGTTCTGTACAGCAGAACAATGGCTTTGTGGTCGATTTCAATGTACAAGATGCACGTGCATACACATTCATGTAAAAAGTACGGTAGTATACAAAAACTTTGGATACAAGACGCATTCTACATATATTGGCATAGCCAAAGAGTCAAGCCCAAAATCATTCATCCATATCTCGGTTTGAAAATTGTCCCAATAATTCCACCGGCGCGGTGGTGGTATCGAGTGGCCGGCCAGTTATTCCTGACCGCTGCTGTCACTGTTTTTCAAATATTTTCTTGAAAATCAAATCAAAACTAATGAAAGCTTATCTACCCTGAGTGCATTTGATCTACTTGATACTCGTTTTGACATCGTCCTTGAGGTCTTTCAATCAGTTCGATTTCTTGACATATTTAATTAAACAGCACCACCTGCAGGTACATTCAACAAATTCATCTTTCGCTTCTGTCTATCCTCATTTCCTAATAGGAACAATGAGACAACAAATGA
The DNA here is from genome assembly GCF_024217435.2 of Syngnathus scovelli. Lineage (NCBI taxonomy): Eukaryota > Metazoa > Chordata > Actinopteri > Syngnathiformes > Syngnathidae > Syngnathus > Syngnathus scovelli. Next base: position 24,958,442 of record NC_090849.1, read on the forward strand.
CACCGGAAAGAATAAAGATTGTATTGCGAGGGTTAAACATACTAATGCTATTTACATGAATTAAGTGTGGCTGTGCACGTTAGAAGTGGTTAGCATCAAACAATGTCAGCAACATCCACCTTTTGGCCCATAACCGCTATTTCATTTTATTTTTGTCCAAAGTGAACAAGTTATACCGGGATAGCTCATTGGTGTGCTTTTAGGAATTCCTTCATGTACTTGGCCAAAGCTTCCGTGTCCTCCAGCGTTACAGCGTTGTACAGAGAGGCACGGATACCACCAACTGACCTGCAGGGGGAGACAAACAGTTGTCACCACTGCAGCAGTTGTCAATCGTACAAAAAAAGATTGTCGATATGGTACACGGTACACTACTGGGGAACGGTGGCAAAATTCTAACCTGTGTCCCTTGAGAGAGATCATTCCACGTTTGGATGCCCCGTTGAGAAACTCCTTTTCCCAGGCCTCGTCGCCCTCTTTCTTCCCGATGCGGAACGGAATATTCATGCGGCTTCGGCAGTGCTCGTCCACTGGACAGCTAGTGGGTGGAGGAAACCCCATACATAAGACACATTTTCATTTATCTATTGAAGTTTCATTTGTGGGGGTTTTTTGGGCCGCCGCATAATTTTATGAGAGGACCTAAAAAAAAAATTCATTCAAGCACATTGGCCAACTTCCACTCTGTTGTTGACGTTGACATTTTCCCAACCGTCATCCTTTACTTTAATACCTGTACATGTAACTTGTGAGGATTACAGAAGACAGCCACAATTTCTTGGCCTAAGTGTCAATGTGCACATAAACATGTCAGCAGCAACAAGTCGGCTACTTACCAATAGAAGCCGTTGGAAGAGTTGATGATGTCATAAATCATGTCCGACTTCCGCTTGTTGAGCGCCGCCATGGCGGCTGCGCCGCCATTTTTTTGGATCCACTCCAGAACCAGACACATGATGTAGATGCTGCGCATGAAAACACACTTTCAAACCACAACATTGACGATTGTCGTAATGTCATGTATGTGGAATTGAGAGCGACGTGGGGTAGGGATTTTTAAATCTATTTTGGTATGATATGCAAAATCATTCTTTTCGAGAATAAACGACCTGAAACAGGGCGGGGTGTTGTACAGCGAGTTCATCTCAGCCTGCACTTTGTAGTCCAGGATGATGGGACACTCTTTCTGGGCATGGCCTATCAAGTCGTCGCGCACGATGACCACGGTCACCCCGGCGCAGCCCACATTCTTCTGAGTGCCGGCATAAATCAGACCAAACTGCAAAGAGAAATACACCAGAATCACTCACAGGATGACACGAGTCGCTGACGATCCCTCTGCTCATTTTTGGGCTCCTCAATCGACCCAAGACTTTGTACTAAGTACATCTAGTGGGGCAAAGTCACCAACGAGTTGCCCCGCTGACGTTTGCCATTGCGTAATTTGTCGCAGGTGTTCTCACCTTGGAAACGTCCACGGGCCTCGACAAGAAGTTTGAGGACATGTCGCTGACGAGGGTCACCCCGTTGGTTTGGGGCGTGAAGTTGTACTCCACGCCATGCACGGTCTCGTTGCAGCAGTAGTAGACGTAGGACGCCGCCGGGTTTAGGCTCCAGCTGCTCGGGTCGGGGATTTCTGGAAGAAAATGACACATTCGGCACGAGTACTCACCGCTGGTACATTTGTGCTTGAGATCAAGATGAAAAAACAGCAGCAACTTGGCAGAATATGCGCATTGACACCACGATGCAACACATTCAGGGAGGCGCGAGCGCTATTCCCCATCTGAGTGCTAAATACAGGCAGGACCTGGTAGCACTTGAGTCCTATTTTTTTCTTCTTTATTTAGAGACAGAATGTCTCCGTTTGTCAATCTTTTCTTGGGTTAACACATGCACTCACTCACTCACTCACTCACTCACTCACTCACTCACTCACTCACTCACTCACTCACTCACTCACTCGTGTAACTATCCAGCTTGGGGTGAACTACGTTGACTTTGCCGTATTTCTCGGCCTCTTTGGCGGCCTTCGCTGACCACGTGCCCGTCACGATGTAGTCGGCGCATTTGTCCTCCTTTAGATCCATCAGATTGAGGGCGATGCCGCTGAATTGGCCCGATGCGCCACCCTGCAGGAACATCACCTTGTAGTTGTCGGGAATGTTTCTGAGGGGATGACAGCGGCTCATTTTTGACATTTACTTTTTTTTTTTTTTTTTTATTAGAATGCATTTTAATTGACGTTGAAGTAAAATGGGACCAGACTTCTACTTACAGCAACTCTCTAAGGAGACTCTCTGCTTTATTTATGATTTGGGTGAATTCTGCCGATCGGTGGCTCATTTCTGAGGGAACAAAAGTTACTTTATTGGAAATGAATTCATCAACATCCCATCTTTGATGTGATCTGAATTCATCATAACCTAAAAGCATTATAAAGGTCAGACTTTCTCGTTAGGGTTTTCATAGAAAAGGGTGCACTTCTTACCAAGAACACTGATCCCAAGGCCACTGTAATCGAGGAGCTCCTGCTGGGCTTGAAGCAGCACCTGCAGCATAATAAAGACAATTTAAAAAATGCTATTGATTTGCGAGAACACTGCAATGAACAAAATAAACATTCAACCATGACTGCAGAAAAGAACCTGAAAACTACATATTTTTCCATTTAAAAACCAAATCCCAAAAGATTCTAAAAACAGCTGAGTGCTTCAGCGGGTTAAATTCTCTTGGCAAAATTCAAGCTAAATATTTGACACGTTTCAGAAAACGAGTCATGCGTGCCAAGTGGTGAAAAAGTGAATGTTCGGTTGGCTGGCAGAAAACAGATCGCACGCAGTTTTCACATGAACGACAATGAGAAGGGGAAGGGGAAGGGGAAGGGGAAGGGGAAGGGGAAGGGGAAGGGGGAAGGGGAAGGGGAAGGGGAAGGGGAAGGGGAAGGAGAAGGGGAAGGAGAAGGAGAAGGAGAAGGAGAAGGAGAAGGAGAAGGAGAAGGAGAAGGGGAGGAAAGCTGATGCAACTCAACTGCCGCTTTTCATCTTGTTGCTGAGCGATGCTAAAGTGGGCCGGCCGGCCGGCCATGCTGATTTACACTGATCTCGCCTATCGTTCTAAGTGGGCTTTGTCCTCTGTTTTAACACTTGTTTTTCTCACGACTGTATCGTTTTACAACAATGAACAGTCCTCGAAATGCGCTCATACAGCAAAAGTGGAATTTTGATTGCACTTTCGAATGGAGACTTGACGTCGCTCGCAAAAAAAGCTCAAACTTACCGGCGCCGGGAGTTTAGCTGGACCGGCTCCGAAGTTGATGGTTTTCTGGTTGACCTGAGGCTCCATGGTGCTCGAAAAGGCGACCAAAAAAGAAATAGGGGGTAGAATGAGAGCGAAAGTGGTCGCGACGTGGATGCCTCGCACTGCTTGCTGCTCTCCTCTTTCACCACTCAACCGAAGTGACGTCGCGAAGGAAGGCTGCGGCTGCTGTGTTCATGGGGGCTCGGACAGGCCAAATTTTCCTTGTGGTGCGTTTAAGGGGCATCAGTTACTCGCAACCTCCCAATTCGCGACACGGCTTGTATGAAAACCTTTTGCGTGATCGATCACTCTATTGTTTTTTTAGTTTTGTGTTTCGCTGTCATTAGAAAGCAAAGTAAAACAGATTTTCTTATCTAACTAACATGATACGCTTTCATGTGACGCATACACAACATTTTTACATCACTTTATTGAGCACTTCTGTGGTTCTTAGTTTATTCACACTCTATATTTACACACGATAAATATTCTTTGTCCATTTCAAAAGACGATACAAACTGATAAAGCCATTTTCAAGATGCTACATCTTGAATTTATGAGAAAAAGTACAAGAATGTGTGCGTATCACTAAAACAGTAGACTGCCACTACAATGAATAAACATTCTCTTGCAAAGTAGGCGATAAGGAGGCTCCCTTGAAAAAACGACAGAAGTAGGACAAAATCAAACCAAAGGTGGCGGGTGGTAAATTGTGATCGGGTGCATTCGGTTGTAGGTTTGCAAGCATGTGTGCGGAGTCTGCAGTGGTCAGAAGACTGGCTCTCCATGGTCCACGCGGAGTGGTCTTTTGTTTGTTGGCTTTGGACGGGACGAGGTTTGGGAAGGTGAGCCATGCTCAGATGTTGAAGCTCTCTCCGCAGCCACACGTGCCCTTGATGTTGGGATTGTTGAAAATAAATTCGCTGGACAGCTTCGACTCCACAAAGTCCATCTCGGTCCCCAGCAGAGTCAGCTGGGCTTTCTTGGCGATGAACACCCTCACGCCTGCCACGGTGCACATGGAAGGGGGGGGGGGAATAAAGTTAAATCGATCACAAATACCGGCGCCAAAGAGCGAACATTGGCTAGCAAAGAGGAAAATCACAGATACTGCAACCAATGCAAGAAAATGTTAGGTAGAACTGACAAAAAAAAACAGGATAGCTCACCATCCTGCTGCACCTCCTCATCACAATTTTCCTTCTGCTTAGTGTATTCCAGCGTGTACGTCAGCCCGTTGCACCCACGCGTTCTCACGCCAACTTTCAAACCAATCTGGAAGAAACAAAACACTTAGAGTAGCTTTCACTTGCTTTTTGGGCCGGACAGTACCAATATATGATGATAGGCATTACTCACATATTCTGGCTTGTCCTGCAACAAGCATCGAATCTTGTTCACAGCGGAAGGCGTCTAGAAAAAGAACATTGCATCAAGAAGCGCAATAAACGACGCCTTCTGACAACCCCAAAAATAAGAATAATCTTTGACGAGAACATAACTATAGTCCAAGTGCAATGCTTGCAAATAACTTATGACAACAGTGAGGGTTTGACAGGACAATTTAAGTATTGAGGATTCGTTAGCTAAGCAGTTGGACAACTCAACTGCGAATGACGTTACAAAACAAATAGCATGAGCGGCTAATAGCATAGTTGACGAGTTTTCAGCCGGGAAAAGCGTTCAATACATTTACAGGCTCAGTGAGGTCATTAAAAACAAGAACGACATTTAGAACTCGTCGTTATTTCGTCATACATTACATTACGTCACACTCTCCTGCTAGTTTAGCTTAGCTACGTAGGAGTGATACACAAAAGAGTTTCTTCTCGTTACATACTCGTCCCCATACTTTTAATAGCAAAGGTTTATGGACTTACTAAAGTGAGAGCAGCTCTAGTGGGAAGGATCCTTCTTTTACTGACCGCTCGGACGGTCGCTCGTACCACGGAGGCAGACATGTTGATCAAGCGAATAGCACAACAATGGACTGCGCATGCGTGTAATATATGACGGGCTCCTTCGAGGACCATGACCGTGACTCAATGACGCATATGTTGATTTAATTTAAAAACTGCGCATATGACGTTTCGTATTCCTTCAACTCATCTTGCATGTCTGTTTTTTTTTTAATTAACCGCTCTCTGTAATTGTTATTATTCCACTGTGTAACATCATAAAAGCCATCTCAACGTTGCTCGGTGAAGTCACGTTACATGAACTTGTCCAATTGCCATTCGGCAATTCAAAGCGACGTTTTAGTTGACGTTCTCCAAAAAGTGTAAACTATAATAGTCTAGATATTAACCTGATTGATTTAGTATAAAGGCTAGGAAGAGAAAACAATCAGCCTGCCTTTTTGTCAACCCCACAAATGTTAGATAAATCAACAATTTCCGCACACCAAAAACTCAACACAAACTATAATTAAATAACGGAGTTCAGATTCTCGGATACAAGCGGCCGAAATGAGTTTTCTCCGCAGGATGTCCGGGCTCTCCCTTAGAGATAGGGTGAGAAGCTCGGTCATCCGGGAGAGACTCGGAGTAGAGTCGCTACTCCTCCACGTTGAGAGGAGCCAGATGAGGTGGCTCGGGCATCTTATCAGGATGCCTCCTGGACGCCTCCCTGGGGAGGTGTTCCGGGCATGTCCCACCGGTAGGAGACCCCGGGGACGACCCAGGACGCGCTGGAGAGACTATGTCTCTCAGCTGGCCTGGGAACGCCTTGGGATCCCCCGGGATGAGCTGGATGAAGTGGCTGGGGAGAGGGAAGTCTGGGAGTCCCTCCTGAAGCTGTTGCCCCCGCGACCCGACCCCGGATAAGCGGAAGAAGATGGATGGATGGATGGAGTTCAGATTCGATTTAAATTCGAACAACGTACTACTTTCTAATGTGGGTGATTACGCGTGCGTATTTGCGTCGTAAAGCGATTACGGTAGGTTGCCAATTTGGATGCCTTTCAGTATTTCGTCGTGTCATAAAATGCCAAGATAATAAAGGCCGAAAAGCCGTAACACTTGGCGTTTATAAGCGTAGATATCGCTACGTACTTTGTCATCGCTGCTCGCTTAATGAACCAAATGTTAACTATCATCGGTGGCTTTCTTTTTTTCATGAAACCTGGCAACCCCGCTCGTTCGGTTCAGCTTCGCGGCTCGCTAGCTAAACCAGTTAAACATCCGAGTCACATTCTAGCGTCGACGAAAAGCCGAGTGTACGCAAAGAGCTTGCCACTATTATGTCTGTAAGTCAAACTACAAAATGCTATTTGCGATATACATTGACACAACATCATTGTAATGACTGTAGCGTCGCCTTTACGATGTTATTTAGACGTAATGGTTCTTAAAAATGGCGAATAATGAATTACTTTGGCCGTAGAGGCCTAGTTAGCTAAGCTGCTAGGTGGTAATGATGGCCAAGCATGTTTTTTAATGACCTTATTCAAGTTCAACTATTTCTTTTGTAGTTCGGTCAATATGCTATTTGTTATTGAAAAGAAAAAATCATAGGCACACTACTGTAGTTGCAATCGGGTATTTCGGTAAATGGGAAATTGGGCGTTCATTTGAATGTACAAGTCTGCACAATAACTTGTCACCGTGGCCCAGTGAGCCTCGCTGAAATGCCACTAATGTTTATTTGTTTTAATTGAATTTCAGGCTAGTGGCGACTTTGTGGACAATACAAGAGCCAACTCACCGGTTCATCACAGCAAAAGGAAGAACATGGAATCCTCCAGATCGCCCAGAAGCTCCAAACAGCACCATTCACGCTCAAGGTCTCGATCCAGGGACAGAAAACGTGAGTAAATGCACCTGTGCACTTTGCAAAAATCCGCTGTAAAACAAACAAACGAACAAACAAACAAGAGAGAGCAAAACCAATGAGTCATTTGCTCCACTTTTGTCATATTCCAGGGAACAGGAAACACAGGCGGAGTCGCAGCAGGAGCACAGAGGTAAATAAACACTCGCTTCATTCCTTTCAATCTAAAGCACATTTTCACGTGTCTCTTTGAAGCGCGTCGGTCGGTCGGTCGTTAGTACTTGATAATTCGGTGGCCACGGTGAGTATTTCATCAGTGGTCCCCAACCATGGACTGCATATATTGCAATATTTTCCACTCTATTCGTATTGGTGTCATATTCAGTTCATTTGGAAATAATTTGCAGCATTTTGTCAAGGCTTTACGGTGGCTGGCTATGGAAGGTTAAAAGCAAAGGTTGGGGACCCCTGAGTGGGACGGACAAAATTAAGTCAGAAAGGAAAAGATGAGCGTGGGTTTGACATTTCATCCTCGGATAGGTGTTAATTGCAACCATATTCTGTAGTGATGAGCTAAATCTTTTAGTTTTACTTTTGTTAAAATTGTGTGCGGAGACCACATGATAACATTTCTACGATAAATCACACTCAGCGTGCTAAAGCATGAAGAAACTGAACAGAGGAGGCTGCTGACATAGCAAAATAATATGTCTACTCCGGGGACAGGTAACTATTTGCTATTCAAACACATACATGTCTTTCTCACCTGTCATATGAATTTATAAGTCTAGTTGACCTTTCTCTGCTTATGTGTAATAAAGTGCCGTCTTCAAATGGCCACTGTTGCATAGTGTCATACAAAAAAATAAAAGTCCATGATTGTGAGGCGGATACTATGAATAAGAAATGCTTACTGAAGCTTTCAAATATCCTTAAAGAGTCAGCTCCAATGATTTTGTCATAATGTCTCAATGTACAAGCAATTGATGTCCTTGCAAGCCATGGTACTAACTCTTTTTGTTGCACTATTTTCCTGAAAGAGACCCACTTCTTCTTGAAACAGGCACGAAAGAGAGAGCCGGAGAAGCCGTCCAAATCGCACAAGCAAGCGGACGAGCACCACGAGAGGCTCTCTGCCGAGGACGGCGACAAGAGGTCGCGGCGCAAAGACAAGAGGTCCTCCAGGGGTCGCAGCTCGTCCCGGTCGCATTCGCGAGAGAGGTAAGCCTGGCCAGTGCTTGTTGGCTTAAAACGCAGCCGTTGCGCGACTTTGCTCACTACGCTAGTAATTTCATCACGGCAAGTGTGTTCCCCCCCGTCCCCATCAGGCGGCACCACAGCAGGAGCAGGGACAGGCGGCGCTCGTCACGATCGCACAGCCGCGACAGGAAGAGGAGGCCTCGCTCGCGGTCGCGCTCCAGGTCCAAACACCGTAACCGTAGCGGGAGCCGCAGCAGGAGCAGGTGCGAAGCAGATGACCATTTCTGCAAACGTGTACGTCATGACCCGATGGATAATTGTGCTCACGCCAGGGAGCAAAGGAAAAAGAGCGAAAAGGTGCGCAAGAGGAGTCGAAGCGGCTCCGCTAATCCGCCCATCTTCCGGGGCCGCAACACAGCCATGGACGCGCAAGAGGCCCTAGCCAGAAGGTACTTTAAGTGCGCTGCTGTCCCTGGAAGCAAGCCGCACCCGGTAAAACGTGGCTCTGGAGAGTACCACGGCTGAGCCTCGCTTCAAAACAGGCGTCCAATCCAAGCCCATCCTCATCCTCAGTTGGAAATGTCATCCAAGTAAGCTTGCTTGCTATGCCTTTTACAGGTTAGAGCGAGCCAAGAAGCTCCAGGAGCAGAAGGAGTTGTCAGAAAAACATCAGCAGGAGGTGATCGGAGGTGAGGCTTCGGCTGCTTGCAGCGCTGCTGCTGCTGCTGCTGCTGCTGCTGCTGCTGCTGCTGCTGCTGCTGCTGCTGCTTTTCTTTGCGCTAAAGGCCTTGATTTGTTCCCAGCAACCTCTCCGGTGGCCATCGCAGCCACCCCGACGACGACTGTCTCGGCCGTGGCCGCCGCGTCCAACCACGCCCTCAACGTGGCCGCCCTGCTGGCGTCAGGCACCCAGGTGACGCCGCAGATCGCCATGGCGGCGCAGATGGCGGCGCTGCAGGCGAGGGCGCTGGCAGAGACGGGCGTTGCCGTGCCCAGCTACTACAACCCGTCCGCGGTCAACCCTTGCAAGTTTGCTGACCAGGAGAAGAAGCGCAAGAAGCTGTGGCAGGGAAAGAAGGACGGGGTAAAATCTTCCTCTTTCTTGACATCAATGAACATGAAGCGACACCGTGATGTTTCGGTGGGCTTTTTTTTTTTTTCCTCTCTTTCCCCATTGACGTCTTTTGATATTTTCCAGGACAAGTCCCAGACGGCCGAGTTGTGGGAGAATCTCAATTTTGGCAACAAGGACCAAAATGTCAAATTTCGTAAACTAATGGGCATTAAGGTGAGTAGCTCCCGCTCCTATTTCCACCTTGTCGACATCATGCCATTCCCACCGTTGGTTCCGCCAGGCTGACGAGGAGGGTGAAGCGTCCAGACCACTCAACGACGAAGGGCTGAAGACCCTCCAGAAGCAGGAGGAGGTGTTCCGCAATCTGGACGTGCAGTACGAGATGGCACGATCGCAGACGCACACCCAACGCGGCATGGGCCTCGGCTTCTCCTCCGCATTTTCTCGTGGAATGGATTCTTTCTAGGGGTCTGTGTGGGACTTTGTAATTTATTCCTCCAGGATGGTGTCAATAAGAAGTCCTCCTACATGGCTCAAAATGGACAACGCTGTGGTAGTATTGTTTTTTTTTTTTTTTTTTTACACATGGAAATTAAAACTTCAGTAATCCTCAAAAAGTTTGGAATATTGGCCTTTTAGGTAAACCTTGAATGCACTGCAACCTGGTTGGCAAATAGAGACTTTTTCAAAGAGTTACCGAAAGGCACAGAAGTCCTTGGGAATTTTGAGTTGATTTCTGATTTCAAACATGTTGTGAATTGATCCAACATGCGGCGGGCAAAAGAGCGGAAATACTGACATGTTGGACGGGAATGCTGAAGTCTCCAGAGGGTCAAATTAAGTTTACTTGAAAAGATTTGTTCCGAAAGCCCAAAAGTGTTTGGAGCGGGGGGGGGGGGGGGGGGGGAGAGCCCCTTCAAACATTTCAACCCACAAATACTAATTATATCGAATTTGTTTGCATGTAGCATTTTAGTTGATTGAAGTTGGACCCTAATGGGAAAAAACTGCTCCATTCTTTGCAAGAGTGCCACACGCAAACACAAAAGGCGATTTCAAACCTAAATAAATGACTGTTGGAAGGCTATATTTGACTCTTTGATTTGTGAGTGGGCTGTTATTGTAAGTTCTAGCAGCTTTTTTATTGATATTGTTTTGTGCTTTTCATTTTATGAGCAAACTCGGGATCTGCTCCAATGAGGTTACAAATCGGTTCACATACATTGTTGGGTAAACACTAACGATATGTACGTGGAATGAGTCAAAGAAATTCTTGCCAACATAACAGCTTCTAACTGTAGTACATTTGGGATGACGAGAGTCCCTCCTTGTGCAACCTGCAAAAATGGTTCAAATTGGCAAAAAAGTGCTGCTTTTTTTTTTTTTTAAATAAATGTTTAAATTTCCTTCTATCCCTTTTCAATCCAATGAGACCATCTACTTGCAAATGAGAGTGGAGTAGAGCACATGTGCAACGCCAGTGATGAGGTTGTGGTTGGCAAACTCCAAGATGAGGAGCAGGATGGGATACTCACTTCGCCTTTTGGCCGAGTCCTCCTCCTGACTCAGCCCCATCCAATTCAGCAGCAGCGTCCTCATGGCGTCGGGGAACAGCTGCACGGCCAGCTCCTCGGCAGGCGGCAGCTCCCCGATCCTTTGGATGTGGCGCTCCTTGAAGGCCTCGACCCGCTGGCTTATGTCAGCGTGGGCGGCGGCGAAGCGGCGCCCCAGCCAGTCTGCCAGCGCCACCTCGGCCGCATCTCGCCCCTCCACCGTCTCGTCCAGGCAGCGCTCGGCGTGCTCCAGGAGGAACAGGGCCAGTTCCAGGTTATGCTCGGTGAACTTTTTGGCTGCCACTTTGTCACTCAGACTCTGGAGCTGATTCCCAAATTGAGATGTGCTATGAGAGCTCTGCTGCATGGAGTAAGCGTGATCCGTTGCAACGTCTCGACTCGTGTTGTCCGGCTGCTTGGGTGATTGGGTATCTGGCACTTCGCTCCCGCTGTCCAATGGGTCGAGCTGCGCACACAGGCTGTAACTGGTCTTCAGCAGGCTGTCGCTCATCTGAGATTTCCACGCATCCTGCAACAGGGGGTAACCAAAGGGTCTCAGTGTTTGTCATTTTGCGGAACAATAGTCTCATCCTACCTGGAAGTTTTCCATGACCAGCAGCTGCTCCTGCTTGGCATACATCTCAAAGGCAATGCGGAAAAGCCCGTGAATGGTGTAGAACCACAAGCCCTTGCTGGACGCAGCCACCTTCAACCCGCGCAACCTGAAGGCTGACAAAAATCAAAAAGCACACTGCTGTCACCAAAACCACTTGGGTTGCTTGCTTGCTTGCTTTCTTGTCGTGTTTACCAGAAGAGAAGTGAATTTTGGTGGCCAGGCCTTTTCTGGCAAACTTAGCGTGATGCCTGGGATGGTTCTCGGAACGGACATCCGTTTTGGCTAAGAGGTCGGCACCGAGAAAAAGAGGTACCGACTCCTGAAGAAATAAAAGGTTGAACACTTTTTAGACTTTGACACCAAATCTGAGATGCGCACTTTAAATGGGCCATTCAGCCGTGGTGATCGTCCAGTAGTGATTAAAAGGCACTACTAGACTCTTAGCAAATATGGATATGGCTAGTCCACGTAGGTACGTACCTTTCGGTGACAGTCTGTAAGTGTGAAAGCCGATTCGTTTGCCAAGTAAATATAACGAATTTTCCTCGAGCCTACGTCCCAATGCGGTAATGACAAGTAGCGAAGGTTCGACATTGCCCCCGCACAATACTAGCGGATTAGTTGGACATAAAGGGGGAACTTGAGTTCCACTCCCTCGCTAGGTAAACACGGCACGCTTGCTAGCATCTCCTAAGTACGGTGGCCGAGAAAGAGCTAACGCGCTCCTGCGTGAAAGCACGATCTTCCTGGGTTGTTTATGGGTCTCGGAGTATTTGGATTCAATTGCGTCGGCTGATTCTTGGATGCTGCGGTTTGAATAGTATCCCCCCGCCCCCATTCCTCTAGTCTCGACTCATTTGCACACTCAGCTTTTCTATGAGGGCGGTCCAGTCCAGTCCAGTCCAATCCAATCCGATCCAATCCAACTTCTAGCAAGAATCCAGCAAAGAATGACAGTGTGACAAAAGGGTGGCATTAGGCGTCCTGTAAATTAACCGTTTTTCAAGGTTTTTTTCTTCCTAAAAAAACCATTGTAAAAAGCTGTCCCAGTACAAAATGTTACCTTCACGCACAAGCAATAATATTATCTTTATAAGCAGCCCCAACATTTACATACATCACAGCAGTGATTACAACCAGGAAAAGAAAGCAAACATTGGGTACAGTGCATGAAGCCATTTATGTACGAACAATAAATTACCAAAGGGGAATAGGATTAGAAGAATTTTGGCACTTCACTCTTCCAACAGCGTGCCTAGGTAGCCCTTTCAACAAACTATGCGCTACAGTACAATACTTTCTTTCTCTAATAAATATGATTTCAAATCACATGGCGATATAATGTACGCATATGCCGGAGAAGAGCAATTCATGCTGTGCATAGCTTGCGAAGGCCTAAGTTAGCCTTCCCCCATATATTGGACCCTATTTGAAGTGTTAACGGGGAAAAAACACCATTGTTTGACAAGCAAGCAATAAAATACGAATTCAATCTAATTTACAAAACCAAAATATCATTACAGCGAGTACCAAAGTAAAAGGCACGACGGTTTGATTAAGCAGAAGAAGGCACATGGAGTACGTGTTTATATGCTGCTGATCTCTCATTTGATTCTTCACAATTTGCCATGGCTATTTCCATCCATCACAGTCCATCCAGTTTTATGTCCTGCTTCAAACATCAAAGGTAAACAATGTTCTCCTCGCTTGCGTCCTCCCTAAGATGTCCTTCCAGAGAGAGGTAGGACTGCTGGGGGAGGAGCGGCGTGAGGGAAGGAGAAGAGGAGGAGTAAGCGTCTTGGGAAAGTTCTTGGCCGGGCATCTCTGGCCTCCAGGCCCTCGGGGAACGGCCCTCCGACTGCGGACTCAAGTCTGAGGAGAGATGGGAGTCAGTCTTTGGAGGGTTTTGAGCATCCAAAGAGATAAGACAAAAAACACCTTTTTGTTTTCGAATGAGATCATATTATAAATGATGCTCTCATGACATATGAAGCTGTATTATTTCCATTCCAAATGATATTGCACGACATACATTTGCCGACGCTCTGCGGCTGCGCTGTGCCTCTGTCGGCGAAGGGATTGGCCGAGGTGTCGAGAGGCTGGTCGCGCCCGTGATTCTTCTCGCCCAAGGTGAGAGCATCCTGAGAGTGTTTTCTGTGCGTTTGGCTCAGCAGGGTGTTGAGGCTGTTGTAGAGGCTGGCGCTAAGGCTGAGGTCAGCACCGCCAAAGGTGGAGCTTTGCCGGGGGCCGGAGAGCAGATGCTGCTGCTGCTGCTTCTTCTGAAGAGAGGCGAGCAGAGCTGCGTCCTTCTCGTACGTCCAGCAGCTGCCGTCAAGGCTGCCTGAGCGACTGTGAATTGGCACCTGGGAGGGATGTTTCAAAGACAGGAGGTCAGATGATGGAGTATGCTGGGAACACCACTCGATTTTCCAGCTAACATTTAGCAATTTTATCAGTAAGTTCATATTAAAAGAGCCGTCCGTCCGTCCGTCCGTCCGTCCGTCCCATGTCCCCATACCTCGTATTCATCGAGAGGTATGGTCACGGGCAGACTGCTCTGCCGGTTGTGTCTCCAACTCTGGAGGAGACACTGCTGGGCTCGGAGCTTCTCCTTTTCCCTGTCAACACTCTCCTGGCCGTCCCGCAGTCTGTCCAGACTGTGTCGATATTCCATCAGCTGAGTTTCCAGCTCCTGGCGCTCACATCGCAGCCGTTGGGCCTCCAGGATGCAATGGCGCTCACGCTGCTCCAGTGCGCCTTCCTGCTCAGTCTGGACGCAATTTACGCAACATCACACGGACATCACCGCGGTGAGCATCGTGGTGGGGGACCTACCTGTCGTTTGTCTCTAGCCACACACTTCTTGTCCCAGCGCTGCTGCTCTAGTTTCAATTTCACATGAAGTTTGTGCACCTCGTCCACTTCTTCCTTCTTCCTCTCTGTCGCCTTCTTCTCGACATCCTCTTTCCTCTTCTCAACGGCCGTCTCCTGCAACGCAGCGCATCTCCTGTTAAGTGTTCACCACCAGGCGATGTGAAGGAACTCATACCAAGGTGTTTTGGAGCGAGGCAAGGCTCTTGAGCTGAGATTGGTCTCCTTCCTGAAGGAGAATTTTTTGGATCTCCAGGCAGCTGTCCTGGAGAGTCACCGCAGCCTGCGAATGGCAAATACTCACTTGATGTAGAGCGACTGACTGCTTTCAGAAATACCAATTTGACGTTTCAAGCCGCTTCGACGCTCCTCGTGTTGATTTCTTCGAGCGAGGTTGGCCGTTTGTGCGTCTTTACTTACCTGCAGACTATAAAGAAGCTGAGTCAGACTCTGCACACTCTCAGCCACCTACAGAAGGAGGAGCCTATGTTAGGGTACAAGAAAATCTTTTCCAACTCCAATTGGGAAGTACATATACTAATCGGCAAACCTTGAAGAGTGTTTCTTCGGTGTGACTCTGCTTTGGCTCCTCGCTCCACGAGATTCCATCCGTCCCTTCGCTGTCCGACCCGAGAGAAGTGGAGCTCATACTAAGCGTGCTCAGGTAATCGGCTGCGAAAACAAACGAGGCAACAGTGACTTACTACATTCCAGGCGTCCGTCACGCACGCAGTGGCTGGCCAAGCTGCCTTACGTTCTGAGGGCGACTCTTGGATGCTGCTGCCGTGGCTGTTGTAGTTGGGGCACTCGCAGCCACGGACGGGAGAATTGTCACGTTCTCCGTCGTGAACCTGAAGAATGCGGATCAGGTTTTCCGCTACGCAGGAAGCGAGAGTTATTCAGGTTGACTTTGCGTCAGTCAGGCAGGCAGGCAGGCTCCCCCCGATGAAAATGCATTTGATAGTAAATGACTTCAATTTAGCCTTTGTAAGCAGTTGTGCCTGTCACCTTCTCTGAGTGCGGCTGCGAGCAGTGTGGAGGCCGGTCTTGGGGACTCGCTGTCAAGTTCTGCTTGTACCAGCAGGTGGCGATGTGGAATGGCTTCTGGAGAGCGCAGCGTTAACTCTGTGAGCTCAGCATATAACTGTAACTTCTCCTCCAAGCTGGTGCAGATACGCTGGTCCTGAATGAACAATGTCTCTACGAAAAGACAAAAACGCGGATTCAAATGAATTCAGCAGCCCCTATTAGGTTCTTCTCAACTATTACCTTGGAACTTTGAGATTTTCTGAACTTTAACTTCGGCCGCTCGCTTGGCCTCTTCTGTTTCGGTGCTACGCTGCTGCTGCTGCTGCTGCTGCTGCTCCTCCTCCTCCTCCTCCTCCTCTTCCTCTGGACAGCTGCCATGAAGGTTAAGTAGGTTAGATAATGATAATGACACACAAGCACGCACGCACGCACACGCACACACACACACACACACACACACACACACACGTGGTTGAAAACAAACCTCTCTACAGCTTGTCTGATGTGTCTCATCCAAGCATTTCTCTCCTCTCTGGTGCTGGTGTGAACTTCATACATCTCCGGACCGGCTGAGGAAGCAGAGATGAGAAACATCCCGCGCTCCTCATTGGCTACTTCTCTCACGATGAGCTTTTGCAGCGGGATCACGGGAGGCTTCTGGTCCACGGCCGCAAATACAAAGCGTTGATCTTTCTCTTGCAGGATCACCACCACATCTGTAAGCAGGAGTGCCAAGGTATCTAGGGTGGGGGTGGGGTGGGGAATACGTTTTGATGAGTTGGCAAGTACATGAAAGCAATCCAGTGGTGCAAACCTTTTAGGCGGCCCGTGGCAGTCTTCCAGTAAAGCAATCCCTTGTGTCGTAGATGTCGGTGTTTGCTGTGCAGGTCCTGCTTGCGAATCACCTTGCCGCTCTTCAGTTTGGCAAAGCTCTTGTTCTCCAGACGGGCGAGCACTTCCCGCAGCTCCTGAGATCGCTCGTACTCACTCACGGTCAGGTCCACGGCGCCGATGATGTCACGAATGCCAGCCAGAGCGCTCGATAGGTCTGTGTGTTCTTGACTGCCTTCTGTCGGGGGTGAGGTCATTGATCCAGGTCAAGGTTAATTCGGACATTTTTAAAAAGTCATTTCAAGTCCGATATTGAAGATTTTATGATGATCAATTACACAAATCAACTCGGGTCATTTGTTTGCCTTGCCTTGAGTGTAATGTAAAATCCTCTCCAACAAAACCGGGTACTTGGTGATGCGCTGGGTGACTAAAAGGATGAACTCTGGAATCTCTCTTCTCCTGACCAGCAAGTTATTGCTCTGTTGCTGCGAGCACAAAAAGGATTGAACAACGCGCCGATGTTGCGAGCGCTCAAGCCATGTCCTGAAAGGCAGGCCTACTTTGACAAAGATCTGGAGTTTTTTGTTATGCTGCTGAAGCTCCTTGAAGACACTGACAGCTTCCAAGTGGTGACTGCAGAAATCTCCGTACACCCGCTTCATGGTCTCAGCGTTTCCATCGGAGAACTGAAAAGGTCATCTGGAAGTCTCACCATCTCTTGGCAACGGCCGAGGATAATTCATCAGCACCAACCTGTTGAAGAAGGACGTCTCCAATCTGGCTGATGAGGTAATTTCTCGGGTTGTCGGCTTGGCTTGCCGCTTGTCTGCGCTCCTGCAGGGATCCAAAAAGGTTCCTGTGGAAGAGCAGCAAGGAATCCAAGCAGGGGAAAATGCGGGCCACGCAATCCCAGCCTAGCTGCAGCTCCTCCAGCATGCCTCGTCTGAACACTTCGGACATGACCGTCAGAGTCTGGATGTGGTGCAGCTCCGTCTGCATCAGTTCTACAAAGTGGATCGATGATGATGACGAGGGGAGGGGAGGGGAGGGCAGGGCAGGGCAGGGCAGGGCAGGGCAAGGCAAGGCCATTAAAACCAGCAGCAGATTGAATGGGAGTGAAGGCCAGCGGCCGGCCTCACCGTAAATGACATCCTGCCGTTTGACGGCACGTCTGTCGTGTTGCCTGCAGAAATCCGGACTGACCGCGAGACTCCACGACTCGACGTCGAGCCCCAGCAGGTCGGCCGACAGATCGCTTAGTAGCGGGGCAACGACATCATCTACGCGACAAATGGTTTCGAATGAACGCTCATTTTATAAACCACTTCCCGTTGAGTCTCACAGACCCTGCGAGACGACCGAAGGAAGACTGGCCGGAAGTGGAGCGCCCTCGTCCGGCTGTGAGCCATACGACGGAGGAACGGAATCCACCTCCATTGCTGCCGTATCACTCGGCCGCCTGGAAGCGGAAAAGGCAACGGAGAACCTCCGCTTAGCTTTGTCCGCTCCCTCGCAAACAGAAACGAATGGCAAAATGCTGAAATCATGATGACGTTCAGCCTACCTGCTCTCCAAGGAGGCGGAGAGGCTTTTGGAAAGAGGCTTGAGCGTTTCTGACTTTTCTTTGGTCGTTGGTGTAAGTGAGAGGGATGAGGGCACTGATGAGGAGGCCACTGGAGAGGTGGAAACCAAGTCTTTGGCAGAAGCTGAAGGCGACAAGAGAAATTTGCACAGTAGGTCAATGTTGAAATTAAAGTCCCCTGTGAGAAGGAAATAAATGTCAACTAAAGAGCATTGTTAGACAATGTATGAAGATGTCCACACTCAACCTCTGGCTCACACACACACACACATAGAGTCAATAGAATCCAGGCTGGATCCCCCACTGAGGCAGATTACAATTTAACCTTCTTTTTTTTTTTTTTTTTCCCTTCCTCTTCCTTAAATGGAGTCATATGGGTGAGAGTCAATGATTTGCTTTCCACAACAGGAAAACAAAGGAGGAGGAGCGGTCAAAATGAAAAGAAGACCAAAGAAGTCATTTCAGACTCACTCACTCTGTGGGAGAGACAAGTTCTTGCTTTTCATCAACGATACATTCTTCTCCTGCAGCTTCTGAGGAAACATGACACGTTCGCTTCAGTTGATGAGCAACATATTTGTACAGGTAGTGCCTTTCAAATCAAACACATGACGCAACCCACAGGGTCCACTCTTATTATTTTTGGCTCTTGAGAACATCGCATCATTCCAGGAATTCTTTTTGTCACCAAGTGTTGGGATTTCTTCTTCCAGGCTTTCCAACTGCCTCATTTCTTTTTATTTTGCGTTCAGCCTCGGACAGGCCATGGCAGTGGAGTGAGAGAAGAGGAGGCAAGAGAAGAAGAAGGAGAACCCAAATACCAAGTGCATTTGAAAGAACAAACTGAAATGCTGAATTCTTTTTGGAGAGTGGGTGCTGGTTACCTTTCCGCATTGTGCAACAGAGTCTCGGCAGTTCTTGTGGACGTTCACTAAACAGTCTAGTGAGGACAAAAAAAAGGAAAAAGAATTCAACCTTTCATAAACAAAACAAGCAGTGTCCAGATGGCCGTCCAAAGTGCCCATCTTTGTTGACTTTGCCGACGTCATCGGAGGCAGCACGTGCAGAGGATATTGACACAAAGCCACCACAAGACATTTCAGCGGCAGCAACAACAACAACACGGCTGCGGAGGACTGGACTTACTGGAGCACTGCAGCGCGTCCTTCCCACAAATGGACTTATCGCAGGCCACACAGACAGCAGGAGCAGATGGAGACGCGGGCGCAAACTGATGTCCGTTGACGCCTCTGTTCTTGTCCTTGCCATCCTTCACCTCTTTCCCTTTCACCTGAAAAGAAAGCTTATGAAGATTTCGCCCGCCCACTCGAGTGTGCTAACTTTGTTCCGGTCAAAGGGTAGCGCAGTCGTCGGTCGCGCTTTGTTTGTCGTTCCTAATGTTTATTTTCAAACTCTCAAAGTTGACGAGGAAGACTCCCGAGTTCGTGTTTGGTGCGCTCAAACACGTGCGCGGCGATACTACGGCGTGTGTTTTGGTTCCTTATGATGGTTTAACGTTATGTAAGAGGATCTGTTGCTAAGACCTGAGGGAGTTTTTCCTTTCTCCCTGGCCAAATAAAGCCACCCTGGACGGAACTCTGAGCCGGCCGGCCGGCTGAGCCATCTGAACTTCCAGCTTCACTTCAACTCTACTTTTCAGGGCGTCTCACCTTGGTTTTGCCACGAGTGCTGGACATCCTGCTCTTGAGGAAACTGAAGGTCCGGCTCACTTTGTATTTCTCTGACTCCACCTTGGACGGAACGATGTACTTGTCCCACTCCTCGTCCTCCATCCTGTTGCAGTGTAAACGTTTGCGTTAGTGCTCCTTCTTCACCTCGGTGGCACTTTGGAAGCAAAAGCCATGAGATTAGTCTTTTGAAGAACCTGGAATTCTAGCATCATGCTGACATGAAAGAATGTCCAGACGCTCTTGCACTGCTCTACTCTACTCTACAGACTATGACTCTTGACAACATGCTTGAGTGTCACTCTAGTGGATGCTATTCATAGCATGACCTTGGAGAGATGCAATTAATAACATGTCAACACTTGACTTGACTCGATAAAACGGCAGAGCATAAAGTAGAAAATGACATGCAGCGTGATGTCCAAATTGGAAGTCAGGGTCCAATCCGGAGCTTGCATGTGCACAACGGATGCAGTTAATGATGCGGTTAACGGAACGGAACGGCTCGCGCATGCACTTTGAACACATACTCTTTAAGAAACTCGGAGAGGGTGAGGTGTTGGAGTGATGCGCCGCTCTCCTCCTCTGCTGACTGGGCCCGCTTACGGAAACCCAAAACCCTGCGTGATGGATATAGCACACCTTTTTTTTTTTTTTTTAAGAGGGGTCCATTCAATATGTTATAATAAATACATAAATTAAAGACCTAAAAATTCAAATGAAATATTCATAAAGCAATATTTCATATGTCAATAATATGTCTATCGATTGAGGTTCTAAAAATTAGGCAACGTTATTTCTTACTACGGACTAGATTTGCATTTTCTTAAGGGAAACAAGGATGGTGACTTTCTTCCATCTGAGGAAGCGCATTTAAACGACAGCATGATTGATGAAACTGCCAACGTAACACGATTATCCAAAATGTTTCCTCAATTAGCAATGCATGGTGATTAGTGAGCAAAATGCATTAGGACATTATAGCCTGTGACAAAAAACGACGACAACAAAAGGAAACGAATGACAAATAAACGGGGTGAATAGAAAAGCTTCTGTTTTTCGACATGTATGGTGTTCAATTGCTAAAGGGTCACGGCAGGGATGGCGCTGTTTACGTTGACGTTGCAAATCAGAGCATATAGTCGTGGCCCCGCCCCGTCCCATCCCGTCCCATCCCGTCCTTGCACCAGGAAGCGTGTCCCGTCCCGTCCCGTCCCGTCCCGTCCGACACACGCTGTATGCACACAGGCCACCCCATGCGACAAGCATCGCAGCTCATCTCTTACTGCCGGCCCAAAAAGGCCGCAAGTCCGAGTAAGGCCCTGCGCAGTCGAGTGGATGGCGTCCATCCGTCCGTCCGTCCGTCCGTCCGTCTCAGATCAGTGCCGTTACCTCTTTTCCTTGGAAGTCTCGCTCAGGTTCAGCACACTCTGCTCTGTAACGTGTCAGAGAAAGGCAAAGGAGTGAACATGGCATTCGCGGGAAGGAAGTTACGATCAAAACCGAGCCGAGCCAAAGGCAGAGGTTGAAACTTTGACGCCATTGGCACAATTGGGAAAAAGTCGGAATGCCACCCAACACACAAAGACCAACCAAAGATGGCGCCAGAGTTTTGCCAAGGATTAACGGAGGACATTCGAAATAGAACAGCCAAGCCAAGAGGAGCAAATACAACCCAAATACGGTAAAGGAGTAACCTTGAAGTCACCTCAAAAGCCCAAAGTGCTTTTTGATCAGACACCAATTGGATATGAGCGGCAGATATGAGCATCTTCTTGCTTTTCTCCCATGTACTTACTAACTTGGTTGAGTCGAGAAAGCGATTTGGACAGCCATAAAGCCTGAAGGAGCGAGCGACGGCTGCCGCTGAATGCACCGTCTACGCACAGTTCACACACAGCGGCGGTGATGTCTTACGACAATGTCAAAACATCCGCTGGATCTAAAACGTCGGCACATTTCTGTTGTTTTTGGGCTGATAGCGTTTCAAAGAATGGATCATTTGAAAACATTTCCCACCGCACCACAACAGATTTGAGTGTGATTCTTCTGAACACAGCCGCATCCCAGCGACAAGCGGGAGGGAGGTGCACACTTGTGCAACTACAATATTTGATGAATTCGTATTTCTTTTCTCTGACCATATGGTGACTTAGTCGTCACCATAGAAAATGTTTGGAAATGACTGATCTTACTCCAGTTTTTAGAACACAAAAACCTGGCATTTGAACAGTAGTGCTTTTTTTGGGGGGAGATTGAATCAGCCGCACGCACCATCCGTTTATGACAGCTATCCGGCCGGCCGGCCGGCCGCTTTGTTTCTATTCTCTTCATCCAGCCACAGAACAGAGAAGTCCGAGAGGAGGAGAGTCCACTCACCTTCTGCCAGGTCAGTAATGGTGGCGTCTCTGTTTAGCGAGGGGCGCGAGGGCCTCGCCTTGGCAGAGGAGTAGGAGTACGAGCGCAGTCGAACCTCGCCTTCCTCCGGCTTCTGGATGAGAGCAGGGACAGAGCAGAGGGCAGCGAGCAAACAGCCTGAGAACAGAACATTTTTCAATCATGCTGAAAAACTCCCTCAATACGTCTTTTGTTCTTTAACCAGAGCATTGAGGAGCAGTTGTTGATGATATTTTACAACCACACTCAAAAAGGATTGAGTGGTACTTTGCATCCCGTTTCCCTTCTTTTGAGCACAGCATCCCGCGGGATAAGGTAGGTATTGACAAACAGCGCACATGCAGCACAATACCTTGGAGAGCTTTTGCGATGGCTTCAAGTCTGGCAAGCCGGACTGCAGCGTTGGGGCTGAGCAGGGGTACGAGCGTCCCAGTAGGTCCTCTTCTCCGCTGTCACACTCAAGACTGGGACTGTTGACACAATGGATGCTACTTGAACTTTTCCGCTCAGGGAAATCAGAACGGCTACCGTTACAGTACCTCAGTCCGTGGGCTGCCGCCAGCGGCAAGTTGCATCGTCCGCCGTTCAAAGTGGGAGAAACTGGAAAGCTGCTTCGCGGCCGTCGCCTCTGACCTCCTTCAAACAAACGGAAGGCGGAAGCCAGGGGGGAGGACGGGAAAGACGGAGGGGGGGAGACGCGGAGAGGCGACTCCTTGGATTTCTGGCTTCGGACAGCTCTCTCGTCATTGCGTGGACACGTCCTCCAGTCAGGGGATATCGTGGAGAAAGGATCCCAGCAAAGGCTGCCAACATCAGGTGACAGGCCAGAGCGGTACTTCACATCAACATCATCCGCCTGGGATCAAAAAGTACAAGTGTGTTTGGGAAAAGATTTGTTGCAACCAGTCAACGTGTTGGCTTTTGACTTGCATCCCAAATGATTTTGAACACTCTACGCACAGTGGCAGATGTCAAGAGAGCAAAGACCTATTTTTGCTTCCACGACCGAAAGAAACGCTCACTCATCTCTCTACTCACTTGGTCCGCCACCACGGCGTTGGCATAGACTCGGTCTTTCCCGTGGATCATCGCCGACAGCCTGGCAGCGGCAGCCAGAGTCGGCGATGAGGTCTGGCTCTCGCCCGTGGACTGGCTTTTTTCTGTTGGGAGAGCGCAGACATTTTTCAACGTTATGTTCCGTTTCTACGGCGACGGCAAAATAATCCCTCACAAACACAGGAAGTGACATTGACATCCTGGGCAATTCAGCCAGCCGAGCAAGAGTGCGCCGCCTGTGCGTTTGCCTCAAAGGCTCATTGCGCACGCACACGCACACGCACACGCACACACACACACACACACACACACACACACACACACACACACACACACACACGTGAAGGGCTGTGTCAGGCGTTGTGCTGCTGCTGCTGCTTCTGCTGCTGCTGCATGTGTAGGCTGGTTTCTTCGCACCCCACCCGGCCTTCGAGATAACTTCCAGTGAGCACACAGTAGCATTGAGGGGAACCTTTGGGACACAGTGGAGCCACTGTTGAGTGGCAGCCAGGTTCTGCTGGCTTCTTAAAACAGGCACTGGATACAAAACAAAGCTTCTAAACACTCTTTCTAGGAAGGATTTCATGTCGTAGTGGTTCCCTTTCGGAAGATCAAATAAGAAGTCAATAAATAAAAGCGTCGCGCCGGGAAGTGTAGCAAGCTTGCATCAAAACCGTTTCTTTGACAAAAATCAGCTGTCGATCAAACGGCAAAATCCCATAGCTACTGGCACCACACAGCAAGAGGAAAGAAGTGCAGTTTTATAGAGGAGGATAAATCACAGCAGCAAATGGCTGGACTTCCTGTCGGCCGCGAGTCGAATAAATCTGAGAAGCCGCCGCGACCTTGATGAGAGAACCAGATGATTCTTGCTTCATTCATGTCCAACGTAAAAGGGGCAGATGTTAAGTGGCGCATCTGTACCATGTCAAGAACATGCACCTTGAGCACAACTTCTAAACTACTTCAGTAACTGCGGGAGTACATTTCCATGTCCTAAAGTGGCACCTAAAGTCAGCACACACAGAAAAACGCGACAATAACAATCATAAAAGCGCCCACAATGTTTGAGAGTGGAGACAATCCATTGATTTTCCAGATGATCAAGTCTCAATATCAATTGCTTAAACACATTCATTCTGCCCAACAGACAAATCCAAATAGGATGTAGCGGAAAATAGACGTAATCACAAGCATAAAAAGGACAACAGAAAGGACTGTGCAATTCATTGTTTTGATCGGAACACCGCATCAATGACGATCTTCGCCGTTTGACTTTGCATTGGATGAGGGTCAAACGCTGTTTGAAAGTGCCTATCATTTCACATGAACCCACTTCATTCAACTGCTGGACCAAGTTTGAAGCCACAGCTGGCTGCCACGGCCCGGATCATAGCGACACCTCGGACCCATTAAACGCTTGCTTGCTTGCCTGCCTGCCTGCCTGCCTGCCTGGTGAGCATTACTGTCAGCCACTGAGAGCTGTCTTTAACATTAGTTAAGGCAGAAATAACAAAGAAGCCCGCAGAGATCATATTACTCACACTGTTGGGCAATGCGTGCGTGCAGGTTGCCATTTCATCAAATGCAAAATAGCACGGCGGGCTATTTGTGTAGGATTGTGCCCAGAAAGGCTCGATGTGATATTCACAGCATACGAGCGTGAACCCTATACAACGGTAGCGCTAAAGAGTGCCGGAGCTCTTCCAGAAAGTAAGACAAAGACGGCAGTCAGTGGCAGCCCTTCAGACCAGCGCAGTTAAACACAGAGAGTGACCCCGCAACCTGGGAGGGAGAGAGAGAGAGAGAGGCAGCGTGCTTTGGAGGGGGAGGCAGGTTTGTCACAAGGGCTCTTTCTCAAAGTCTTTGGAAGGTGGAACATAAACAACGAGCGCTACCTGTCAATCGGACGGACGCTTTTGAGAGCGCAAGAACGGGAATCATCTCTGCTTTGCTGCTTTTATAAGCAGCTGTCACATTCAGGAGAGGCCGAAAATATTAAAAAGAGGCTAAAATAATAAACGCAGCCTAAAAATGGAGACAGACACCCAAAATCAACGTGATTTCTTTTTTTTTTTTTCACGCCAGGCTATTTAGACAGAAACAACAATCTCCAAATCCACCAGCGTCAGTAAAGACACCTGCAGTCGGTCCAAGCGTCACATTGCGACTTTCCCTTCTGTTTACATTTCAGCTGACCGAGAGAATCCAAGCAGAGGAAAACCTTATGCGCTCACTTATCAGCCTTCAGAGTGACGAAATAAACGCAAAGGCCATCACACCTGAAAACACACCGCCGACAGTTTAAATCCGTGCAGGTTGTTTAAACGACACGTAGAACTCCGGCCGTCGGTCAAATCCTCTTCCCCAATTGAAACCAATGGAAATGCCTTGAATCCGTTACGGCCTCCCAAACCCAAAACAAATGTTCTGAATGTGAAGAATAGACAAACCGATGACCAACTCCTCAGTAAAAGGCAGTGGTAGAGGTGATTCTTCACAAAGTCGCTTGAGCCACAACACCGTTTCCGATCGTTAGATCATCTATGGCGAACAATTAATTGCCTTTATGTGCTAGCCTTAAGATAGCAGACAACAGTGTAGGATTTTTCATCTGGAATCTTTCTTGACACATCCCCTGCTGGTATTTTTATGACTTTAAACTTGTCCTTTGTCCTCCAAAGGATTCCAAGGATGCGGAGTTGGGCAATGATGTCATGCTATTCCTCTGAGTGCATCATGCAGATGATCAAGCATCAAAACGAGAGAGAGTCGCAACCACAAGAAAAAGCTTCTCAACGCTATTGCCTGACCGTCGACGCTTGGCACAGCTACAGGGTTTGACTAACTCCAACTTGTAAGTCGGAAAGTTTTTCCACAGCTGAACTTGTTCATTGTCCAGATTGTCCGTCCGTCCGTCCGTCCGTCCGTGCGTGCGTGCGTCCACTTCAAATCCAAGCCTTTATATGGTCACTTTGGTAGCCGAGTTCATTTTGGGTTTTGGCTTAGTAATACAAGCGAGCCGGCTTTAAACAATTTGCCAGTGTCAATCTCAATTATTCAGCAATAACGGGGATTGTGCTGCTGAGGTTTCCAATGGCAGATGAGGGAAAGTCATGGAGTCAAGCCATGACACAAACATGGCAGTAACTTGAGCTTCTGCCGTGTCTGTCTATGCGGTCACTGGCTTCCTGGGAAAACACAACTTTTGATATACACACAGGCAAAAGTATTGAAATATAATTCCGCAGGTGAGAGGAACGACCAATGCGCTAAATCGGGGTTCGCTTTCCATAAGGGGCCAAGAAAAGTGGTGACATACTTTGTGACTGTCATGGAGCTGAACCTTCACATGGAGCTGAAGGAGCCCAAAATGAAACAACAATGCTGAGAGTCTGCCCGGTGAGGACATCTGTCATTGGGCAACACGCTGTCAGATATCAAGTTACATCAGCGGCAGGCAAGCAAACAAACAGTTGGCTACTGCGGCTTGTGTTGTGGAGAAGTACATTTGATGGCAACAGGCTAGATTCAACTTCACGGCTCCAAAATGTTCTTGCTTTTGGTCAAAGAGGGAAACTTGGTGCAAACGAGTCATCTGCATGCAGTCTGAATGTTACACCTGTCCAACACGCAACGTCCATTTTCACAACGATGCAGACGACATCAGGGATCAAATACGAGCTCTTGCAGTCATAGCGCTCCGTTACCTTTTTTACGCATCCGCATCCTTGGAAAAGAGGGCCACGAGTAGTTAAAAGGAGAATCCGAGTCGGAATCCATGACGTGCTGTCTTGCTACCGGCTCGAGCCTTGTCAGAAAAGAAGCCTCAGAGAACATCCATTGCCGCACGGCGGGAGGAAGAGGCTAGCTGCCGGCTGACCGACTAGCTGCGCGCGGCGGCAATCGCTCCTTTCTTTTTCCAGAGCCCCGCTGTAGACACTTTAGCCAGCATGTTCCCCCTGGCTCCCCCAAGCACCCCTCCCCCTAAAGCCCTCCCCTTCCCCCTTTAAAAGTGTTCAACTCGGAGGAGTCTAGCGCTGTCCTCGTCCGTCCTCCCTCTACTTTCCTTTTTCTTTGAGACTTTCCTAACTCGTTTCCAATTGTGTGCCTCTCAGTCTTTTCACTCATCTGCAACACAGTTTGAAGGGAGCACTGAGGTGAAGCCACGCTGGTAGCGGCAGAAGGGGGGTGGGGGGGGGTCAATGACGGGCCGGAAAAAGTGACTGAGGGAGGGAGGGAGGGAGAAAGTCAAACATAGGAGTGACTTCAGAACCTACAGAGAAGACAAACACCATTGCAGACAGCCGAGTGGAGGTGACACTGGAGAAATCATTAACCCTGTGAGTTGTCTCGCCAAGATAGAAAGAAGAACGCCCGCCCAGTCAGTCCACATTTGCTGGCCACATGGCATTGGCCACATGGCATTGGCCACTGGGATCTCTCGGAATTGCTCTCCACGACATGTGCTAAACACGGGGGATGTTGAAGAGAAGGAGCAAACTGCCAGGTCAGCAGACTCACCATGGAGACAACAGTGAGCGCTGTGGCTATTTTCTTCTTCCCCCCCTTTTTTTCGACCGTTGCCAACTTACAATTCCCCAGCACGAGGAGCACAAGCTCAAGTAGATGACTGCTTGTCATTCGTGCTTAGAAGAGCAATAAAAGCACCGCCATACCATGCCAAACATGTTGAGAATGCATCGAAAGGTTGGACTGCATGCGTGCGCAATCGGAGAGTTCCCAGGGCACAAAGCATCCTGGAAATCCTTCCGCTGGGGTCAGGGACTCACTCTTGTTAGCATTTTTGGCGTAGCGCTAGCTCGTCATCCGTTGTCGCTTTGCCAAGCTATCCGTATCGTAAATTGTCCATTGCGTTCTCACACCACTTCACTCTGGTCCTCAGCTTTCGGGAAAGCCTTGGCAACCCCCATTCAGCCACAATCGGCCCCTTTTTGGTATAGCCCATTTAGCACACGAGCCTTGCTTTCGCCCTACTGCACACATGCATGCACAAGCATGGCTTGTTTGTTTGTTCCGATATATTGAGCAGATCCCACAAGGATGAAGTGTCATTTGCTGGTTATTCATCACTCAACTCACATTTAAAAAAAAAAAGAAAAACGGACCTATGGTGCAAAGGGAATTTGGGGAATGGGTGAATGAGTGTGTTTGTGTGTGTGTGCGTGTGACTATTTGGGGGATAGTGTGTGCGTGCGTGCATGCCTTTTAGGTTGGGTATTTGAATTGGGGGGCATTGGGAGGGCAAAGAGGGGGTAGAGGGGAGGAATGAAAAACAAGAGAATGTTTTTCTATTGCATCAATTGGCAACCTGTATTAATTAAGAAGCTGTCGTCAGTTGTACATTGGATTTGGGTGTCATTCATTGAAGCCAGAGGCAAGAAGAAGCTGATCCCAAGAAGGACGCAGAGAAAATGACAGCTAGGCTCCAAATTCCTCATTCCTTTGCTCTCATTGCTGAAGCTCTGACGGCAGAGATTCGGACTGACACCTTAGTTGAAGTCAAGAGTCCATAGAGCGTGAGATAAAAACAAAGGACACACTCTGGTGACACTTGCAGGAAACAAGATGAGCAATTCAAAGCTCATTAGCAATTACACAAAAGTGCTTTCCTGCCTGTTCAATTCATCAATTAAAAGGCTGGGGGTTTATATTTAGAAAAAGCATTCAAGGGATCAGTTGAGGTCACAGGCGGCTGTGTTCAAAGACAGAGAGAAGAAAAAGTGAATATCCCCATGCCGCTGACACGCTCAGATGCACAGAGCAAAATGGCTCAAGCATGAGCATGGAAAACAACAGCAGCCACAGGAAGTGAAAATTGCAGACGTCCAGTGCCAAGATCCAGCTTGTAACCGCCACATTCTTACGCTCAGGCATCATTTGGCGCACCGGTGGGTGGGTGAATCAAGACAATCATTAACCCGCAGGATGGAGAACCGAAGGAAGCCACCTACAGCCACATGCTTAGAATTCATTTGCTGGCAGGAGCAGGATGACTCCGGCTCGGTTACAGGAGCGCTCTCCGCACGCTATTTTGTAAAAATGCCTTCCATGTGTCCCGACTGCGGTGAACAAAGAGTGACGAGCATCCAAGAAGTCTAAAACGGAGCCCAAATGCAATTTGTCAAACGTTTCCCACCGTTGAGCTCCTTTAATGATTGGAAGCTACTTGGACACCTAAAACAACAATATAGCCACATCCACATCTGAAGCCACACAAGATTTAAAAAAAAATTCTCAAATGAGACGTTTGACATTAATAGCGGCTCTCTTACCAGAGTCAGATCGCTCGTCCTCTTGGTCCTCTTGATTGAGGCAAAACATGAGCGGCTCCTCGTAGTCCTGTCCAGAGAAAAAGTGTTCACTGAGCAGCACGCGCATTTCCACAGCGAGACCTTTCCATCAGGTTGCAAGCATTCCACTAAAACTTTACAACAAAAAAAAAAAGTCTGGCTAAGTACAAAAACACAAGTGTTTGGCAGCGAGCGAGATCAATTAGGTAACCATCTGTAGCGTATACAACAGGTCGTGCAGAAACATGAAACAAGCTCACAAAGTGGGCCATTCAAGCCAAGTGTGCCAGGTGGTGGCGCCTGCCTGCCTGTCTGCCTGCCTGCCTGTCTGCCTGCCTGCCTGCCTGTCTGCCTGCCTGCAACACCTTGACAATCACACCAAAACAATATGGAGCATTGAGGGGCGCTAATGCAGGTTGGCCACAGGCCGTATGACAAATACATAGTTGTTGCCTTCTCTGCTTTTGTCTCCTCACTCAGTCGGACTTTTGCTTTCCGACAATCTGGATTTCTTAGCGACTCTGACTGATCCCAAAAATGGTGCCCTGTCTCCGTGCAACCTGCCATTTAATTCAATGGCTGAGTGGTTGTTCTGTTGTAGTTCCCAAAACATCAATACGCTGGAAAAGAAATCATTATCAGCTCGTGGAAAAGCATTGCCGTACTTTGCCCGCCCATGTGCCATTTAATGAGGTCATATTTATACTTACATTATCGTCTGCAGCTGAATTATCTCCGCTCTTATCAGCAAAAGGTCCTGCAACAAGCAAAAGCCAGCATTCTATACTGTTGTTAAGGGACGCAACGTACGAGGGTCGGATGGTACTGTGCACAGATCGACAGGTGTTTGGCTTAATTGGTTCTGTTGACAAATTTGTGGGCTTTTTATTCCTTTTGGGTGAATTTGGCCAATGAGGTAAATATTGTGCTATTTGTTTTCCTTATATTTTTGATGCGAATCCCCTTTATTTGCGAGCGAACTAAATTTGTATCATCTCCTTTTCTTGGCTCTGACGTCATAGGTTTTTTGTGTGTTTTTTTAACATGCAAAGACATGTGGACAACATTAAAGGTCAGCTGCAACCCAAAGAACAAAGTTGAGCCTTGTTTATGCTCTTATTCTTCGTGTTTTCTTCCTGAAAGCGTCCCTCTTTTCATTTTGCAGTACCTCCACATTTCCACATGAGGTCACTCAATTCCTATTAAAAACTAACCGAAAAAAGTGATTCAAGGTTGCCACGTGAAGAACAGCTGAGTCTGGAAAAATGACCAAAATCCAAAATGCCGGTGATGTTATGGATCTGGATTGGTTCAATTACCGTTTTCTGCTGGCTCATCCACCAATTGTTCTTTGCCGAAAACGCTCTCTGTTCGTTCTCTTCTTAACGCTTTGATCTGAAAGAAGGATACACCTTCAATAGAACCATCAGCTTCTTCTCAATGAATAATATTGAATAAGAATAATTAAATAATTGTTATTTAATAATTAAATGAAATAATAAAGAATAATATTACAGCTCATATTGATAGTGTGATGATGCAGTTGCAAAAGCATTTTCAATACATGAGTAGGAGAAAACCCCCAAAGCTTCTGTCTCTCACTGACCTCTCTGAGGAAGCCCTCATCTCCAAGTCTGTTTCTGAGCAGCTGAATATCAGCATGCCGGCTCTCCTCTGAGCTCCACTTGAGATTTTGTCGGACGGTCAGTGTCAAATTCCCCGTGTCGTGACAGTATCTCAGCAAGCGGGAGCGGTCTGCCCATACCTGAGACAGTCCTGCGGGAGGTGTGGCTAGAGGGTTGGGTGGGCTGCCACAAAATGAATGTGTTGAAAAAGTCGTACCAAACGCTGACTTGTATAGCCATTTAACATGCAACTGGCAGTTGTTCGAGTGATTGTGCTACCTAGTGGGGATGTGTTTAATGACACTCACTCTCTCTCTCTCCGTTAAGCCTTAAACAATTCTACAAATGATCACAAATTCAGCAATTCGGAAGAACACAAAGATGCCACGCACTGTTTGAATGGAGTTTCAAATCTTACTGCAGGAGGAGCTGGAGGAGTTCTCCGTTGCCCGATGAGTAGGCCAGCTGCAGCGGTGTGACGCCGTCCTCGTTTGGAACGTTGACGGCCATCAGACCTCCGGGCTGACAAAGCAGCAGCTCGGCCAGTCGACACAGACCCCATCGCACGGCCAGGTGGAGCAGAGAGTCTTTGGGGCTGCCATCTGCGGTGAGCAGATCACCATCCAGCGGGTGGGCGAGCGATGAAGAGATTCAAGTGGAAATGACAAAACGGCAGCAGGATTTCAATCACCAGTGTGGTATTTAATGCTGATCTCCTGCTTTCTTAAGTAGCAGACTTGTCATTTGTTCTAAGGCCCAGCACTGAATCACTTTGGCCCACTGACCCACTTTAAGGCAGCAAGGATCTTTAAAAAAAAAAAAAAAAGGTGAACCAGCCTCTTTTTTTTTTTGTTTTTGTCAGCTGTCAGCAGTGCAACAAAATCTTTTCAAAAATGTACACACGGTTTCAACAAACGGTTTCAACAAACGGTTTCAACAAACGGTTTCAACAAACGGTTTGCTATGCTGTTTATAGCTGCATACTTTGGCGGCAAAAAACAAACACACCATATTTTTAGTTGACATACGTTTCCCGTGCTCTCGAACCGGACAGCTTTATATTGTGACGTCAACGCAACTGTGAGCACCTGCAGTCAGCTGTAGCCCTCATAAAACCCAAATGACTACCTTTGGACAGTGTTCAAAAGCCAAGCAGTTAGTATATTATACAGGCGCACCCGGGTCATAAAAAAATAAAGTCCATGTCATAAAATAGCGTCAAATTGTACTGCATGGCAAAGCAAAACCTACACGGTGTGAATGCATAAATGAAGAATCCTTTTCTTATGACCCCCGCCCTCCACATCACTCAAACATAATATGTGCAAAGTTCACAGGGCCAATGGATGGATGGATGGATGGGACCGATGTGTTCGTAGGGTGTGCAAGTCAACGTTAGCCTTGCTCTTTCCGCTGCCTTTAATAGTCCAACGGCATAAGTCAAACGCTCAACGGGTTGACACGCGCACTCGGATGTAGCGCAGACGTTCGGAAGGAGACGCTGCTGCAATGAAACAGGCTACGCTAACCGCATTAGCCTGAAATCCACTTTGTTGCTTCTGGGCTGTAGGTGGCCGTAAAGCACAATTTAGTTGAGATGAACAGACAGATGTTCGGTGGTGTCATCTCGCAAACATGGCGGTCAGCGAATGAATGGATGGATGGATGGAGCTCCGCCTCAGGCAGTGCCCAGATGGAACGGCTCTATTAACTACATTAGCGGCCGCCTAATTAGCCATGATGAATTCAACGGGTGCGCGCATGCGAGCGTGATCACTTCCGATTTCCATGCGGCACTGCGCCGGCTGGAAAATGCTAATGATGGTGGAGAGAGAAATGGGAGTGGAACAGAGTTGAAGAGTTCACCTTTGCAAAGGAAGGACGAACCAAGAAGCAAACGATAGCGGTCGCTGAGAAGATTGAGTGGAGCTCTCACCATCTCTGCTGGGAGTCCCCAGAATGTTCCAGTTTGGAGGAATATCCAGGTTAGCCATGGCGAGAGCGACGCGTCGATCCATAGCCCAGCGGGAGCTCTGCTGGCCCAGGTTGAAGAGGCTGCTCAGCTCTGTGTGATCCAGAGAGTTCAGACTATGTCCGCGGGTGACCAGGTGCTCCGCCAGGTCCTGACAATGACAATGACCCATTCTTAACATCCCGTAGCATGATGCACACGCCGAGGAAAAAACATGCTTGCCGACGTTTGGTGTAGCCGTGTTGACAACGTCAAAAGAAATCATGTTTCTTATCAAACAAGACTTCCCAATAAAAGTCCGTTTCCTACCTGTGCGTCGTCTTGGACGTATTCCAGCATTGCGCCGCCCACCCATGTGAGAGGTGTGCTTTCGGAGCTCAAGTAGGCCTGCACAGAGACCACCTCGGCGAGGTTATGGCCTAAAAAAAACCAAATCCATACATTATTTCCACTCGATTCACGCGCTCAATCTGTTCTCCAGCCATAGTCCGTTGGGAGGTCAGCCAAAAATGTGCTCAATAAAATAAGCATTCACCGCCTTCAACATTTCATCAAAGCATCTTTACTGACTGCTAATGGCTACCGACCGGGCTTGCATATTTCCTTCTGGTATAGCGTGATAATGACGATGATTTCTTTTCTAGACAAAGGCAGGAACCTTCAGTCTTTAGCAGCGTCGGTAGCGGGAAGGCTGGCCCGTGCGACCGTTGGCCGTCTCTGTCAAACTCTACTGTTGACGTACTGTTTCCCTCCTGAGAGGAAGTTGATAAGATTCTGTGCATTTCCAGACATCAAGTCACTGCTAGATGATTGGAATTTTGGTGATCGCAGACGGGATAGAAAAGATCCATTTTCCAGAGCAGGAGTTTTAGATTTGAAGACGTTTAAATGAGCTTCCACATCCAGTACCGGGCACGATGAAGCAGAGCATGACGTCACTCTGAGCCCTGGTGACATGGACCAGCGTGGATCCTTCCAGAACAATGAAGACTTCGGCATCTTCCGGCATGGAATCCAGCCCGTCCAGTAATGCAAACACCTTGGCCTGGCCCTGATGTGAAAAAAAGTTGAAAAACGACATTCATTCAAGGATGTAAACAGGTTCTAATTCAAAAGAGGGATTTTGGGGGGGAGGGGGGTAAAAATCTTTGTTAATATTTCAGTGGTACACTAAATCTCTCGGCAGATTTGCTTTCTCTTGAGGGTACGATCAAATCTCCCCTCAATAAAAACAGGAATGCCTTCTTAGCGTCTGCCGCAAAGACCCGAACAGAGCGGAACATTTTGGACGCCTGATCTGAGGAAGCGCAACGGGAATTAGAGCAGAACCATAGAGCATAGGATCCAAATAGACTGACGGGAGCCGAAAATTGCCAACGGTGCACGCAACGATATGTCTGCGTTAGGCTGCCAATCTGGAATGAGTTAGGCCCGTGTTGACTTCTGTCAAGTGTGGGCCGCACACTAAGACAAAACAAGTTGTGAGCTTTGAACCTTGCCGCCGCTAGCTCTCCTCCCTCCGCCAGTCACTTGCATTGGTCCGGGACAGTTTTTGCCCTTTTGGTGACCGACTCACACAGCCTTGTCGCTGGGTACTCGGGCACCAGCCGGAACAGCAACCGTCATTCGTTCACTGGAAAAAAGGCCTTTCCCATCCGACAATTTGGGCTCCAAGAAAATGATCCAAATAGAAGGCTTCAAAGACATCACAGAAATGCTTGCAAGCAGACATTGAGAAAATGACGTTTTTGAACATCACCTTGAGCCGTTCTCTCTCGCTCACCAGTTGCACCGGGGAAACGAAATCTATTGCAAAAAGACATCAAGCTGTGTGTGTGTGTGTGTGTGTGTGTGAGGCATCAATAGAGCGGACGGACGGATACCGTGTGCACTATTCTGGGAAACGTCAAGTGATAAAGTGGCAGAAAATGACACAAGCTGTAGGCAAGACCAAAGTTAGAAGAATGACCTTGAAAAACGGTCTACATGGAATATAAGCTTTGTGGGCTAAGAGAGCGTGGGATTCACAAAGTGTTTCCAGTTGTCTGACAAAGAAAGCAACGTGAACAAACGTTCAAAACGGATCCAATGAAGTGAATGCAGCGTGAAGAAAAAAAAAAAAAAAGATACCACCCACCCTTTTGACCCTCGTAATATTCGCTGTCGGGACCAAACAGACTGAAATAAAAGGTGAAAAATATTGACACGTGCGCTGAATGTTTTAACAGGATACAGGAAATAAATGTTCTTTTTTTAACTGTGAGTAATTCAAGTACAAATAAAAAACAATTCTGTCAATGACTGAAAGTTACTGATTTGCCAAGTAGATAAGCTTTTATTCATCGTGCCACTGACTGATGGTTGGTTATTCTTCCGATATAACAAAAGACGTCACAAACTTGAACTTCTCGGCAATGTTCAAATTCCATCTTTTTCCATCAGACTGCAAATACTCACATATAGGGGCACTTTCCTTCTGCTCAACTCCATCTTCGCCGTACCCGCTGGGAAAAAAATAGCACTTCAATAAGCACTTGACAACAAAAGGACACTTGATGATTGTTAAGTCTGCCTCCTCAGCTCTTGAAAGGATTAGCAAACACTATCTGTTTATCTTTTAATGATCATCATGGTCATTTTGAGACGCTATCCAAATGTACACGCTGTTTCACGAGACCTGATAAGCAGCACAATACGCGCACACGTGCACGTGCGCAGTCAACAGCACTGTATGCATGTAGTATATCTCAAATGGGAAAAATGATTGAATTTCACTTCTGTTTTTAGTCCGACCGAGGAGCTTTATCTGCGCGCAAGTGAATTCGATTTGCCTTTTGCAGCACAGCAACTGATACACATTCAGACTAAAGCTACGTGAAATTGGGTGTTTTGCAGCAACTATTGACAGTGGGATCACTCTTAAAATACAGATTTGCAGTACCCAGATATTCTTCAATGTCTCGTTCAATGAAAAGGTTTTTCACTTTTGTTCATCCAAGCAACCTCATTCCAACCAAACTAAGCAGATGGCTTTATTCGATACAAATTCAATTCGATTCGATTATTAATGTAGTGTACTTACCTTAGAGCAAAAGATTGCAAGGCAAAGCAGCAGTCCTCTTCACTAGTATGCCTTACCTTGGCTCCATTCCTTTTCCAAGTGTTAATAATTCACGTGTTGGTTGGTGTAAATGACTCCAGGTTTACTCGGCTTGGCCGCTATTTAAAGGGGGGGCGTGACCAATGACGCCCCCACCTTGTCTTGGGGCAACGGCGGAGAGGGACAAACAAATTGACACTTCCTCACTTGTCACATGGATTGCTGTTTGAGTAACAGCGACCTCCAAGGCAAAAAGGCGGTACTGCAGTAAAAGATGAGTCACCAAATGTATATTCCCCAAATCAAGTTCAGACATTCTAGTTGGCTTTTCCAGACATTTTCTTACATATTACAGCACAAGCCACGGCCCACAAAGCATTGCCATGGCCTCATTGTTCCAAGTTATCAGTCAGGAGAAGGGTTACAAAATAATTCCCAAACGGATCACAGAAGGCAGTCATCATTTGATTTATCTCCGTTTCAACCATTTACAAAAACCTGATGTAGCTTTTGCATTTCACAGATGGTAAGTAGGAGTGAGCTAAAAGTTTATTCAGGTCTTAATAAACATTGGTCAATGTATAAAATATCAAAACATCATCCAGCCATTGGCAAATGCACACCGATTCATTAACAAGTATAGCTAAAATACTTTCACTTAAAAACAAACAAACAAACAAAAAAAAAAAACACCATTTATTGAATGTGATTATTTAAAGGGGATCCTGAAACATGAACCAAACTGATATCAGATGAGTCCGTGAGTTGTGTGTCTTCTGAGGCAAGTTGGGGCTGTTTTAATACAATGTCTTGTGTTGTGTTGTGTTGTGTTGTGTTGTGTTGTGTTGTGTTGTGCTGTGCTCCATCGGAGAGTACATCAGGTGGCCTTAGGCTGAGGTTG
The DNA here is from genome assembly GCF_024217435.2 of Syngnathus scovelli. NCBI lineage: Eukaryota > Metazoa > Chordata > Actinopteri > Syngnathiformes > Syngnathidae > Syngnathus > Syngnathus scovelli. Next base: position 24,995,326 of record NC_090849.1, read on the forward strand.
TGAGCTACTTGCTTTTCCCTCCACCAGGCCGTTGGATATGTCAATACCCGGGCACGGCACCTCCTTCCTCGGGAGATGGGAAGCAAAGACGGTGTCCAACATACCCAGCACTTCCAGGAGTTCGTGCTGGAAGTCCGTTTCTTTCTCCAGCAGGTCCTGGAGACGCAAAAGCTGCCGGTCCACGATGGCCGATTGCCCGATGACCGACTGATAGATGTCCAGGATCATCTCGGCCACGACGACGAGGATGGGGCTGAACCTGGTGTCGAGCATATGCCTGGAGAAGATGATGTGAGCGAAAGCGGTCAGCGTTGCTCATGAACCATTTTGCGATTGTTAAGCGAACGCAGGGCGTGATCGAGTCTCACCCGATTAAGAAAGTGAGCAGCCGATTGACGTCCCGCTCGTCCCGTCCCGCTAAAGCGTTTTTCAACGTTCCTCTTAGATCCAACTCCTTCATAACGGCAACTACAACTTCCGGCTTCCTGTGTCTCGTCCCCACCTGCAAAGTTGCTTGGCGGTCATTTCTGCGTTTTTGAATCCAATACAGTAGACTTAAAAGGCATTGGCTTGCGAATACCTCCAGAGCTGCATCCAGAGCCTTGGAAACATTGAATTTCCTCAGCTCTTTGTCATATTTCGCCAGATGCTTTATCACCATGGGCTTAGTGACGAGATAATCGCCCTGGGAAAAATTAGAGACCCAACTTAGTGGTTGGTAGCTAGACCACGTCAAGCGCAAGGAACATTTTCATGATTTCAAATGATTTCATCATTTTCAAAGCATTTACTCACAAAATGCCAATAAAACCTACTTGTTGAGGGATGTAATTCTTCCCTTTTACAAAGACACGATAGGACGGTCGCCGCCTGCGTTGAACTGACAGTTCAGTTGACTCCTCTGTGTGTTTCCTGTGTTTGATGCTTAGGATGCCGTTGGTCATACCCACAGCAATAGTCCCGTCGTCTGGCTGTACAAAGAAAAGAAAAGAAAAGAAAAGAAAAGAAAAGAAAAGAAAAGAAAAGAAAAGAAAAGAAAAGAAAAGCCCCGTGGAGATTGAGATTAGCGGTGCAGTACGTTCAAGTTGCCGAGTTCTACAAAGTGAGACTTCATTTCCTTACAGCCAAAGCCAAACTGAGAATGGAGGTGGCGTAGTCAAAGTTGTGCACCACTTTGTAGTTGGTCGTGTTGTACACCTTCACGTGTCTGAATAGATGAAAAACAAAATATTAGAAACGAAAAAGGATGATAGGCTTAAAAGTATTCATTGGTGCGTCGTCTTTTACGTACCTGTCCAGGGAGGCCGACAGCAACCTTTGGCCGTTGCTGCCCAAACACACACAGGTGACTGTTTTGTGATGGTTCCTCAGTGACACCAGTGGCTGACCACCTTTCAGCAGATCCCACACCTTCACGTAGCGCCCCCCTGGAAAGGCCAGTGTGCTTATAGATTTGCGTTCACGATACGCATTTTTTTTCTTTCATGGTAAAAAAGTATGAAATGGCCCCTCCATGAATGAAAACAGCTCAGCTCTCATTATTTATTTGGACCCAAAAAAAAGCACACCAACGCTTACGTACCCGCTGAGACGAGGAGGCCCTCAGAAGGGTACAGGAGCACACTTTCCACTGGCTGGCCGTGATCCATAGTCATTGCAGACTTTTGAACTCTGGCATCAAACAGTTTCACCGTGTGGTCATACGACCCTGGAAGGAAGAAAGAAAAAAAAAGGACGGTCAAGCGTTGCGCTTCATCGTGCTGCAAAAGCTGCCGCTTTGTTCCAATTTCATCACCCGTAATGAAGAGATCTCTGTTGAGTTTGCTGGTGACGCCACAGCGAATGTAATCGGTGTGTTCTTGGTAACAGGTGAGCTCTTGCACATTCGGGAGGTCCCAAAGTCGGCAGGTGTAATCGTCCGAGCCGGTGACGATATGGTACTGGTCCGAGGTGAAGTCTGTCACGTGGACGGCCCTGAGCGCATTTATATGACAAGTGGTGTCAGAGAAGTAAGTCATCATTAGGCAATTTGAAATGATGAAACGATTCCAAACAAGTCCATTCCCTACTTTGTGTGGCCTTTGAATTGCCTGAGCGCCACCTTGCCGCTGACATCAAACAGCTGCACTACCGAATTCTCACATCCGGCCACGAGGAGTTGACCGTCAGAACGGAACCTCCCGCAATATGCCGTGTCCTTAAATCGGGCAAATGTCTTCACTGGTTCCTGGGAGAAGGGGCCATAGATGTGGATCTAAAAGGGATAAAAACATATGAACAAATTCTATTTGTTAGAAATTGACAATAAAGCTGACTTTGACTATTTAACATGCGAGAACATTGGAAGCTAGTTGCATTCTGAAAAACAAGACTTCATACTCGTGTAAATGCTGTCACAGCGACATTATGCGGGGCCACAGGAGAGAAGTCGATGTTTGTGACCGATCCAAATTGTTTGATCTGGATTGGAGCCTGTTGGAGGAAAAATATAGATAGCGACGTGTCACAACTGAGAATCAAATAGCGTCATCATTAGATTACCCATGTCCATTAAACAGACCAAGAGACACACTCACCTTGTAGTTTTTCCAGTAGTGTGTGTCCTGGGTGACTTTCTCTCCAAGCTTAGGATAAACTGGAATTTTTGTCGGTTTAAATGAAGCCATTTCAGCACACGTGTGTGGTTGGTTGGTTGGTTGGCTGGCTGGCTGGTTGGTTGGTCACAAAATACTCTTTATCCCTGGGCATATTTTAAAATGACTAAGAAACACTTGACAGTCATACGAAAATGATCCAAAACATTCAAACAACCAAATAAAGTGGCTATGAAACCTTTGTTTCATATATTCTTCGAATAACGCGGCAGGGCTGTACAGCACCACCGATTTGATTCATTTAGGTTTGGTGAACAAAATGTGCTAAAATAAGGAATACGTCCCTTGAAATGTGCATGGCAAAATAGATTTAAAAACAAACGTACGTACTTACGTAAGCCAACATGCGCGTAAAAGCAGATTCAAGTTAGCAGACGAGTAGCACGTTTACATTCGCTACAAAACTACCGTCTGGGTTGTCTTACCTTTTAAAACACAAGTTCGGCAGGTGTGAATACTCCTTAAAACTTTTAAAAGTAGAGGATGCTAAAGTACTTTTGGTGGAGGAACCAAAAGTTAGGCATTGAAACGATTTATCACGTTGCCGCAAGGAGCTGTGGACGCGGCCATGACGGTTCCTGTAACCACTTCCGCTTCTTTGTTCACACAATATTACAAATGTACCTTTTTGATGACTGACTATTTACATTTATCTAACAATATTTTAGTATAATATACACATTTATTTTAGGTGATCAAAAACTAAAACAATGTTCTCAATTATCTTATTTCCTCCTGAAGGAACCTTTATGCGTCACTTCCGGTTTCTGTCTCCCCGAGCTTCTGTCGGCGGCTGTGCGAGTCGACTTATTACTTACACTGTTTGCACAATTATTGGACAAAAGTGGAATGTTTATTGCTTTGAAGCATATCAAGTGAAGTGTATTTGTGTAATGAGGGAGGCTGCGGCCTAAGGAGGTCAACAGCCTATATCAATGAAGATGTAATCAGGGCAGCGTCTTTTCCTCAGGCAACATGGGCCAAAAAAGAGATTTAACTGACTCTGAAAAGTCCCATAAAGTCTTTCAAAGGGATGCAGCACTCTTGAAATTGCCAAGATATTGCGGCGTCCAACGTTTTGTTGCATATAGTCAACAGGGTCAAAAGAAACGTGTTGAGAAGAAAAGACGTAAATTAAGGGCCAAAGATTTGAGAAGAGTCAAACGTGAAGCCACCAGGACCCCGTTATCCTCCAGTGCTGTCATATTCCAGAACTGCAACCTACCTGGAGTGTCCAGAAGTACAAGGTGTAACCTTGGGGTTATCTAGCCGAGGAGAGCAAAGCACCCGTGATTGCTATGGAAGAAGACAATGATGAAGTCTGTCTTCAGCAAGTTGGACGTTTAGAGATCAATCGAGCAGAAGTGACCCTTCCTGTCCTGTCCTGTCCTGTCCTGTCCTGTCCTGTCCTGTCCTGTCCTGTCCTGTCCTGTCCTGTCCTGCCCTGCCCTGCCCTGCCCTGCCCTGCCCTGCCCTGCCCTGCCCTGCCCTGCCCTGCCCTGCCCTGCCCTGTCCTTTACTACACAGCTCGGTCTCATTCTACAAGTAAAGTTTTTCATTCAGCAGTTCTTTGCCTTAACGCCGCCACTCCTGTTCTGCGATGCCCACATACGCAACCCGTCCTAGTGGAACGAATGGCGTAAGAAAGATGACACATTTTTTCCAAATTTGGGCGCACTGATCCTTTTACAAAGGCAGCTAGCTGTACGTTGTCATCAAACGGGGGATGTTTTAAACCGGGGTGGACGGTGACGAATAAGAAAATATTCGTAATATGCGTTTCTTGACACTCATCGTTTAATCAGATTCAAAGTGGAAGTTTCGTAGCGCGGAAGAAAAAAAAACTATTTTGACCTTCACAATCAAGTTGAAGATCAGAAAACCACAAAAAGCAAAATGTCAACTCAACCCAAACGTGCATATTTAAAGGACGCGACTTTGTAATATCAATTGAAGAATCAATATGCAGTTCCCTCTGCAAAATGAGTTGGCTTGGGCTCCAGTTTACAGTTGACTGTATTAAAGATGAAAATGGCTGCTTGCAAAGTAGTGACAACACATCTCAGCAATAGGATTCAAATGAAAACTACTGCTAACAGACATTTATGTCACTTTATGGCCCTTGCATGACATGAACCACATTTGAACAACCAGTGACAAATATGTTCAAATCCTACCTTTGATTTCTAATGCACGTTACAGGAAGCAATGTCAAGGTATGCTAGTGACCCTCCCATCCCTGATGAAGATAAAAAACTTTGAGCGCAGCCAGCCCTGCAAGAAATGCGAGTCGCTGTTCACAACGTGAAACCGCAGGAAGTTGTTGCGTGCATGAGGAAGTCTTAATATGTCATTTGCCAGCAAATTGCTCTTGCCCACTGAGTGAGTGAGTTATAAGAATGGAAATTCCTCGGGCAATTTTTTTTGGGGGGGGGCCACTTAAATGTCACATCACTGGCGTCACTGTCTAATTGGATGAAATTCTTTGTTTATTTATTCAAAATTTCTGAGTGCTATTTTATCACATGGGTCTAAAAGTTAGTTGAGGATTTGACTCAGCATGTTGGGTCAAGATTTTGATCCTAGACCTCCACTTATTGATGAAGTAGTTACTAATAAATAGGTTATTCATAAATATATGACTAGATATGATTATTTGATTGTATTTATGCCCAATCATTATTTACATACAGCACATATGCAGTTTATCTTATGTTTTGTGGAAGCGCCTGCCTGTAAAAGAGATCTTTTTTTTTTAAAAAAAGACCCTTCTTGGTGCATTTAGCTGTATATCAATCAAGGGCAACCCCCCCCCCCCCCACACACACACACACACACACTTCTTATCGGATTCCACATCACCCCGCTTGTTCTCCTTCGTCATACTTGTAGAAGTGCACCGTCAAGCGAGTGATGCTTTGTCTTACTACGTTCTGTCCGTCAGTTTCGATCTGTCACTCCCACACAGGGATGGAAAAATGTTGCTGATGCTTGTTTATGTTCAAGAGTATAAAAATGAATCTTTGCGCTCATTCGGTGTGTATGATCGATCAGAAGCAGCAGCAGCAGCAAGTGCACTTTTGTTCTTCATTTCTTTTCAGTCTTTTCACCAGAATGGTAAGTGAAGGACATTGGATGCTTGTTTAGGATGACTCTTTTGATTGTGGTGTTTCCAGAAATCATCTAAATACTACATGCGTCTTGAATTGCTAACATTTGTCCTCTGCTCCCTCAGATATCAATGCGGCGGATATTTGGGCTTCTGCTCGTCAGCCTTATGGGAGTGAATGGACTCAATGACTTCCCCAAATCATGTACGTATGTTTTGACATTTGAAGTACTTTTGTCCTTTCTTTGTCCCCGTATTTCTGCTGTTAGAAGTTACCATATTAAGGTCGATTTTTCGGGTACCCATTGACATCCATTAAAATGCTTCTTTTTTTTTTTTTTTTTTCTTCTCAAACAACTGCCAAGTATTCAGGATGTGTTTTCCACCCAAACAAACAAAAACATTGCTTCAGTGATACAAATCCGCACTACTTCTTTTTGGATTTGATTCCTTCTGCCTCAAATTCCTTTTCTTCTGTCCATGCAGTTGTGACGGCCAAGATAAAGGCCTCGGTCACATTGCCGTGCGGTGCAAAAATCAATGGAGATGATGTCACATGGACGTTTAAAGGTAAGGACCTGGATGAAGATTACCAAGATGAGGTGCAGAAGGCTGGTGCCAATCTACTGGTCAAGGAGGTCGGCAGGCCCTTGCTGGGAGAGTACACTTGCTGGAGCGGAGGGGAGAGCGCCTCCATTTATCTCCTGCTGGAGGCCGAGGAGGAGGGGGAACTGGGTGAGATGATCCTTGTCTGGCGCTGATCAAAACTCGACTCCTATTTTAGATGCGCTTTTACCTATTTCTTTTGAAATCGTTTGTTTTACAGATTCTTTCCTCACCTGCCGCGCCAAGTCCTACAACTGCGCTTTTAGCTGTACCTGGGTCGACAACAAGTACAAAGCTGTACGCCTCGGACTGGACCCGCATTGGTAAACAAACAAACAAACAAACAAACAAACAAACAAACAAACAAACAAACAAACAAACAAACAAACAAACAAACAAACAAACAAACAAACAAACATCATTTGGACCTTTTGTTTGCTCAATTCCTAACTTATCAGAGACCTGACTGTTTTACAAAAGCAGAATGGCTGCTCCCTCGTAGCAGGGGATGGCTTTCACACGTTTCTTTTTGCTTTCTCTCCACAGCCGTGAAGGAGGCAACTCGTGCAGCTGGGTCAACAGCACCGTTGAGCAACAAGATGGCCGACTCCACTTTGAGCTGCGCCACTCGCTCTCACCCTACTCCGAGGAGAGCACCAGGCTGGAACTCACGGCCGAAGCCCTCGAAAAAGACTCCCTCCTCAGGAGGACCAAGACATTTTATCTCAGAGATATCAGTGAGTCATTGGAACTGATTAATGCTGAAAAAAACCTGTAGACATGACATTGCATTGCTGTAAGCTAGCTAAATAGCTTGCTAGCTAGCAAGCTAGCTTGCAAGCGAGAGAGCGAGAGAGAGTGTAATAAAAGAAAAAAGATGCTGAATGGTAACTTGCCACTTGTGTTTTGCCCAGTTCAACCAGACAGTCCTGAAATTGTTCAATGTCAAGAAGTGGATCACAGCTTAAGCGTGACCGTCCGTCCTCCATCCAGCTGGTCCACCCCTCACAGTTTCTTCGGCCTGGAGCACGAGGTGGAATATGAGCACAAAGATGACGGAAAGGTACGACAGGTGGACCCACTTCTTCGGCAAAGCACATTTGTTTTCGTGATGAAGTGCTCTGGAATGTTTCTCTTCACTAACTTCTGTCGCGTTTGCCTGGCTTATCTCAGAAGGGACGCTCGTCGCTCTCCTTGGTACCCAAGAAGATCAGCAGGTTGCGGGTTCGCTCCCGGGACGAGCTGGTGCAGTCAGCCTGGAGCCAGTGGACTGAATGGACAAATGTAAACTGCTGAGCACAGCGTCTGCTGCCTTTCCATCTCTTGCAACGTACTGTATGTCCGATAGTCAGTGAGACCTTTGTAGTTTTACGGAACTCTGACACCAAACTATTTATTCATATGTTTATTTATTGTTTCTTTATTTGAAAGCAAGCAACAACCTGCTGCTCCTTCACTTCCTTCAATGAGTGTTTTGCTCACTTTCCCCCTTTCTTCTGCATTCATTGAGGTCAGTTTTGGGCTTCATAGTCGACTTACAATTGCCACAACAGGTATACCAGCTGTTGCTTGCTTGATTTGTATGTATTTATTTCGGCTTTACTTATTTATTTTTATTTGTTTATTTATTTATTTATTTATTTATTTATTTATTTATTTATTTATTTTTTGCAATGTGATCCAAAATTTGAGCATCACATACACCATCATGTGAGTGAAGTGGGGGGGGGGGGGGGGGTTTAAAAAAAAATAAAAAAAATAAAGTGAAACGTGGGCAAGGAGGCATATGTGCATGCACTTGTAGTCATTTACTGAACCGGATACATTTTCAAAATACAAAATGGGAACAGTCGCTAAAAGCTGCTGTCACCCACAACTCGCGCCCAGACACTCACGCGTTACTTGTCATTTTTTTTTGTTTTGTTTTATTTTTGTTTCGTCAACTCAGGTCCAAGGAGGAAAATGGAAGCATCGTAAACCCAAAAAGACAGCAATGTATATTTGACTCCACAGATGAGTTGGAGATACATGAAGCTTTCCAGCAGATTTTCAATTTAAACATTGTAAAAACACCTCTTGCTATGAAATCATTTGAAGATGTTTGGTTCACGACATCACTCGGAGATGACGTCACCGACCCCTCATTAAAGTAAAGAATGCATAAATGATGTTTTGCATTGTCAAGTTCTCGACTAACTCAAACAACGAGCAATTGGAACGAGCGAAATCGAACGTGCTTACGAGAAGAGGCGAGAGTCCAGAAAGATTGAGTAGCCCACTATTATTCAAAGAAAAGAAAAAGCGTAGCGCGGCGCCGTCTTGCGTCGCAGAGATCCTGCTCCTTTTTTGGGGGCTCACACCTTTGAAGTTAAATCGATTCTTCTGAAACAGAAAGACGTGGAAGGTGAAGGTGAAAAGAACTTTGAAAGGTTTGAGCCCTTACCTGGCCCTCCGCCTGGGGCACAGGCACACCCGCCTCCAGACGACCCTCCACACGGCTGCCCTCAGGGCCGGGCTCCCCCAAATGTACAGTGCCGGGGTGACGAGCGCGTTGAGGCGCGCCATGATGGCAAACAGGTTGGTGGCCTCGTTGCGGAAGCGGACCCCGGTCCGGGTGAGCTGCCTGACGATGATGTTGACGAACGAGGGGCACCAGAGGGTCAGAAAGCAGATGACCACGAAAACGATGATGCGCAGCGACTCCCTCTTGTTGTCCCGCTCGGCGCTGGGCGGCTCTCGGGACAGGTGGTTGCGGGTGATCATGTACAACTTGACCGTCATCAGCACCTTCAGCAAGTACCGAGACTAATGTTACTTACTGGAGCGACTTTGCACAATGAAAGCATGTCAAAGCCCAAATGATTCAAACGCTGCACGGTCTACACTTCCCTTTTCCTTTGATACGTATCAGCGAGCCAGCGAGCGAGCGAGCGAGCGAGAGGAGCAAATGGCTACTTTTACCCGACCGACTTTTCCTTTCCCCAAATCTGACCTTAACCAACACGATGATCTGCAGCGTCATGACCCCGAAGGCGTTGATCTGGGCCGCCTTGGAAATGGGCACCAGGTTCTGCACGGTGAGGATGGCGTAGGTGTAGACCCAGCAGAAGATGCACACGCCGATCACGAGCGAGCGGCTGACGTAGCGGTCGTAGAAGAACGGGTGACAGACGGCCAGGTAGCGGTCAAACTGAGCAAACAAGAAGGTCAACACGTTGACGCCAAGGAAGGAGGGGAGGATGTAGAAGGTTCCGTTCCGGGACGGGTATCCCTCCTGGACGTCAAACAGGCCCAGGTAGTAGACGGAGAAGCCCGTCAGCGTGTCGCTGACGCTGGTGTTGAGCATGAACACGAAGCGGTTCTGGATGCGCAGCGAGCGGCTGGAAGCGATGCCCGCGGCCACCGAGCCGGCCACCGAGACGGCGCTGGTGGCAAACGCGATGTGGAAGATGAACACCAAGAAGTCACCCGCAGAGTCCAAATCAACTGACAGAGGGATGGTGCAGTTCAGGGGCATCCTCTTGCCCCCATTGCCGCCGACAATAGAGCACGTCGGAGCTTCTACCGCCCCTTTTGAAGGCAAAATGCTGACCTCCGGGGGGGATTTGGAACAAACAGTCCATTTTCCTGTTCTTGGGTGAACTCAAGCGCAAGTAATCATATGTGATGAGGAGGCCTTCCGACGGAGTCTCGACGGGATCTGCAATTGTGTCTCCAGTGGTGCTTGTTGACTCCTCTCAACGTCAGTTTGTTAACAGGGGTGTCAAAGTCGATTTCCCTTGGAACTATTGACATGCACCGAGCCCGAGTTTGAATACGTAGCTCTTCAAGTGCCACCCACCATCATGACCAACATTGAATTACAGGAGTATTCATCAAGAACCAGGCAGATATTTGGTTGGACTGTATGCATTTTCCGATTCCGGGTGCTTTTTTCATACCTTCCTTCCGATATACAGCAAGGAGTCACGAGTGCAGCCGAAATACACAAACACGCGCGCGCGCGCGCGCGCGCGCACTAAATAAAACCACAAGATGGCAGCAGGAACTCTCAAAACCACTTTGAAGGGCTGACAAGAAAGAAGTGGCTCTTTGTCCTCGGACAGGCCCATGAAAGAAAAATCATCAACGTTAGGTATAAGAAATATATATATATATATATATATATATATATATATATATATATATATATATATATATATATATATATATATATATATATATATATATATATATATATATATATATATATATATATATATATGTATATATATATAAATCCGAAGCGGTCGGTCACTTTGATACATGAATGCATTGACAGTAAGCACGACTTGAAGTTCGCAGGCAGGTCTGGGGTCAGCAGTGGCACTTCCTTTAGCGACCAACAGATGTCAGTAGAGTGCTTTGGCACGACGCCACCAGCCTCGACCAGAGAAACGGACGTTGGTTGATCTGAAATGATGATTCCATTTGAACACCTCATAAGAATGTATGTTCCACGTGACTTTGCTTAAGCAATTATGTCGAGCCACGATACACTTGCAATTGGTGCTTTTCACAAGGGTTTGTTTGACACACTTATAAGTGGGGGGCGGGGGGAGGAGCCAATAAATAAGCAAGGCCGTTTCCGCACATCTGGTGCCCACTTTGTGACCCCCATTCCAACAATTCTGCTTGATTTAGCTCTCACTCGTCTGACCTAGGAGGTCACAAGTATCACCCAGAAAGTGAAAAGTCAGAAAATGCTTATGCTGCACGTTTCGCCTCATTCTATTGATAACGCGGCTTTGAAAAGAGTCATGTTCAAAACATTCGGTTGGACTGAATGAATGAATGAATGAATGAATAAATAAATAAATAAATAAATAAATAAATAAATAAATAAATAAATGTGGCTTCCTCATGCCAAGCAATAAAAGCTGCCAATTAAACAAGGCAAGTCAGAAAAGGAGGTAAAAGAACTTTGGTGACATTTGTTTGGGATCACATTTGGCCTGGTAAACGACTTAAGTGTGTGGGCATCCTCCTCCCATCTTTGCATTTTGCAGGTAGCGCTGCCAGGGAGCGGGAGGGGAGGGGAGGGGAGGGGCAGGGAGGGGCGGCCTGGCGTTCCAACTTGAAACCCTCCCACAGTGGGCCGAGCCGTGTCTCTCTCGCTCTCTCTCTCTCTCTCTCTCTCTCTCTCTCTCTCTCTCTCTCTCTCTCTCTGTTTCTGCTGTTGCTGCTGCCGCTGCTGCTGCTGCTGCAGCACTCCGCTCGGGGCTGGTTCCTATTCAAATGTGGGTCAGGGGTGAGGAAGCGTAACGTCATAAGCTTGCAACATGGCGTCCCGAAGGCTGTGAGATGAGCAAGAGGATGGTCAAGAACGCTTGAGAACCACCCTACCCATGTAAGAAGGTAATTTGCAGCGCTTCTCAATGTGTTTTCATGTGCATGTGAAACGGCTGCTTTTGTGGCTGGCGTGTTTGTTTCTTGCCTTGAGTGGCTTTACGGTTACGCTCGAGCGTTTTTTCCACGCCGTGCCAAAAAAAAAAAAAAAAAAAAAGCGAGGGGGGGGGGGGGGCTACGCTTGTGCCGATTGTGTCTTATTGCTGCAGGCTTTCTTAACGTCGAAACCCAGATCCAAGTATTTCTGGTCCCCCTTACAATGCTTGATAATGAAAGGAATGCCTTTGCAAATGCTGCACGGTGCGCTACCAAGCGATGCCCAAAACACCGACAGACAGACAGACAGACTGGCTGGCTGGCTGGCAAAACATTGCATCTCATTTCCTTGCTTTTACGACACGATACGCTCGCAACATTTGCGATCGTCGTTTGCAATCTGTTCTTCGGCTCGTGCCATTCTTCTCCCTGTTGATGACGAAACGGTGCGGATTGTACTCAAGCGACGCATTTAAGAGAATGCTCAGCAATCGATAGTGAATGTATGGCGCAACGTGCGTTGTTTATATTCAGGTTAATCCACCTTTTTGTGCCGCGTAAGGCCAATGGAAGCCATTTAGTTGCAGCGACTGGCCGGCCATGAGAGTCTCGCACCACTGTGTGTGTTGTGTTGTGTTGTGTTGTGTTGTGTTGTGTTGTGTTGTGTTGTGTTGTGTTGTGTTGCGTGTGTGCGCGCGCGCGTGTGTGCGTGGACGGACGGACGGACAGCAGCTCTCATCGAGCACATCTTTGTTTTGCTCCCCAAACAGCGGTGCTAGTGGCTCTATATTGAAGTCCCAAAAAGCAACGGGTTGAACCACAGGTGAGGGAGGGGAATGGCACTTTGAATTCTCAGGTGATTAGTGTTGCTGAAAGTACCAAGGGGCATGGAGATAATAAGGCATAGGAATGTCAGTAATGTAGGTTCACTTGACTGGCTCATGTTTTTTTCTTACCAACTTGTTTTTAGCTGCCTCGCTTGAGTGCATTTTCCAGTTTGTGATTGCCACATGCAAGTTGCTATTCACAGCTTGGTGGATGGCACCCGGCAGGCTGGAAGCGTGTTTGTGCTGGATTTGGAGTTAGCTACCAGCACAGCGCCATTGTATTTCAAGGCCATTTCATGTCGTCCACGCTTGATTTGCATGCCTTGTGCAGAAAACGTGGCCATTGAGCATTGTACATCAAATGAGCCTTTCAACTTCAGCCCAAACGAATACTTGCCCGAGTCATTTTTAACGTTTGGGTCAAACAAGATCGTTTTCGTCATTGCGATCGCCATGAAGTAAAAGTATTCCATAATCGCAGTCCTCGTTTCACAATTTGAGTCTGAGGCTATTTTAGTGTGCTGTTCAAGGCGTGACGAGGCAAAAGAATGGAAAACCATTTGTGTATAGCATCTTAATTAGAGAAGGCTTGTCAAGATGTTGCTTGGGGAGGGAAGAGTTCTCGCTTTGCCTCCAGCATTTGCTTCTGCTGCAACCTTATTCCTTGGCTTTATTTGCAAAGACGCTTCATTAAAAGGATTCAGCATACCTGCAGGTGCTGCTTGGATGCATTTAATCCGAGTCTTCCTCCTTTCAGATGCTTAAATCGACGTGGCACCGAAACCACAGTGAGGGTGAACGTTAGCCAAAAAAAAAAAAAGATTTGATAAAAAAAAAAAAGCTATCGCTGTGCTATTTATGGCTCCCTCCACCCTTTTGGCAACCTGTCATTTTACAAACACGGACGGTGCCGCTGTGAAATAGTCAGCAGATGTACTTTGAGTGTGGATTTGAGGTTATTGCCCGAGTCAACTGATCAGTGTGACAAGCTTAACTGATCACTACGGATTACAAAGTTTGGCCCGGAGGTTAATTTGAGGCCTGTGTGTGCCTCATGATCCATCCGCTAGCCTCCTCTTGATGCAAACACAGTGCCTGCCCTGTGTACATTGCCATCACGGAGGCAGCGCAATGCATCCACGCAGATGGCCTTCAAGGACTTGAAGACCCGGCTGCCACTTGCGTCCATACGAGACACGGCACTTTGATTTGGTCAGCGTCCAGTGCCGGCCGGGTTGTTCTCGCTCTTCTTTGGAATGTATTTGTGATAGATAGCCAGAAGGTTGGGATGTGTTTAAAAAGGGTGGTAGCTGTGTTTAAGGGGGGGGGGGGGTGCTTATAGCTTCAGGTCATGTGGGCGTGCTGCTTTTTTTTTGGTTTTGTTTTGATGAGGGTGTCTGGTCAGCCTTATCTCACCAACAAAGTTCATTCTTCCAAGAACAGAGTCACTTTATCTTACCAATCATATGTTCACTGGCTGGTTGATTGCTTTACTTCCTCACACACAGACTCAGACAGAGGTACACTCCATGATGGGCTCCTGCGAAAATGCATCGAAAAGTTGAGGCACCCTGAAGAACTTTGCGAAGGGAACTTGGACTTTCCCTTTTCTGGTTCATCTATAAACAAATAGCAGCTGTACAAGCCGGTCGAATAAATTGTTTTCTTTTTGTCTTGTATGAAAGTAACTGGTGTTCCCTTCGGTGCTCCTCCATGAACATTTTGCGACCTGAACATGTGCGGCTAATCCTCGTGATGGTTTCACAAAGATGAGATGTTGGAAATGAAAATAAGATAGTCAGTGCGGGCAGAGTGGTGGGATTTATCCCCTCTCCATGTGTTAATTATTCTCTACAACTTGCCTCCAAGTCACAAAAAGTATTGATGAATGAAGTCCTGTGTCCTCCAGCGTAAAAGTAACGGCATGTCTTCAGTCAGCCGCCAAGCCTTCCTGTGTCTGTAAAGCCCTTTTTGTTATTTTTTTAATGCACCATATGAATTGTGGCCAGTGGCAACACGCATTGGATTGAATCAATTGGAACTTGTATGGGAGGGAGGGAGGGAGGGAGTTGGGGAGGGAGGGAGAGAGGGAGGGAGGCAGGCAGGCAGTGCGTCTAAATGTGCGCCACAAGTTTCCTTCCTTCCTTCCTTTTTGTAGTTTACTTGATATACTTTATTTCTCGATCCATTTAAGAATGACTTTTGAAGGTGTGTGTGCCATTTGCAAAGTAGGCAAAAAGAACCGTTTGTTCCTTGTCTGCATGTGAGCAAACCGGTTTGAAATCATGTATATGTACATGTGCCCCCTCCCTCCCTCCCTCCCTCCCTCCCTGCCTGCCTCAAGGTGATGAGCTACGCGTGTGAGGCGAAGCCTTCCCTCGTCCTCCTACGCATTGTGCCCCGCCCCCTCCTGTGATGGAATTGGCTCTTTTCATTCCCTTGCAACCTGGGCAGGACTTGTTTGTCTGCAACACGGACCAACTGGCCGACACATGAAAATTGGAAGCTTTTGACCCTAGCTGCCGCGGTGGAGCTACTGCAATGCATGCATTTCCCTCCCTCTTCACCGCACCGCCAGAAGGCTGGCCGGCCGGATCGCCTCACTCCACATTTGTATCCAACAATCGGATCGCAGTCTTCCTCCCGGAGATAGATGACCCTGGGAATCAAATTGGCGTTAAGTTCCCCCCCCTAGATGTCGGGCGTTTAATCCAGTCGAGTGGAGACTGATTTTGGCCAAAGTGAACTAGCGTTGAAAGCGAAGTTGAATTTGCATTGACGGTGACATTGAGTTCATTCAGTCGTTTGTTTTGGATGGGATTTTTGGGTGCTACCGCGCTGGGCCGAATCTTTGCATCTCTGAAACGGGCACGTCCATTTTTGTCGGGCCGTTGACATTGCATTGTCGCAGACTTTGGAGTGGGCAATCGTTCTCGAAAAATAACACACCTATGTGGGCTGGCCGGGCATCGTAGACGAGTTGAAAAGAAATCCAAGTTAAAACTAAAATGTAGTCTTGTGCATAGTTCCATATCGATACGAACAGCAAAGAGTGCCTGCCTGCCTGCCTCACGCCAGCATCGTTGCTGCATTGGTGATCGCTTTGAAGGCTAGCGTGTCATTTTAGCTTTGTAAATATTACTGTGCACACTGAAGCGTCTTTAAAAAAAGGAGCGCTTTCCTAAAATATTTCTGCCCTACACTAAACGCTGACCCTACTTATGTTTGTTTGGCGATTTAAAAAAAAACAACTACTTTGTAGGCTACCCGAGCTTGCTGAGCCATTCGGCCCCGATGTTGGCACTTTGTTCAGACAATCTATCTGCACTTTTGGAGTAGGTGGCTGGCGTGGGATTCCAGACAATTTTCCCCAAAGCAATGCTTAAATGCAGCACGTCAGGTGTAAGGAGCGAGAGGATGTTGGCCAAAGCTCAGCTGCTGTCTTTAATCTCCTTATTGTGAGCTTTGGCCAGCGAGAGAATTGAAACCTTGCTAATTGGCACGCGTCGTTCATCTGGGCCGGGCTGGGCTGGGCTGGGCTGGGCTGGGCTGGGCTGGGCCGGGCCGGGCAGGGCAGGGCAGGGCTGGGCAGGGCAGAGCAGGGCCGAGCTGGGCCGGGCCTCTGCTCGTCAGCCATGATGAAATAGCTCGGAGGTGCTTGCTCACTGTTTGTATTTCAAACTGGCTTTGTACCATCCCCCTAACCTAACCCTTCCCTTCCCTTCCCCCAACTGGCTCTGCCCACCAGCGATAGATAGTCTCTGCTTGTGCTGTAAGTGCACTGTCTCCATGACGGGGGTCCGCTCGCTACCTTTTTGTCTCATCTGCCCACATTCCGCCTTTCTGCTCGCTGTTTGTTGCTAAAATAGCCCATCCTAAAGTTGAGTGTGTTGTTCTTAAAGTCTTTTCTTTATTTATTTTATCTGTTAGATGTAAGCAGCTGACCTTTGGCAGTAGTAGGGTGTGTTTTGTTATTGCGCCACGGGACTTTGTGTCACCTCTGGCCTTTCGCCAGGCTCCCGGTCCTCTGTTCTGGAGATTAGCGCCACAGCCCGCCGCTTCCTCCGTCAACTTGCCCGTGTGAAGTTTGCTGCTGCTGTGCTCTCCCTTAATCCTCCTTGAGAGGAATAAAAAGGGGATGGCGCGCCAGACAGCAAAACACTAACGCAGGGCAGGGTACGTTACATCGGTGTCGTTTTCGGGATGATTGAGAGCCGCAACATTTTTCCAGCCACTCAAGAAAAAAAATTGCCTTGATGCTTGCCAAGTCTATACATATGTCTGTAGAGACCAAATGAAGTCAAACCGGATCACCCAAATCTCTGCTATGGTAGATCATGTGCTGTTCTTCTTTACTCTCTTGACACCTGATCTATTTTGTTTTGCGATCATGTCTGTCAAGTCAGGGAACACGCCCCTCTGTCAAAGAAGTCAAGGTTGAGGCGAAGCAGCGGGGTGCGTAAGGGTTTTTAGCGCCGAGCTGCCCCTCTATCATGAAGTCACGGCCTGTTTTTCAAAAGGTCAAAACTGCAGGCAAGGTAAACTGATCTCCCGGTCGCTCGCGGCTTGAAGGGCAATGTCTACCCCTGCCTGCTCTCTGCTCAAAGCCGGCTCCCCCCCCCCCCCCCCCCCCCCCCCCCTCCTTGCCCTGACTTCAATTGGTATGTGCTCTGTGTTTGGTCAGAGCACGTCTTGTTTCTTAAGGGTCAATAATTCCTTTAGGCCCGGCTGGCTATCTTGACATCTCTCAGTTTCTCTGCCAAGACCCATCATGGTTTTTAGCGGAGGGATTGGAAAACGGCCGAATGAAGCCTGCTGGGAACCCACCGGCAATTATGCAACCGTAGCCGATTGTGGATATTCATCTGGCGGTGTTTCACTTCATGCGTGATGATCTGGATTTGGAGATATGAAGCAGGTCTCTTTGCAATTGCAACCCCCACCCCAAACTGCCTGTTGGGCATCTCCAAAGGAAGAGCAAGCAGCGAGGCCTACACGTGTCCTACCGTGGCTGCATATAGATCAGGCGTAATCCATTAGCGGCTCCCCGGAATCCAGCCGGCCGGCCGGCAGAGTAGCACCGGAGGGGCCGGGGGGAGCTGCGAGCCGCCATGTGGGTGATGGGATTGGACCGAGGATGAGAAAACGAGGGGGGTGGGGAAGATTTCTCTCTCCTGGCTCCCTTTTTATGTCCGTTTGGTGGAATAGCCCCCCCCCACACACACCCATAAAGTCCGCAGAGGCGTAAGCAAGCAAGATGCGGCTTCCCGGCATGACACAAACATGTCCGTCTTTCCTCGATTATCAAGCGTGGAGGTCGGACGCAGATCCAGCCAGGATCTTTTCGCCCTTGGCTGGTTACGACACGCTACACGTTGGGGAGTTTCAACTCTCCCTGGCGGATCCGTGAAGGTTGGGAGGCAAGATGAGAGATTGGGGGGCGGGGAGCAAGACCACGAGTCCAAGTGTCAAAGCAGGGAAGGCAAGCCCAGGCCTGGACCTGGACCTGGAACTGGCTGGCGTCTAATGATCACTTGAGCTGATTTCTATCAGCCAGCCAGCCAGCCAGCCAGCCAGCGCAACTGTTCTCAAAGAGCCAGACAGCTCCAGTTAAGCATTCCTGCTAAAGTGGAGTTTTGTTCCAACGGAGCTTTTGTGTTGGTACGGGATTGGAAGACATTTGAGTTATTGTCGGGAGCTCCTTAAGAAAGCTGTGATGCAGTTTGTCTCGACTCTGCCCAAGAGGCCGGTTTGAGCTTCAGACGGGGAGTTAACTCTCAGACCTGGATAAACAACAAGTTATGATTGTTGCTGTTGGAAAATGACGACAAAGTCATTTTCGTGTGTTCAGAAACCATTCAAGCTGTACTCTTGAGTTGTTTGTACACACACTGAAGTGCGACTTGGCAGTTTGCAAGCAAGCGCTCTTAAATCTCTCGGTCGACGCCGAGCTCGTATTGTCATTTACAGTAAACGCTGATGGAGGGAAGCGGCGGGCGGCACTCTTCCAATCTCCGGTACGCGGTGTTCCGAGAGGCGTCCGTATTACGAGCGCAGCCCACCCAAAAACATGTCGCAGTTGAGAGACTTCCTAGAAGCCTTGTGATCTGGATTCGGGTACCGCATGGCTTGCCAATGATGTGGTTAGTTACTGAATCAATGGAGAGTGACAAGGAAATGATGTGTTAATTATCGTCGGGGAAAACGTTGCAAGGCTGGGTTAACGTCTTAGCTGCCGCCGCGCATGCCGCCGTGCTTCCTGTTTGTCTTGTATTGTATTTTCTATATTGGCCATTCAGGCCCACACTAGAAAGTGAGCATTTTTGAGTTTTTTTAGGCTGTCCTAGTTGTATGAATGAGGAAGGGAGGGCCTCTGTGGAGGATCGGGTGGTGCCGTCCTTGTCTTTGAGCCGCACCCTGCACCCCCTTCGGCCGGCCGGCCGGCCAGCCGGCTCCTGTGTAGTTTTACCTGCTCAAGTGTCACCTAATCCCTGCCGTGCCACCGAGAGAGCGAGCGAGCGAGCCCCAGACAATGGGGCAGAGCTGACATTACCGTGACCTAATGGAGAATAGGACGAGAGGAGGGCATCCCACTGAAACTGGAGTTGTCAGAGGGAAGAGAAAGCCAGATGAGGCACCTTTTTAGGAAACCAGTTACTTTAGCCTTTCTTTTTCCCCACCCTTTGGCCTTTGTGCCAGAACATTGGCAAAATGTACAATCAGAATTTGATCTACGCGGGGTTTCGATTTGTTTTAAATGCAAGCTGGGAAGGGGAGAAGGGGAGACGGTTTCCTGTTTCCACGTTGACGTGCTCATGGTGCGGTGGCGCATTTGAGAGCTTCAAGGTTAGATGATGGATGTGCTCGCAGCGATGGCGCTTTTTACTGTTGCGCGACGCGAGCTGAGATTTGATTGCTGTTTCCGCTTGTCGGACTGCGCAAATTGTGCTTTTATGGACGACTGTGCTGGGGCCCGAGCCAAGAAAACAAGTGTGAATCCAGGCTCAATAAGATCTGTGAGAGTCGTGGAACCGGAAGAGCAAAATGTAACTAACATGGTGCGCAGGTGGTCAAGAAACTTTCTAGTAAGCCCAAACTCATCACCGTTTTATTTCTCGGTCTTTCCAGCTTCAGGTGGCGTTGGTGTAGGAAGAGAGCGAGCGAGCGAGCGACGCGGAAAGAAGGAAGGAAGGAAGGAAGGAAGGGCGGAAGGAAGGTGGAAATGGAACTGCCAAATCATGCCAAACAACTGCTGCTGCAACTCAACCAACAGAGAGCCAAGGGCTTCCTGTGCGATGTCATCATCGTGGTAGAGAATGCGCTCTTCCGTGCCCACAAGAACATCCTGGCGGCCAGCAGCATCTACTTCAAGTCTTTGGTCCTCCACGATAACCTCATTAACCTCGACACGGAGATGGTCAACCCTTCCGTGTTCAGGCAAGTTCTGGATTTCATCTACACCGGTAAGCTGCTCTCCTCCTCGGAGCAGGGCAGCGAGCAGAATTTCAGCGCCCTGTTAACTGCGGCCAGCTACCTCCAGCTCCACGACCTCGCCGCCCTGTGCAGAAAGAAGCTCAAGCGCAGCGGCGGGAAAGCCCTGCCCGGCAAGCCTTCCGCTCCCGGCCCCCTTAGCCGACTACGCCTCAACAGCCAGCGCCTTTCCTCTTCCGCGCCCGCCGCCGCCGCCGGGCCCAACAACCACTATCAGCCCAGCCCTTCGGACGCCGAGCTGCCGCTGCCGGACGAAGGCCTTCGGGACAAGCTCTCCGACGACGAAATGTATATCGGCAGCTCCGGCGGGAGGAGCGCCGCCGCCGCCGCCGGCAACGGAGGCAGTAACGGTAACCTCAGCAGCGGAGGAAGCGCCGGCGAGCCCGACCTCGGGCTGGACCTGACCAAAAAGAGCCCTCCCTCGGCGGGCACGGCGCTCACCGACGCCCTGAGCCCCCACAGCAACTCCCAAGAATCCCCTCAATCTGCCTCAGTATCCACAACCAACAGTGCCTCCCTGGACGACTCTT
Organism: Syngnathus scovelli; assembly: GCF_024217435.2. NCBI lineage: Eukaryota > Metazoa > Chordata > Actinopteri > Syngnathiformes > Syngnathidae > Syngnathus > Syngnathus scovelli. The sequence continues at coordinate 25,015,967 of NC_090849.1, forward strand.
CCACCACCCTCCACAACGCCGACGTCTGCAGCTCGGACGCCGCCGCCACGGCCGCCGAGCTCAACTGCGCTTCGAAAGGCGACAACGGCCAGCACGAGGGACCCCCGCCCCAGAAGAAGTATCGGCAGGGCGGGCGCAAGAACGAATGGCCCAAAAAGGAGGCGTCGGGGTTGAAGTCTGACGATCACGACAGGCCTCTGGTCAACGGGGTGATAGTGGGGCCCAAAGACGGCCGACCTGCTGGCGGCGGCGGCTTCGCCTCCGACCAAAGCCTCCGCTGCAAAGACGACGAAGAGGGAGGCGAAAACGGCCAGGACCACAGCGAGGAGAGCGCTCAGAGCGACGGAGAGAGCGCAGGGGGCGGACCAGGCGGGGCCCACCAGAACGCCAACTACGTGTACCGCCAGGAAGGTTTCGAGCCGGCCTTCGGGGACAACCTCTACGTGTGCATCCCCTGCGGCAAAGGCTTCCCCAGCTCGGAGCAACTCAACGCTCACGTGGAAACGCACACCGAGGACGAGCTGTACGTCAAAGAGGAAGCGGGGGCCCTGGTGAAAGAGGAAGACGAGGAGGAGGCCGAGGACCTGTCGGCCCCCGTGGGGCCCTCCCGCTTTGGCTCGGAAGCCCGCCCTTTCAAGTGCACCGTTTGCAATAAGAGCTACAAGGACCCGGCCACGTTGCGGCAACACGAGAAGAGCCACTGGCTGACCCGGCCCTTCCCGTGCAACATCTGCGGCAAAATGTTCACCCAGAGGGGCACCATGACGCGCCACATGCGCAGCCACCTGGGCCTCAAGCCCTTCGCCTGCGAGGAGTGCGGCATGCGCTTCACCCGCCAGTACCGGCTGACCGAGCACATGCGCGTGCACTCGGGCGAGAAGCCCTACGAATGCCAGCTGTGCGGCGGCAAGTTCACGCAACAGCGCAACCTCATCAGTCACCTGAGAATGCACACCTCGCCCTCCTAGAGAAGCAACGAACGCATCAAGCCAAAGAACTCTGGGAAGAAATAGCAAGCGAAACACAGAGAAACAAACGCACAGTTTTGGATTGCGCTCGCTGGCTTTACCGCACCTGCCCTGCCCTGCCCTGCCCTGCCCTGCCCTGCCCTGCCCTGCCCTGGCCTGGCCTGGCCTGGCCTGGCCGGCCGGGTGAGCGTTGTTGCCGTCTTGCCATGCTGGGCGCTTTGACACCGTCGCTTTCAAGTGACATACGCTCACTCACCTCTCAGGACTTATAGAGGGACAGTTTACTCTTTTCTCTCTCTCTCTCTGGCTGTCTTTCTCTCTCTCTCTCTCTCTCCCTCTCTATCTTTCTCTCTCTCTCTGTCTTTCGCTCTCTCTGTCTTTCTCTCAACCCAAAGTCATAAAGCCGTGGCGACATAGCTTTGTGACTTGTGGTCTTTCAAGGCCGAAAAATGTGAATGTGCGTACCAATGTAATGTCCAGGCCCCCCCCACCCCCCGCTCCCAAAGGCGCGTGTCTTCTCCTCTACCTTTGGAACAGCTTTTCACTGGTTGTCAGCTGAACGATAGCTCAAGAGTCCCCTCTGCTCTCTGGCGCTATTCTGACCAAATAGATTCAAAGAACCCAACACTGGCAATAATAAGCGTTTTTTGTTTTGTTTTGGGGGTTTTTTGTTTTTGTAACCGACAGCTTTACAGCCTTTTTTTTTTTTTTTTTTCGGAGCGCCGAAGGGGGGTGACTCGACTGGGTTGGGGACCATGCTTTAACTGACGGAAGGAAGGTTGTAGGTGGGATCAAGGTTACGTTCTCTTGATGGCTGTTGAACATTCACTCTTTCCCCCTTTTGCCCGCTAGTGCAAATGTGGTTGGGAAAGAGGACCCCCACCCCCCGCCCCCCCTTGAGGTACTTGTTTTACTTAAAGAACTTCTAATGTTTCCGTGAATGTTTAAACTGGAAGGTCTTGGGTTTTTCTTGTGGATTGGGAGGGAGGGATCTGTTTTTAAAGGGGGCTAATAAGAAGAGGGTGATTTAGACTGACCAATATGTTCAGTGGGTACGTTTATTTTGTCTGTATAGCTTTCCTCCCCTTGAGAGAGAGAGAGAGAGAGAAAAAAAAAAAAGAAAAGAAGTCTATTTATATGGGCTTGTGACCGACCTCGCTACCTCTGATTACGAACTCTATACGTGGATTAGTTGAAAGTTCCGATGTAATTAATTGTAAAAAGTGTGTAGATGATCTTCACCTGATGCTTTAACCTGCCCATCTCTCAACACAGTTTTCTATTCTCCTTAGCAGCGGTGGCTTCAGAATGGAATATAGCTTTCCGGGTTGCCCCGCTCAGGGTGGCGCCGCCTCAAAATGTACTGTAGCGTCTTTGCCAAGGCAAGTAATGATGGTTAGTTGGTTTTTAGGTGTAGTGTGTTCCAAAGATCTTGTGAATGTGGAGGACAGAGCTAACTAACAAACATTGCTAGATGAGTTCAAACCAAAGCTTTTTCAAATAAAAAGATGTACTTAAGATATATAGCATACTAAATTATTTCACTTTTGATTTCCTTTATTTTTGTTCCTGTATAATACAAATTTATGAATTATATTGTAAGTCCATAGAAAGAAATTCATTCTTGACATGGACTTTTGGCCAATGACTCTGAGACAGACGGAGAAAGGTTGTGGTGGTTTGCAAAGGAAAGCTTGTGCTGATTGGTGGGCCGGTAAATTTTACCACCATTTTTTTTTTTTTTTTCGGGGGTTGTTTTTATGTGCAGAGTCCGTATCACTTTATATTCCCCAACTTTAAAAACAGGACTTGATGATATGTTCTGTTCAGACCAAAAAGAAAAGAAAAAAAAAATCTAGGACTTATAATCAGAAATTTAATGTGAAGTTCAAGTTGCTTGTTAGTTGTTGTTGTTTTTTTTGAGCCAGACTTGTGAAAACTTGTAACAAGAAGGGAGAAGCAGAGATGCACTGGACAGCTCCTCATCGGTCTCCTGTAAAGATCTTTTGTTATTGTCGTCTCTGACTGTGTTCAAGTGTGTCATCATTTTTTTTTTTTTTTTTGAAGTTATTCAAACTTCCCGATGCATTACCTCATAAGTGAGCACATGCTTAAAATTGGGCCGCCGTTATTATGTAATCGGCGGGCGCCACTCATAGTCACTAAAGCCTGTCCAGTGTATCCACTCTTAACACTTACACTGTGGACCTTCACTACAAGTTTTTGGTATAGGCATTCCTCTCTTTTTCTTCTTTTTTTTTTTTTTTTATTGTTGGGTTAACTGTCTTCTTGAATTAATTTTGTTGTTGTTGTTTTTGGTTTCTTTGTTGCCCTCACGGTCTGTGAATTTATCATGTAAGGATGCGGCCACAGTTACAACCTGCATCCTGGAGTCCTGCATTAGTTACTACTTGGTCATGTTGCCGCTTATGCAATTACCAGTTGGCTAGTAATTGCGCGGTCGGTACATGCCCCGCCCCTCCCCTCCCTCCCTCCCCCCTTGCTGTAAACCACAAACATGCATCCATCCTCTGGCGTAAGATGGAGTCCACGGTGCATTGCCTTCTCGTACCTGTCAGCACTTGATGGGGTGCAGCTCGATGTATGTCATGCAACGGATGTTTTTTTTTTTTTTTTTTTCGTACAAGATATCCAGCCATTGCTGCAAAAAAAGGAGAAGAAGAAGAAAAAAAAAAGACTTTGTAGCTGCGTTTGAATGCTTGTTGTGGGACATTGCGAAACTCCAAACTGTGACAATACTACTACTAATACTTCTATTACTACTAGAGCTACGACTAGAACTACTACTATACAATTACTTCAGGGATAGTTCTGCATCTGTGAATGCAGGCTCTCAGCTACATTTGTAAGACATAGTATTGTATCAATTTCTCTGTATTTTAATGATGGGGTGGGGAGAAGAAAGCAAAACACTAGTTTCATACATAAAACAAAAGGGTGGGGGTGGGGGGTGTTTTCAACTAACACAAAGAGCCTTGACAAAAGGTGAGGCAGCTCAAACTCGTCTACATTTTAGTCGATAACGCACTATGTTCATGAATAGTTGCAAAGTTGTACAAAGACCTAAAAAAAAGAAAAGCTCATACCCAAAATCCACAAACTATTTTTTAAACCAAAGCACATTTGAATGACTATGGAACCATGTGTGGCTCGAGGAAAAGAGAAAAAAAAAAAATGAGAGAGAGAGAAACATATGTATTTATCTCATTGTTTACAAACTTTTCCAGTTTTTACAGACCTCAAGTCGAGGCCCGGCCAGTCAGAGTTGTTTTCTGTTTGTTTTGCTTCTTTCTTTCTTTCGTTCTTTCGTTCTCTCGCTCGCTCGCTGCTGCTGCTGCCAAAGCAAAAGCGTGGGCTCGGACCGCCGCATATTCAATGAGGGGGAGGAGCGTGTTTGCTTTTCGATGCACCCTCTGCCAGCTGGCTTTTGGGGTGACCCCGTACTCCCCTTCATGCCCTCTGGCCTGTCTGGGGGGTGGGCAGTGCATCCTTGATGTGTTGATTGTTTAGTGGGGCTGCGTGTGGTGCATATCCGTGTTTGCCCACATGCACTTGACGACCGACGGCCTCCTGGCGCTCAGTAGTGGGAGGGGCCGGCCGGGGGCGGGCGAGGTCGCGCGCTTTTTTGGGTTTGTTTTTTTTATGATAATCACTTCAGGGTGTTGGTAGCTTTTGATTTTGTCCTCTGCATGTACACGAGAATAATCTGCTAGTCTTAACTGTGAATGTTTTTTCTCCTTTCTTGATTTATTTGTTTTTGAAGCTGCCTGTGTTGTGTGGGTCAAAGCAGCACAAACCTCTGGCTGGCTGAGCCTCCTTACAAAGTTGGTGCAAACACTTATTGATGGTGTTTAGTTTGTTTTTTTTTGTAATCAAATGTCTATTGTCAGTGATGAATGTATTTATTTGCGGTCCTGCCCTCAACCCTGCAAAGAATATTTGCTCAAAGTGTGAGACTGGGGTGGAGGCAGGACCCCCTATTTTCTTTTCTTTTTTTTTTTTTTTCTTGAATGTTTTTGGAGGATTTCAAGCTGAGAATCAAAAAATGCGAGAACAGCCATTTATTGCATTCTGTGATCTTTTCTGGGATTATGAATTTTTTTTTTTTTTTTTAAATGGATGGTCAATATCCAATTTGTCACTCACACCTGAATGTCTATCAAGTTTTATTTCATGTATTTTTCTGCGGGTGTTTTCTTTTTCTCCAACCATATGTTGTCACAGAAAGCCTCGTGAGCTGCGATGCAATTGGAGGCCACTGTATTCTTCTTCTTATTTTTTGAACTCGCTCTTCCTGGGTGTTGCCTCGCATCTGCCATCAGATGACCTACCAAAACATAAGCAACGACATCCACATCATCCACTCCTTTTAATTGCTGAGAATGTTTTTCTCATTTTAAACCACACCTGCGTCTTTAACATGTTAATTCCGTCTGAGTTGTTTTATTCTTACAGAACCATAGGGTGAGATAGCTTTACGAAGTGCACTTTGTATGTTTTTCTGAGGCTCTGGCTCGGCTCGGCCCGGCCCGGCCCGGCCCGAGGTGCTTTCATATCACTTCCCGCTTAACCGGCAGGCACTTCCCTCACTCTCGTCGTACCTCATCTCTTACTTGTGTTTGGTGGAAATAGCTTTTCTTGATGCAGTGTTACAAAAGCTTTAAGAGAAATACACATTACACAAAGTAAGGAAAACTGGGCCTTGACGTTTGGTAGTTAGGCCCCCTTTTCCATGACAACGCGGTGGTACCTGCCTGCCGCTATTATCGTTTTGCTACCCGCTCAGCTAACGGGCTGAGTCCATTGAAGTAAAACGGAGGACACCGTCTACCTGCGTTCTTTTCGTTTGTTAGCACGTCAGCCTTTCGGATGCATTCCAAAATGGCATGGTTTTGGGTCCAGTGGAAAAGTAGCCCAAGGTTTTCAAAATGTTAGCTTAGCTGGCCTACTAGCTTTTGCCATTCAGACTAAACCAAAGGCAGTCAGTCTTAAGAGTAATGAAAAGGGCCGGCCCTCAAAGCTCGTCTTAAGCTTTATCGTCCCTCGCTTTATCGCTCTTACGCCCAAAGCGCTACTACTCCGCCATATCTGCCAGTGCATTTGACATTTCAGTATTTTCTGTACCTCCGTTGACTCGACACCAAAATACCTCTTTCAATGTTTACACACATGTGCTCTTGTACTCTATTACACCTTATGTTCTTTTTCCGTCCAACCGTGCCCAAAATAGTGATTATTTGGATATCTACATAGGTTTGTGGCTGCTTCCAAAAAGCCATGACTAGCCGCTAAAAACTGTTAGCCAAACTAGCCGTTGAGTTGCTTTTGGTTTGTTTTCTTGGGACAAAGTGCTCAATAATGTATCAGGATCTGCAGGCTGAGAAACGGTGTAACGTCCGCACGCACGCACGCACGCACGCACGCGTAGGGCCTTTCTTGATAAATAATGAAGCATGAAAAGCTTTCCCGCTGTCCACGTCAAAGTGCGCACAACTGGGCTTCCTGCCCGTGCAAACACAGATGGTCTAGACTTGCCAGATGAGACGCAACGCACACATCAGTATTTAAGGTGGTTTCCTGCGCGGCTTTGTGGGCAGCACCCAGGTGGGGCGGGTGGGCGTCAGGGCGGGTGGTCTCTCCCTTCATGTCCGCTCACTTGTCACAGAGCTCTCGTATTCAGGTCAGAGCCGCCGCCGCCGCCGCCGCCGTGCATTGCCAAGGGGCTCGCAAAAACTCAAGTGTCATAAAGTGTAATGCAGCTGACCTCAGCATTCATAACCTTGCAGTCTTAATGTACAGCATTGAGGCAAATAAACTGTTATTTTACAATCTTTTCATTAAAAGCTTGATTGAAAACCAAACCTGTTGCTTGTTGACTGATCCCCATCTTTTGAGCAACATTTTGCAAAAGCAATCTCCCAAACACCTGGCTGAAGTTACTTAAAATGGTAACGCTGCCAGGTGGCACTATTCTTCTGTTTTTCTTTTTCAAACACTTCCAAATAGCTGTTTGTTCGCACAAACAACAATTCATACAAGTTGGAAGCAAACGCGACATACTTTTAAAAGGTAAAAGAGCGCCCGTCCGCCAGCCCGCCAGCCAGATTGTTTCATTCATGATCTCCTGCAACCTTCTTGATTGAGGGCAGAACCAGCTGAGGTAAACAAAAGGTCCTTTTCCAGGCCACCTCAAGGCCTGCCTGCCTGCCTGGCTGCCTGCCTGGCTGCCTGCCTGGCTGCCTGGCTGGCTGCCTGCCTGGCTGCCTGCCTGGCTGCCCTCCTTCCTTCCTTCCTTCCTTCCTTCCCCTCCTCCACCTCTCCCCCCAGTGTCCTTTTTATGCCCGCCGAGGAATGCCCCAGCCCGCGCATGCTCACGCCCTACTCAGGTATGTAAATGAACCCTGTCGTGTTATCAAAGATACCAGTGAGTTTAACTGTAGTTTGATGTGACGAGAGCCACTTTATTAACTTCCAACCTCATGCTCTGCAATCCTTCCACCCCCGTTTTAGCATTTTTTTGGTCTGCCCTTTGGGACACAACAGGGTACCCAAGGTTTTTTTTGTTTATTATAAACCTCTCGACTTATCTCAGTTGACTTACTCGTGACTCAACTATTTCATTGATATTCATGTTGTATTATTTTCATGTTGTTAAACATTCATTTACAATGTTGCATAACTGCTATTCAAATCTCTAAAGTCAACCTTTGTTTCATTTCAATAAAGCTGTTAAGTTAATAAACGACGACCATAATCATTCCGTTTGAGGTGCTCGGATTGCTATTGATTTAACCCTTTTTTTTGTTTGTTTGTTTTATTGCTGTGGAGAGCATTTCATTGATTTGAGTGTTTTGAGTCACTTCATGGTATCAGCCTTTACCACTAAGGTCATGTTTTTGGAGGGAGAGATGGCACAGCTATTTAGTAATGTAACATGTTAAATGACCCCCAAGGAAAGACAATAGTGCGGGTGCCGTTTGCCTTGCCCAGCCCAGCCCAGCCCAGCCCAGCCCTGCCCAGCCCTGCAATGGTCAACGGCAAGTCAGTCGATTCAAGTGCTTTTTGGGCTGGGTAGGCATGCCGGAGACAAAGTGTCGTTCCAAGTAACCCCCTCTTGCTTTTCTTATCCCAGTCTGCCTAGTGAGCATGAGTGGAATTCACCAGGCTCTCTGCCCAGGTGGGTCCAGACTTGCCTCTGCTTGTCTCGCTATCATCTGAGGAATGTGGATGAGGCCCGGCCTGGCCTGGCCTGGCCCGGCCCGGCCTGGCCTGGCCAGAGATGGACAACGTCTGCTCGGAAACGGTACGCACGCGCGCACACACAATTTGGAGGGGGCCCCCACACCCATGGTTATCTCCCATGCCAGATGACCTCCTCCTTTGTGCTGATATCGGGCAGACGGGTTCTGGCCTTGTCTTCTTCACTGGCTTTGTGTTACTCTTTGACATGCTGAGTTTGTTTCATCTGCTTGAGAATTGTATCAGACTAGTGGCAATACTTAGATGTCTGGCACAATGAATATGAGCAAATCACTGCGATGCACATTCCAAATTTATAACATGCTTGTCAGGCAATTTCATTGGACCTTCAATTAAAGAGGCCTAGTATGCGATGACAGAATGTCTATTTTTTGCACAGGATACGGAACTGAACTGAACTGAATACAATTCGAATGGTGATCGCATGCACTAACACACATTTACTTATTATACAAGATACTACATGGACACACAAAAAACACTGACAAATGGCAACCAATACCATTGCCTTCTCTCATTTGTTTCATGTTGGAAAATAATCAAGGGGGGAACCGGGAGGGAGGGAGGGAGGGATGGTAGGTAGCCTTCAAGAAAGTCATCTGGTAAAGAGACGAGGGATCCTTGTTCCTGTGGGTCATCTGTCAGCCCCTCGCTCCCTCCCTCGCTCCCTCTCTCGCTCCCGCCCGCCCTCCCTCCACTTAGTTAACTGTCTTCTCGGTTCTCTCCTCCTTGGGGAGAAGCGCAACGTGCCGTCCGTCCGTCCGCCCGTCCCACTGGGCTGACACATGTCTCGGCACAAAAGTGCAGCGCTGCGGGCCATGGATATATATCTCCATTTGTGTTGCCTTTCATTGATTTTTCTTTGGCTGTGCGCTGTGATGACAAGACTTTTGCTTGGGAACCCCCCTCCGACCCCGGCTCATTATTTCAACACACACAGATGCCCCCCCCCGAATGCGCCGGCCTCACGTTGGCGGCAGCGCTACAACTTCTTCATCAATAAGCCATCAGTATTGACGGCAGAGTACACTCTGCGCGTCAATAGCTGATCTAATATTCGGGAGGCCCGTGTAAAGACATGAAGACAAGGCCAAAGCAGGGCAAGGCTGAGTGAACTGCTCAAGATATTTTCCACTGTACGGCACCAACTTGATCCCATGAGGATTGCGAAGGAAATGATGCAAAAAGCGCAACGTATGCACGTCAAGGCCGCTGGTCGTTCTTCAACTTTTTATGAGCACTACCTTGGACTCCTGATTTACCCTATGGACGATTTTTGAAAATATTTGAAACCTTTTTGTTTTTTTGGGCAGGGTTAGGATGGTGGAGCCAACCCCAAGATATATTGAAGGCCGGAACAGATTACCGGCATTTCCATTCATTTCAACGGGAAAAGATGATTTGTTCTTGGACCAGGTGTGGCTTTTATAACACAAAGTACTGAAAGCGCCTATCCTGACCGACTCTCCCGCTCACCAAATGAATCGTTTTGGTCTTTTATGTCCCCCATCCCTGAATTGAACCGGGGTTGCTGAGTCACAGAGTGCTTGTCAGGGAGAAAAGCCCAGAAAGCGAGCCCGAGCCAGATGAAGGAGAAAGGGGCTCGGCAGGTGGTGGGCACCGGCGCTGCTTCAGCCTGACGACTCTTTTCAGCTGGCACACAACTGCTCGGCTGCCACTGAGGCCCTGCTTTCCATCAGAATATTCCCCCCCCCCCCCCCACACACACACACACCCCTTGAAAGCATCAACGAGGAGAACAGGCTGGGGCCGGAATAATAGGATCTTTTCTTTGCGCCTCTGCCATGTGTGAGGACGCCAACAATGGGCCGGAGCGGGAGGGGAAATGATGAAAAAGTGAGCTTTTCACCTGCTCCCTTCCAAGCTGGGCCGGGCCGGGCCGGGCCGGGCCTTGCTCCCTTTCACTGCATGCTAATGCCAGTTCATCTTCCAAACGGCACTACTGTACGCTCACACACAGACACACACGACGGATAGACGCACGCATGCACACACAGACAGACACACAGTTAAACGTACACACATGCACACGCACACACAGACACACGCACTCTTGAATGCTCCCCCCCTCTCTTTTGTATTGGACAGTTAAGATGATTGTACTGGCAGAGCACCATTTTGGTAATAACACTCATTATCATCATTAAGCCATTTTCAGTGCTAAGAATAAATGGATGGCTGGCTGGCTGGCTTTGTGCTACAGTCTGTATTTCATGCTTTTTTCCGCCTCTCAATGAAAGTTGCTGGTTTCTCTTTTTCTTTCTTAGTGTCCATTCAGCACACCAACCTTTGAGATATTTCTACCCCACTCATCCATCCATCTGTCTGTCTCTCTCTCTCTCTCTCTCTCCCTCTTCCTTGGGGAGAAAAAAGGAGCTTAGAAATTGGCCCAAATCAGAAAGTGTTTGCTTTAAGCTTCCAGTCCCGTTTGAAAACAAGAGTCAGCCAATGGGCGTGAATCTGCCACCGTTAATTGCATCTGGAACACAATTCAATTAGCAGGAGTGTTGCATCAATTGACGGCGCAGGTCAAAGTGGAGCGAGCCGAGCGGGGCTCAAGGTGTCCTCTGTCCGTGTCCTGTAGTTTGTCATTCACCTGAGACATCAACAAAGATGCTTGTCTCCTCTTGAGCAATCAAGCCTGTTGGGCTTGTGGCCTAAACTCATCGGGTGCTCTCATCTCCTCCCCTTTGCACTTGTGTGTGTGTGTGTGTGTGTGTGGTTACATTTTCAATTCCCTTTGTTGCTGAATGAATTAAAAGGTGCCCTCTAATTTATCAGTCACAGCCTCACTTTAATTGTTAATATAATCCCAACGAAAGACTGACCTGGCAGGCCCAGGAATCCAATGATAAAATTACCGCTCCTGTAATAGCTCATTTAATAATGGCAGTTATTAAACGGTTGGCCGGCCGGCGGGCGGGCGGGCGGGGGGGACATTAAACAAAGCCGCGAGAAAGGCGGACGTGGCCATTTGTGATTCGACTTGTACACATAAATAAAAGGCTTCTTTGGAGGTCTGAGTATGGAATCCACTCATCACTTGAATGTGACACATTTAAAGGCTTGTGTGGCTTCATTTGTGTATTTAGCGCCACTCAGCAGCTGAGATATTGCAGACAATTGAATGGATGGCTAAGAAGATTTGTAAAGTTTCCTCCAAACAGTAGCTTGATTGAACTCTTCAGCTCAGCTCTTTCTTAACCTTCTTTTTCATGACCTTCATGATCTTGGTCTCCATGAAAAGTCACTTTTTTGCGACTTCTCCTCATGTCTTGAATTTGCAAAGACAAAAGAGCAATGAGGCAGTGGTGTCAGAGGGCAGGCACCGGGGTGGGAGGGGCAAGCTCCCTCCCTCCCTCCCTCCCTCCCCCCCTCCCTCGCTCGCTCGCGACGCAGCCAACACCCTTTTTGCCTTGAGGCCGTCCGAGTGCATTGTGGGAAATAGGTCATTGGCAGCCTCACCCTTGGGAGAAGTGCTTGCACGCTCCTTCATAAGCATAGCCAATATAGCCATGTCCAAAGAGCTTGTCAGTCATTGACATAAGAATGCTATTTATAGCGCACACGACTATATTTTGTTTTCTAAACTTTAATTACTGTTTGATTTTTTTGGAACTCTTTTACCTTTGCTGATTGGGTGGGAAAAGCCAACAATTCAATTAAAGATGTCTCAGATGTGTTCCTCACGAGGTTCCATAATATCCGTTGATTGGATGGTTGACAACTGGACAGCCCCAATGTGATCGTTTTATTAATTTATTAATTTATCTATTTATCTATTTATTTATTTATTTATTTATTTATTTATTTATTTATTTATTTATTTATCTATCGTTTGTTTGTTTATTTGTTACAAATTATTTAACAATAACTAGTGTTGACAATAGCTTAAACTTAATGAATAAATAAATAAATAAAGGCGTCTGCTCCATGTTTCGCGGGTCTCACCATCCCAAAACACAGTCTGCATGTGGACAGATGGTCCAAAGAAGCTATTAATAATAAGATGTAAATTCCTTTTTTGCGTGGTCCATTTCCATGAATATCAGCAGGCCCTTCCTTCTGCATATAAAATGTTGCTTTGAGCCCCTCAGCCAGTGAGGCAGAATAGGGTCATTTTTAGATTTAAGGCACCTGGTGTGGTTCTAATAACATAAGAGCTGTTCCTGACCCTGTGCTGGAGACACCATTACTATGCTAATGCTTACACAGCAGTTGTGCCAGCATTGTTCAGGCAAAGCTTCCTTGAGCGTGCCTCCATGCTTTCATCGGCGAGGGGCTGGGGGGGGGGGGGGAGTGTAATGAGTGTACATGCACGTGTGTGAGTGTACAGTGCACGCAACCAGATAGCTTCTAGGAGATAATGCAAGATGGTGAGTGAGTGAGTGACAGGTGCTCCTTTTCCAGCCTGGCTCCAAGTTTCTCCAAGGTGCCCTCCCCCAAGTAGCCACCTAGCGCTCCTTCTCTGCTGCGGGCGAGGGGAGGATGTTTTAGTGTATGAATAATTGAGGAGAGAGCTGGCAAATGAGAGGCAGAAATGTGTAAGCTGACCCTTTGACGGCCTTCTGCAGCGAGCGCACCTCCATCCATGTTGAACACAAACACAGCTCATGTGATGCATTTTAGAGTGCTGGCAAGTGGAGCATCTCTCTGTCCAGTCCACAATTTGGCTGTGACTCAACATCAGAAAAACTTTGTGCTAGTAGGTGCTTATTAGAAGATCTAGGTCTGTCGAATCTTTTTCGTAGCAGCTAACGCATCAAGCATGGAGAAATATAAAATTGATTAGCACTCAAATACAATGTTTTTTTAATGATCAATTCTTGTGTTCTTTTTTTAAATCTATGTTTTTTGGTACCTGAGTATCTGTGACGAGGTGGCACCAAATACAAAACAAACTCTAATTTTAAAAAAGTACCGTTGACTGTGGGATTGACAAATACCTTTTTTTTTTTCAATTCACATTTGTCCAAGTATGTTAACTGTCCAGTTCCTGAGGCCTCCTTACACTTTTCCTCGTGTGAATTTTCTTGGAATGCTGCAATATTCCTCGGCGTCCCTCTTTTGTGTGTACGTAGCGCGAGCATGCACTTTAATTCAGGCGAGGGTCAGTTTGAGGTTGCTTTGCACTTACCCTTCCATTCCCATAAGACCTTCACATTCTGCAGCTGTGTGTGTGTGGGGGGGGGGGGGGGGCGTGTGTGCGTGCGTGCGTGTGTGCGAGGCGAGAGCGTGCATGTGCACAAGTGAGTGGGTGAGCGAGTGAATGAGTTTTATGCTCCCCTGGTTTCTTTTTAAGAATGCCCAAGCAGCACAAAGGAAGAGGAGATTGTTGCCATGCAGGCTTGACCCTATTCAGCCCGTGAAGGATGTGGAGTGGCTCCAGCGCCGCCGCCGCCGTTGCCGCTGCCGCTGCCGCCCTCAGTCCCCGCCTGTACTCCTCTGATGGGCACTGCTGCGGCGCCTTCAAAGGTGAGCCGGCACATCACATATGCTATGGATAGGTTGCCATGGTTTCCTAGGGGGAATGCGGACGGGCAAGTTGAAGCATATCTCTGGTAATTCCACCCTGCCTGCCTGGCAGCTATAGTGTGCGTGCGTGCACGTGTGTGTGTGTGTATGTGTGTGTGAGAGCATGGCAGGGAGGGTGGAGGCCAATTAGGGTGGAGACACACACACACACACACAAAGACAGGGCCAGGACTCGCATGTTTATGTCGCAATCCCAGTTCTCCTTCGATGTGCACACAAATGGAGTGTCGATTTATCAAAGAAGGAAGACTCGATGACGGCAAACATTTGAGCATGTGATGCTTTGCAAATGCTATGTACTGTGTGTAATTAGCATGACATATATAGTGATGATGTTCATGAGTATCGATCTGGTGCAGCGTGGGAGGAGGTGGCTGCTGATCAGAAGACGCACCGCTCTGGCATTTCTTATTCCCCCACCGATCTATTTCAATGAGGGAATATCGTGAAGCAGAATCTGTATCAAGGACGGGTCAAGTCGTACTGGATTCTCTGCAAATGTTTGAACATGGCATTTGAAGGAGGCCGTTTCACACTGGCAGCAGAGGCTTGAAGATGGCAAGCGAGTGGCCTCTTTGCTTTGACTGCCAAAGCAATAAACGGCAAGTTCATTACGGCCCGGCCGAGCATGTGCGCTCTGCACTGCACTGCACTGCACTGCACTGCACTGCACTGTAGCGCCCAGGCAATAAGCGGGCAGGCTATAAAACCATCAACTACCTCGAGGGGACAAGCAAACATACAGAAATGGATTTTACTATTGTCACATGTGGCTTTACACACACACACACACACACACACACACACACACACACACACACACACACTGGCACAGTGGATTAAAAGTCAAATCAGCAATTTTGACTTCATGAGTACACAAACTTGCATCTACTAAGAGCAAGTGGCTCCAGGCTCCTTTGACCTTTCACCTGCAGTCATTCAAAGGCGGTGAAGTGCTTTTTTTTTTTCTTCTTCTTCTTTTTAATGTGAGGGAATCTCAACACGTGATGTCATATTTGGGCCTCTTCCCTCATGGACTATGAGAAAATAAGATAATAGCGCACACTTTGGCTCGGAATTAACCCCGTAGCGTAGCGTAGCGTAGCGTAGCGTAGCCTCTTCTGCAATCCAATCTGCACATTCACATCCAAGCGGCCCACCTTGAGCCTCCGCGGTTTTAGCTGAGTCGGCAGTAAAATGGTAATCAGTAATCAGCCTACGGGCGTAAGCCTCTCCTCTCCTCTCCTCTCCCCTCACTCCATGCGGGTGGGTTAATGGTTGCATCGCCGCTTTGGCGCAGACGAGCCTTCAGGTTGTGCGGGTTCGACACGGTCTCGGAGACATATTTGAAGTGCGGGCGGAAACATCTCAAAGCTATTTTACTGCAGGGCTTTGAAGCTTTTGTTCCATTTCTAGCTTGGGAGCGTGACTTTAGCTTTCGTCAATGGAACCGGTAGGGTAGGGTAGGGTAGGGTAGGGTAGGGTAGGGTAGGGTAGGGTAGGGTAGGGTAGGGTAGGGTAGGGTAGGGTCGGGTAGGGTAGGGTAGGGTGGTATGGAAAGTGTGGTCGTCATATGTATGATGTGTCAGAAATTAGCTAACCTTTATGCGTTGACGTATGTCAGATCAAAGTTTGCAAACACATCAGCTGCACTTGTCATTATACGGCGAAGACAATCAAATGATCGAATTAAGCAAGGTTTCTAATTGATGAATCAGTGATCAAAATAATCAAGAATTTTTACACTTGTGATTATATTGCGTTTTTCTTCTACATATGTATGTCATTGGCGTTGTCCCAAGATGCATTGCACCTGCAGCAATGACATCTCAAGTCTATCTCAAGTCAAAGCACCCAAAGAGGTGTCATTAGTGTTTTGAGCTCCCCCCACTCAGTCCCTCTTTTGCTCACGTTCTGAACAGCCCACCCCCACCCTCTTCTCATCTAATCCAGCCCAGATCCCGGGAAGCGGCACTAAATGATTTATTAACAAGCTGATAGAATCATTTGCTGATCATCATTCATGGACATTAATCCTTGGAGTGCTCTGACGTGACACTCTACATGCATTCATTTCCTACACAAATAGGCAGGCGGACGTTCACCAGGGTCGTTATTATCATCTCACCTTGGTTCTCTTTCATTTAACACGCTGCCGCCCCGGAGCGCGCCGCCATCTCGCCGTTGAATGACGGCAGCGGCGGCGTCGGCGTCGGTGCCGCCCAAGGCCGCCGGCCGCGCTTTTGCTATTTGACGCACAAGGTTGACCGCAGGGGGGCGAGTTTTGATGCTTTCAAATCACAATGTCCTATTTTGTCATCTGTGTTGCGAGCAGCACGAAAGAAAAGAGATGGGAGGCTGTTTTTCAAAAGCCCGTGCCAGCCCATTCAATCAAATTTGGAAGACGCACATCATGTGTAATATTATAAATCCATTTATCTTTCCGTTTCTTTCCCATTGCCCCAATTTGGCTTGTGAGTAAGAAAGCCGTGATGTCATGAACCAGGAAGTAGAACATTGAATCTGTTTTAAAAAACAAATCAATTGCCCAGATTGGCAGGCAACTAACTAGTCTAGCTTGAGCTCTCGCTCCAAACCGTGCGGAATAGGCAGCAGCTAGCTCAGCCGTGACCCTCGTCAGCTAAATCGATAACGGTACTTGGATGTCATGTTACATCATACGCCGCATAGCAGAAAATGGACAGCTCAACCTTTGCGGACGGGCTGGTGTGTTGCCAGTTGAGAATTAGCTTGATGCTCTCGGAGTGCAAAGCACCTCAACAACTTTTGTCGTATTACGTTAGCTCAAAACAACTAAGGAATATTGCTTGGATCGATCATCAAGCAAGCGGTCATCATCACGGCCTCTCTGATTGGCCGACACCATTATCACTCGCGCAATCACCCGCTCGTCCTTCCTTCTCTCATCTGCTTGCGAGCGCGCATCTTCACGAGTCTGTCCCCCCCCCCCCCCCCCGCAAAGTCTTCGAGAAAGAGCGTCCAATCAATTATTATGATGATGACGACTGTAACAGATGACCTCCACATGACACGTACGCCGTTTTTGTTTCTTTTCTACGTAGTATATCGAAATGATGAAGCACTCGCTCCACGAAGCCTGCTTGTCGTTTTTCTTTCTCAAATGTGTTTTTAAGATCACAACACGATTGCCCGTTTGGGCTTCCCTTTTTGGGCCCCCCGCTTTCACCCTCACGTCCTCCGTCGGCCCGATTCCAGACCAGATGCTAAATTAGCAATGAATGTTTTCTGATGCTGGGTAGTAAAGTCGACATGTTGATTGGTTCAATCCTGATTATAGACATCCACTATTTTCCCAGTCACTCAGAAGGGAAACCAGAGCTACGTGACTTGCCGTCAAAACGAGTGTGACGTGCCTGCTCTAACCAATGCTCTTCACTTCTTCTAAATCCTCCTCCTCCTCCTCCTTCCTTGACTTGTTTGCTACAATATGTTCTGGTTTTATTTTTATGCAGAATAGTCCCTGATGCTGGCTGGACGGAGCTCCGCTTGCTCAAAGCGGGTGGTCTGGCTTCATTCGTCTTTGTCAGGCAGCATTAGTGCCATCAGAGGCAAGTGTATACACACACACACACACGCACACGCACACGCACACACACAGGCATGCATTTCTAGTACACACCGGTGCCTGGTCTCCCATGGGGAGGGGGCGGGCAGGCCGTGACAGCGGGCCTGGCCATAGCAGGCCAATGAATATATATCACCTAACTCCTCTGGAGCACGGAAAGCCAGAGATCTTCCGTGGCCCTGCGGGACGCCCGCCCGAGCTCCCTCACGCCGGCTCGGTCAGGCTGGCCTTCATTTCTATGCCTTGTGTAAACATTGGGCTGTGCTGTCAGTACATAGAGCAAACTGTGCCATATGTGGTGCACTGCAATTTCTGCCCAGGTGGGTCCGTACGTCGCGCTTTCTTACTGTTAAAAAAAAAAAAAATCCAACTCAATAACATAGCGCCGCATGTGCTTTGTGCGTGTCTCACAGCAGAGAGGGAATCTGGCTTGATGTATTGTCGCGCGCTATGCTTGCTTGCGTCTGCCCGATCCCCTGCAAGCAGGCAGCCATGCAGGCAAGCAGGCAGCCATGCAGGCAAGCAGGCAGCCATGCAGGCAAGCAGGCAGCCATGCAGGCAGCCACGCAGGCAGGCAGCCACGCAGGCAGGCAGCCACGCAGGCAGGCAGGCAGGCAGGCAGGCAGGCGGGCATCCTAATCTGCTTGGAGAATTACTCGAGTAGCGCTAAGCTCAATGCTGCTGTTTTGTCTTCAGCAACATACCAGGAAAAGAATGCAAAAAAAGATACAAAACATCAAGTCTGCTGTTTTGTTATGCAAACATTTTGTCTTCGCTCTCATGGCGTGTTTGACTAGAACACGGCGACGATGTCTGAGTACGTGCGCAACGTGTCGTTTGCACCAGCTCATTTGAGCCCAGCTGCTAACGAGTGCCGGGCTCTCTGAGTGACCAATGACATTTGGATACTGGAAGCAAGTTGGTTAGTATCAAATTCCAGCCTGCATTCCATAATCAAGTCACAATTTAGGTTTCGTCAAATAATCATCTTTATATTTTCAATCGACACATCAAAACCAATGTCGGTGACTTGAAAATGTTGGACGTGTACTTAACATCTGGCCGGACAAAGGGAATTAAAAAAACAAAACAAAAACAAAACGGAGCAGAAGTTGCGTGAATGTCAGGGGTTCCAAATCTCTTTTGGCACACGCGTACGCCAAAAAGCCATCAGGCGCATTAGCGGCAGGAACCGGTTGAGGAGGCAAGTGTCAATAAGAACCCTCAGCGAGAGTCAGTTAGCAGGAGCAGGAATATTAACTGTGCGACAGGCTGGATGCTAATACTACGTATTTAAACAGCCCCAAAGCTAGTCAGGGCCGTACTTGGAAGGCCTTTCATCACTTTTGAGCTGGCGCGCGCGTCCCTGGGCTATTTGGGATTCAAACAGACAGTTCAACTGCTCACACACACACACACACACACACACACACCTAGCCTAAGCATGCAAATGGCCCACAGGCCCTCGGGGAGGAGTGCAGAGGGTACCTATTAGAAGGAGAGGGGGAAGAAAAAAAAGAAAAAAGAAAAGAAGAACAGATTACAGAGGGGATGTGAGAGAGAACGAGCCACATTCCTCCATGCCAGGGGAATCTTTTCTGCCTTTGTAATGACTTCTCGCAAACCTGCGGTACTGGTTGCCCTCCTCGTGGCTCGCCCCAACTGCCACCACCGGCAGGCCGGAAATCGCAAAGCTTTGCATGCATCCGTTGCTTTGGCTCTTCAATGTTCAAACTTTGACTGCGTGGCTCAGTAGGTTGAAAGAAAATTCACTTATTCCAATGCTTATTTCATCAATGAAACCAGGCATGACCAGTCTTAGCTATTCCGATCAGTTCGACTAGTCTCATTTTGGGTCGAATATGTATTTCCGGCGGCCTGGCATATACGGCACACTATATTATACGCTGACATCAGCGTGCTAAAGCAACTTAAGTACGGTGTTGTATCAGACAACTTGAATGCTGAAAGATGTCAAGGGTAATTGTCGGCGCGTTATTGGACAACGTTTGGGCAATGAAAGTGCTGATCCACGCTGGGCTTTTATTGTCAAATTCCTGCTAGTGTTCCCAATGAGCAATCTCATCTCAATTTTATGAGCGTAATGTTGGTAAATGAAGGCTTCTTATCGATTGGCGTGTTTCCAACAGGATTCTTTCCTACCTGTGGGGAAAATCAAGTTGCGGCGCGGTTGCCATGGTTACCCGTCGTTGAAAGCGTGATTTACAGCCGTGCTATGACTGAGCTGTCCCGTTTTACTACTTGAAGCCAAATCGCCCATCAAAAAAGGAGGAGGCTGCTTGTTATGCTGCCATTACAAACTGCACAAACAATAGGGAGCCTTACACTCACATTGACTAGATGGACTGAGTAGGACCTGTGGCAAATTTATTACGTCGTGTTGTAAGCTGGCAAAAGTTTCAAGTCGGAGGAGCGCTTGTGTGCGTGTGTGTGTGTGTGTGTGTGTGTGTGTGTGTGTGTGTGTGTGTGTGTGTGTGTGTGTGTGTGTGTGTGTATAGCGAAAAAGAATGAGCGAGAGTTGTTGCCTGCTCCATGACCCCTCTCATGTAAACACGGACACACTCTGACGAGGTGCTGAATGGCAACGATTATGAGGAAGCTGGCTGGCCCCTTCACTGCACACACACACACACACACACACACACACACACACACACACACACACACACACACACACACACACACTGGGCGTTCTGCCAAGAAGGGAAGACCATCGGAGGAAGGCCTTACCGTGCATGGCTCGTTGCCAGCCCTCCTAGTGAGAATCACAGGGGAGGGAGGGAGGGAGGGAGGGAGCGAGCGAGGGAGGTGGTGCTCAGGAGTGCAGAAGAGAGGATACAAAGATGAAGATGAAAGTTGGTCTATAACAAAACCGTGCTGCGCTAAAAAGGAATGTTGGATAATGATGAGTGGAAATTGCAGAGCCCCATCTGGAGTCCTTTGACACCCAAGCCACAATTTCTCCCAAACAGTGAGGTCGTTCGAGAAAATTCACAAGTGAGTGACAGACAGCATTGCTGCTATACCAGCCAACACACGTTATGCCGACATTGATGTTTTAATTTTCTATTTGTTGGCTTATAGTTGATGGTGTTATTACTCCGAATGTGTTTGAATAAAAGGTTGATTAAAAAAAAACAAAAAACGTTATGCCGACATTTGTTATTTTGGGGGACACCAACTAACAATGTAAAACACACACACACACACACACTATATATATATATATATATATATATATATATATATATATATATATATATATATATATATATATATATATATATATATATATATATATATATTGTCATATAAAGCAGTTAACCAAATGTCTGATTTTTATGTTTTGATTGGCGAATATAAATACAAGGGTTAGGGTTAGTGAACGTTCTTTTTTCAGTTCATATGACTTTAACCAGTAGGTGTCAGTAATACGCATTGAAGCTGGTGCCACCACGCCGTAAATCAAAACGAAGAAGAAAATGACGTCACTTCCGGTTCACGAACGAGTCGTGAATTGCTACGAGAGTTGTGAGTGAACGAGTCAGTGACTGAGTGATTTGCATTTCCAGTTCATCGCGAGAACGGATCAGTGAGGGAACGAAGCGTGACTTTCCCGTTCGCGAACGAGGCAATTGGTCAACTGCCTTCCTTCCTTCCTTCCTTCTTTCCTTCCTTCCTTCCTTCCTTCCTTCCTTCCTGCATCAACGGATCAGTCAGTGAAGGTGTTGCGTCTCCCTCCTGGCGTCAACTATGTAAGCCAGAATGTCGATTGACCATTTGCCAAGGAAAGAAAGAACCACTCACTGAAGCACCGCTTCTTTTATGCACCTTTTCTCCAAGCTAACGGCTAACTTTATTGCATGAAGGGATGCGCCGTTATGCAACAACGGGGAGATAGATGATGCTTCTCTTTGGGTCATCTTGATTTTATAACACTCGTAGTAGGTTTTAAATAACGTGTATGCCTATATACGCCTAAATATTGTCATCCACTATATCTACTACAATTTCACATTAGATTGCTGGTTTGAAATTTACTTTTAATAATATTATTATTTTCAAATAAACATTCATGTTAAAATTTGTCTGGTGTTTTATTCCATGTTTTTTTTATTCGCCAATTAAAACATAAAAATGAGACATTTGGTTAACTGCTTTATATGGACACTTCAATAGGTACACTACACGAGGTAAAAAAAAATAATAATAAAAGAATAAGTAAAGGGTTAATTGCACAATAAAGCGCTTTTTCGTACGTTGTCTCACCTGGGATCGAACCAAGTTCTTACCGGGTAAGAGCGGGTGTCATTAACCAGTCGACTAATGCGACCTGGCACTCGACAGTCGTCTGCACTGTTTTGTACTAGTGATGTGCATTCCACTTCACTGAAATGAACTGAATCTTTAGAATCGGTTCAGAATATTTAACGAGGGAATCACACGGACACTCCATTGGGTACACCGCCATTTTCAAGTGTTCCTAATAACAGGCCACTTTATTAGGGAAATATCATGGTCAAAGGTGTCAAGCTCTGGTCCTTGGGGCCGCGTTCCAACATGTTTTCCAAGTGACCCTCGTTAAGCGCACCTGCGTGAAAAGTTTTAGCTTCTTTCACGTTCAAAAGGAGCTAAAAGTTTTCACGCACCTGCACTTAACGAGGGAGTCACACGGACACTCCATTAGGTACACCACCATTTTCAAGTGTACCTAATAACAGGCCACTTTATTAGGGAAATATCATGGTCAAAGGTCAGGTGTTAAGCTCTAGTCCTTGGGGCCGCGTTCCAATATGTTTTCCAAGTGACCCTCGTTAAGCGCACCTGCGTGAAAAGTTTTAGCTCCTTTCACGTTCCGCAGGAGCTAAAACTTTTCACGCAGGTGCGCTTAACGAGGGAATCACACGGACACTCCATTAGGTACACCGCCATTTTCAAGTGTACCTAATAACAGGCCACTTTATTAGGGAAGTATCATGGTCAAAGGTCACAGGTGTCAAGCTCTAGTCCTCGGGGCCGCATTCCAACATGTTTTCCAAGATAATAAAGTGGCCTGTTATTAGGTACACTTGAAAATGGCGGTGTACCTAATGGAGTGTCGATATGATTCCCTCGTTAAGCGCACCTGCGTGAAAAGTTTTTGGTCACTTTCACGTTCCGCAGGAGCTAAAACTTTTCACGCAGCTGCACTTAACGAGGGAATCGCACGGACACTCCATTAGGTACACCGCCATTTTAAAGTGTACCTAATAACAGGCCACTTTATTAGGGAAGTATCATGGTCAAAGCTCACTGGTGTCAAGCTCTAGTCCTCATGGCCGCGTTCCAACATGTTTTCCAAGATGATAAAGTGGCCTGTTATTAGGTCCACTTGAAAATGGCGGTGTACCTAATGGAGTGTCCGTGTGATTCCCTCGTTAAGCGCACCTGCGTGAAAAGTTTTAGCTCCTGCGGAACGTGAAAGGAGCTAAAACTTTTCACGCAGGTGCGCTTAACGAGGGTCAGACACTCCATTAGGTACACCGCCATTTTCAAGTGTACCTAATAACAGGCTACTTTATTATCTTGGAAAACATGTTGGAATGCGGCCCCGAGGACGAGAGTTTGACACCTGTGAGCTTTGACCATGATATTTCCCTAATAAAGTGGCCTGTTATTAGGTACACTTGAAAATGGCGGTGTACCTAATGGAGTGTCCGTGTGATTCCCTCGTTAAGCGCACCTGCGTGAAAAGTTTTAGCTCCTGCGGAACGTGAAAGGAGCTAAAACTTTTCACGCAGGTGCGCTTAACGAGGGTCACTTGGAAAACATGTTGGAACGCGGCCCCGAGGACCAGAGCTTGACACCTTTGACCATGATATTTCCTTAATAAAGTGGCCTGTTATTAGGTACACTTGAAAATGGCGGTGTACCCAATGGAGTGTCCGTGTGATTATCTCGTTAAATATTCTGAACCGATTCCAAAGATTCAGTTCACAAGTGGAATGCACATCACTAGTACAAAAGAGTGCAGATGACTGATGATTGCCAGGTTGCATTAGCTGACTGGTTAATGATACGGGCTCTTGCTCGGTAAGATCTTAGTTCGATCCCAGTTGAGGGACTATACGTTATTGTGCAATTAACCCTTTATTTATTTATTCTTTTATTTTTATTTTTTTACCTCGTGTAGTGTACCTATTGAAGTGTCCATGATGTGTACCTACACATATTGTCATATAAAGCGGTTAACCAAATGTCTCATTTTTGTTTTAATTGGCGAATAAAAAAACAAGGAATAAAACACCAGACAAGTTTTAACATAATCGTTTATTTGAAAATAACAATAATATTAAAAGTAATTTTCAAACCAGCAATCTAACGTGAAATTGCAGGAGATAAAGTGGATAACAATATTAAGGCGTATATATGCATACACGTTATTTGAAAATTACTACGAGTGTTATAAAATCAAGATGACCCAAAGAGAAGCATCATCTATCTCCCCGTTGTTGCATAACGGCGCATCCCTTCATGCAATAAAGTTAGCCGTTAGCTTGGAGAAAAGGTGCATAAAAGAAGCGGTGCTTCAGTGAGTGGTTCTTTCTTTCCTTGGCAAATGGTCAATCGACATTCTGGCTTACATAGTTGACGCCAGGAGGGAGACGCAAAACGTTCACTGACTGATCCGTTGATGCACGGGAAGGCAGTTCGCCCATGAACTCGTTCGCGAACGGGAAAGTCAGGATTCGTTCCCTCACTGGTCCGTTCTCGCGATGAACTGGAAATGCACACACAGCTCCGTTTAGTTGGGGAACGGGAAAAGCAATTTTCGACTCGTTCGTGAACGGAAAGTGACGTCATTTTCTTCTTCGTTTTGCTTTACGGCGTGGCGGCCCCAACTTCAATGCGCATTACCGACACCTACTGGTTGAAGTCATATGAACTGAAAAAAGAAAGTGATTCGTTCACTCTCGTTCACTGAAAACAGAATCGTTCACTCACGAGCCAACACTAACAGTAAAGTGAGTATGTGCCAATGGCACAACATGAAATGTCAAGATTCTCCAATTTGCCACACATGCACGATTAGCAAGTGGCTGACCAGGCAGGCCTTGCGCTAACTGACCTGTGGTTTGGCCATCCTGTTTACAATGCGCTCGGTATTTAACGTTGGCCAATTTTCCACGGCACAGCTGAGCCACTCTCACGGCATACTGCTTGGGAAACACCGGTCTAGCGGTTAGGGTTCCTGGTTTTTACCCAGGCGCCCCGGGTTCATCTCCCGGTGCGGGAATGCGTTTTTTACGTCCACAGCAGCCGGAGAAGGCGTCGTCCTTCATTGCTGTTACTCTGTGGAGACAGTGAGTTGATTGCATCGTCAAGAGTGGGCAGCGATGATGTTTGGAGCAACTTTACCAGAAGAGCTGAATAGTCCAATAATGCCCAACACGCTTGATGACATGTTGTTTGCCAGGTCAGGCCTTGGCTGTCCTTTGCCCGTCTGGCCTCTTATCAACAGGCAGGGAGCTCAGCTGACTGCAGATGACCATGTGTTGACTCACCCACCCGCCCCCCCCGCCACCCCCACCGGACCCCCATGCGCATCATGTGATTGCGTGTTTGTCAGATGCACATGCTCATCTATCTTCCGGACACAACATGGAACAAGTGTGATCAAGTGGAGCCACTTGAGGTCACGCACGCTCTTATCAAGCGCCGGTTAATCATCCGCAGGAAATGCGGACGCCCTGGCCTCCCTCCCTCCCTCCCTCAAGTCATTCACATCAACAGTCACAGTGTGGGAGATTGATCAATTCAAACAGCTTTTTCAGAAGATGACAGACTGAGTGGCATCACGGTGGAGGCTGGGCAGGCAGCCACGCAGGCAGGCAGCCACGCAGGCAGCCACGCAGGCAGGCAGGCAGGCAGGCAGGCAGGCAGGCAGGCAGCCAGGCAGGCAGGCAGCCAGGCAGGCAGGCAGGCAGGCAGGCAGGCAGGCAGACAGGCAGGCAGCCACGCAGGCAACCACTTGATCATCCATAAAGGCAACTTTTCAAAAGCGTCAGATGCGGCACTCTCCAGTCTTTTATGCCCGGCCCGGGTGTGAATGGACTCGGTGTTATTGAATGGCTTGGGTGCAACTTGCAATTTGACCCACGTCAAACAGGAGCCCAACGGAAGACCTTCACGGCAGCCGCCCGCAACAATCCACAGAGTTGAAGCCCCGTGACCATGAACTCACTTTTATGTTGTCCACCGAGGGAGGGGAGCAACATTTTTTTCTTTCAAGCTCCAAATGGATCTTTTGACTTTTCACCAGCCTTTCCCGTGTGCATTTGTGAGGTTCTTCCAGCTTCAACTGTGTGCCACTGAATGGTTCAATTAATATACAGTAACACTCGCGCTGCTTCCTCCCCTGCTGGGGGGGAAAAATGCGTCTCATTCCAATTTAATGCATGGCCAATTCCCACCTCCACAGAGCAGTAATTAAAATCCACACGCAAAGCCCCATTCATCAGCACAGATGACAGATAGAAAAAAGTATGTGCGGTGGTGGGGCCACGGGGGTTCCCGGATGGGTGGGGCAAAAGAGTTGACGCTGATTTCTGAAGACGTGATATGGTGGTGGTGGTGGGGTTATTAAAAAATATATACATTTTTTTAATTTCTTGGAACACCCGCATGCTCACAATAGAAAAGTGCCTTTTATTTCAATAAAGCTGTGACGATGCTGCATTCTGTAGCACCTGATTAGCATATGCCCCTCCCCCTTCTCATGACACCCCTCTATGGCACATTTTGTTTTGACAACAGTCCTGCTGTGTTCTGCACTCGCACACACATCTCTGAAAACAAAAGTCCAAATTTTTCTTTAGTGCTCCAAAGCCGGTGTTCTGGTCCTCGCTATTGTGTTTGTGGGATCTGAAGTAGTGAAATTTGTATCCGTCTCCGGGGGCAGCCATTTTGCCCCTTGCTGCTTAAAAGCTTCTAGCAGTGTAACACACATGCTAATTAGCATTACCCTAGCAGACTAAAAGCATTATAACGGTTTCACTGTTGAATCCGGCCATGACCAGTAAGTCCCAGTGATGGTGGCATATGTCCAAGAACCCCCCAACTGCCCCCCCCCATCTTCCCCTCCAACCACTGCACTTGAGCTTGAATGCTCCAAGCAGCTGCCGAGACTCTGGGCTCCATGCAGACCCAGGGAAGGGGGGGGGGGCAGATCCTAATGAGATGCACAGTGTCAATGGCCACTCTCTCTGAAGAGGACACGAAGAAAAAAAAAAAGTGTTCCCTCGGTCTCGCTGTCTGTTTTTGGTGCCCCCCGTCCTGCCCTCCTCCCCAGCTGGCGAGGGGGCTTTGTGAGGCGCCAGATGATAGCCCAGATGCCCCGGCCTTTCAGCCACATCCACCAGCCTCCCCTCGGGTCAGGGGTCACCACCGGGCACCTCAATGGGTCTCCGTGGCAACTGCAGCGATGGCGGGCGGGCGGGCGGGCGGCTTCGGGGAGAGTGGCAGAGGGTTTTTGTTGAGGCCCGGTTGCCATGGGCGGCCGGCACTCAATGGAGGACAAGGACAGTTGCTAGCTTATAGCTGACGGTGATCCTTAAACACTTCATCGATATAATATCAATATATCTATAATCAATGGAACTGAATTGACATGGTATAGTAGCAAAAAGAATCTCAGGAAGTCTGCTGGTCACCAACAATAAACAAAATGTCAGATATTGCTTTTGGATGGCTATATCATACACATCCGTCCGAGGAGGAGACTGCACTGCATTGTTTCCACTTTGGACGGACGGACGGACGTATGTGTCCGTCACAGCGTCTGTTGGTCACGCAGTCCAAACAGATCAAAGGTCACATGATAAGGAGAGGGCCCACACAGGGCCCCCATTCAGCAGCCTGCGCCAATTGTTGGATAACACGTGGGCACCGACACATACCACACACACGCACGCGCGCACGCACGCACGCACGCAGACCACAAGACAGAAAGAGAGTGTTTTTTTTTTTTTTTTTGCTAGCTGACAAGGCCTCACATGGGTGGTTAATGATTTGATACACTTAAGTGGGTTAAGGGTGCCCCCTCACTGTGAGCACTCAAAGTCCTCTACCACAAAAAAAAAAAAAAAGAAGACTAATCATAATGTTACTTTTTGTATATGGGGTTATTTTTGGGGGATAGATCTAATGATTATGTTGGAGTTCAAAATGTATCTTCAAATGAGCTGTACTTGAGGAGAATGACCCTGACACATACTTCAACGCTGCCTGCTATTGTGAGCAGCGAGCGG
This sequence comes from Syngnathus scovelli, assembly GCF_024217435.2. Taxonomy (NCBI): domain Eukaryota; kingdom Metazoa; phylum Chordata; class Actinopteri; order Syngnathiformes; family Syngnathidae; genus Syngnathus; species Syngnathus scovelli. The sequence continues at coordinate 25,043,689 of NC_090849.1, forward strand.
CGAGCCATCAATGGAGCTGACTGTCTGCATTTGGACAAATGGCCTTTTCTCGAGCTAGCAACACTTTGATGGTTACACATCATGAAAGTGGAAAGTCATTCATTTATTTACAAGCATGGATGGATGTCATCCACACGGTGCTCGCAGCCCCCATCTGCGAGAAATAATTGTCACAATCATTGTCATCGTGGACTTGAATGGCGAGTGTCAAGCTTGCTCTTCAAGCGAGCGAGACTGCCGGAAGGATCAGATGAACATCAAGCAGCATCAACACTCACTCAGTCATGTGGTGTCATGAAAAATACATCAAGGTGGAAATCTACAGGATATGGACGCAATGAAATATGAATCCAACGTGAAACGGTCAAAAAGGCATCGGGCCTTTTTGCCCCGTTTCCATCCTTGTCACGTGACCGCTCGCTCGTCTTCCCACCGTGCTTGCTTTTTTTCATTGAAATAAATATGCAGAATATCAATGTAACACAGAGCCAGAATAGTCGAAATGTTTTTCACAAAATACTACCGAGAAAACACTTTGGTGTGCCCCAAATGATATCCATACATTCATTTTAGTAGCTTTAAATGCATCATGCGATGGCAGCAACTGCTCGCGCAGCAGTGCTAATCTTTTATTTGTCTAAGTTAATATGACAATTAAAATAAATACATAAATTAACATTTCGCACAAATATTTGAATACATTACAATATTTTACTCGAAAAAACTGGAGAACGTTTATGCTCGTGTTCTTTAAGTAAGCGCTCGGGTTCTCAGCTGTTATTTTGATTGTGCCGCCCTCTCGTGGACATTGTGGGAAAAAGAGGGAAGACGAATTATGTTACTGGATCGCTTCAATTAGGAGGACGTCTTATGACTGGAAGTACAATCATTGTTCCAATGAGGGTTTCAGGCGAAGGAGCCATCCGATTTTTTTCGCAGGGCACATTTAGACTAACTCTGCCTTGAATGAGAGAGTCTTTGATTTAAGGAAACACTTGTGCGTGTTGCGTTTGTCAATCGAATCTTTATTTGATTGAACATGTTGTGCATGTTGTGATTCAAAAGGCATAAATATATAGAAAAAGATGACGGAGGATCACAGCTAGAAATGTACAAAGAGACGCAAAATCTTTACAATCAGTGACGGTACGACTAACACCAACGAGTGCACGCCAGCTTTGACTGGTCTGAAAAAACATTCACTGAAAAGCCACACGGCAAATGAACCCGTACAGACCTTCTTAATGCACCTGCATTCCAAAAAACAGCAAGCCTTCCCTTTGGATGCCACCTAGCCCCACAATATAGCGAGTGCAGCAGCATCACCGCGGCAACCGTGACCCTCCCTCATCAGCACTGTATTAAACAAAACCAGTAGCGATCCTCCGAAAAGTCAAGCGCAGCGGTACCGCGGGGAACGAGAGGCCGGCCGGCAGGCAGGCAGGCAGGCAGGCAGGCAGGAACGGGCCGGGCCGGGGCGGGCCGCCCGCTACTGAACCGTCGTCACGCTTTCATCAAGAACGGTTTGAAAGTGGCACAAGGAACGTGCAAACCAACATCAGATTAAAGTGCACACAAGTCAAGCTGCAACAAGCGCAATCATTTGTCAATAGTGACACAGAAGGGAAAGAAACGATTGAATACATGGAGCAACGCAACGTACGAAGGAACCGCAGTGATTATTGAGAAGGCACGCACATACGTACATACAGTCCACACTCACGCATGCCAGCATGCTCAGGCACAAGCGTTTAGTAGGGGATCTGGTTTTGGTAGTACTGGATCATGTCGTACGTTCGACTCCTGCGGGGGAAATAACAAAAGACAATTGGCCTACAGCAAGTCCGTTGAACTTAAAAGAGAATGCAGAATGCGAGCGGCCGACCTGCTGCTCAGGAAGCAATTCTGGATGACTTTAATCATGAAGGCGGCTGCTTCTTTCTCACTTAAACCGGGGTTGAAGCGCTGCCTGCAACCACAGCAGCCAACCTTTTAGGCCAGTACGGAGTGTTCACAGAACTAGCGCCGCGATATTAATGTTCGTAGCTTAGCTTAGCTTAGCTTAGCCTAGCCCGTCGATGGCGTTTCCCATCATGTACGTGCTAGCACGACGCAAGAAGATTTTTGAGGGTCAAGCTTTTTGCAAAATGTCAAGTTTGACCATGTAGTGCTGATATTTGCTTCATAGGAAATCTTTGGCTAAATCAACTGAATAAGAGTAACTCACTTGAGCAACTTGATGGTTTGCCCTCTGAAACAGGGGAGCCCTGTGTCCAACATGAGGTTCACCAGGGAGACCACACCATCCATGTAAGGTCTAAATGGAGCAGTTTGTCAGTGCCATCGTCGCGGCGGTGACAGGAACTAGTTTTGGCACAGGAAGTAGTTTTGACTCACCTGACTGCGAGGTAGCCCCTCACGCACATCTCCATGAACCACTTGAAGGGCGTGGCCTCCATCTTGCCCCCCATGATCATCACCATCTCGTCCGTCAGCTTGATGTCGGGTTCCCAGCCCAGGTTGCCGCCGGGGGAGCTCTCGAACATGAAGCCGAAGTCTGCCAAGGCGCATCAAACTCTTACGCCGAGGCCACTTTGCATTCAAAGAATTGGGCGGCTGGCGGATGATGAAAAGTGCCCGTTTGCAAAATTGCTAATCCATGCAAACAGGCAACCTACCGATGTGGATGAGGTGGCCTTGGCTGTCCAGCATGATGTTGCCGTTGTGCCGGTCTTTAATCTGCAGCAGGAAGAGCAGCAGGCTGTACGCCGCCATGCTACGAATGAAGTTGTAGCGCGCCTGCAAGGACAGGGACAAGGACAAGGACAAACGCAAACGCAAAGCGGTGGGTGAGGCTCTACCCTGTGGGACTGACTGCTCACATGCGCGCGCTACCTTTTGGAACGCCAGCGTGGATTCGTCGCCGTACTGGTTGCGGAAATAATCGTACATGCCAAAGTCCGTTTGCCGGCCGAGCTGATCCCGGGACTTGCAGTCGGGAATGCACTCGATCACGCCGCACTGGCGTTAGAGAGAGCCAGAAAATAGAAGCAATTTGACACAAGCACCAGCAAGTTGATTCAAAGTCATCACTTTTTGAGCAGCTCTCTTACTCCTGGAGCTGTGGCCACCACCCTGTACGGGAACACATAGAGGTCCAAGCCCACCAGCTGGAAGATGTTCTTGAACAGGCTGATGATTTGAAGCGCAAGCATGTCCTAAACACACAAACGACATTTGTAAAAGGTAAAAAGTAAACGGCGGGAAATTTCGAGCGGGCTCAGTACTTGTCGGCAGTCGTCGCCCACTTTAAAGATGGCCGCCTGCCAGCAGATTCGCTTGGCCTCTTCTTGGCTTTTCTCCTCGTCGGCAGAGTCGGAGCGGCAGCGCAGACCTGAAGGGAAGACAGCCAGCCGCAAGCCATATTCTCTCTCTCTGGCTCGCTCACCTTAAAGCCGCAATGACGCGCGTTTCGAAGCTACGCAGACGAATGCGCAACTCCAGACTATCTCGGAGGACAATACCTTCTTTTTCCAGCTCGCTGACGCCACATCTCTTGACTTTGAACTTGGCCAGGTAGGGAGCTTTGGCAGCGCTGGACACATATTTGACGAGGTGGGTTCGGTTGTCACTTTTTGATGTGTGCGCGAAATGAGCGTTCGTTCAGTGGCAACACCTTTGCATGGGGGTCCCTGATTTGTAGTCTATATCCAACACGATGGCCTCCGGGTTGCTGGGTAGATAGCAGCCAGGCTGGACTTTGATTTGGGATAGTGCCTCCAGGCAGGCCTTCTTCCGCTCCTCCCCTTTGGGAACAGGTCTGATTGAGACAAACAAAGTACGGAGAGTGAGCGAGCGAGCGAGCGAGCAAGTGCGGCTCTGTCACAGAATGACTTGACGCCGCGGGTGACAGCTCGCCTCTGTTGTTGTTGTTCACATTCACCTCTGGATATTTGCCATGCCACGATTGGCCTAATGAGAACTGAGGGGACTTTTGTCATCCCGCCGGAGTGGGACAAATAACGAGCTCTGGTGAGCTGCTTCCAATCAGCTCAAAACATTGGAACACACGGGAAAAGAAAGGCTCGATAGTAAACAAAGCCAGTTTTGAAGAGGCCTACGCCTCTGCTCTTCCCGGCTTCTTTAAACGTACTTGATCGTGGCTGACACGTTGGTGACCTCATTGAAAAAGTCAAACTCTCGCTGGTAAAAGTCCTTGGCTGGTCCAGACAAGCCGCCTGTGATCTCCTCCACCATTTGCTCCAACAGCTCGCCAATGTCGGCTGCAGGGGAGAGGGAGAGGATTGAATTTTCACGTGCCCAGTTGGTTGTGAGATGAGCGTTCTCTTACGGTCTTTCTGGTGGGCCTCTTCATCCAGGTAGATGTTGGTCTTCATGTTCCAAATGAATTGATGGGCGAGGAGCTGGGACTTCTGAGCGGCCCACAGGATGTATTCTCTCACGTAACCCATCTAGACCACCGGAAAACGAGACGGTGAAAAGGAAGCAAAAGCAACGGCCGCTGCTATGTTGGAGATGGACCGGGCCGTCATGAGCTACAGTTCCTTTGCTGCCTGCCGCCCGCAGCGACTCAAGATAAATGCCTTTTGTCTTTATTCTTATGGCTTCATATATTCACCTTGTCGTAACGAAGCGCCTGGACAATTTGCGGAATGTAAAACAAGATGGCGTCCTGGGGGAGAAAAAAAAAAAAAAAAAAAGCAGTCAAAATAAGTTCAAACCCGCCGGCCCTGAAAAGGTCAATGTGAGAGTTGCCGTGCGAGCCTACAGGCGGAAAAGAGCGGAGTACTTTGACCCCGTATTGAGCCGTGAGCGGGTGAGGCGGGTACATGGAGGAGAAGTAGGACAGTCCCGTCGGTGGATCTGCGGGCGCCCAGCACAGGATGTGACTCAGCTCGGGAGAGTCGGCGTCGATTGTGTGCCACGTCACGAGGAACTGCGGACAAATCAACCCACGTATGAATAGTTGTACACGGCGGGAATGAACGACTGAACGATGAAGGCCGTGAGGGACGTGTTGTCTGTCCTTCCTGCCACGTGGGAGAGGCTCATGATCGTGAAACGCTCTGGAAGGATTCTGGATGGAGTGGAGCATCACCTCATTAAAAGCAACGTTTTATGAGAGCTTAGCACTTTCAAATGCTAAGGTGCTACAGGTCAAAGATGTTCAGCAGGAACCATTTTGCACAAGTTGTGCACAAGAAGACTACAAAGACTACAGTCTTTCCTTGAGCGAGAGAAGACAAAAGGACGGGCAATCTTGGGTCACCGTTAAGGATTGAAGAACGCCGACAATTTGGCGGGACGACTTGAGGCAAGGGCCTTTGCTCTGCTCGGTCGAGGAGGCCTGCTGCCATCAAGAGCTCACCTTGACTGCCTCCGGGACGTCGCACACAGCGGCTGGATCCAAACGCACCAGACGAGTCACCTCCAACACAATGGCTTCGGTGTGTTTAAACCTGAGGACAAAGCGACAACTGTGAGTAAATATAACGCCGAGCTCATCTTACAAGCTTAGACACGGGCATACCTGGCTGGAAGCTGCAGCGCCAGGTACGGCGCAATGCTCCACGCCAGATTGACGTTATCCTTCCACTGTTTCTCCGTCAAGCTGATGTATTTGGACCTCCAGTTGGTGATGCTGGTCTCCACAGACTGCTCTGTGGCGATGGCCAGCTCTTGAGTCGACAAGGGGTTGTACCATGTGGTCAGACGCTCAATCTCGCTGGCCTACGGTACGGCACGGCACAGGAAAGACAAAGCGGTGAGTTCATGCTTTTTTTTGGGGGGGGAGGGGGGAATACGACCTTGTGATCAAATAGAAATACCAGTAAAGCCAGTAAAAGGGTACGACGTTTCATGTAGTACTTGTGCAGTTGAGAGCCTCGGTTGCTTTTTTTGGAGAGGCCTTTGACGTTACAGGAGAAACATATCAGCAATGTTGTTGTTTTTTTTTCTTTTGACACAGCGTGATTTGCTTTCTCCACCTGATTTCTTGGATATGGTGGACATCCCGGAGGACAGAGGGTAGGTGTTAATCCATCCCTGAGCCACCTGCTGCCTCTGACCCACGGCCGCGTCCAGGTTACTGCGGCTGTCCGTCACCCCCATCACTGTCAAGCTGTTCACCGACATGTCTTGTGGATCTAAACAAATCATGGCATCACTGGAGGAAAGAAGACAACACCTGCACAATCCCGACAGAGCTGTTTTGAAAAATAGCTCCTTGAGCTTGATTGAACATTGATTGATCCCCGGCGGTGGGGAACTTCAGGCCCCAGCAGTATTCATACCACAGAGCGGGTATACAAAAGACACACAGATGGCATGAGCGCAACTCAATCGGGGAGCTGAGTGTAGTTTGCAGGCGTACCTAATCATAGCCTACTGAATAGGGATGGAAAAAGAGCAAACCCACCTGGGGGAACCAGCTGGTTGGCAGCCAGATACTTTTTGTCTGACTGCAGGCAAGCGTAGAACTTGATCATGATGCTGATGTCTTCTCTCAACCTCTGATCAGCTTGAGTGGGAAATTTGGGATCGACACTAAAACAAAAGCAAATGAGTACACCGACAGGCATGGGTTTGCTTTTTCCTGCCCTGCCCTGCCCTGCCCTGCCCTGCGACGCTCCTCTTTTCTACCTGAAATAGTCAAAAGCTGTGGAATAGATCTTCTCTCGCAGTACGTTCTTGACCGTGGCGTTGGTCACCACGTCAGCGTGCAGGAGCGTCAAACCCAGAGTGAGCAATCTACAAAATGAAGCAGAACGCCGTCATTGTGTTCAGCACGCCGTTTCAAAGCATCAGACGGCCCACCGAAATCTCGGCCCGATGGCTGCCACGTGGGTGTTCAAGTGGCTTTTGGCTCCTCCCACGCTCAGAGACAGCGACCTCTGCAGGATGGTGGTGAAAATCTCCACTTGGTCCGAGCTGCTGTATTTGGCTATTTCGAACCTCTGCACCAGAAACTGGAAGAAGACAAAGACAGACAAACAAGATAAGAGCGTCTCCCGACGCAAAAGACACTGATCACTGACCTCTATCCACAGGAAGTGGGGTATGACGTCGGGTGCGCAGGGTGCGGGCTGGCTCTCTTCTGACACAGCCAGGGGCCCCGCCTCCGCCTTGGCGACGGAGAACAAGCCCATCTTCAGCTCTACCGTCATCTGCCAAGCGCCTGCCATCTCACGCATGAACTGGACACAAAGCACAAGATTGATTCCCCCGCGTGGGAACGCTCGCTAGTCATTTTGAAGCAGAGCGCTACGCACCGGCACTTCAACGCCGTCGTGTGCAGCCAGGAGCCACTCCCAGCACGCGATGGCCGTTTCCATGCCGTGTTCGGTGAACATCTTGAGGGGCGACCAGCAAAGGTGGTGCAACAGCGGCGGGTCGCAGTCTGACGGCAAAAGGGAGGAGTCCATTCAAAATGCTTTTACAGATCCACAGCGTTTGACAGTGCGGAACCGGCTCACTTTTGGTGATTATTAGCAAGGCTGCCATCTTGAACATGGCCCGCGTGAAAGCCTCCGGATCTCGGCTGTCCAGAGCGCTCGTCATCAGCTCAACCATCAACTTGTTCAGGTCCGACTGACTGTGCGTCGCCTCGGAAAACTGGATCATACCGGCAACCTGATAACAAAGGCCTTTAGGATCTTTGATAGATTCTCGCAGATCCCAGCAATAATAAGAATAATGCGCTAGCACAGTGAGAGAGAGAGAGAGAGAGTCAGTGTGTTTACGTCAAGAGGAATGAATATTGCGTTTGTGGAATGGGAGTGAAGCAGCAAATGTCAAAGCGCTGCCATTTTGCCACTGTCGACTGAAAAGGACGGACGCTCACAAGCAAGCTTCAGAAAACGAACGAGTCGTGATGGGTTGCGACCTGGCAACTGGGAGCGGAACGCAACGGTTGATGACAAAGAAAATGCGGGCGTCGACTTTAAACACCGAACATGACAAAGAAACTAAAGTGTAGAATACCTCCCCGGTGTATCGGTTACGCAGGTTGAGAGAGGCCATGAAGTTGGAGTAATCTTTTTTCACACACGCAGGTCTCTCTGTCAGCTGGGTGTTCTGGAGAGGCAAACAATGTCATTTGTGCAGAGGACAATTGCGGCTCGCAAGCCCCCGCCGCCTCATTGTACTTTCGATTCAAACCAACCTGAGGGAATGCAGCCTACGGCACGGGGCAGAGGACGGCATAAGCCTTAGCCAAACAAGCCACCGAGTTTCATTGCGCCCAAGTAACCGGCAAAATCCGACCAGCCGGGTAGTTTGGCAGAGACAAATCAAACAAATGAAGCAAATGAAAGACGCAGATAGCATCAAAGCAAGCCGGAGAACACCCATGCCAAACGTCATGCAGGCAAGACAAAAATGGATTGTGAGCGCAAATCAACATTATTCCATGTAAGCAAAGAAATAGACAACACCATTAACCCAAGTAAACACATCAACATGCCAGCAAATGGGAAATGTGGCGAGCAAGCGGCCAAAGAGGACATTTGCTTTGAAAAAGGGACAAGTGGCTTCAACGCAGCGGTTTGCTAGATTTTCTACCAGACAAACGTTTAGGCTCGCTCAGCTAAGTTGGCCCAGATGCAATATTTATTGGCACCCAGCGTACGTGTGTGCGTGTGTACGTGTGTACGCGTGTACGTGTGTGTCAGACTCACGCCCAGAGTGGTACTCTGCCTGTTGTAGCCTGCAAAGTGCAGGATGCTCTCCGTGGCCATGGCCAGGCCCGTGTGCTGGGACAGACCCGACACCCAGTTCTGATGCTTGTTCAAGTACTCCTGCCCGACACACGCAAGAGAAGATTAGAAGAGAAAGAATCAATCAAATGTTCACAGATACATGCCAGTTGGTGAAAGAAAGACCTGCAGGTGTGACTTTGTGACCGAAGGGGCCCATTTCATTGCTTCTTTCAGGATCTCCCCACAGCGAGCAGCAAAGTCCTTCACGATGCTCTGAGAAGGGTGCAAATCATGGACGAGCGGGGCAAAATAAATCCATGCGACGACCGCACGAAAAGCATTTAGATAAGTAGAAGAAATAACTCGACGGGTAATTCGGAAGGTTGGGCAAAAGTACTAAAACAAATCACTGAATTAAAAGTACATCATTGTGCTGTACTCCTGTAAAAGCTTGCACAGCACTTTTATTTTGCAAATATGCGTTCGGTTGCAAGCCTACGCTATTTTGATTTGCGAAGCACTACACTAGGCGGCACAGTGCTGCCCTCTAGCGGACACAGTCACATACCTCTCTGGCTTCATACGTATCCGGTACAGTAATGCTGTATGGAGTATCTGGAATGTCGTAATAAGGCTGGTCCTTGTGGATGTCCTGAACAAGTGGGAAAAACATCACTTGAGCTTCTATTTTGCGGAACGACAAAAACGGCAGCCGAGTCCTGTCCCCGATACTTACCGCACTTAGAGACAGCGAGAGCGTCTGCAAAATGTCTAACATGGTCTTCAGCACGCGGCCATTCCAAAGCAGATGCGGGAAGCTGGTAAGAGCAGGAGACACAAACATGCATTCGTTACAAACATGCTCGATGCAGTCAAGGCGACAGGAAGAGGAAGACCACTCACGTCTCGGCCAAACCGGAAAGATATTTATCCGCCACTCTGCGGATCCGCTTGTGGGTGTGGTTGAAGTTAATCAGCAAGAATTGGGCATGACGCTCCAGTTCCTCCTCGTGCTCTTTGGTCTTTGGCTGGAAGAAAAAAAACAAAACATCCAAACGTTGCCGATTCAAATGTAAAAGGAAAAAGACACACTCACCTTGTCGGCCATCATTTGAAGGAAGACGTCAAACACCTTGTCGCCGACGCAAATGATGCACTGCATCATTCCTGATGACACGGAACAGACATTTGGGGAAGATCAAAAAGACCGCGATGCAAAAAATAAATAAATAAATAAGCCCCTACCGGATTTGTCTTTCTGAATGGCTTTGTCTTCAAAGTAGCGAAACATGACCTGGAAGCGGTCAGGATCGTTGGAGTGTAGCATCCTACAAGAAAATCAAGCAAGCAAGCAAAAAGGCCTCATTTCATAAACGTCGTTTCTTGGGAAAATTAAGGATCAAGTCTTGTCTCTGATATTCACGCTTCACTTTTTTTACATCAGCTGTCAAGAGTGTGCACCATCTGCTTCATTTAGCACTCGCTATCAGTTGGTACTTTGGGATTTTTCCTGACCTCATGTACTCTAATCTGTAGACCGAGAGCAGATAAGTGGACATGGCAAAGTCGAGCTTGTTGATAAGGGCAGATGCTTCCGGGGAGGGGTCCAAGAGATTGTTGATGGTCGCCCGCAAGTCGTTCAACTCTGCCTGGAGGAGGAGAGACGCTTTCAATATGCAAGCCAGGCGGATGGCGCTTTTCTGGGCGGCGGGCACTACCGCTGTGACGGTGTCATTTTTCAACGCAGAGTTGTACTGCAGTTCCGAGCGAAGGGGCTCCCCGCTGGGGAAGGTCAGCAGAGGAGACTTGGTGGCAATTTCACAAACACCTTCATACCACTCCTTGGGCCAGAGACCTGCAAAGAGACACGGGAAGAGGTTTTGCCACCATTTTCAGCCACGGGAACACATGTTCTGGAAAGCTGCGCTAAAGCGCTTCATCCAACCTGATCCTTCCACCGCAAAACCCATGACCACCGAGTACAACCAGAAGTCTCGAAACAGCTTCTGGAGGCGGGGCTTAGCTTCTTTGATTGGCGGCAGTCGTCTGGTCAACTGCGAATTAAAAAATGAATGAACCGACGAATGAAAGGATCCATTCCAATAATTAGTCCTGCGAGAAAATCAAGAGGAGAATCAATCCATCGTTAGTCTCACATCTACGTATTTTGTATCCCCAGACCAGAGAATGAATAGCTGAAGAGAGTTCAGGCAAATGTTGTTGAGTCACCGGACTTTTGGGTCTGTTTGATCTGGTCTATTTGTTTAGGAGGAGACCACGTCAAAGTTCAATTTGCTCTTCGATTCACTGCTCGCGTCCCGTAGCAAAACACAAAACAGCACACGGCTAAGGTAAGACACCGGAGAAACGGCGACAGCTCGGAATTTGTTACGTCTCGTTTGATTGTACGTCGAAGGAGCTTTTCCACGTTGCCCCTTCGAGATGCAGTTGATAGTGAGAGTGGTCTGGGTGGCCTGCTGCCTACTGCTCAGTCCGGCGCTGGCTGCCATCAAAGACCTCACGTCACACTTTAGTCCCTCCGACCCGCAGCCCAGAGGCTTCCGAGCCACGGGGGCAGGGGACACGGACGACGTCCCCTTGGAGTTCCACAAGGAAAACACCATCACCAACGACCTGCTCTTTGACGGCTTTGAGGACCAAGATTACATTGATTTTGATAAGATCCTGCTGGCGGGCAGTGACGACTACATGTGAGTAGTGACCATTTTAGAATATTTGGGCAGTGGCATATGATTAAAAAAAAAAAAAAACAACCACCAACAACCGCACGCATGCATGCATCAACCTTTTCCAGTGAAGGAGACGAGATTGACGAGATCGCCACCCCCGCCCCGGACATCGACATCTTCGCCGAACCGTCCGACCCCAAAATCCGCCGCGCCAGACTCCTGCGCCTCTTCCACGGTCGTTCCCGCCTCCAACGCCTCAACATAGCCAACGCCCTGTTCGGGTTCAACCTCTATCGGAGTCTCCGTAACGACGTCAACCAGAGCGACAACATTTTACTGGCGCCGGCCGGGATCTCCATCGCCATGGGCATGATGGCTTTAGGAGGCGGAGCCGCCACGCAGGAACAGATCTACAAAGTTCTGGGCTTCGCCGAGTTTGTCAACGCCAGCAGCCACTACGACAACAGCACGGTGCATAAGCTCTTCAGGAAGTTGACTCACAGGCTCTTCCGGAGAAACTACGGCTACACGCTCCGCTCCGTCAACGACGTCTACGTCAAGAAGAACGTCTCGGTGAAAGACGCTTTCCGCGCCGACACCAAGGCTTATTACTTTGCCGAGCCGCAGTCGGTGGACTTTGGCGACGGGGCCTTTTTGAACAAAGCCAACCGGCGAATCCTAAAGCTCACCAAGGGACTGATCAAGGAGCCGCTCAAGAGCGTGGACCCCGATATGGTGCTTATGCTGCTCAACTACTTGTACTTCAAAGGTGAGGTGGGCCGTGGGAGGGAGGGAGGCATTTTTCACTTCCCAATAGTCAATAACTATTGCTTGCACCACCAGGCACGTGGGAACAGAAGTTTCCCAAAGAGATGACCCACTACCGCAACTTCCGAACGAGCGACAAGACGAGCGTTCGAGTGCCGATGATGACCAACAAGGGCAACTACCTGGCCGCTGTCGACCACGAACTCGATTGTGACGTCCTACAGGTGAGCCGGAGCACTCCTCCGTCCGTCCATTTTCCTTTATCGAGCCGCAGAGGCAAATCATTTGCGTTGCGTCACGTTGGCCTTTTCAGCTCCCCTACTCGGGCCACATCAGCATGCTCATCGCTTTGCCCAGGAAGATAACGGGTATGAGGAACTTGGAGCAGGAGATCTCGCCCACGGTGGTCAACAAGTGGCTCGACAACATGACAAACAGGTCGGCGGCTTCCTTCTGAAACGTCTCCACGGCACGTCGGCCAGACGTGCTGATTTCTGGAGTCCCCGCAGGACCCGTGAGGTGGTGATTCCTCGCTTTAAACTGGAGCAGAACTATGACTTGATCGTCAATCTGAAGGAAATGGGTCTCACGGACTTGTTCCAGGACGGGGCAGACTTTTCCGGAATGACCTCGGATAAAGTCGGCTTGAACAAGGTGAGTGGGAAGAAGTCGGGAGAGGAGAGACGTGGCTTTGTCTGACGCGCGCTTCTCGGAAATTCTCCTCAAGCTTAAGCACCAGGGAAGCATCACCGTCAACGAGGAAGGAACCGAGGCGGCCGCTCTGTCCCAGGTGGGCTTCATGCCCCTCTCTTCTCAGATCCGCTTCGTGGTGGACCACCCTTTCCTCTTCCTCATCTACGAGCACCGTACAAACTGCGTCGTGTTCATGGGCCGAGTGGTCGACCCGTCAAATAACTAAAGAGAAAGGCACTTCCGATCGTTCCAGCCAATGGTAATGCCGGAGGTATAAATATCAATTAACACACGTGTAAAATGAGGAGAAATGATCCAAGCGTGCGGTTCTTGCCCGGGTGCGGTCGCGCACGTTTTTTTCTGTCTCGCTGTCATTTTCAAATTATTTTTGCCGAGATATTTTCTCTGTCAAAATTCAGAGTTTAATAAACAAAACAAAAACGACAACGACAAGAAACGCCCACTACAGAAATGGAAACTTCTTGTCATTTGCAAAATGAATACGGGTAAATATTTCTCCAGTATGCAGCTTGAAGTAATACGATTTGAAAAGGCATCATCCACTCACCACAGCGATGACTGGGATGAGAACGCCGAGATTCCCAGCACTACTCGATGCCTGCAAGAACAAGAAATGCATTTTTGGTTTCTCTTAGTTTGATTTGCGATCGGCGCAAATGTGTCCACGGGCATACTTTGAGCGCTGGCCCCTTATCTGACGCCCGCTCACTGGCTCGCTTCCCTTCCAGGCCGAGCTGGACAAAGAGTTCCAAAAGGTTCATCATGAGTTCATCCACCAGCTGCTCCCCCTGCAGGTTGGCCGCAATGTTGGCCAAAGCGTTGATGACAGCTAGCGAGCAGTGCCTTGTGAGGAAATACAAACAAGGCCAGCGTGAGCGAAGGCATGATCGACGAGCAACCTGATAGCAGCAGCAGCGGCAGCAGCAGCAGCAGCAGCAGCAGCAGCTTGTTTCGGTAGACGTGCCCTCTGACCGGTAGCCGTGATCTCTGGAGTCTTTCGTAGCCGAGTAGACGACTGAGCTGGCCTTCACGCTGATTTGCTGGAATAGGTTCCACACTTCCTGGTAGATGTATTGCTAGCGCACAGAAAACACGGCTAGACTATTTCCAAATATTCAAACAGTCGTACAAAAAGGAAATAAGAAAAAAATTCCTGGAGCTACATAAGAGCACTCACTCCGCTCTATTTTGACTCAAGTCCAATAGGCGGACGGGTCTTTTAAGTGGAACAAAAGAGGACACACAGGCAGACGGTGGCCGGCCGGGACTCACGTTCCCTGTGATGACCATGCAGCCCAGCTGGTCTATGATGAGTACGTCCAGCTGGGACGGAGGTTGACAGAACTTCTGCTGCAAGATCTGCAGGATGTGCTCCATCACTTTCGGCGTGTCTCTCAGCGCCACGGCGATGTGGCCCAGCGTCCGAATGGTGTGATCTGGGATGAGGTGAGCGTCCCTGGGTTTTGGGTGGGAATGGGAGCTTTGAAAAGAACAACGGTCCGCACCACCGCTCACATTTGACGCCGATAGACACGTGACTCACTTGTCATTCTCCTGCGAAATGTACAAGCGGTTCGACAGACTGGCCAGAAAGGCCTCCACGATCACGTTGTCCATGGTCAACCCAGCTTTCAGGCATCTGGGCCGACAAAAGGTTTGCTCGATCGTTTCCTCTCCACTGAGCTGGAGCTTCTCGCGACCGACCTGCAAATGTTGTCGATGGAGATATCTCGGAGCTGCTCGTACATGGATTGTTGGTCCTTCTTGCTGGACAGAATGTTGACTGTGGACTGAGCGTGCTCATTGGTGACGTTGATCCGGATTTCTCCGGTGCCTGGATTTCAAACAAGACACCTGGACTTTATTCTGTTTCGTTATAGTATTTCGACATGAACTGGAGAGAAGCGCTATGTAGGAAAACACCTTTGACTGTTTTTAAGCGTCGCCGCTCTTCAGTCCTTCTACGACAGTTAAGCTCATCAAAACGTTACCCTGAACTTTCCTACGGGAGTCCGAGGTGCGCTCGTCGCATTGCGTCTACAAAGTCAGAGGCGATGGATCGATCGCAGCGGGCGACGTATCTTTTGCCGCTGGTCAACGAACGCTGTAATCGGTGTCGCCGTTTAGCCTGCACGCCAGAGTTGTGCTACCTGTGCTGCACTGGCTGTGGTACTTGTAGAGTTTTATGATGACGGGTGACGGAACCACCAGGAAGTCCCTGAGGGATGTTGTAGCAGAGTGCGCCACCACGGGAAACCTCTCACAAAGACGCCCCAGGCCCTGACAAGCACAAGCACAAGCACAGGAACAACAGCAAAACAGTGAGAGAAGAAGAGCGCCAGCGCAAAAATAGAGGAGGAAAACTCAAGGCCCAAACTGATCATTTTTAGCTTTGTAATGGCAGAATTGGCATATTCGTCAAAGATTCTTTGCTTTATTGAAAATGAACTTGGCATTATTGATGATTTGAGCAGCACAATGGTTTTACCTGCAGGCAACAGATGAGCAAGGGCATGTGAGCCATGATGACTTTACTGGAGGTTTTGGACTGCAGCTTCTCCGTCAATTTGCTGCACAGGTTCTCAGCTCCTGTTGAAACCACATTGCAAGGGGTCGAGCGGAAACAAAGCGCCCTGGCCCGCCTCCTAACCAATTACCTTGCTCATCTTTGACGGCCCACACCATGAGGTCCACGCAGGCTGCGTTGGCTTGGCAACGCAGCTTGAGGGGGCTCTGTTCCCCCGGCAACCCCCCCGCGTCACGAAGGATGCGCTGCAACTCCGATTGGCTGCTGCTAAATTGTTCCAGGACAAAGTCGTGGACTTCCCGCACGAAGGCCGCTTGTAAGGCTGGGATCCGAAAAGCAGCGCAAAGTCAAACGGCTTCAAAGGAGGATTTCGGATGAAGCGCGACTCATTTACCGTTCATGTTGTACAGCGTGTCCCTCAGCATTTTGAACACGCACACGTAGAGAGGGTCACTGAAGGTTTTGTAATGGAGGTGGCTTCCGGGATTGGACTTCAGTAAAAACAAGAAATCAACAAATCACTCGATTGACTCGATTTTGTTTTTCCTTCTTCCCTCTCGGCAACGCGTATCCCCTTTACCTCCGTCACTTCAGCCACGGTGGCGTCGAGGGTTTTCAAAAAAGATTCGGAAACAAACATCTTCACCTGAATGAAGACAGCCAGAGGAAAAGACTTTGGGGGCGCGCTGAGCACGTTTGGCCGGCATCAGCGAGGAAAACGGCGGACGCAAACCATGCTGAGGAGCTGCCTGAGCCCATCCAGCGGCACCTCAATCTCATTGTCTCCCGCTCCCAAGAAGAGAGGAGACACCGAGAAACTGGAGCCGACTGTGGAAAAGTAGTAGTCGGGATCCACCGCGCGGCTCCCGGGGAAGTAGGAGGAGCCTGGAACGACACCCAACGGTGGAGGCTCTGAGGAGAACCCGCATACAAAAGCATTTCTACCTTCAAAGTAATGAGGGCCAGGCGTGGTGGGAGAGCAGGGCGAGTGGCCTCCTGCATCAGCGCAAACCTGAGACAATAAACCCGCTTTCAAGCTCAAGCCCACGACACCAAAATCAAAAGTCAGTCGCCTGTACGACCTGTGCGGCGGCGGCGGCGGCGGCAGCGGACGGGTCGAGGTTGGCTGCAGCGCGACGATGGCGCAGCGTGTCGCTCTGGTACACGGTGGTCAGCAGGGAGTTGGGAATGATGGAGCGGAAGTCATTGAAGGATCGGCGCCGCACGCCCTCCGTTTCCTCCGCCACGCAATGAGTCCGAGGCGAGTGTTTGGGGAACAACTTGGACAAGAGGGCTTCGTCGGTGACGCTGTAGCGGCCAAACGCTCGCGTCATGCCCAATAAGCTGGGCACCGTGTACCTGCACAGGTACACTACAGATGGAGAGCGAGAGAGCGAGAGAGCGAGAGAGCGAGAGAGAGACTCTCAGGGCTTCTGAAGGCCGGACTTGCCCACCATCAGTGATCCATGCGTGTGCTCATACCTTTGTCATGATTATCAGGCGTTTGGCACATCTCCAGCAACGACTGCATGACTTCCATGATGGTGTTCAATATCTGCAAAAGATGGGGGAAATCGAAGCATACAGTACGATTGGGTCATCCCCAGATTTTGCAGACTCACCTCTGGCCTGTTGTCTCGGTCCCTCTGAGCCACATCTGCTAAAAGAGTCACTAAACAGAAGCTGAAGTTTTCGGCGACCGGCAGGAACTCTGGAGAACAGGTGGCGACGCACAGAAACATCATTCATTCATTCATTCGAGGAAAAAAACAACAACAACAACAACAACTCGCAGTAACAATCTACTCAACCTTTGCAAAACACTGCCTTTTAAAATGACCAAATCAATAAAGAAGTTGAACGGAATGGGAGACTTTTCCGCATTGAACAGAATATTGGCCGTCCGGAGGAGTTCCGATAGCACGAGTCTGCGTGGGCGGATCTGAGCTGCCGTAACTGACGTCATGTCGTATTTCTTTAGCGGTCGGAGGAGGCGGAGACCCTCAAGCCTCAAAAAATGGACATTTCAGCCTACAAGAACGTGACTATTTGAGTCATTTGATTCTAAAGCATACATACATACATACATACATTTGGGGCCGTAACAATGGCATTGGTTCCCTGGTAAGAGGATTGTCCTCGCTCACCCTTTCCTTTCTTTCCCAAGCCTTCTTCGATCCACTGGACACGTGGGAGGCCTCTCAGTAGGCTCAGCAAGTAGGGAACAAGCGTGTCTTTGTGCTGTTGGTGCCAGGCAAATCGTTACACGCCGATGAAAACAACCGCCGCACAACAATAGGTGAGAGAGAAATATGAAGTGGGAAAAACACTGCAACGCGGAAACAAACGTTTACAGGGAATGAGATGGAGGATTCCGAAATGTCAATGCAATGATGGATTGAAAAGATGACGAGGTCTGATGCGCGCGGTTTCATGAGATGAGAGGGATACGCTTATGGCGGGGTCAAAGCAGTACAATAGCGCCGTCAAGGTACAGCACCACTAAAGCCAGCGCCGACCTGTAAGCCAGACTCCACTAAAAAGACAGCCAGGGCCACGACGGCGTCGATGCGGCGCACGTCGAGTGAGAACACGCCTGGCGACTCCGATGGACACATACATTGTAGCCGCTGAACCTAAAAGGACACAAACCAATGGATTATTGGCACATTTGGGAGCACTTTGACGCAGGATGCAGACGCGCAGCAGCACACATTAGAGCGTCCCCTGCATGTACGTAAGCATTGTACATTTTGCTCCCAATTCAAAGTGATGACACTTACAGCAGACATTTTCCCATTCAAAATGTCACTTCTCATAGAGTGTGGAGTTCTTTTTGATCCTTACATGTGCTTTTTTTTGTTTGGAGTTTTTTCCCCTCATCGTGTCAAAAGGTGTCACGCAGCCAGCGGACATTTTTAGCCCACAACGAATGTTAAAGTTCCGACAGTGCAGCCAAAACAGCCTTCGCGACAAAACACGGTTCCTTCCCTCAAACCTGTTTGACTGCAGTGCTTCCCAACACGGACTATCGATTGAGTCTCTGCGGTGCAACGCCAAACGAAACGGCTCTTTTGCATAGCTCGCAGAGAAGCGCAAAGTCAATGAAAGCTGGATTACAGGCAATCAACACCGGTTAAAAGTCAGCTAGTCATCCGTGGAAGTCGCTCGCCTGGAGTGCGGAAGCGGACAAGCGGACCTTGTTTGCCGTGTTGCTCGAGAGCGAGCGAGCATGTTTCCGCTTCCAGCGAGACATGTTGCTGCTGCTGCTGCTGCTGCTGCTGCTGCTGCTGTGCCCTCACCTTTTCCACCGGTGCTGGCTGGTGTGCGGCCAAAGAGCGTGCCAGCGACAGGACTGTGTTGAAATAAAAGCCTCTGTGGTCGCCACCTCCTGTCACCGACATGTTTACCTCCCTCGGCAAGCAATTCTCCGCGGCTCGGCGCGGCGCGGCGCGTCACGTCACGTCACGTCACGTCACGTCAGGGAGGGGAGGGGGAAACAGGCGAGTGAGAAACGGACGCCCGAACTCGCGCTTTGGAAACCGCAGTACGGACAGCCAAGGGGGACACACTTCATAAAAGAACCCTTCCGTAATACCTGATCATTGCCGATAAATGCATATCCTTAACTTTACACCTATAAATTATAACAAGTTCACAATTTTGTAGCGTTCTAATAATTGTAATGCAACTTTAAAATCCTGCTCTGCGAGGCTCGGTGACGTCATACAGGAAGTCTTCGTGCCAGTCGGTCATCTGACCTAGCAATAAGAGCAGATCGGCCGGGCGGACGGGCGGGCTGTCGGCCAGAGGTTGGTTCATTCCCCTTTTTAATCCTTTGTGTCGGACATCAAATGTGTGCATATGCGGGCTATTCGCTGGTTTCTTTCTTTCTTTCGGCCTGCCTGTGGGTGTGGTTGTTCTCTGGCCCTTTTCGTTCAGCGAGTCGTTTCCACATAGCATTGTCATCGTGTCAGCAGTTTACACCGAATCTTAAATTGTATCCGTAAACTGTCGGAATGTAGCCAATAGAATATCTTCATTTATCACATAGGGGTGCCTACGTTCAAATCAACACGTGTCCGTTGATGCTCGTAAATCCTCTTCTACTTTTTTGCTGTTTCTTGCCTGCCTGCCTGCCTGCCTGGAACGTTGACTTGTACAAGGAACGATAGAATGGAGTGAGTGACAAACGTGTGTACAGGGCAAATGAAATTCACGAGTCAAGGTACAGCTGTGCTGTTGATCATGATGGGAGGAAGATGAAGTTCCATGCCTGCCTGTGAAAGAACTCTGCCAAACAAAGCTGCGAGTGCCGAAACTGCAATCCAGTGTGTCACGAAAGCTCCAAATTAGACACCGAGTCGTGAAAAGTGTGCTTGTGTGCCCCTTCAGATCAGATCAGATCAGATGGCGTATCCAAAGTCCCACAATCCGTTTGCAGACGACGGCGACGACGACGAAGAGCGCTTCCGGCCTACAAACAGGGCCTTGGACGATGACCATGGCGACAGCCAACTGAGCGATGCCGAGAGGAGACAGCGCTACCTCCGGCAGGAAGTGATGCGCACAGCTCAGTCCGCGGTGGACAGCAGCTACCGTTCGATCGGCCTCATCTATGAATCTGAGAAGATGGGTGTGGAAACGGCGGAGGTGGGGAGGAATATGTCACGCGAATCCCATTTGTCCGGCATGAGGAAGCGAGTCATCCTAACACTCAAATCCTTGTTGTTGTTTGTGTAGGAGCTGATGCGTCAGGGGGAAGTTCTAAAAAGGACAGATCAAATGTTGGACAATATGGATGAGGACATGAAGACCAGTCAGAAGCACATCAATAGCATCAAGAGTGTTTGGGGCGGCTTGGTCAGTTACTTCAAGGGCAAACCTGAACAGCCCAAACCTGCGCCAGAGGAGCCCAAGGCCTACGAGGCCAATGACAGGTGAAGCCCGAGGGCAGGCTTCCTAAAAGAATGCTTTTCTTATCGCATGCCTTCAAACCACAGTTCTGTAGAACACATGCTAATCAGCCCTGGTCCAAGCCCAAAAGCACAACAAATGGGACACTATCTTGACAATGGCAGGACTTGTCCACTCATGCATTTCAAGTCAGGGCAGTGCCCCCCGCTTCTGCCTTCATGTCTAACGTGTCATTTATTGACAAGTTGCTCTTTTCCTCAGGTTACAGAATGCCTTGGCCACTAGCAAAGGGCAAGAAGACAAATACCAAGCCAGTCATCCCAACCTGAGAAAGCTGCAGACAGGAGGTACACCGCGACGTA